>NC_083572.1:47857966-48515466 GCF_027579695.1 Neoarius graeffei
AAATCAACTCCTCTGAAGATTTTTGGAGGAATTTCACAAAACTTGACAGGAGTCTTTGTGATATGTCAGTAATATGCATATTACAATTTTGTTCAATTCAGTCGGATTTTACCAGAGTTATGGCCTAGTTGCCAGCAGGGGATATTGTGCTCTCAGAGCACTCTTGTTCTATTTCCTGGTGGTGCCTGTTTAAGTACCCCAGCTGTAGCAAATATGGTCAATTCACAACATGTCATGCCTGTGCTTTCCACAACCAAAGGGCTGTTTACTTCAACATACGAAGAAAAAACTCCTCATGTGGTTCCTCATGATAACACGTAATTCAGAAAGTAAAATGCTTCAGTTTGAGATGATTAAATTATTCATATATTACAGGGAATTTTAAAGGTAGACTGCCTTTCAGATTTTTCAAGTGTAGGTCATAAAAAGAATTTTCCCGACACCCAATTATTTTTGTTTAGTGGACCAAAAGCTACTGAATTCGAATCACAGACTTCCAATTTTATTAGTTTTTTAAAATAGAACAATTAATGAATTTAGGGCCACGTGGCCCTAAACTCTCCACTCTTTTTTCCTGCTTCACCATGACACAATTAAGATACTACGTCATGCATCACGTGGTGGGCTTTCCCCGTTCACGCAAGGCATTGTAGGATAAAATTTGAAACAGAAGAGAAAAATGGAGGATGTGAATGAAACGTGAAAGACTGACTACAGTAACGGAAAGCGAGAAGAAAAGACGTTATGTTGCGAAGGAAAAGAAACGCAGGACCAAACTAATAAATATCGGCGGTCAGCGAGCACCTCGGTGTGATCAGCTGTTCGTTTAGCGACAGAATGATGTAACTGTCAGTGCACAGTCAAGATAAACCTGTAGACGGCAGTAATGCAACACTGTGGATGCCCGCTGCTGTAAAACCCAAAAGAAGAAGGAAAAGAAGACAAAGAAGAAGAAGGTAAACCTGTGCATGTGCACATGGACTTCCTCTGTCTGCTTGACTGCACGAAGTGAACAATTTCATGCGCATTATTTTCTAGGGACTCCGCTCAAATTAAATAACTTCCCAGCCACAGAATGGCCTGGTTTTGTTTTTGTTTTTTTTTTTTGTTTTTTTTTTAGATATTGCAGAAATAAACATATCACAATGACCAAATTTCAGAGGGAACTAAATTTCACCGATTTTATGAAATCGAAAGGCCATCTAGCTTTAAACCTTCCTCTACAGGTTCATTATTCTTGGGTTTCATGTGACGTCACATCCGCCTCATTGGTTATTCAAAACTTTAGCTGGTGGTCTACCAAAGCTCAGTTGACAAAGCGTTTGTATGGAGAAGGTGCATTGCTCGCATGAAAAATGCCTTACACTTGCGTTGTTTTAGATTGTTTGAATCAATCAAACCATGAAACTGATAAAAGTTTCTTCAGGGTTCCACGTGAACTAATAAAAAAGGGTGAACGGACACAGGATTTCACAAAAAGACATTGAGAAAGATGGCTTTTGAGCCTCTCACTGAAATCGAAGGGAGCTGAGTCGAAGCATGCTCGAGTTTGCAGTGATCACTTGGTGAAAGGTTTGTATCTCCCTCTCAGCTATGCCGTTAGTGTTTTCCAAGTACTTTTCTTGCTATGTGTCATTATTTTACGGTACTTTTTTTAGTCATGAAGCGCTAAAGTCCCCAGCTGTTAACTTTGTTTACTCATCACTCCTCACAAAGCCCATATGCATGAAGGTCGCGAGAAAATTCTTCCCCAGCCATACAGTTACAGTGTGCCGTGATCACTTCTCCGTCTTGTCCAGGTCTTTAAAGGGGTTTCTGATGATCTTTGTGAATGATTTACCTGAGAGATATGAGCTAACACAAGTGAAGGCCAATTTATGTTGACAACCCAGTCCTCGAAGACGGCGTCGCAGATGGTGTCTGCGTAGCCCCCCCACCTTCGCAGACGCTCTGCGCGCACCTCCCAAAAATTGTGACCACCGCAGAAGCCTCACAGACAGCGTCACAGACAAGAGGGCTCTGATTGGTCCACTCTACATCTGCTGTACAAGCACTTCCGCTTCCCTACTTTCCCGGTTTGGTTTGTTTTCACGACCGCTATTTTTAAAAACACGAGCGAAGATGGAGCAGCACGAAGAGTGGTTGATCGAGGAAGTGAGGAAGTACGTACATCTATACGACTCCAGTTCTAGTCATTATAAGTAACCGGAGGATAAACACTCCACTAACCACACCCACCAACTACTCCTAGCGATTTCGCGACTTCGCGCCCCCTTGCATTGTGGCGGTGAATAACATCGCGCACGCCTATTACTCCCCGCTCAACGATAAATTACAACTGTCTGCAAAAAGCTATCTGCAAAAGCCTTGTCACAAGAGCATGCAGAGGCCCTGAGAATCAAGTGAATACACTTCAACTTGCAGCGCTTCATTGTAAAGACACAAACACAAAGCTGTAAAAAAAACATACACGGACAAAAACAATACAGGATTCATTCGGCAGCAACTTGATACCGAGGTCCTTCACCCAGCCACATACAAAAAAGTTGTAAGCCTCCATACTCTTCCACGCTTTCATCTGTTTTGCGGTGTAGAAGGATGTCTGCAACACCAGATACTTCGAGATGTCGGGGAACTCGACTGAAGGGTAGTTTTTGAGATTGTATGAGAAATCCTTCTTTCCCAGACTGTAGGGTTTATTCCATTGCACACAGCAATCTTCTGAATATATCTAAAGCGAGCAGTGGCTTTTAGATTACGAGCATCGTAACCTCGGCAAAGTTATCACTAGTTGTTTGCACTACGGCAGCCGTTTTGGTTCGCTAGACCACCAGCTATTTCACTTCTGGTAAAACCGCTAAGAAAAATCACGTGACTGAAACCCAGGAATACTTAAATTTATAGTTCTGAACTCTAAAGA
Source organism: Neoarius graeffei (assembly GCF_027579695.1). Taxonomy (NCBI): domain Eukaryota; kingdom Metazoa; phylum Chordata; class Actinopteri; order Siluriformes; family Ariidae; genus Neoarius; species Neoarius graeffei. Next base: position 47,860,887 of record NC_083572.1, read on the forward strand.
TTTCACATGGTCATGTTGGACTGCATATGAGCCATGCTTGTGTCAGTGGTCCTGTAACTCTCTCGTTAGCCCACACTTTAGTTCTCTTCAATGCCAACCAATATTCAGAGCTTCACAGATCAGAGAGTTCAGTGTGAGTAATGTGAGGTCCCCAGTGCTTAGATTAGGAAATTTAGAGTAGGTTTACTCTACATATTGGTTCTTACTGCAGTCAGTACAACAGCTTAATAACTACTAAATTGATTATTATATTAGTTACTCCAATTTGTCATATGCAATATATACAACATTGTATCTTCTTTGGTTGATCCAAATTTACAACCCCGATTCCAAAAAAGTTGGAACAAAGTACAAATTGTAAATAAAAACGGAATGCAATGATGTGGAAGTTTCAGAATTTCATATTTTATTCAGAATAGAACATAGATGACATTTCAAATGTTTAAACTGAGAAAATGCATCATTTAAAGAGAAAAATTAGGTGATTTTAAATTTCATGACAACAACACATCTCAAAAAAGTTGGGACAAGGCCATGTTTACCACTGTGAGACATCCCCTTTTCTCTTTACAACAGTCTGTAAACGTCTGGGGACTGAGGAGACAAGTTGCTCAAGTTTAGGGATAGGAATGTTAACCCATTCTTGTCTAATGTAGGATTCTAGTTGCTCAACTGTCTTAGGTCTTTTTTGTCGTATCTTCCGTTTTATGATGCGCCAAATGTTTTCTATGGGTGAAAGATCTGGACTGCAGACTGGCCAGTTCAGTACCCGGACCCTTCTTCTACGCAGCCATGATGCTGTAATTGATGCAGTATGTGGTTTGGCATTGTCATGTTGGAAAATGCAAGGTCTTCCCTGAAAGAGACGTCGTCTGGATGGGAGCATATGTTGCTCTAGAACCTGGATATACCTTTCAGCATTGATGGTGTCTTTCCAGATATGTAAGCTGCCCATGCCACATGCACTAATGCAACCCCATACCATCAGAGATGCAGGCTTCTGAACTGAGCGCCGATAACAACTTGGGTCATCCTTCTCCTCTTTAGTCCAAATGACACGGCGTCCCTGATTTCCATAAAGAACTTCAAATTTTGATTCGTCTGACCACAGAACAGTTTTCCACTTTGCCACAGTCCATTTTAAATGAGCCTTGGCCCAGAGAAGACGTCTGCGCTTCATGTTTAGATATGGCTTCTTCTTTGAACTATAGAGTTTTAGCTGGCAACGGCGGATGGCACGGTGAATTGTGTTCACAGATAATGTTCTTTGGAAATATTCTTGAGCCCATTTTGTGATTTCCAATACAGAAGCATGCCTGTATGTGATGCAGTGCCGTCTAAGGGCCCAAAGATCATGGGCACCCAGTATGGTTTTCCGGCCTTGACCCTTACGCACAGAGATTCTTCCAGATTCTCTGAATCTTTTGATGATATTATGCACTGTAGATGATGATATGTTCAAACTCTTTGCAATTTTACACTGTCGAACTCCTTTCTGATATTGCTCCACTATTTGTCGGCACAGAATTAGGAGGATTGGTGATCCTCTTCCCATCTTTACTTCTGAGAGCTGCTGCCACTCCAAGATGCTCTTTTTATACCCAGTCATGTTAATGACCTATTGCCAATTGACCTAATGAGTTGTAATTTGGTCCTCCAGCTGTTCCTTTTTTGTACCTTTAACTTTTCCAGCCTCTTATTGCCCCTGTCCCGACTTTTTTGAGATGTGTTGCTGTCATGAAATTTCAAATGAGCCAATATTTGGCATGAAATTTCAAAATGTCTCACTTTCGACATTTGATATGTTGTCTATGTTCTATTGTGAATACAATATCAGTTTTTGAGATTTGTAAATTATTGCATTCCGTTTTTATTTACAATTTGTACTTTGTCCCAACTTTTTTGGAATCGGGGTTGTGTAAGCAGTAACAATAATTAAAGGTACTGACTGCAAAATCATCTGAAAATAAAAAAAAAAATTATTGTGCATGGTATTTTCCTATGTCCTGCAAGAATAATATCATGCAAATGAGATGTGATCATTTTGATATGCACGTCGCTTTCCTCTGTTTTGGGACTGAATATCCTACTTCTTGCAGCCAAACAGTATGGCCCTACCGAAACAGCTGAACGTGAGGTGCTTTAACTAATTAGCATAACTATGAAACTGCGTCACATCAAGATGGCGACGCGCAGAAAACATTGTGACTCTGCATCGACCTCGGAGAGTTTTGAATCGCAGGGATGTAATTTGTGGTTGACATTCACAAATAGATCCATGAAACAAAAGATGAATATATCTTTTCTCTGTTACTGTTTGTGTGTTATCGTCTCTTTCTCTGTACGATCAAAACATTAGGTGTATAACTCCATACTCAGACTCACCAAGACAAGACAAGCACTCCAAATTCTTCATCAGATTTCACACCTGTTTCATCCTTTAATTGATTCCAGCGGTCAGTCTGTCCCTTCACAACAACCTTTTGCTTTCCATCACTTTTCTGGCATGCTTTTGAGCTGATTCGCTTTCATATTTTCTTTTTCTTTTCTGCTGGCTTTGAGTGGCGTCCGCCATGTTTGCCCATGCCGACTTGTTTTGGTTAAAAGTAGGTCAAGTGCTCCACGGCGGTCATGTGATATTACTGCTCACTTGCTTCGACAAACTCCGGAATCGTAAAACGTGGGACACATTTTATCTCTGCAAAACATTGCACAGCAGTGCAACTCCTCAATTTTAACTCAAATTAACTTCAAATCAGTGTGAAACATCTTGAAACTCCAACAGCAATGGAAATGGAACATTTTTGCCCATAATTCAACTTTGCAGTCAGAACCCTTAATTTTGAGTAACTTTGATTGTCAAAGATGTCTTTATATGCTGTAGGATTACAATTTCTCTTCTAAGAGGCCTAAACATGTTTGAGCATGACAATGCCCCTGTGCACAAAGCAAGCTCCATGAAGACATGGTTTGCCAAGGCTTATAGTTGAATGAGTAAACCTACATCGCCACAATTCAAAATCTAGAGGAAATACTTCCTGGAGGCGTGGAGGTTATTATAATAGAAAAGCATGGCTCAAGCTAGAATGGGCTGTTCAAAAATAACATATGAATGTTATGGTCAGGTCTCCACAAACTTTGGACCACATGCCGTAATTTTATTTTGTGGTGCAGAACAAGAATTTTTAGGAATGCATATAACCCCATATGGCAGCACGGTGGTGTAGTGGTTAGCACTGTCACCTCACAGCAAGAAGGTTCTGGGTTTGAGCCCAGCAGCCAACAGGGGCCTTTCTGTGTGGAGTTTGCATGTTCTCCCCGTGTCCGCGTGGGTTTCCTCTGGGTGCTCCGGTTTCCCCCACAGTCCAAAAACATGCAAGTTAGGCTAATTGGTGGCTCTAAATAGACCGTAGGTGTGAATGTGAGTATGAATGGTTGTTTGTCTCTGTGTCAGCCCTGCAATGACCTGGCGACTTGTCCAGGGTGTACCCCGCCTCTCACCCATAGTCAGCTGGGATAGGCTCCCGCTTGCTTGCGACCCTGCACAGGATAAGCGGTTACGGATAATGGATGGATGGATGGATATAGCCTCATATGATGCACCTAGCTTTAGGCTACATCCACACGACAACGGCAACAAGATTTTTTTTTTTTAAATATCGCGTCCACATGGGCAACGGATCAGTAAAATATCAGGTTCATATGGCAACGCAACGCTTGCTGAAAACAATGCAATACACATGCCACACCACTACGTGCGCTGTAAGATGGTCCCATCGGAGACACCAGAACAATAGAAGTAGACGCATGCACATAACTGCGCATGCGCACAGTGACTATCCTTGTCACTGTCACACGCACACACTTTCTCACTCCCTATCCTATGGATATAGTCCCTTTAAATCCAGTGGCGCAGATACGTTTTTTGAACTGGGGTGGACAAAGCTGCCAGCAAACCAACCCCAACATGTGGCTGGGCTACGTGTGTGTGTGCAAAGTGTAAACCAGTGCATCCTGACTTTCTAACTATGCCTGTGTGTTGCGTGAGCGGCAGTCAGTCAACAACTCTTCGCAAAGTTTCCTTATGAAACAATATGCTCGCTGAAATTATGGCAGGGAATGCCAGATTAAACATTAAAACTGTCTTCTGAGCACTGTATCTACAGGCTACCACTGAAAGAAGGAGGCTACCAGAAAGGCATCTCTACTCCGTATGATTTTACTTTCACTACGACATTACTTTGAACAGACTATCAAAAAATTGCAAGGTGATATGATAAAGTAAGGCACAGTTTACTTACAGTCGTTGTTTTTTGAAAAAACGATGCAATTGTTTTCTGCCTTTTCGGTTTGGCACCCTTCATCATGCCGTGTTGGGGTCCTGAACTAGGAGCTGTCCCCGATATGCCTGTCAAACTTGTTGTGGGTAACCATAGCAACCAAGCTCGAGCTCGCAACCTGTGCAGTCTGCGCAGCTCAACCAACCGAATATCAGTCTTTGTTTTGTTTTATGTGAGTTGTTGCAACTATGTATGTACTGCTGTGCACCTCAATAAAACGAATGGTAATTAGTCTTTTGATTTTTCCGTGAGGTTTGCCTTATGCAAAGAAAGACAGCATAGACGTTTTTCCTCCCTATAAGTGGGGGGGACCGAACGAGGTGAATTTAAATCTGGGTGGGACGAATCCCACCCAGTCCCATCCTCTATCTGCGCCCGTGTTTAAATCACGTGCTCGGTTTTTGAATGGAGACGCGGAAAGAGGAATGAACGGGGGTAGATGGAAGCCGGTACGCCAACGTTCTGATATCCTCCAGAATTCTTTAATGGTCCGGAATAAACATCTGAAGAGGTGAGATCGGTCCTTTTTTTTTCCCTATTTTTGCTGGTGGGATTGACTCTGCCCTAAGGGCTATTCCCTCACTCACTCACTCACTCTCTCTCTCTCTCTCTCTCTCTCTCTCACTTTGCACCATTACACAATAAATATTCACAGTGAAAATATTTTGTAAGCGCATTTCATGAACCAAGTTATAGGATTTGTTGACAACTCGCATCGAGTTCGTTACACTTCTACCCGGCGTGAAGCACATGTGGTTGTGACGTCATCGTAAACAAATCCGTTCTACTCATCCAGACGACTTCGCAACGGCTCCGTTGCCAGATTTTTTCACTCTGGAACCCGTTCTCAAAAGATTTCGTTTTGGGGCACCCAAAACACCGGTGCCGTGTGGATGCCAGGCCGAAATGATAAACAATTTTATCAGATTCACCTGAATCCGTTGCTGTGTGGACAGGGCCTTAGTTGCACCTTAGATGAGCAATCAGCCAGTGGTGTGTAGCACAGGCCAAGTTTACATTAGACCGTATCTGTCTCGTTTTCTTCGCGGATGCACTGTCCATTTACATTAAAACGCCTGGAAACGCCAGGAAACGGGAATCCGCCAGGGTCCACGTATTCAATCCAGATCGTGTCTGGTCCGGTGCTGTGTAAACATTGAGAATACGCGGATACGCTGTGCTGAGCTCTAGCTGGCATCGTCATTGGACAACGTCACTGTGACATCCACCTTCCTGATTCGCTGGCGTTGGTCATGTGACGCGACTGCTGAAAAACGGCGCGGACTTCCGCCTTGTATCACCTTTCATTAAAGAGTATAAAAGTATGAAAATACTGCAAATACTGATGCAAATACTGCCCATTGTGTAGTTATGATTGTCTTTAGGCTTGCCATCCTTCCACTTGCAAGTGGTAAGTGACGCGCATACCCGATATGCACTGAGAGCACACACACAGCGGCTCAGTCCCAAATCACTGCTCGTGCACTTCACTCGCGCGCTCTGTGAGCTGCGCAGGGCCGGAGTGCGCGCCCTCCAGAGGGCACTCGCTGTTCAGGGCGGAGTGATTTGGAGCGCAGGATGCCTGCGGAGCCGAGCGTATCCGTGTATTGGCGTTGCTGTGTGCACGCAAATCGTGTATTGGCATTGCTGTGTGCACGCTAATCGTTTTAAAAACGTTAATCTGATGATCTGCTGATACGGTCTAATGTAAACCCCACCACAGATGTACAGATCACTACACTGTTGGTAGACAGAAAAGCATATGAATTAACATACAGGAACAGCTGTGCTCTGCAGGTCCACTGGTTGCACAAAAGCAGTGTTTACACTTAACGAGATAACATACATGAGCCCGTGTGACTAAAAGAATCAATACTGATCAATATTGTTGAGTAACTCAATGATTATTGATCATGCTCTTTGCTGCCTATTTAAAGTCTACATCTGTAGACTATTGTAGCTAAAGAAAGCCAGTACTTGAAAAGGGAAACCAACATATCAACTGTAAAAGGAGAGCTGACTTTCTTTATTGGAATGATGATATTTGGTAAAACACCCACTTCGGTTTATATTAGAACCTGTAAAAACATAGCACCATGTCATTGGTAATCAGTGCTCTACATTTATATGACTATTGATTTCTTCATAAGGGATGAGACCCTGTCACCAAATGGACACAAGGATGGTGTATGGGCCTTGTTTGCATCTGTGTGTAAAAGGACCTCTCAAGCAAACTGCACCATTTGTTTGTAACCTGTATTGATGGAGTCCTTCTGGCACGAGTCATCAGTGTAGTGAAGAGACCCTCATTGGCAAGACAATTGCTCCAACTTCTGTTTGCTAGTTAACATGTCAAAGGCCTTGTTGAAAAGAAGGCTAAGAGTGTAAGTGTCAAGCCTTCAGGAGACGAACTCCATTCTGTCAACCCTCTGCCTCCTTTGTTCACCTACTTTTACTGGATTGGTGAATGTGCAGAGCATAGATAAAAGAGGTCAAAGGGTAAATGTATGAGGGTTTGGAAGGGGGTGGACTAAAAAGGGGCTAGGTATGTGTGCTGTAATGAAATCAAATCAGGAATTACATTTATTGTTTTTTTTCTGAGCATCATATAGTTCAACTATATTAAAATATATTATCTAGCTATAATGAGACAATAATACAGTATATAATACAGGAGTACTACAAAGCAGTGCTTAAGAAGGAGTTTTGTTCGCTGACATCTGTCACTGTAAAGTCGCTCCACTGACTCAGGTCAATCAGCACCTCCTAATTGTAGACACACTTTCAATTTGTTCACACTTATCCATCTGTCCATCTAACAGTGGTTAGCACTGTTGCCTCACAGCAAGAAGGTTCCGGGTTCGAACTTCATGACCAACAGGGGCCTTTCTGTGTGGATTTTTCTTGTTCTCCTCGTGTCTGTGTGGGTTTCCTCCGGGTGCTCCGGTTTCCTCCTGGTGTTCAAAGACATGCAGATTAGGTAAAATACCCGGCCACTGGGGTTGTACAAGCCAGTGCACACTCAGTGCCAGTCCCAAGCTTGAATAGACTGGGGAGGGTTGCATCAGGAAGGGCATCCGGTGTAATAAATAAATAAATAAATAACCTATGCCAAACCAAATATGCAGATCTGGATGATCCACTGTGGCAACCCCTAACAGGAGCAGGTGGGAGGAGGAGGAGGAGGAGAAGAAGAAGAAGAAGAATGAACACAATGGTCTTGCATAGTCAGAATTGTAGCCACAAGCAAGTGAACATTACTACGAGGTCTGATGTGTTACTTGATATTTAAGTATTAATAGTTATATAAGCGGGCGGCACGGTGGTGTAGTGGTTAGCGCTGTCGCCTCACAGCAAGAAGGTCCTGGGTTCGAGCCCCGGGGCCGGCGAGGGCCTTTCTGTGTGGAGTTTGCATGTTCTCCCCGTGTCCGCGTGGGTTTCCTCCGGGTGTTCCGGTTTCCCCCACAGTCCAAAGACATGCAGGTTAGGTTAACTGGTGACTCTAAATTGACCATAGGTGTGATTGTGAGTATGAATGGTTGTCTGTGTCTATGTGTCAGCCCTGTGATGACCTGGCGACTTGTCCAGGGTGTACCCCGCCTTTCGCCCGTAGTCAGCTGGGATAGGCTCCAGCTTGCCTGCGACCCTGTAGAAGGATAAAGCGGCTAGAGATAATGAGATGAGATGAGTTATATAAGCTATATTACTAATTGATTGACTATATTGAATAGAATAAAAGAAGAATATAAATGTGTATATAGACTCCTTGCAATGACGTCACATTTACGTTAGCAACCGTCGCTGCCCTGGGGGACAAACGAACTTTGTTTGCATACCGTTCACATACAGAAGCCAAGCAAAGAAGTCTGGTGTCTCTTGCTGTTGTCTGAAGAAAACTACAGCTAAACAAGCTCTACGACCGGATTACTTGGATAATCTTAGTCAGAAAGAAACCTTTATTTGTCACATGCACACTTCAAGCACAGTGAAATTCATCCTCTGCATTTAACCCATCTGAAGCAGTGAACACACACACACACTCAGAGCAGTGGGCAGCCACACCAGAGCGCCTGGGGAGCAGTCAGGGGTCAGGTACCTTGCTCAAGGGCACCTCAGGTTCGAACCCGGAACCTTCTTGCTGTGAGGTGACCGTGCTAACCACTACACCACTGTGCCACCCAAAAGAAGTGAAGTATAGATATGCACGGAAATTAGAGTTTATTAGAGGTTCTGATCCATACAAAATTCCTCGAAATGACTGGAGTGAGGGTGCAGATTTGTGGTCGAGCGTTAGCTACGTGTTGGAATATACCTCCTTTTTCCCAAAGAATCCCAACATGGAAGAACAGTTAAAAAAAAACCTACAAAAGCAAGAAAACCTTTGTGTAAAGACTTTTTCCTGGCATCAGCTTTTGGGAACAGAATGTTGCAAAAGCCAAAGCATTTACTCTCAAAGGGCACTGACCTGAACTGTGGGCTCGATGGTATTCCATCCCTCCATGTGTCAGCAACCCCAAGGACATCTAGTTACAGAGCTATTTGCACTCCATCATTTATACAGTGATACTTATTATTGTTAAAACAATATCTGAAGTGTTATTATTTGTAAAATAAAATATCTTGCTCTAGACTTTCAAACAATATTGTAAGATTTTATTTAAATTTTATCTAATAGTGGATGGTACAATAATTACAAACACTAACATTCCAGTTGTAGCTATAGTCATACAGTAACTATAATTACCCTAGTAATAATAATTTCGATAAACGGTTAATGTTCAGTTCCCTCTTCATTTATTCTCTATTCAAAAGGCACAACTGAGTCACACAGGTTGATAAGTGTGTAACAGACAATAACAATTTTATCCGGAATAGTTTTTCCTGTGGCGGCACGGTGGTGTAGTGGTTAGTGCTGTCGCCTCACAGCAAGAAGGTCCGGGTTCGAGCCCCGTGGCCGACGAGGGCCTTTCTGTATGGAGTTTGCATGTTCTCTCCGTGTCTGTGTGGGTTTCCTCCGGGTGCTCCGGTTTCCCCCACAGTCCAAAGACATGCAGGTTAGGTTAACTGGTGACTCTAAATTGACTGTAGGTGTGAATGTGAGTGTGAATGGTTGTCTGTGTCTATGTGTCAGCCCTGTGATGACCTGGCGACTTGTCCAGGGTGTACCCCACCTTTCGCCCGTAGTCAGCTGGGATAGGCTCCAGCTTGCCTGCGACCCTGTAGGACAGGATAAAGCGGCTAGAGATAATGAGATGAGATGAGTGTTTCCTGTCTTAGTTGATTTATTTCTGTTTCACATGCATGCAGCTGTTGTAAAGTTGTGTGTGTGTGTGTGTGTGTGTGTGTGTGTCGAGCTCTCTCTGACTGTAGGTTCATTACTACACTCTGGCTCCATGGTAATATTTTGCACAGGACTAATCTTTTCTATTCTTTCAGGATATATCGCACATGTTGCTCCTTGTTGGATTTTTTACTGAGTTATGTCTGAGTTGTTTGAAACCACACTGCAAAACCCGATAAGGTCACTGAGCTCAAAAATTTTATTGAAACCGATTATGTAAAAATTTTTGAGGTAACTTAAACTTTTTAAGGTAAGATTTCTTAAAAATTACAATTAAGTGTAACTATAGTGTAATTTTTAAGAAATCTTACCTCAAAAATTTTTACATAATCGGTTTCAATAAAATTTTTGAGCTCAGTGACCTTATCGGGTTTTGCAGTGCAATCTGGGTTTTCCGTGTCGAATAAGGAAGCTGCTTCACCTGTAAGAAAATCAAACACTTTCATGAAGAAGCTTGAATGCGAACAGAAGAAATAAAATGAGATTCTTAAGCAAACTCTTCCATATTCACTTCCGGATTTTCTGTTTTTTTTTAAAAATACATTTTAAATACAATCACAAATTTCTCTGGAGTTTTCAGGCTGAGCTCCTCTCCTCATATTCTCTGTAACCACTCATTTCTTCATTGTTCTTGAAGCATTTGCTTCTTGTTGTTAACATTTTTCTTGATAGTGGGGAGACAGTAATGCATTTTATCTATTTCTCTATTTGAACAACCAAAAACAGCGCAACCCTTACAGAAAAACCACATGAATTTCACATGTGATTTCTCATGTGAAATATGTGGAAAATGTGTTTTGCACATGGGAAACATGTTATTTGCACATGGGAAACATGTGGTTTTGGCCCAATTTTATGTGAATCACATGTGGGAATGTTTTACACATGTGGTAACATGTTTTCCACATGTGCTCTACATGGTAACACATGTGGTAACGTGATCACATGTGAAATACATGGGAAATTAATGTGCTTTTTCTGTAAGGGAAAATTCAACCATATTGAAGACAGATTAAGCCTGGCTTACACGAAAGACGGTGTCTGTTTGACCCCCCAGGTGGAATTATCATGTGATGCATGATGTCATGCACAAGGGGTCTATTGATTTGTTCATTCACAGTCTATGTGCTAGGGATATAACCGATTATGAATACATTATTTGGAATGAACAGATAATGTGTTGTTAAAGTGGCCAGCTCACCCTTCCAAAAAGCCTCTGTGCCAAGTAGCGAGTAGCCATTTTCATATCCAAGGATATTCCACAGTTTGAAAAACAATCTGCAACAACCTTTTGATTGATCCGTTCCGTTTTTGTATGGTTATTCTATTGTAATGGACTAGAACCGCCTCAGCTGTCTCGCAAGCGGCCACAAAAGAAAGAAAATATCAGATATATTCTATCCAGAACTTCCATGTATGACATGTAGCTGAAGAAAACATTCGAAGTGGATTTTGAAAGGATCACTAATAGTGAATTTGCAGAGGTTTTGCTGTGCAGAAAGCTAGCAGAGTAGTGGTCACCTGATTTCAAAACAAAAACAACAAACTGGATTTTGGGAAGGGTGTGTCGGACACTTTAACAGATACAAATAAAATGCACACTATTCTTTTTTAGAAAGTTTACCAGAAAGGTTCACAAGACATTTGGTTGAGACTAGCAATCACTAGGAGGTTTTCATTTTCATGTGGTGTGACTGAGCACCCCGATATGTTTGTGAGACAAATAAAGACCAAATTCATTTACATACATTTACATACATCGTTCCTTAATTCATGCTTAGTTACACTGTAAAAAATGTCCATAGAATTAATAGTGAATTTATGTAAAATCATGCCATAAAAAAACTGTAAATACAAAAACAATGAAGCAGTGTGTAATTTACATCAATATACTGTAAAACTCCTAATCAAATACCACTGTTAATTTAACAGTAAGAATATGTTGAATTGATCTTTTTTTTTGTAGAATTTACAAATTGTTGTAGTTTAAGCACAGACAAACTGTAATACTAAAACAGAATGTGATAATTAAAATTACATCATTGCCCTGTTAAAAAAATTAAAAAAATGTCAGTAGAGGCTCTCTGGCACATTTCGTAAAACTCTAAATCAAATAAAATATCTGTCTAGTAGATCATTGCTTGTAACCATCATTTTGGAGCCACAAAAACCAATAATCGAGAACACTCGCAATTCATTCCTAGATGCTTTTTTATTGTACAATGAATATCCGTAAAATTAACAGTTATGTATTGATTATTGTACATTGAATACCTGTAAAATTTACACTTAGTTATCATTAATTGTACATGGAATCCCAGTGAAATGTACAAGTTATTCTGTAATGTTGTTTACATTTCACTGTATTTTTAACAGGATTATTCTGGCAACCACAGCTGCCAGTGTTTTTCCGTAAAAACAACGGATTTTTTTTTTACAGTGTACTGCCTGAATGGGGTTACAGTGGTTTAAATTAGGCAGTGGTTTAAATCGTGGCTCAGGTGGATAAGGCGCCATACCATAAATCTGGGGACCTGGGTTCGATTCCGACCCGAGGTCATTTCCCAATCTCTCCCTGTCTCTCTCTCCCACTCATTTCCTGTCTCTACACTGTCCTATCCAATAAAGGTGAAAAAAGCCCAAAAAATATCTTTAAAAAAGTCAAACTGTCTTCTGCATATCTTGAGTTGAGACCAAATATGAAGTTGAGTCATGTAGCTGAGGTTGAGCCAGAATTAACAGTCCATGCTGACAGTGGTGGAATTTCAAACCTTTGGGGTTTTTTCCAGGGTTCTCCAGTCCATTGTTTCCAGGGGCATCATGATAGAGTTTGTATTTAACAAGAAAAACCAACTATACAAACAAACAAACAAAAAATCCCTTCAAGTTTAGGACATGACCACCTTTGGTTTAAATCAGAATACAGATACAGATATACTAGATAGCGGTATTAAATTACACTCCTACAATGTGCCATTTGGAATATCCCAGTTTTCTCTGTTCACTTTTAAACACCCTCACACCCTTGGATGTTTGAGCCAACACACCCAGTTGATTTCCAAGTCTTTATCATCTCATGCTATGTCATGTCTTTAGTAGACTCCACTTCTATTAAAAGTCTCTGCTATAGCACTAGACTATGTATCCTATAATAGCAGCATGGGTCGTGTCAACTGGATGTGTTTAAGTGCGTTCCAGCAGTGTGCTTACATGAGAACAAAAGAGGAAACGGATTGTTCTTTTTTCCTCTTAAGTCAAGAGCCATGTATTTCCTGAGTTTGCTGTTGTTTACACTAACTGGGCAGGACTTTTGATGACTTGGCTGTGATTTGAGGGTTTTGTCATGTGGTTGTTTGAGCCTCTGTGAACAGAAGTTTCAATCACCACAATTTAATAATTGTGCTTATTATATCCAAGGCCTGGCAATATCCGCAAAACTAGTCATAGTGAGCAAAGTTTATGTGATTTGGTAGTCTTAACTGTGAAACATCTACTTCTCAACTCAACAGTTTCCACAGTGTATGTGACTTAATATCATACTATTTTGTGTATCTTCTTAGAGGTATTTGATAGTTACTGTTACCTTTATTTCCAGCTGAATTCAGGAAGGCTTGATTTAGCTTCATAGGCGATATTTTTAATGCCGTGTACAGCAAGAGAAACTTACTGCAGCTTTCCTGTTTCAGATCATTTCATTTCAGGTCATTTTTTTTTAAATCAACACTGTACCCTTGGCAGTAAAGTAGTTTTCAACATTTTTCAGTCTAGATATTTTAATTATCTCATCTCATTATCTCTAGCCGCTTTATCCTGTCTTACAGGGTCGCAGGCGAGCTGGAGCCTATCCCAGCTGACTACGGGCGAAAGGCGGGGTACACCCTGGACAAGTCGCCAGGTCATCACAGGGCTGACACATAGACACAGACAACCATTCACACTCACATTCACACCTACGGTCAATTTAGAGTCACCAGTTAACCTAACCTGCATGTCTTTGAACTGTGGGGGAAACCGGAGCACCCGGAGGAAACCCACGTGGACACGGGGAGAACATGCAAACTCCACACAGAAAGGCCCTCGTCGGCCACGGGGCTCGAACCCGGACCTTCTTGCTGTGAGGCGACAGCGCTAACCACTACACCACCGTGCCGCCCCATTTTATTTATTTATTTATTGTGTGTGTGTAAAAAAAATGTGAAAGTACTTTGCCCACTGATGTACCCCTTTATGGTGATTCTGTTGCTCCCAATAGACCCTTTGCACTTGACGTCACACATCACATGATAATTCCACCTGGGGGTCAAACAGACACCATCTTTCGTGTAAGCAAGGCTTAATCTGTCTTCACTATGGTTGATTTTTGCACTGTTTTTGGTTGTTCAAATCGAGAAATAGATAAAAGGTATTACCGTCTCCCCGCTATCAAGAAAAATGTAAACAAAGAGAAGCAAATGCTTCAAGAACAATGAAGAAATGAGTGGTTAAAGAAAATATGAGCAGAGGAGCTAAGCCTGAAAACTCCAGATAAATTCGTGATTGCATTTAAAATGTATTTTTAAAAATAGAAAGTCAGAAGTGAGTATAGAAGAGTTTGCTTAAGAATCTTGTTTTATTTTTTCTACTCACATTTGAGTCAGCTTCTTCATTAAAGTGTTTGATAAGGAAGCAGGCTCCTTATTCGACACGGAAAACCCAGATTGGTTTCAAACAACTCAGACATAATTCAGTAAAAACCCCAACAAGGAGTGACATGCGCAATATATCCTGAAAGAACAGAAAAGATTAAAAGCAGAGATGTCCCTCGGGATGTCCTTTGGTGGGCAATGCGTCGTCTGGGTCTTCCAGAGTGGCTTGTCAGCACAGTACAGGCTATGTACTCCAATGCCTCGAGTAGGGTCTGTGTCAGTAACTCAGTAAGTGACAGCTTCAAGGTCCAAGTAGGAGTTCATCAGGGCTCCGTGTTGAGCCCATTTCTCTTCATCGTAGTTCTGGAAGCCCTCTCACGAGAATTTCATACTGGTTGCCCTTGGGAGCTTCTGTATGCTGACGACTTAGTCATCTCCTCAGACTCGCTGGAAGAACTCCTAGAGAGACTGCGCCTGTGGAAAATTGGTCTGGAGTCCAAGGGTTTACGTGTAAACATCTCATCTCATTATCTCTAGCCGCTTTATCCTTCTACAGGGTCGCAGGCAAGCTGGAGCCTATCCCAGCTGACTACAGGCGAAAGGCGGGGTACACCCTGGACAAGTCGCCAGGTCACGTGTAAACATGAGTAAGACAAAAATCCTGATGTCTGGTCCAAACTTGAACTCTCTGAAGGACTCAGGAAAGCACCCTTGTGCTGTTTGCAGGAAGGGCGTAGGAAGTAATTCTATCTTTTGCAACGGATGCTCCCACTGGGTCCATAAAAAATGCAGCAACATATCTGGCAGACTAACACCGGATCCCTTGTTCAGATGTCGGGGTACAGCTCGCCCAATCGATGGCAGACCGTGTGATTATGTTATGGTGAACGAGCAACACCTTGAAGTAGTAGATTCCTTCCACTATCTTGGGGATACCATCTGTGCTGGTGGTGGCTGTGAAGCTGCCATAATAGCAAGAGTAAGAGCTGCTTGGGGAAAGTTCAGGGAGCTGCTCCCTTTGCTGACATGCAAGAGTTTATCGCTCAGAACAAGGGGTAGAGTCTATGGTAGCTGTGTCAGGGGTGCCCTGCTCTACGCAAGTGAGTGCTGGGCCCCTAAAAAGGTTGACCTGTCAAGACTTGAAAGGAATGAGCGGGCTATGTTGAGGTGGATGTGTGGCCTGAACCCCAATGATGAAACCAGCCCAAGTATCTGGGACAAACTTGAAATTGTCCCCCTTGAAGCCGCACTTTGCTGTGGACGGCTTCGGTGGTTTGGCCACACCAAAAGAGCATCTGGCCCAATATCAGCCATTGAGAAGTTGGAGGTCACTGGCACCAGGAGAAGAGGCAGACCCAGGAAGACGTGGGCCAAGGTGGTCGCTGACGACCTGAAGACATTCCATCTGTCCCCGGAAGTGGCCACTAACCGGGTTGCCTGGAAGAAGGCTGTGAATACTCACATGCAACGTCATACCCGCCCCCAGGTGGAACATAATGACGTAAATGGATAGTGAGTGAGTGAGTGAGTGAGCGCTGAAGCTTTGTTCCTGTTATCAGAGGAACCCAGTCCTGTGCAAAATGTCACCATGGAGCCAGAGTGTAGTAAGGAACCTACAGTCAGAGAGAGTTCTACAGAAACACACTGACCTTTACAACAGCTACATGCATGTGAAACGGAAATAAATCAACTAAGACAGGAAAAACCATTCCGGATAAAATTGTTATTGTCTGTTACACACTTATCAACCTGTGTGACTCAGTTGTGCCTTTTGAATAGAGAATAAATGAAGAGGGAACTGAACATTAACCGTTTATCGAAATTATTATTACTAGGGTAATTATAGTTACTGTATGACTATAGCTACAACTGGAATGTGCTGATTCTGTTAGTGTTTGTAATTATTGTACCATCCACTATTAGATAAAATTTAAATAAAATCTTACAATATTGTTTGAAAGTCTAGAGCAAGATATTTTGTTATTTTACTAATAATAACACTTCAGATATTGTTTTAACAATAATAAGTATCACTGTATAAATGATGGCGTGCAAATAGCTCTGTAACTAGATGTCCTTGGGGTTGCTGAGACATGGAGGGATGGGAATACCATCGAGCCCACAGTTCAGGTCAGAGCCCTTTGAGAGTAAATGCTTTGGCTTTCATAACGTTCTGTTCCCAAAAGCTGATGTCGGGGAAAAAGTCTTTACACAAAGAAGGTTCTCTTGCTTTTGTAGTGTTTTTTTTTAACTGTTCTTCCATGTCGGGACTCTTCAGGAAAAAGAAGGTATATTCCAACACGTAGCTAATGCTAGACCACAAATCTGCACCGTCACTCCAGTCGTTTCAAGGAATTTTGTATGGATCATAACTGCTAATAAACTCTAATTTTCGCGCATATCTATCATTCGCTTCTTTCTGACTAAGATTGTCCAAGTAATCCGGTAGTAAAGCTTATTTAGCTGTAGCTTTCTTCAGACAACAGCAAGAGACACCAGACTTCTTCGCTTGGCTTCATTATGTGAACTGTATGTAAACAATGTTTGTTTGTCCCCCAGGTATAGGGTTGTGATGGTTGCTAACGTAAATGTGACGTCAGTGCAAGGGGTCTATAAACCAATTTTCCTTTTTAAACTGAATTATTTCAGGTTAGATTGGTGGGTTCGGAGTCTGTCTTTGGAACACTGGGCATGGGACAGGAATTCACACTTGGTTGATTATTCTTGTAATTTAGATGTTGTGTCTTGGCAAGCTAGTGAGTTGCTTTTTCATATTTCCTGTGCTGAGATATACTGGAAATATGTACACGTTAACAGGAAAAATTATTGTCTGGTAACAGTGAGAATGGAAATTGTTAGACTGTTTACATTATAGATATTGGGGTGCTGTGGAGTTTGCATCATGACTTAGAAAAATCATAAAACATTCTTAGAAATATGGATTGTTGTAGCCAGCAGGTTACTGGACACATTTTTTTTAAATAGTAAATCTCATGGTATCCTGCAAGTGTATTGATAAATAAACTGTATGTTATGAGTGTGGAAAACTGGCAGTGAGTAGACTGCTGAGTCAAAGGGATATTTCAAACCTTATTCATTTTTAAATTCATTGTTCATTCATTCATCTTTAGTAACCACTTTATCCTGGTCAGAGTCACAATGGAGCTGGAGTCTATTCCAGTAACACTGGGCACAAAGCTGGAGAATTCACCCCTGATTAGATGCCAATGTATCCCAGGGCTCCATGCACACACACATATGCACACACACTCATTCACACCTGTAGACTGTCAGTTTACCAGTGTGTTCTTGGACGGTGCAGGAAAACTGAAGAAACCCATGCAAATGTTGATACCCCTTTTTCCACCAAGGCAGTTCCAGGGCTGGTTAGAAGTCAGTGCCTAATGTCAAGCCAGTTCTTTGTGTTTTGACAGCCAAAGAACTGGGTTTTAGCCAGGAAAATTGGTTGCAGAGTGGCACCAACTCTTTGCTGGTCTAGAACCAAGATCTGCTTATGTCAGGAGCTTGGGGCAGGATTAACAAGACCAGAGCTTAAACAAAACCAGAGTTAGTGTAACATCTGGTCTGACTAATCCAAAGATGAAGAAAAAGAGACAATGTGGTCTGTCACTGTCGTTGTTGTGCTTGGTGAGTATGGTGGGCTAGCGGCACTAGTGGGACTGGTTAGTAGGGCTGGCTAGCAATAGGTGCACATGCAAGCAGGGCTTACTAGCAACATTGGCTAATTGGCAGGCTAGCAGCTGTAGCGAGGCTAGCTAGTGGTGCTAACGGTTCAGGCTAGTGGCGGGGCTAGTGGCACTGGCAATGGGGCTAGAGCCTGGGACAGCAGAGACATACAGTGACATAATGACATGGCTCTATGGTGGCTGCCTAACCCATGAAAAAGTAAACCGGGTCTTAGAAGGTTCGCAAGTTGAACCAAGTCTGAACCAGCAAGCACTTGCCCAGAATGAACACCTGGTTCATGTTAATGGAAAAGGGGGTTAACATATTCTTGGTCATGGGTTCTTGTCAGGTCAGTGTGTTAAAATTGTGGCTCATGCTTCTATTTTTTATAATATGAAATAATATAATAGAGAAGTTGTGCTTTCCATCACGTTCCATGTTCTGGCATGGCTTGAGTAAGGACACGTTGAAATGAGAGGAAGCCCTGGTCACAATGTCACCACTGATATGCGCAGAACAGATGACAATTTTGGCTCTTCTCCATTTGGCAAGCAATAACCTCAAGCCTCATGCTGCTCCATAATCTAATTCAACATTGTTGCATGTTTTGAACTGGATATACGGTACACAATGCTTCTAAAGTAAACACTTTTTGTACTACATATAAATATGTTATGTTTTAAACTTTATTTATTCACCTCAGTACTGTACAATATGCTTTAAAGCATGTTCACTGATTTTTTTATTTTTATTTTTTTAACTGGCCCAATAGTTCCTGAATCTTCCTAAGGTGGGATTTTTTTGGGGGGGTTTTTTGGCTGAGAAGAAATGAACAAAACACTTTCTAAAAGATTCGCAGGAATGTTTTAATAGTTTCCAGGGAATGTGTTCTGGTGTTCCTGCTTATATTTAAACCCCTGTGGAGTGGGTAGAGTAGTTGGCATCATGTTCCCTCATGTGCGGCTGCTGATCGTCAGCTCTGGTTGGCTACAAATGCTCTGTGGCATTCCTTGATGAAATGTATGGCAAAAGTCCAACCTATCTTACAAACAGTCTCTTCCTGAAAGAGTTAGTGAGGACGACAAGGATATGATTTCGTTTACTCTCTCAAGATGTATTGTGTCAGAATGTTGCACTGATTTGTTCAGGAATAAAATAGTACACCGTACACAGTGAAAAGGGTTTTATTATAAATAACACAAATAATAATATTCTATTATAATATTCTATTATTCTTTGTGTTATTGTGTCAACAAACATGATTAGGGGGAAAACCTCAGAACAATGTGTCCTTCTTGAAATGCATCAAGTCGACATCTATCTAGCAAGTGAAATCGACAAAAATATACAGTGTCTTGCAAAAGTATTCATCCCCCTTGGTGTTTTTCCTGTTTTGTCGCATTACAAGCTGGAATTAAAATGGATTTTGGAAGGTTAGTACCATTTGATTTACACAACATGCCTACCACTTTAAAGGTGAAAATTGTTGTTTTATTTTGACCAAGGGCGTAGGTTTGGTATTCACACTGGTGGGGACATAAACCCAATGCCAACCCCCAGTAGCGCCAACTTCAGGTCAACATTAGAGGATCACAATATTTTGCTCTGTTGTGTTCCACCAAAAGAGTATCCATCATCTCTCCAAAGTCCAGACTTTTAAAATTTGAAGCTCAGAACTGTAGTAATTCATGAATAATAATAATAATAATAATAATAATAATAATAATAATAATAATAATAATAATAATATGCAATTCATTTGATTAACTGCAAATCTTGCATGTGATGATTAACTCATTCTACCAATTTGTAAATGTGTTTTACAAGCAAATAACGCATTGACTGTCGGGAGGGTGTACACTACCGTTCAAAAGTTTGGGGTCACCCAGACAATTTTGTGTTTTCCATGAAAAGTCACACTTTTATTTCCCACCATAAGTTGTAAAATGAATAGAAAATATAGTCAAGACATTTTTCTGGCCATTTTGAGCATTTAATCGACCCCACAAATGTGATGCTCCAGAAACTCAATCTGCTCAAAGGAAGGTCAGTTTTATAGCTTCTCTAAAGAGCTCAACTGTTTTCAGCTGTGCTAACATGATTGTACAAGGGTTTTCTAATCATCCATTAGCCTTCTGAGGCAATGAGCAAACACATTGTACCATTAGAACACTGGAGTGAGAGTGGCTGGAAATGGGCCTCTATACACCTATGGAGATATTGCACCAAAAACCAGACATTTGCAGCTAGAATAGTCATTTACCACATTAGCAATGGATAGAGTGCATTTCTGATTAGTTTAAAGTGATCTTCATTGAAAAGAACAGTGCTTTTCTTTCAAAAATAAGGACATTTCAAAGTGACCCCAAACTTTTGAACGGTAGTGTATGTTCCTTTCCCTCATAAATGAAAGTAAGACTCATACGGAGCCTTAAACACTGCGTTCCATTAGTCAGGCAGGGGGAGTAGGCTATCTTCTGTGTGATCTTTAACTAGTTTTAGAATGCTAGTTGAAGCTGATATGTGATTGAGCTAACAGTAAAACAGGACGAGGGCTCTAGAACTTTGACATGTTGAAAGGTTACAATTTTACTTGGGAACAGATTGTATCTGAATTCTGATTGGTTGTTGTTATATTATTGCCCTTTTGTTGTCTTCTTGAGCCCAGAGCGGAGAGGGGAGGGAGAGGAGGGAGTGACAGGGTTCTACAGAGAAAAGTTTTTAGCCTCCCGCTTTCAAATGAACCCCCTTGAAAACCAATCAGTTCAGTGTATGTATGTACTCGGTATGTGACGTTTTCAAAAGAGAGGTGGGAGTAACCAAAAATTTCTGATCAAGAAGGCGGAGGCTGTTATGCTGATTACGTGAAAATGTTTTATTTGATTAAAAGGTGTCTGGGCCACGAACAATGTCCACATCACCATCGGGTTGTTGTTTACATGTGTCATGTACCCGAACTTGGTCAGGGCTCTGCAGGTCTTAACTGAAGCACTTCAAATTAAGGGTTAGCGGGCTGCTAAAGTTTGCAGGCACTTCACAAGCAAGACTAGGTGCAATATTAGCCAACATTAGCACAATTTGATATGATTTAATAATGTCTTTGTGACCTTAATGAACACCAGTTGTTGTCAGTATCAAGTCGGATTGCTATTTACATGCCACACAAACTTAGAAAACAGTCATATTTGTATGTTGTCGTTTTTACACACTGAATACGAACTGTTGTTAACTAATTCACTTTACGAGCTAATCTAACGTTACGTTCCTCAAGGACAGCTTACTACCTAGCAGCCGGTCACTGCACTGCAACTGCACTTGCTAATTGACATGATAGCCAAACTTGCTTGCTGTTTTCGCGACCACGCCCCCAGAGCGGATATTCATGAGCGAATTTTGCGTGGTTTCACCCAGTGGAAATCTACAGTAACCATTTGTGTACTGCGCATGGAGCGTGATTTTTTTTCTTCAATCAGAAATATTGGTAGGGACACGTCCATACCATCCATACCCAATTCTATGCCTACAATTGTGACACAAACAATAATTAAGATGAAAGAATATCTGGAGTGTGCATAGGTATTCACCCCCAAAGTCAATACTTTGTAGAGCCACCTTTTGCTGCAATTCCAGCTGCAAGTCTATATTAACTTAGCACATCTAGCCACTGGGATTTTTGCCCATTCCTCAAGGCAAAACTGCTCCAACTCCTTCATGCTAGATGGGTTGCATTGGGGTACAGCAATCTTCAAGTTATGCCACAGATTCTCAATTGGATTTGGTCTTATTTGACCAGAGAATCTTCTTCCATGTGTTTGGGGAGTCTGCCACGCGCTGTTGGGCAAACTCCAAATGTGTTTTCTTTAAGCAATGGCTTATTTTCTGGACACTCTTCCATAAAGCCCCACTCTGTGGAGTGTACGGCTTAAAGTGGCCCTATGGACAGATACTCCCATCTCTGCTGTGGATCTTTGCAGCTCCTTCAGTGTTATCTTTGGTGTCTTTGTTGCATCTCTGATTAATGCCCTCCTTGCCCGGTCTGTGAGTTTCGGTGGGCGGCCTTCTCTTGTCAGGTTTGTAGTGGTGCCATATTCTTTCCATTTTGCTATAATGGATTTAATGGTGCTCCCTGGGATATTCAAAGTTTGGGATATTTTTTATAACCCAACCCTGATCTATAGACCCTTTTCAGTCACGTGACCTTCGTAAACGCGACCGCCATTTTGGACATGTAGTGGACTTCGGCTCGAATCAGTTTGAATGCGAGGAAGGCGACAAACGAAAAACATAAAAGAAAAAGGAGCAAGATGCAGAAAACACCTTCACTATCCAGCGACGTAGGGCATTTACAGGGCGAGCAGAGGGAGAGGTATTTGCAAAAATTGAGGTTAGCAGGCTTAGAGAACGACGTTTACCTGCTTCCACCAGGATTGTTCACTGACGTACGGAAGTACACGAAGCCCTCGTCTTTACCTGACTTCGGCCCACATGATCTGTATACCTATGTCGTTAAAAACCCATCGCCATACACATACACGCCAACGTCTGAGGTTCCGGAGCGTGCTCCGGCTTGCTCCAGGAGTGCTCCGGCTGAGGTTCCGGAGCGCGTTCCGGCTTGCTCCCCCTCAAATTAAGCAACGCGCTCTGGCTTGCTCCCCCTCAAATTAAGCAGCGCGCTCCAGCTTGCTCCGGAGCAAGCCGGAGCGCGCTGCTTAATTTGAGGGGGAGCAAGCCGGAGTGCGCTCCGGAACCTCGGACGTTGGCTCCGGCAGCTATTTACACTTGATCCGGTGTAAATAGCTGCCGGATCATAATTACAGTAAACTAGTAAATACAGTAAAGGAAAAACTTGAGACTGAAAGGTTTTAACAGTCATCCAAATGACTGAACGTAAACATTGCTACAGTAACATACCAGCTACTATGTTGTTGACATTAACTAGTCAACAATAGCTACTACAGAAGAACAAAGAGGTTACAATGGGTTATTTTAACCTATTTGGTTACACACTCACCGCCACAGAATGTTAACAGCAATGTAATGCCTTTTCTGGCTAATTTTATTCGTCTTACCTCCAACAAAGTGGTCACTACACAAGCGTTGGTATGCCGAGGGCTGCCAATATGTTAATAGCCGCTATCCATCTTCTCCGTCGGGATCTGATAAAATGATAACCCTTGCCTTGTTTGTTGATGGTTACTACATCCAGATGCACAACAATATAGTGGCATGATGGAAGTCTTGCTGAAAGTAAAAACTTTCTTTGCTGCCGTTCCTCAATGTTGGCTGTGGTAAACTACTGGTAGTACATGTCCAAAATGGCGGCCGCGTTTGTCGTGACGTCACGTGAAAAGGGTCCATACTTCTCCACAATTTTGTCTCTGACCTGTTTGGAGGCTCCTTGGTTTTCATGTTGCTTGCTTAGTAGTGTTGCAGAGTCAGGGTCCTTCCAGAACAGGTTGATTTATACAGACATCATGTGACAGATCATGTGACACTTTGATTGCACACAGGTGGCTCTTAATCAACTAATTATGTGACTTATGAAGTGAATTGGTTGGACCAGCTCATATTTAGGGGTTTCATACGAAAGGGGGTGAATACTTATGCACACTCCAGATTTGTGTTTTCTCATCTTAATTATTATTCGTGTCACAATTAAAAAACAACAACAACAACAACAACAACAACAACAATTTGCGCCTTTAAAGTGGTAGGCATGTTGTGTAAATCAAATGGTGCTAACCCCCAAAAATCCTTTTTAATTCCAGCTTGTAATGTGACAAAATAGGACAAACACCAAGGGGGATGAATACTTTTGCAAGACACTGTATAACAAGAAACTGTTTAACAGCACAATAACTGGAAGGTTATAAGTTTAAAATGCACTGATTTCACCTCCAACTGCTCAGTTAGATGAGTGTATTGTTTCCTTCATCATTGTTACAGTTGGTTGCATTGAATACAAGAACATGCTTGATGTAGAAATGTTAATGTATTGTTAAGGGTTGAAGTAATTATCAGAGGAAAGCAAGTGCTGTAGCAGGAAGCCTCAAAGCTCAAATCTGATATGGGGTTACTGTCTGTATGGAGTTATCCTCCAGGTTCTTGGGTTTACTCCCACCTCCTAAAAAATGTCTGTAGATGCATTTACCCTTAATTACTCCTTGGTGTGAATGAGTGTGGGTGCACGATGGATTCCTAACAAGTGTCCACTGGCTAGACTCCAAATTCATCATAATTCTGGCTGAGGTAAAGTTATTACTGCAGATGAATGAATGAATGAATGAATGAATGAATGAGGTGTAGTGGTTAGCACTGTCGCCTCACAGCAAGAAGGTTCTGGGTTTGAGCCCAGTGGCCAATGGGGGTCTTTCTGTGTGGAGTTTGCATGTTCTCCCTGTGTCTGCGTGGGTTTCCTCCGGGTGCTCCGGTTTCCCCCACAGTCCAAAGAGATGCAGGTTAGGTTAACTGGTGACTCTAAATTGACCGTAGGTGTGAATGTGAGTGTGAATGGTTGTCTGTGTCTGTGTGTCAGCCCTGTGATGACCTGGCGACTTGTCCAATGTGTACCCCGCCTCTCGCCCATAGTCAGCTGGGATAGGCTCCAGCTTGCCTGCGACCCTGTAGCGGCTACAGATAATGGATGGATGGATGGATATAAATATATATATATATATATATCCGGCCATGTTTGTTTACAAATTATTACAGTCGCTTACTAGCGTGGAAGTTTTACGTCTCTGATGTATGACATCATGTTGTCTTGACAACCATGCAATATCATAAACCATATTCAACACTCATTCTCCATTGGGTAGAGTAACGTAATGCACGTAGGATAAGCAATATGCTAACGATATTGCATGCTATCAAACCAAATGAATGAAACCTGCTAGAAGAGAATAGAACACATGCTTTTATTCCATTGACAAGATGTCCTGTGTGAATAATAATTCCTGATATTTCACTCCAATGACGTCACTCCGAGTGTTTTCTGGCTGATTAGATGCACGTTGTTGAAACGGCGAACCGGTTCAAAATTAAAATTCTTTTGATTAACTTGCTTTTTTTGGGGGGATGTGTCATTTTTTGTGTGTGTTCACTACGCTTATTCGTAAAATATTCTTTCACCATTTGGATAAACTTCATATCTTGGATCATATCTTTAGATAGATAGATAGATAGATAGATAGATAGATAGATAGATAGATAGATAGATAGATAGATAGATAGAATCAATATTTTAATTAATGGCTTTATTTTAAAATGTAATTTAAACATTGAGCAATTTATTGTGACATCTGTCCCTAGATGAAGTTGTGGAAATGAATATTTTGAATTCAGTGTGCTTTTATTTTAAATGTAGTTTTCAAGTTTTGGCAATTTATTTGGACTTTGGGTTTGTAGGAGGTTGTATGCTGTGTTTTTGTTTGTTTGTTTGTTTGTTTGTTTTGTTTGCCCGGCACGGTGGTTAGCACTGTTGCCTCACAGCAAGAAGGTTCTGGGTTCGAGCCCCGTGGCCAGCGAGGGCCTTTCTCTGTGGAGTTTGCATGTTCTCCCCGTTTCTGCGTGGGTTTCCTCCGGGTGCTCCGGTTTCCCCCACAGTCCAAAGACATGCAGGTTAGGTTAACTGGCGACTCTAAATTGACCGTAGGTGTGAATGTGAGTGTGAATGGTTGTTTGTCTCTGTGTGTCAGCCCTGCAATGATCTGGCGACTTGTCCAGGGTGTACCCCGCCTCTCGCCCATAGTCAGCTGGGATAGGCTCCAGCTTGCCCACAGCCCTGCACAGGATAAGCGGTTACAGATAATGGATGGATAGATGATTAAAGCCATATGCTACTGGGGCCTTTGATTATCCAAATGTCTGGCAGGAGAAAAACATTCATGTATAAGAATGTGTAAAAGCATGTCTTTACACCAAAGTAGGGGAATAATTGATAATTGATGTTTAGGGGACATATTATAAAAAACTTACTTTTTTGGATGTCTGGAGCACTTACAAACTCTGAAATAAGACAACGCGGTCAGTTTCTTTTGTTCTGTCTATTTCAGAAAACACGTGCTTCAACAAGTCATTCAGATTTCGCTCCCCTTCCTATGTCACAAGTGGAGCTCAGTAGAATTATCCCACCCCCTCATCCGAGTATCTCCACTTATGGCTTTGCAAATGAATATTCCTGAGGAAAGTGCTACCTGATTGGCTGGTGGAAGAGGGGGGTGGGGTGAGCAGTGACTCATTAGCATTTAAAGGAACAGGCTCTCAAATCGGCTGTTTTGAACAGGGCTGTTTAGACAGAGTGAGAATGGAGCTGAGGTGCTTTATCCTTGTAGGATTTTGACCAAAGCATTACACGGACATTTCATTAAGACCTCAGGAAACTGTGTCCACTTGTGGAAAAGGGGTATAATATGTCACCTTTAATGTGCGTGTGCTTATGCTCTTTCTCACACAGTTTAATAGATGAGTTTTTATGGAGTCAACAGGTGTCAGGTGTCAGCACAGAGGTTAATGGGCAGGCGTTGCAGTAAGAGGAGATCGACCGATTGAACCAACAAATCTGGCTTTAAGAGAAAGCGATGCAGCAATAAATATAAGATTCATGTCTTGCTACAGTGTCCCTGTATGTGTATGCAGCATATCCAAATAGAGCAACTGTTGGTTATAGATAGATAGATACAGTAGCTTCTATACATTACATTGCAGATTTGGTTTTATTTTGTTTTGGGGTTTTTTGCAGTGTATAGATCAGAAAAGGAAACTAAACTGTGTTTTCATGAATACGTCCTTTGATAGACTTTATGTGTGGCTGGAATTCAACAAGTGTGTGTCGTTGGCCAGAATCGAGCACATCCTGTGGAACTGGGCACAAGCCTGGATGTATAATAATTTGTTCCACACTGTCAGCCAAATCCACACAGACACTCTTTCAAACACAAATGCTTTGGATGAATGATGATCTTTATGGGTTCTGTGGACAGTAAATCTAGATATGTATATGCCGAACATTTGTGAAAACACAAAAATAGAATGACTTCATTCATGGTTGCCTTTGGGACATTCGTACTTACCCAGCTCAAGTCAGATGAAACAACTGTAACGTTATTTCAAATTTGAAACCTACAGTTCACAGGAGGACAGTAAGTTTATATAAGGATTACAGCGTTAAATAAAATAGCTCTCATTGTGAAAAACAGAAGTTCTTTGCTGCTTGGTGTTTTCCAGGCCAGGTCTATTGTTTGTCCAAAATATTTGTTGGATATTTGTGGGATTTTTTTTTCTTTGCTCAGCCCGTATTAGATCATTTTGTATTTCCAGCCACATATTCCTTTGCCTGCAGTCTAAGATTATAGCTCCTTTAGGATGTGACCTTGGAGCCCAGAGAGGCCTGAGTTTGGGCTACTCTCCAGACTTGTGGATGAACAATTATCCCATTATAATGATAGAATGTCATTCTGACATTTTTTTTCCTTTGTTTTGTTTTTCTTTTGTGCTCCCACTCATTCTTTTGCTCTGTACTTCCCTAGTTGCCTCTGATGTCGTTTTTACAAAGAAATTCATTTACTTCACAGAACCAGATTAAATATGTTTGTCTTCTTTCCTGATGTGATTGCTGTGGAGTGCGTTTTTGTGTTAAGAACTGATGTGTTATGTCTCTCGGCAGGTTGCAGGGAAAGAGTACTCCCTTTGGGACAAGCTCTTGGTGCAGGGAAAAAAAGAAGGACAGGAGGAAATGACAGTGGGAGAGCTGCTGAAACACGTCAAGGTTAAAGCAAAACCTCTCAAAACACACACACAAATCTATCTGAGTTGAATATCACACCACACCACACACGGATCATTGCAGGCTATCAAGTGCCTGAGCTCCTTCCTTCCTTCCTTCCTTTCCTTCTCTCCATCAGCACCCAATGTTGAAATGCCTCACTTCCCTAGTGACCCCATCTTCCTTCTCTTCAAGGATAGCTGATACATCTCTCTCTCTCTCACACACACAAACACACACACACAAAATTGTAGTTGAACCTTGCAGCATATAGGGGCTTTTCACTGATGTAACAGATTTTTGTTTATCATGCAGTGTCCGCCGTATTGCCGGGTAAACAAAGAAACATAGTCGTGACAGTTAATAATGAAAATTGAGATGACTGCAGTGAGTACAGTTTCTCTGAAATGATTAAAAATTTTGATTATACCAGGAAATCACGTTACATCCAAAAGCTGTAACATGCAGGCATCACAGATCCATATCATTTACCCACAAATGTATTTATTCTACTTGAAAAGTGTTCGGCAAACTAGCTACTGGATTTGGGACTCTACAACATCCTGAACTATTTAGTATTTGGGACTTCTAAATACACTGGAGATGCTAAAGGCAGCCAAAAGTACAGATGCGTCCCAATATTTCAAGGCAAGTTTTGTGCCGGAATGTTAAGGGAAATTCCCGATAAAGAAAAACACTTTATTAATGCAAAGGTAAGCTCAAATGTGGACTTCTAATACAACCCCGATTCCAAAAAAGTTGGGACAAAGTACAAATTGTAATTAAAAATGGAATGCAATAATTTACAAATCTCAAAAACTGATATTGTATTCACAATAGAACATAGACAACATATCAAATGTCGAAAGTGAGACATTTTGAAATTTCATGCCAAATATTGGCTCATTTGAAATTTCATGACAGCAACACATCTCAAAAAAGTTGGGATGGGGCAATAAGAGGCTGGAAAAGTTAAAGGTACAAAAAAGGAACAGCTGGAGGACCAAATTGCAACTCATTAGGTCAATTGGCAATAGGTCATTAACATGACTGGGTATAAAAAGAGCATCTTGGAGTGGCAGCGGCTCTCAGAAGTAAAGATGGGAAGAGGATCACCAATCCCCCTAATTCTGCACCGACAAATAGTGGAGCAATATCAGAAAGGAGTTCGACAGTGTAAAATTGCAAAGAGTTTGAACATATCATCATCTACAGTGCATAATATCATCAAAAGATTCAGAGAATCTGGAAGAATCTCTGTGCGTAAGGGTCAAGGCTGGAAAACCATACTGGGTGCCCGTGATCTTTGGGCCCTTAGATGGCACAGCATCACATACAGGCATGCTTCTGTATTGGAAATCACAAAATGGGCTCAGGAATATTTCCAGAGAACATTATCTGTGAACACAATTCACCGTGCCATCCGCCGTTGCCAGCTAAAACTCTGTAGTTCAAAGAAGAAGCCGTATCTAAACATGATCCAGAAGCGCAGACGTCTTCTCTGGGCCAAGGCTCATTTAAAATGGACTGTGGCAAAGTGGAAAACTGTTCTGTGGTCAGACAAATCAAAATTTGAAGTTCTTTATGGAAATCAGGGATGCCGTGTCATTCGGACTAAAGAGGAGAAGGACGACCCAAGTTGTTATCAGCGCTCAGTTCAGAAGCCTGCATCTCTGATGGTATGGGCTTGCATTAGTGCGTGTGGCATGGGCAGCTTACACATCTGGAAAAACACCATCAATGCTGAAAGGTATATCCAGGTACTAGAGCAACATACGCTCCCATCCAGACGACGTCTCTTTCAGGGAAGACCTTGCATTTTCCAACATTACAATGCCAAACCACATACTGCATCAATTACAGCATCATGGCTGCGTAGAAGAAGGGTCCGGGTACTGAACTGGCCAGCCTGCAGTCCAGATCTTTCACCCACAGAAAACATTTGGCGCATCATAAAACGGAAGATACGACAAAAAAGACCTAAGACAGTTGAGCAACTAGAATCCTGCATTAGGCAAGAATGGGTTCACATTCCTATCCCTAAACTTGAGCAACTTGTCTCTTCAGTCCCCAGACGTTTACAGACTGTTGTAAAGAGAAAAGGGGATGTCTCACAGTGGTAAACATAGCCTTGTCCCAACTTTGAGATGTGTTGTTGTCATGAAATTTAAAATCGCCTAATTTTTCTCTTTAAATGATACATTTTCTCAGTTTAAACATTTGATATGTCATCTATGTTCTATTCTGAATAAAATATGGAATTTTGAAAACTTCCACATCATTGCATTCCATTTTTATTTACAATTTGTACTTTGTCCCAACTTTTTTGGAATCAGGGTTGTAGTAATAAACAAGCTAGGGCCTAGATCTAGCATATATTTTATGGTGTTTAGCCTCGTCTGCATTATCAGTACATAAGAAACATGCTGCTTGTCTCACCAAGCTTTAGCGCTAATAAAATACATCATGTCCAAAGCCCACATCCAGATATACATTTTAACATTCATACATTTGCCATTTCGCATGTTTTTTGTACTGCAGTAGAGCTGCTAAGTATGACACACTTGTGTATGTACCAGTAGACTGGGCTGAGTGCCAGACCATGCAACCTGTTAAAAGCTTTACTATCTAGACCAAAGTTACACCAAATTACAGACTTCTCGTCTCGTCTTCATCCGCTTTATCCGGGGCAGGGTCGCGGAGGCAGCAGTCTGAGTATGGAAGCCCAAACTTCCCTTTCCCCAGACGCCTCGGCCAGCTCCTCGGGAAGAACACCGAGGTGTTCCCAGGCCAGCCGAGAGACATAGTTCTTCCAGCGTGTCCTGGGTCTTCCCCGGGGCCTCCTCCCGGGGGGACATGCCTGGAACACCTCCCCAGGGAGGCGTCCAGGAGGCATCTGAAAGAGATTCCTGAGCCACCTCAGCTGATTCCTCTTGATGTGGAGGAGCAGCGGCTCTACTCTGAGCTCCTCCTGAGTGACTGTGCTTCTCACCCTATCTCTAAGGGAGCGCCCAGCCACCCTACGAAGGAAACTCATTTCGGCCGCTTGTATCCGCGATCTTGTTCTTTCGGTCATTACCCAAAGCTCATGACCATAGGTGAGAGTCGGAATGTAGATCGACCGGTAAATCGAGAGCTTCGCCTTTTGGCTCAGCTCCTTCTTCACCATGACGGACCGGTAAAGCGACCGCATCATTGCGGAGGCTGCACCGATCCGCCTGTCGATCTCCTGCTCTATCCATCCCTCACTCGTGAACAAGATCCCGAGATACTTAAACTCCTCCACTTGAGGCAGGACTTCTCCACCAACCTGGAGAGGGCAAGCCACCCTTTTCCAGTCGAGAACCATGGCCTTGGACATGGAGGTGCTAATTCTCATCCCAGCCGCTTCACACTCGACTGCAAACCACCCCAGTGCACGCTGAAGGTCCTGGTTTGATGAAGCCAACAGGACAACATCATCCGCAAAAAGCAGAGATGAAATCCTGTGGTTCCCAAACAGGATTCCTTCCGGCCCCTGGCTGCGCCTAGAAATTCTGTCCATAAAAATTATGAACAGAACCAGTGACAAAGGGCAGCCCTGCCGGAGTCCAACATGCACTGGGAACAGGTCTGACTTACTGCTGGCAATGCGAACCAGACTCCTGCTCCGTTCATACAGGGACCGGACAGCCCTTAGCAAAGAGCCCTGAACCCCATACTCCCGAAGCACCCCCCACAGAATACCATGAGGGACACGGTCAAATGCCTTCTCCAGATCCACAAAGTACATGTGGACTGGTTGGGCAAACTCCCATGAACCCCCGAGCACCCTATGAAGGGTATAGAGCTGGTCCAGTGTTCCACGACCAGGACGAAAACCGCATTGTTCCTCCTGGATCCAAGGTTCGACTATTGGCCGAATTCTCCTCTCCAGTACCCTGGAGTAAACCTTCCCGGGAAGGCTGAGAAGTGTGATTCCCCTATAATTGGAGCACACTTTCCGGTCCCCTTTTTTGGTCCCCTTTTTTAAAAAGAGGGACCACCACCCCAGTCTGCCACTCCAGAGGCACTGTCCCCACCGCCACACAATGCTGCAGAGGCGTGTCAGCCAAGACAGCCCCACAACATCCAGAGACTTGAGATACTCGGGACGGATCTCATCCACCCCTGGTGCCTTGCCACCGAGGAGCTTGAAAACCACCTCAGTGACTTCAGCTTGGGTAATGGACGAGTCCACCTCTGAGTCATCAACCTCTGCTTCCTCAATGGAAGACGTGATGGTGGGATTGAGGAGATCCTCGAAGTATTCCTTCCACCACCCGACAATGTCCCCAGTCGAGGTCCCCAGTCCCCTCCTGAGGCGCCAGACGGTTTGCCAGAATTTCTTCGAGGCCGACCGATAGTCCTTCTCCATGGCCTCATTGAACTCCTCCCAGTTCCGAGTTTTTGCCTCCGCAACTGCCCGAGCTGCGGCACGCCTAGCCTGCCGATACCTGTCAGCTGCCTCCAGAGTTCCAGAGGCCAACATGGCCCAATAGGACTCCTTCTTCAGCTTGACGGCGTCCCTTACTTCCAGTGTCCACCACCGGGTTCCGGGATTCCCACCATGACAGGCACCGGAGACCTTGCGGCCACAGCTCCGAACAGCTGCATCTACAATGGAGGTAGAGAATATGGTCCACTCAGACTCAATGTCTCCCACCTCCCTCGGAAGCTGGGAGAAGCTCTCCCGGAGGTGGGAGTTAAAGACCTCCCTGACAGAGTGCTCGGCCAGACGTTCCCAGCAGACCCTCACCATACATTTGGGCCTGCCAGGTCTGTCCGGCTTCCTCCTCCACCAGCGGATCCAACTCACCACCAGGTGATGATCAGTTGACAGCTCAGCCCCTCTCTTCACCCGAGTGTCCAAGACAGGGCCGGAGATCAGATGAAACGACAACAAAGTCGATCATCGACCTCCGACCTAAGGTGTCCTGGTGCCATGTGCACTTATGGACACCCCAGGCTCGAACATGGTGTTTGTTATGGACAAACCATGACTAGCACAGAAGTCCAATAACAAAACACCACTCGGGTTCAGATCGGGGAGGCCGTTCCTCCCAATCATGCCCCTCCAGGTGTCACTGTCGTTGCCCACGTGAGCATTGAAGTCCCCTAGTAGAACAATGGAGTCCCCAGTCTGAGCACCTCTCAGTACCTCTCCCAGGGACTCCAAGAAGGCCGGATACTCTATACTGCTATTCGGCCCGTAGGCACAAACAACAGCAAGAGCCCTCTCCCCGACCCGAAAGGGCAGAGAGGCGACCCTCTCTTTCATTGGGGTAAACTCCAACACATGGTGGCCAAGCTGGGAAACTATAAGCAAGCCCACACCAGCCCGCCGCCACTCACCATGGATGACTCCAGAGAAGTGGAGAGAGCTGGGTTCTGGAGCCCAAGCTGTGCATGGAGGTGAGCCCGACTATCTCTAGCCGGTACCTCTCAACCTCCCACACAAGCTCAGGTTCTTTCCCCCCCAGCGAAGTGACATTCCATGTCCCAACAGCTAGCTGCTGTGTTCGGGGATCAGGTCGTTGAGGCCCCTGCCTTCAACTGCCGCCTAATCCACACTGCACCAGCCCCCTACGGCTACCTCTGTGGGTGGTGAGCTGTTTTTTTTTTTTTACAGATTTGTTGAACATTACCTTGAGTACGCTGAGGCTAGATCTAGATCTATGGGATTTTTATAACTGAATGGTTTTGAGCTAGAAAAATTGTAAGGAGAAATAACAGGTGCACAGAGCTTTCATACTAACCTGATATAAAATGTTCTTCACACACATGGGAATGCTTTGTTGGCATCCAGTCTTCCCATTTAACTGCAGCCCATCATTTTTCTCATCTTTCTGGGTTCACCGGGAACCAGGCTCATCTCCACGTCTGTTATTACATCCAAAAGCACTACAGATCTCTGGCATTGTTCTTTTAGATGCAACTTTTACAAGTTTATCTGCAGATATTTATTGAATTTGGCTTACAGTGACTCACGTACACTTGTGCTGGTCGTTCTCAAACACAAAGTTCACCCAGTAACATGGCCGCATAAACAAATCCGCAGTTACAATGATGTCATATGAAAGGTCCCTACAGGTTCACTTTGAGAGCTCTGAACATAATGAATGCAATAATTCTCATGTATAATATATTATAATATATTTTATGAATGTATTAAAACAGATGTTGTAGTAATTTAGGATATAATATATGCGTTTCTTTCATGGTAGACTGCCAAAACGACCACATATGAGACTGTTGCACCTGGAAAAATTCTGTTGTTTGCTCTGAATTTCAGGAAAACTATAATCTGACCATCACGGCTCTGTTTTATGGACCTGCAATGTTGTACGCTGATTACTCCAATCACGGAGATCGACTTAAACAGAGGTGGGGATTTTCCATACATTCCTTTCTGTAGTTTTGTAAGTCAAATCAAATTGAATTATTTCATGTATTCCTGGTTTAAAAAACAAAGCCAAAAAAAACTTATGTAGAATTAAAGAGGTTTCTCCTTTATTCGTGCTATTAGATTTGATTAAAAATGTATTATTTGCGAATGATACTGTACCTATTTCTTTGTATATTAGGAGTAGATATTGACCCGTCTTATGTCAATGATTTAATATTATTAATGGAGAGGAAATAAGGGTTTAAAGAGGTACAGTAGACAAAATGGATGCAGTAAGAGCAATTTTGGCCAGAAAAAAAAAGTGCTGTTTAAGTTTGCTCAAGGATAGCTATCTTGCTCAAGGATTCAGTAGGTCCTTGGGCAACAGGTGTGTAATTGAAAAAACAAGGTATTATTGTTCGTCTTCACACCATAAAACCAATGAATATCAAAACTCCTTGTACTAGACTGGATAAAAGTAGACAAAATGCCAAGTGCCAAACTTTTTTCGATGCAGAGAGTGTCTATCACTGTATCACTGTTGATCCCCAGCCAGAATCAACCATATCACCCATTACAGTGTACAATTCTGTTATGCCTCAGAAAATTACATTATTCAGTTAAAAGTCAGAAATGAATTGTGCCACACTGTTAATCTTCTTCAATTTCTCACACAAATTCATACATACATAGTACCAGTCAAAAGTTTGGACACACTTATATTTGTTCAGAGGTTTTTCTATAGTTTGACTATTTTCTACATTGTAGAACAATACTGAAGACATCAAAACTATGAAATAACACATGGAACATATATGGAATTATGTGGTAAATAAAGTGTAAAATATATATATATTGGTGTAGTGGTTAGCGCTGTCGCCTCACAGCAAGAAGGTCTGGGTTCAAGCCCCGTGGCCGACGAGGGCCTTTCTGTGCGGAGTTTGCATGTTCTCCCTGTGTCCACGTGGGTTTCCTCCGGGTGCTCCGGTTTCCCCCAAAGACATGCAGGTTAGGTTAACTGGTGACTCTAAATTGACCATAGGTGTGAATGGTTGTCTGTGTCTATGTGTCAGCCCTGTGATGACCTGGCGACTTGTCCAGGGTGTGCCCCGCCTTTCGCCCGTAGTCAGCTGGGATAGGCTCCAGCTTGCCTGCGACCCTGTAGAACAGGATAAAGCGGCTACAGATAATGAGATGAGATATATATATATATGTGCATATTTTAGATTTTTCAAAGTAGCCAGCGTTTACCTTGATGACGCTTTGCACACTGTTGGCATTATCTTAACCAGCTTCATGAGGTAGTCATCTGGAACGCTTTTCAATTAACAGATGCCTCGTCAAAAGTTAATTAGTGCAATTTCTTACCTTCTTAATTTCCTGCCTTTTTAAAATACAGTACATAGCCCTATTCCATAACTGTAGTAATCCATATTATGTCAAGAAGCGCTCAACTACGTAAAGAGAACGACGTCCATCATTACTTTAAGACATGATGTGTCTTTTAATTCATAAAAATAAAGAAAATACACTGAATTAGAAGGTGTGGCCAAATTTTGACTGGTACTGTATCATACTTGCCAACCCCCTGAGAATGAAAAGCAGTATATCAGATTGTGCGGCGTATTTGTACCCTTCTAGGGGGGTTCGGAGACATGATAAAATTTTGAAAAAAAAAGCAAAATGGTGCGTTCTTCTGCATTCTGAGTGCTATATTTGAAGAAAACTGATCGAGAAATTGGACTGACATACTTCACAAAATGCATGCCTTTCACCTTGCCTTGATGCTTTGATGCTGGATGATCTGATGAGCAAGTCGCCTTGAACTTCTTGTCAAAGCGAATCTTTTTTTTTTTCTTCAGAGTTTTCATTGGTTGTGATTACCAGCAGGCGGCATGATGGTGTAGTGGTTAGCACTGTTGCCTCACAATAAGAAGGTTTGGGTTCGAGTCCAGTTGCCGACAAGGGGCTTTCTGTGTGGAGTTTGCATGTTCTCCCTATGTCTGTGTGGGTTTCCTCCGGGTGCTCCGGTTTCCCCCACAGTCCAAAGACATGCAGGTTAGGCTAACTGGTGGCTCTAAATTGACCGTAGGTGTGAATGTGAGTGTGAATGGTTGTGTGTCTCTGTGTGTCAAGATGACCTGGCGACTTGGTTACTTCAGGGTTTACCCCACCTCTCACCCATACCATAGTCAGCTGGGATAGGCTCCAGCTTGCCTGCAACCCTGTACAGGATAAACTGTTACAGATAATGGATAGATGAATGGATCATTATCATGCCATTCTATTGGCTCTCGGCTTCACTCAATAGGACTATCTGACGCTATATACAGTACTTGTATCCCCTGTGCTGAAAAGTGAGGTCAAAAGATCAAATCCAACAGTTTTTACTGATTATTTTGTAATACGGTAATTTTTAGAACTAAAATCAGTAGGTGGGATTTACCTGTCAAAACCAATAGACTACCATGTGAATTGGCAAGAAAGAGTTGGCAAGTATGATGTATGTGCATGCTGGAGATAATGGGAGGTAATCATCCTCCTTAGGGACTGTGCCTGTCATAGCAGCTTGAAAGTCACCAGTTATCATCTAAACCCTCCCGTCTTTGAACCTGTCGAAAGCGCTCCAGCTTCTGTCAAGGATCCCTTTCCTACTCTGGGTATCATCTTTGCCGGCAAAGATTTCAAGTCATTTGTAGCTTCTGTAACAAGTGTTGTTCCTTCCCTGTACTGCAGCAGTAGCTACAGTATATTCTGTGTTTACTCACGTTTGTGAGCGAATGTGAAAGTGTTGGAGCAACGGTAAAGGAAAGCCAGTGTAACACATCTTGCAAGAATACACTGTCAGCTGCCCAGTGACTTTCCTTTGCTTGTACTAGATTATCCAAATGGTTTACCATGTGGCTGCAGGAAATTCTGCATGGAAAATTAGCAACATAACAGAGACTTCCTCTGTTTTTCCTCTGGCATAATGGTGACCTCCCTCTTCCTCTGTGATCATTTACAGCATAACTGTTCTCCATGTGAGCCCCAAATGCAGTTTACAGTGGTAGTAGTGCCCTCCTGAGAGAAATGTTTTCTTTTCTGCAGAGTGTCAGAAGTTGTCCAGATGGTCACCAAGAGTGAGATTCCAGCTTACAAGCAGATGCTGGAGATCATTCCATGCTTTGCTGAGGATGAGGACTGTGATGAGGTTCCACCACTTCACTACCTTTTTCGATGAGCGCTGCAAGATGGGAAAGCAAAATAAAGTCGACAATATTTACTGTCAGCTTTATCATATTGTTCTAATCATGGAAATCCTGTTCAACCCTGTTTGTAAAATTTAAAACGAAGAAAGTAAATGTTCAACGTCTTATATGTTTAAGATTCTGCACTATTTCTAGGTACCTGTTTAAATGGAAGCAAATTGGTGATTATGTTAACTACTTCGTTCAAAAGGTCAGATTTTCCTCATTCCTAATCTCTTCTACTGAAGCATGTGTTCAAACGATAAACTCATGGATTTTGCGTAAACTCAAGCGCACGCTGTCGTTAAAGTAAAAATGGGGACAAACCAAATGCTAAGAAATTCTGAAATTCATGTGAATATTTCTGTCTTTATAGAAATATAGAATCTACTTTTCTCTCAAGTTATTGTCAAGTAATATAATTTGTAATGAAGATTGTTGTAGTAAATTTGAAAACAATGCAAAATAGAACCTTTTTCGGGGGGGGGGGGGTTAATGATATTCTTCGTGTGCATGTGACGTCACGCTTATTTTCCAAACCGGAAGTCCACCATTTTGGATGATAACAACAACCAAGATAGCCGCACTTCACGTGTGAGCTGTTGCAACGCTTCGTGATTTTCTTTTGATTTCATTGCCTTTGAAGAAAGACTATGCCTACTTTATGTGTGGTATATAATTGCGGTAATAATGCTACTCGAGACAAAGACAAACGGTTCTTCAGAATTCCCAAAATAATTAAAAACGGTGACAAAACAGATGAAGAACTGTCCAGAGGATGCCATGTGTATGCTGTGGTTCAAAAACATACAGCGTAAGGACTCAACTGAAGAAAAAGCTAATTACACCCATGTGTGTGGTGACCACTTTATATCTGGTAAGCGTTCATTACTATGATTTCTGCTGATTAAATTGAGCTTTAGAGCTTTAACGTGAACACTCTGCTTCTCACCTTCCAGAAGCACCGGCAAACCTACACAATAAAACAAATCCAGATTGGGCACCAACACTCAAATTAGGACACGATAAGGTCAAGATGAAAACTCATCTCACAGTCTCGAGAAGCAACAGGATAAATGACAGATCTGCCAAGCTAAAGCCAGATTAGAAGCAACGCAAACCTTAGCGAGTCTGGATACACAAGGAGAACAATGTGGGTCAACTTTGCCAGGTGAGAGATTAGCGATGCCATTCCAGTAATCCGTTAATTTATGCACTTTTTGGGTTTTTTTTATCCCCCACTGGCAGAAAGGCCCAAAGGGGGATTATGTCATGGCGATTTCCGTCCGTCCATCCCAGGAAGGGTGCTCACCTTCTGAAATTAACTCCTCTCACAATTTGTGGAGGAATTTCACTAAACTTGGCAAAAGGCATTGTTATATGTCGGTAATACGCATATTCTTCGTTCAGTTCGGTCGCATTTTACCAGAGTTACGGCCCTTGATTAACAACCTTGTACTTTCACAATTTCATGAAGGTGTGCTTGCCTTCTGACATCAACTCCTCTCACAGTTTTTGGAAGAATTTCTCAAAGCTTGGCAAAAGGCCTTGTTATATGACAGTAATACGCATATTGCAATTTAATTTCGTTTGTGAAAATTTTACCAGAGTTTTGACCCTTGAATAAATAACTTGTACTTTGACAATTTCATGAGGGTGTACGTTCTTCTGAAATCAACTCCTCTCACAATTTGTGGAGGAATTTCACCAAACTTGGCAAAAGGCTTTGTTATATGACAATTATACACATATTGAAATTTCCTTCAATTTGGTCAAATTTTACCAGAGTTATGCCCTTGATTATTAACAAACTTGTACTTTGGCAATTTCATCAAGGTGTGCTTGCTTTCTGAAATCAACTTCTCTCACAATTTTTATCCTCCGCTAGCTGAAAGGCCTGAAGGGGGATTATGTCGTGGCGATGTCTGTAAGTCTGTCCCAGAAAGGGTACTCACATTCTGAAATCAACTCCTCTCACAATTTTTGGAGGAATTTCACGAAACTTGGCAGAATTCTTTGTTATATGTAAATAATACGCATATTGCAATTTTGTTCAGTTCACTCACATTTTACCAGAGTTATGGCAGAGTTGCTAGCGGGGGATATTGTGCTCTCAGAGCACTCTTGTTTTTTTGTAGAATGAGATCGTTCACAATATCAGGGTATTCAATCAGTGGTAAATCCTCTGCATAATCGGATGGCTTTAACATACACGGGTCAAAGCCAAAAATTTCAACTTTTTCTCTGAATGTTGACTTGGCAGAGGACTCCAGAGAGTCATAATATTTCAAGAAAGTTGGAGATGCATCACAGTTATTGTTTGCACTTTGGATTTGTATATCATCCAACATGGTGGCGGATGCATTCGTCACATTGTTTTGTCACACGGTTGCACACAAAGAATAGAAATATAGAAGGATCTAAGCGATAAGTCAAAGACAGTCATCAAATATAGAAGTTTAAAGTTGCTGATTGCTACATATGTCCTCTACAAAGTGATTCACTGTCACACCTTTAACACTGCCACTATTCACCCCAGTCTTTTATTATACACCACTTAACACACATTACTAGACAATAAAGAATACTCTAATCTTGTCTGCTCCATTTTATTCAAAGGCATTTTAGTGAAGGTATGTCTGTATTGTTAGTTCACTTTGTTATTCTCATATCTTGCATTTGTGTATAATATGGAGGGCAGGTACATGCATTGTTAGTGATTATACTGAGAGTAGCTGAAACAATGGCACAGCCAGCACAGAGCTACAACACACAACATGCTAATCTGCATCTTGCCTGATTTATTTAGTCTAACGTTTTTGAAATTGAAATCTTTATTTCGAACATGTGTGAACAGTGAACAATTAAAACAAAACCAAACAAACTAAATAACCATAATCATAGCAAAAAGAAAAAAAAATAAAATAAAGTGTGTGTGTGTGTCCAAGAAGGTCCGGGTTCGAGCCCCGGGGCCGGCGAGGGCCTTTCTGTGTGGAGTTTGCATGTTCTCCCCGTGTCCGTGTGGGTTTCCTCCGGGTGCTTCGGTTTCCCCCACAGTCTAAAGACATGCAGGTTAGGTTAACTGGTGACTCTAAATTGACCGTAGGTGTGAATGCGAGTGTGAATGGTTGTCTGTGTCTATGTGTCAGCCCTGTGATGACCTGGCGACTTGTCCAGGGTGTACCCCGCCTTTCGCCCGTAGTCAGCTGGGATAGGCTCCAGCTTGCCTGCGACCCTGTAGAACAGGATAAAGCGGCTAGAGATAATGAGATGAGATATATATATAATATATAAACAACTAATTTTACTACTAATTAACTAATAATAATAATTAAAATGAACTTAAACATGTTCAAAAAGGAGTAGGAAGAAGTAAAAACTTCTTTGGTCAAAAGTTTGGTCAGCTTGTCATTGATGTTTAAGTCATACCAAAAATGTGAAAATAAACGTTCACTCTTGACCAGGGCACTATTCCAGCTGTGTACCATCCATTTTTGTCATGAACAGGACTGAAAGGAAGCTCTCACTATAAACGTTCAATCATGACTACTGCTTGACACGAGTCCATGTCGTATGATGACGTTAAAAATATTTTATGACACATTGAATTCTCAAATCTGATTGGTCAAAAAGTGTTCGTTAGTTTTCTTTTACAGCACGGATCTGGCGATAGTTCTGGCTGTTAGTCAAACTGTTATCATTTTCATTTCTCAAGCGACAATTCATACACAGGGTGGATGCTACACATAATCGAAGCCTGATAATAAATGCATTTTTAAAAATCTTATCATTTACTAAAGAAAAAGGTCTCAGCAAAAATTTCTTCAAAGATATATTTATTTAACATTTATAGTACCAGTCAAAAGTCTGGACACACCTTCAAATTCAATGGTTTTTCTTTATTTGCTTTAATTAAAAGACACTTCATGTCTTAAAGTAACGATGGATATCATTTCTCTTTACTTAGTTGAGCAGTTTTTGACAATATGGATTACTACAGTTGTAGAATAGGGCTATTTACTGTATGTTTATTATTTACTATTTACTGTTTGATCCCAAAAGCATTAAGGCAGCAAGAAATTTCACTAATTAACTTTTGACGAGGTACCTGTTAATTGAAAAGCATTCCAGGTGACTACCTCATGAAGCTGGTTAAGATAATGCCAATAGTGTACAAAGCGTCATCAAGGTAAATGCTGGCTACTTTGAATAATCTAAAATACGTAAATGTATTTAGTTTTTTAACACTTTTTTTTTGTTTACCGCATAATTAAGTTATTCCATGAAATCGAATCGTACATGAGCTGACAGCCGATGAGGTGCATAGCACAGAGTCGGCAATAAGCCATGTACGACAAGATTGAGTGGAATAACTGTTTTATTCTATCCACATTCACTGGATTTTGAGAAACAGAGCATTTTTATTTCTATTTTTTGCAAATTCGATAAATAAAAACTTTATACAAAACATCCGACAAAATCATTTCCACTTAGAATGTAAACAAACCGGCGAAATGGCAGTCGCAATTTGTGAAAAATGTGATAATTCTTGAAAAGGTAAAAAAAAAGATACGTTCTTAACCTCAAATACTTTTATTCCATCTTTTGTTGCTTTTTTTTGTATTTTGGGGGGTTTTGTTTTCGAGTAGTTTTTATTTTGTCCTTGGTTGGTTCAGCAACACACTCCGCCATTTTGTTTTTCTCTACTCATGGTATATGAGCTGATAGCCTAGTAGTAGAGTAGCCAATCAGAGCGTATGATTGCTCATATCCAGTGAATGTGGATAGAATAAGTCCTTATATGTTCCAGATGTTATTTCATAGTTGTGATGTCTTCAGTATTGTTCTACAATGTAGAAAGTAATCACAATACAGAAAAACCTATGAATAGGTCTGTGTGTCCAAACTTTTGACTGCTACTGTATATGAAGAGTCTCCACTGTCAGCATTTTGTCATGTCAGTAAGATATTTGCCAAATAGAAAACTTTGTACGGTCTGGTTTCTCTGTAACATGACAAATTGTGTTTTTTTTTATGGAAACAAAGAGAGGCTGATGAAGGATCAACTGTTTATAGTTGCTATACTGTGTGTGATAATGGAACTAGTTTGATTCAAGGATCTTCCACAACACTAAATGTAACTATAAATGTTTAAAAAAGTATGACATGGCGTTGATTAATGTCGAGCCGCATCCCCCCTCCCCCCCAGGGCTTTATTCCTTACATAGCAAACATCTTTTCATCAGAACATTTGTTCCTGCCAGTGGATGAGGTTGAAATCAGTGATGTGGTCTCCGCCAACTCAGCTAAACTCAATCTTCTAAAAGACCTCAACATCTGAATCTGTTTTAAGAGAATCGTGTGTGTGTGTGCATATGTGATGGATTGCGTTTAAAAAAAAAAAAGAGGTTACGCGAGTTTGTTCGAGGTTCAAGCTTTCTTTTTTTACCATGTGGACACAGTAGGGTTATCCAGTCACACTCCCCCCATCTCAGAACACACACACAAAACACACAATGACCTTCTTACTGAGGAGCCGTGCAGGAGCTCAAAAAAACTCCACTGCAGGCGTCTCCGATGAGGTGTTGACATGACCATCCTCTTCATCCTTAAACATAAACAACCGCGGGGCTCCCTTCCTCCTTTGAAACTTACAGACGAGCCATCAGCAGACCTGACACGAGCACCCAGTTAATTACATTAGCACACAGCTGCAGTGGCCCAGTGAAACCAACACACAGTTGCTATGACAGCTGTTTACATAGCTTTCCAAATCAGACTGTAATTTCAATTGTGGTATTATTTTTTTTCCCCCCAATACAGAAATGAGTGGAATTGTTTTGTAATAGCTCTAGATGTTAATGCTTCACAGATTGTGAAGTTCTTATTTTCATAAGACAAGGCTTATAATAATAGTCATTAAAACCTTCCAAATCAGATCGAGTTCTCACCACACTGATACACTCTGCTGATCTGTGTGCATGTTGTTATGTCGTTATTAGCTTACGTGAAGATTTGCAAGGTCTCAGGTGAAAGAATTTTTCAGAAGTCTTTGTAGTGTTTTCCAGAAACATTTATTTCATTTTACCACTTTATTTACACGTACTTTTTATTTAATAAAATGACGACGCAAATTATCATCCAGTCTTAGAATCCTTCATTACGGCAAAGCCTTAGATATAGCCAATAATGTCATTGCATATAATAGGCTGTCTGCTCCCACTCTTCATGAGGGCGCTGAACTGGTAAAAGTCCGTTTCCAGCTGGTGAAGCCCAGTGTGTGACTGGTGAAAGAAGGGTTTGGGGATCTGAATCCCAACAGGGCATGACATCCGCTTTGTGCAAGGGTCTGCAGACTTTCCTCGTCCTTCTATTCCCTTGGACCTGATGGCTAGTTTCCGTCTCATGTTAACCAGAAAGTCTTTGGCTAGTTTGTTACTTGGGTTGGGCTTTAAATCTGTCACTTCAGGACACTCAGGAAGGTCCATCCAGTTTTTAATGAGGTCTGCAAAGCTGTTGTCTCCCAGCACGAGAGGTTGCCTGTTGCGGCCTCTTGTCAACAGGGACGCGGTCCAGTCCTGAGGTTCACTGGCTTCAAATGAGGTCCAGCGTTCCAGGCATGCATCCGAGGTCGATTTGGGCCGAATGCGGTTAGTGCGGACGCAGGCGGAAGATGAAACACGCACATTCCTTGTGCGCCGCAGAACCACGCCCTCATCCTGCCAAGATGCCTCGGAATATCCTGAATCGAAGTCCACGCTCTTTTCACTACACGGCGAACCCTGAGGCAGATGACCGACTGCATCTTCCTCATCCTGTTCTTCCTCCAGTGGACTCGCCAGACAGCAAGCCGAGTCGTAGGCGCTGCCATCGCTGGACTGGGAGATCCGAAGACGGGCCAGGTGTTCCCGCTGTAGCGCTCTCCGATGGCACGCTCGTGTCACTGCGTACGAGCACTTGTTGGGTTCGCCGCCGCTGGGCTCCCCCAACTGCTTCAGGTCTTGCATCGAGCGTATCATGTACCGCATCTGGTCTCTGAAGCAGTCACCCGAATTCCGCACACACAACTGTTTGAAAGCACAATGGAAACAAAAAGAGGTTTTCAAACAAAGCAGCTTTCGGACATACGTGTCTATGTATGTGATATGACTAATCTTTTCCACTGATTCACATAAAAGGAGTCCAAAGTTAGCTAGTATGTCGAGCAGCTGCACTTAACAAGCCTTCGAGCAGATAACCACAGAACATTTGGCAGCCATATAAAGACAACCAGACATTTTAGGAGGAGAAAAGTTAAACAACAGTGTGAGTGTTTAAGATTCAGTGCACAGA
Source organism: Neoarius graeffei (assembly GCF_027579695.1). Lineage (NCBI taxonomy): Eukaryota > Metazoa > Chordata > Actinopteri > Siluriformes > Ariidae > Neoarius > Neoarius graeffei. The sequence continues at coordinate 47,905,611 of NC_083572.1, forward strand.
GAATGCAGACATATCCGAGTTGGCTGTGGGAGCAGGATGTGTATGGGATACCTCCCTGCCTCCTCAAGACAGGAAAAAGTGGAAGAAAGTAAAGCATGACAAACCCCTGTACCACAGGCCCGCAGGTCAGAAGGGGGAAATGACATCATTTTCTAACTACGCTGTACAATGTAGGTCATAGTTCATTGTAAAGAAGCGAGATTTTTCCTGTAACTGGGGACTAAAGCAGTGCTCCATCCAGTCGCACGTTTCATTCAAAATACATATTGACTCAAAGCTTCCGTCTTAACTCTTTACCCCTTAATGACGACCCCATGTATATCCCATAATGACGACATATGATGCCTTGTCTAAAACCTTGTCTTTAGACTTTTTTTCTTGTAAATATGTTCTCAGGGTGAACAGTATATACATATACAAGGGTGGCTGTAGCAACTGCTTTAAGGGGTAAAGAGTTAAACAACAAAAAAAAGTTCCTAAAAATCCAAACACAGTGTTATGACTCAGTCACTTGATCATAATCTAACTCATTGACCACCCTGAAACAATAACTCTCCAGGCCCTTCCTTTCAGATATGAAACTACAATGCAGCAGATGGTTTTTAAACTCTTGGTCTGTTTTTCTTTCACTTGCAATTCAGCTACCGTTACTTGACGCTTGTACTTTTGTGGAATGCCAGTGACTTGTATTGGTACAGTTAGTTTATAGCCTATGGTGAGACTTGAGGCACAGTTTGGAGGCCACTCATGGTCACATTATCACAGCTGTGAAGAATTAAGTCAAGAATTAAAAATTACGAAACATTATCACAACTGTGAAGAATTAAGTGTTTGGCTGTAAAGGAGCTCAAGCCAGCTGTTTCTTATGGCCAGCCATGTAAAATGTAGACAGTAGGGTGGAAGTTGTTTTAATCAAAACTCAAATTAATTCCCAATCATTCGGATACATTCACAAAGTTTGTCCTTTTACCACAAGCTCATCTCATCTCATTATCTGTAGCCGCTTTATCCTGTTCTACAGGGTCGCGGGCAAGCTGGAGCCTATCCCAGCTGACTACGGGCGAAAGGCGGGGTACACCCTGGACAAGTCGCCAGGTCATCACAGGGCCGACACATAGACACAGACAACCATTCACACTCACATTCACACCTACGGTCAATTTAGAGTCACCAGTTAACCTAACCTGCATGTCTTTGGACTGTGGGGGAAACCGGAGCACCCGGAGGAAACCCACGCGGACACGGGGAGAACATGCAAACTCCGCACAGAAAGGCCCTCACTGGCCAAGGGGCTCGAACCCGGACCTTCTTGCTGTGAGGCGAAAGTGCTAACCACTACACCACCGTGCCGCCTACCACAAGCTTATTCCAAAAAAAAAAAAAGTATACAGTAAGCAAACTGAGACTACAGTCTAGCATGACTTTAAGGTGGCTTTGTTTATGAAAACATTAATTAGACCTGCACTATGGACACAACAGTGCAGTGCAGTGCGCCTTCCAATATATTTGAAAAGTGATAAAGCCCTGAAATATACAGCTCTATTAATTCAACTAAACTCTCCACATTGGTTGTCAATGATGCCACAGAAACATGGGTTTGAAGCGTGTGAAGTCGGGTGTGTTTGGATAGGGCAGCCTTCTGAGACGTTTGTATTGCAAAAGTCTAAATTGTTTTATTGTGTTATGCCTGATAGAGCCCTGCAAATCACTGACAAGTACAATAGAACCCTGCTGCTGAGCTGCTGAGGCAGTTTGTTGCTCTACCATTTGGTGCTCCTAACAGAATAAACACACAGCACAGCAGCTTCAATAATCACATCAGGACACACTCCAGAGTTTTGCACTGAAGGTGCAGGAGAAATGTGGTATTTCAGCATAAAATCAGAAGGTCTAGGTGAAATATGACTATACTCAATCGTCGAAACTTGCCTTTAAAATGACCCTTAACCTCCTAAGGCCCAAGCTGTTTTTTTACATGCATTTTTTATTTCTCTTTGCTATTTGGGCTTATTAGAACCTGATTAGAATAAAAACTAAGCATCATCTTTTGATAAGATGTACTTTTAGAGAAAAAGTATGTCCACATATGTGGATTCTTGTTCCGAATTTCCATAAAGTGCTGTCCACGCATGTGACCGCTAAGCCCTAGGAGGTTAAGTATAACATATGAGTATGTCAAATACTACGGTGTACAATGATAGCACAATACATGTAAAGGCTTGCCTTAGATGGTACAAGTCCAACATTCAAAACTTTAAAATTAGACACTTACCATTATGCTTCTGTCCTGTGTATTATTAGACCTTTTTTTTAAGTCTGTGAGGGGGGAAAAGGAGCAAAATTAGACTATTATTATTATTATTATTATTATTATTATTATTTGATTGTTGCTCTGGTGTGTGAATACTCACCCAGATCTCTCGCAGTTCCCACAGTGTGATGAAGGTGAAGTTTTCAGGGGGTGTGGGTGGGTGTGTGTAGAAACACCGTGCTCCTCCAGCTCCTTCACCACTCTTTTAGTCCTCAAGGCTGTGCGACAGCAGATTTGAGCGCACCATTTATTTGCACTTACTTCAGTGTCAGCCAATCAGCAGCGACCATCCTCCAGCCTGCCAATCAGCAGCGAGCTGAAACGTGAGCCACAAATCAGGCTAACACTTCTCACCTGAAGACAAAAAAACCCCAAAAACTCAGCACTGTTAACTGGAAGATTGATTGATTGATTGATTTTATTTAGTAAATTCAATGTAGATCCATACAAACTATTGTAAATACATTACATGGATGACACAAGAAAGTGAAAACACTTATTTCCATTGTGGTCCATAAAATCAAGTGACAAAATTAAGGGAAAATATAGAATGTAAAACTAAAATAAAGAAAAATATGGTGTATATATAGTAAACAAATCAAAATGAACAGGACAAAGACAATATAATAACAGAAGACTAGTTAGATTCTAACATAACAAAAGGGTTGAGTTCTTCCTCGAAAAGCTGTTGAGATAAAGAGGTTCGGACTAGATGTTTGAAAGCACTTTTGGAAGACTGAGACCGTATATGACTAGGTAAACCATTCCAAAGGCAAGCACCAGTATATGTGAAAAAGGACTGTCCAAAAGATCTAAACAGAGAGAGGGGGCCTGAACGGGTATTACAGCGGGAAGAGTTTGGAATAAAGGCAGATGTTAGATGTTGTGGAGCATTACCATGAATAATGCTGTGCATGTGATGTTTGATTCGTAGGCTCACTGGCAACATCTTGACCTGCTCAAACTCAACATGACCTATATGGGTCCTAGGAGAGGCACTGAGTAGATCTCATCTCATCTCATTATCTCTAGCCGCTTTATCCTTCTACAGGGTCACAGGCAAGCTGGAGCCTATCCCAGCTGACTACGGGCGAAAGGCGGGGTACACCCTGGACAAGTCGCCAGGTCATCACAGGGCTGACACATAGACACAGACAACCATTCACACTCACATTCACACCTACGGTCAATTTAGAGTCACCAGTTAACCTAACCTGCATGTCTTTGGACTGTGGAGGAAACCGGAGCACCCGGAGGAAACCCATGCGGACACGGGGAGAACATGCAAACTCCACACAGAAAGGCCCTCGCCGGCCCCGGGGCTCGAACCCAGGACCTTCTTGCTGTGAGGCGACAGCGCTAACCACTACACCACCGTGCCGCCCCACTGAGTAGATATCAAACTATTTTGTTCTGAGTTGTTTGCAGATGATCTTGCTTTTTCTTGGTAAGACCAGAGTACCCAGAAGCACTGGCATTGTCAAAATGACACTGTATTAGAGCCGACACTAAAAGCTTTTTGGTAGCCATGTCAAATTGTCTGGTCTGCCTATCCAGGAATTTAAGTTTAGCGTTGGATTTGCTAATGACAGTGTCAGCGATTTGGCTCCCTGATAGTGACTGGTCAAGAACAACTCCTAAATATTTAACACAGGTTTTACTGGCGAGGGTTTGACCATCACATGTGACGTCTATAGACTCAGAACTATGGAGTCTCCGTTTGGACGCATGTTGCAGAAACACAAAACATTCACAGATATTCTTGATGGTGACGTAAAGTAGGATATTTCACAGAATTATTCTGTTCGCTCATAGGAATTCACTGTGCTTTTATTATAAAATGTTGACTTAATTATTAATAAAGTTATTATTTTGAAACAGCATTTTAGCTACATCCGGGACATCGAGTAACATATTTTCCAATATCCTCAGTCGTGAGGAAATTGATGAATTGTTTTGATAAATTTAGGTACTTTTTGTTTGTGAATGTGTCTGTATAATAAAAAGAAAATCACACGTTGGCTTGAACATATGAAGTTTATTTTCTCGTGTTGAAAAACTTGTATTTTTCCTATGAAATCCATCGTGGATCTGAGGGACATATTTGAAAAATATTGCCTGGCTTATTTTGCATGGTATATCAGATATATTCCATTCAGCTAGCATGATATTGAACAAGTCGAAGACAAGTAACTAAATGGAATATATCTGATGTACCATGAAAAAAGCCACCCAATATTATTTATTATACATACACATTCATTTCAGGTATTCAACGCGTCTTTCTCTTTCAAAATTCTCTCAAAATCTTCCATATTTAATGAAGCAAACCTGGCGGCCATGTTTGTTTACAAATTGTCACAGTCGCTTACTAGCGTGGAAGTTTTATGTCTCCGACGTATGACATCATGTTGTCTTGACGACCATGCAATATCGTAAACCATATTCAACGCTCATTCTTCATTGGGTAGAGTGATGTAATACACGTAGGATAAGCGATATGCTAACGATATTGCATGCTATCAAACCAAATGAATGAAACCTGCTAGAAGAGAATAGAACACATGCTTTTATTCCATTGACAAGATGTCCTGTGTGAATAATAATTCATGATATTTCACTCCAGTGACGTCACTCCGAGTGTTTTCTGGCTGATTAGATGCACGTTGTTGAAACGGCGAACCGGTTCAAAATTACAATTCTTTTGATTAACTTGTTGTTTTTTTTGTGGATGTGTCATTTTTTGTGTGTGTTCACTACGCTTATTCGTAAAATATTCTTTCACCATTTGGATAAACTTCATATCTTGGCATAGATAGATAGATAGATAGATAGATAGATAGATAGATAGATAGATAGATAGATAGATAGATAGATAGAATCAATATTTTAATTAATGGCTTTATTTTAAAATGTAATTTAAACATTAAGCAATTTATTGTGACATCTGTCCCTAGATGAAGTTGTGGAAATGAATATTTTGAATTCAGTGTGCTTATATTTTAAATGTAGTTTTCAAGTTTTGGCAATTTATTTGGACTTTGGGTTTGTAGGAGGTTGTATGCTGTGTTTTTGTTTGTTTGTTTTGTTTTGTTGGGCCAGCACGGTGGTGTAGTGGTTAGCACTTGCCTCACAGCAAGAAGGTCCTGGGTTCAAGCCCAGCAGCCGACAGGGGCCTTTCTGTGTGGCGTTTGCATGTTCTCCCTGTGCTCCAGTTTCCCCCACAGTCCAAAGACATGCAGGTTAGGTTAACTGGTGACTCTAAATTGACCGTAGGTGTGAATGTGAGTGTGAATGGTTGTCTGTGTCTGTGTCAGCCCTGTGATGACCTGGCGACTTGTCCAGGGTGTACCCCCCCTTTCGCCCGTAGTCAGCTGGGATAGGCTCCAGCTTGCCTGCGACCCTATACAGGATAAGCGGCTACAGATGATGGATGGATGTTTTTTTGTTTGTTTGCTTGTTTGTTTTATTGTAAACTGAAACAAAAACCTAATTTTAATAGGTTAAATGGAATAAAAAGTGAAAACTGCCTTAAAACAAACAAAAAAAGTGCCTAATATTAAAATGATGTTTTCCTGCTCATAGTGAATGAGTGTCCTGCTTCATATTTGCTCTGTGATGCTGCTGCACAGCTGATCATGTGTTCTGCTTGTGAAGATGAAAAGCTTCTTCAACTATATACAATACTTTATTGCACAGGGAAAAATGCATCACAAAACTAAAAGTAATATAAAAACAAAAAGTTTTTGCTGTTACACTCCAGGCCAAGAAGAACAGGCTTGGATTATGCACCAGGACAAACAGCTCCTATAAGCAGAAGTGAAATGCACACTGGCTGCCATCCTGTGTTTTTTCACTGCTATTGCAGCCATCTTCAGCATACTGCAGCATTCAACACCCATAAACCCCCCTCAACAACAATACAAATGCAAAGCAACAACAATATCCTCCATCATCACTGTGCTTAACTACACACTCTTTCAAATGGCCCCTTTCCTCTCCTCTCCTCATGAAGCTGAGGATTAAGTCAAGTTTTAAGTGTATTTCTATAGCGCTTTTAACAATAAGCATTGTCGCAAAGCAGCTTTACAGAATTTGAACGACTTAAAACATGAGCTAATTTTGTCCCTAATCTATCCCCAATGAGCAAGCCTGTGGCGACGGTGGCAAGGAAAAACTCCCTCAGACGACATGAGGAAGAAACCTCGAGAGGAACCAGACTCAAAAGGGAACCCATCCTCATTTGGGCAACAACAGACAGCATGACTATAACATTAACAGTTTTAACATGAACACAGTTTCGTTGATGTTATAACTCTTCATTGATGGAAACTTGAGTGCAAAACTGTTCATGGCAACTGTAGTCCTCAGCCATAAAAGCATTACTGTAAGAGTCCAGAGCGTCCTCCAGGTGTAACTTTCAACTGTCCTCATGGGGCCGTCCTTCACAGGAGCGATGCGATAAAACTCCAACCAGACACAGGGCACCAGGATGGATCAAGCAGGTCCGAGGGGCAGAAGAGGTCAGCATCTCGATCCCAGGACCGACATGTAACTCAGAGGGACAGATTGGGGGGGGGGGACACAGGTTGTTAGGTATGCCCTAAAAATGACACAAGTATTAAGTCTGTGTGGTAGGCTTGCAGAGACGAGAGTCTTGACATCAGGCATAATACACAACAATGGCATGTTAATCTCATCTCATCTCATTATCTGTAGCCGCTTTATCCTTCTACAGGGTCGCAGGCAAGCTGGAGCCTATCCCAGCTGACTACGGGCGAAAGGCGGGGTACACCCTGGACAAGTCGCCAGGTCATCACAGGGCTGACACATAGACACAGACAACCATTCACACTCACATTCACACCTACGGTCAATTTAGAGTCACCAGTTAACCTAACCTGCATGTCTTTGGACTGTGGGGGAAACCGGAGCACCCGGAGGAAACCCACGCGGACACGGGGAGAACATGCAAACTCCACACAGAAAGGCCCTCGCCGGCCCCGGGGCTCGAACCCAGGACCTTCTTGCTGTGAGGCGACAGCGCTAACCACTACACCACCGTGCCGCCCGGCATGTTAATATGGTTAAAAAATATCATGACCTGCTCTGGCTGGATGCTTGATTGGGTGATGGGAGCACACTCCTCAGAAATGATGGGATGCAGATGGGACCCTTAGGGCTGGCCAAGACAATTCAGTTACATTTAACCGGGTCTGGGACATGCGACAGAATAAAGATGCAAATCCAGGCTCAGTGAAGTTCCTGCAGTGAGACCTCAGGACAAGTCAGGACCAGTCTCTGTTCATTTTACTTTCTTTATTTTCATAAGTGGTCACATGTAGACAGTGAAGGAAAATTGTGATGACTGGATATTATTTTAATAATGTCGCCTCACAGTAAGAAGGTTCTGGGTTCAAGCCCAGTGGCCAACGGGAGCCTTTCTGTGTGGAGTTTGCATGTTCTCCCCGTGTCTGTGTGGGTTTCCTCTGGGTACTCTGGTTTCCCCTACAGTCCAAAGACATGCGGTTAGGTTAGCATGGGGCGGCCTTGGGCTGAAGTGCACTTGAGCAAGGCACCTAACACTCAACTGCTCCCCGGGCACTGTAATGTAGCTGCCCACTGCTCTGGGTATGTGTGTGCATGTGTGTGTTCACGGCTTCAGATGGGTTAAGTGCAGAGGACGAATTTCACTGTGCTTGAGTGTGCATGTAACAAATAAAGGCTCTTCTTCTAATAAGGATAAATCTTGAGCACCTGTACACTGAATACTTTACCAATTCAGGTGATAAAATTGTCATTACAAATCCATAAGGAATAAATCTGGAGCAATGCAACAGATTTACACACTTCTCTGTGAATTATTTAGTAGTAGTAGTAGGCATCCTTCCATCTTGAGAGATGATGATAGCACTCTGGTGTCATGGCCGTGGGCAGTGTCTTGTGTGACTTGTCAGTCCTGTCCTTGCATGACAGTCCCGGCCACAGTTGGGACATATGAAAGTAGAAAGGTTCTGGGGTTGTTGTCTCTGTTTTCGTTTCTGTCTCTTTACCTCAAGCTGCTTGTTGCATTTTGCCTGGCCCATCGCTAGACCAGCCTTGACTGCATAACACTATCCACTGCGGTCTACTGCGAGCTGTTCCCAACTGGCTGGGTCTATGTCGGTGCACTTCAGATCACGTTTGCAAACATCCCTGAAGCGCAGTGCTGGGCGTCCTACAGGGCGTTTTCCTGTAGCTAGTTCGCCGTACAAGATGTCCTTCGGGATGCGCCCATCCTTCATTCTGAATACATGCCCCAGCCAGCATAGACGTCACTGGCAAAGGAGGAGATGCATACTCAGGGAGCCGGAACGCTCCAAAACAGTGATGTTGGGTACCCTGTCTCTCCATGAGATACCAAGGATGCGCCTCAAGCAGCGTAGGTGAAAACTTTCAAGGCGGTTTTCTTGTCTGGCATACGTGGTCCAAGACTCACTGCCGTACAGAAGCGTGCTGAGAACGCACGATCGATACACTTTAAGTTTTGTGTTTAGTGTCAAGTGGTTATTGTTCCACACTCTCTTACCAAGTTGAGTCATCACACCTGCAGCCCTGGCTATTCGTCTGTCGATTTCCTTATCTAAAGACAGATTATTAGTGACAGTTGAACCAAGATATGTGAAGTGATCTGTCACTTCAAGCACTTCCGTGCCAATGGTGATGACGGGTGGCTTGGGAACATCTTGACCCATGATGACAGTTTTCTTAGTGCTGATGGTCAGCGCAAACTCCCTATAAGCATGTGCAAACTGGTTGATCATCTGTTGTAGCTCGTGCTCGATGTGTGCGGTCAATGCTGCATCGTCGGCAAACAACAGGTCTCTGACCAGGACTGTGTGGACTTTGGTCTTGGCTCTCAGTCGGGCCAGGTTAAACAGTTTCCCATCACTGAGGGTGTGTAAGTGGACGCCTTGCGTGGAGTGAATTATTTGATAGGATAATAAATGTATGAAGGCAGGGTATAAGTACAATACGTCTACAGCACTGTTTTATAAACAACCAACAACAATCCTGCTTTCCATTACTAACGACTGTCCCTCATGTATAGCAAACGGCTCTGCAATTTAAATGCAACCAGCTGACACTTCCACCATATGGACCTCGAATGGCTAGAGGTTTGCATTTGAATGTTGATGCTCATCATCTTAATAGACTGCACACAAACCAAGACAAATAGCTAAAGGATACCTGTGTGGTATAAGTGACCATTTCAGAATGGGTGATTTTAATCTCTTGTTCACAGACCTTTGCATGTAGATGCTGCTGTCAAGGAAATTTATCCGTCTGATCACTGTTTCAAAATGGGTACCTTATGGATGAAAACTGGCACAAATTGGCAAATAAGTCATTTGATTTCAAAATGGCACCATGATGTACAGTACTGTGCAAAAGTCTGAGGCACATGTCAAGAAATGCTGTAGAACACAATAATGAAATGAAATGTTTCAACATAAAAAATACTATAAACAGCAGTAAGCCATAATAGATGAAACAAAGTCAATATTTGGTGTGAGATGACACTTTGCTTAAAAAAAAATCGTACTCTCAGGTACAATGAATGCAGTTTTATAAGGAAATGAGCTGGAGGTTTTACTGAGCATCTTACAGAAGCAGCCACAGTTCTTCTGGACACTTTGACTGTCACACTCGCTTCTTCATTTTGCTCCAAAACCCAGCAGCCTTCATTATGTTTTCTTTTTTAATCTGAAAAGTGCTCTCTTATGGAATATGCTGCTCAGATATATAAAAAAAAAAAATTCTGTAACATTTAATTTTGTGCTGGAAAACGAACATTTGGACTCTGAAATGTTTTTGTACTGACTCGATAATGTAGAAGTCATAAAAAAGAAATCTATAACAAAGTATAAAAAAAAATATATGATGCCTAAGACTTTTGCACAGTACTGCATCACTGCACTAGATTTAACTGATGCTACATATCACTACATGGCCAAAGGTTTGTGAACTTCGACCCATCTGGGCTGGTGTTTCTTGGTCTGCCGAAGGTGATGATGCATCTTGTTTTGAGTCTGTTTTATCATAAAAAAATTTGACTTAGTACTAGAATAGAACTATGAAAAATATGTTCCAAAAATAATTACCATTGCTAGTTTTAGGTAGCTTAGAAACCGGCTCTTCCATTATTGCTGTTTCTTCCACGTTTTCTTGATGTGTTCTAGAAACAGCACAGTAAAACTTAGCTTCGAAGCCACAAAATGCAACTTTGATGGAAAAAATATATATAAATTGCTTACCTCTTTTCACGTCGAAAGGAGGAAAGTTTCGCTTGTTTTGACACGGCGAATTATTAACACACAAGGAAATACTCATAATTCGGAACTAAAAAGACTGCAGCTACACTGGCAGCTTGATCATGCTTTCTAGTGCGATCGTGTTGCGCTTGCGCAGAACTGGGTTTTTGCGCCCAAACCACAGGAAGTCCATACAAGGTTACAGAAACAGCTGAGGTGGCAGTCTAGTTAAAAAAAAATGTTAGAAAAATTACAGTGGGCCCTTTTCTAATATTCTTATGCGGCTATTGAAAAAATGTATAGTCTGACAAAGGGGGGGTCACGGGCACCCCAGGACCCCCCAGCTATGCCCAGCTACACCCCAGATCTTCTCATCCAACATCAGTGCCTGAACTCAGTGATTCTCTTGTGGCTGAATGAACACAAATTCCCACAGCCACGCTCCAAAATCCAGTGGAAAGCCTTCCCAGAAGAAAGGAGTAACTTCTATAACAGCAAAGCAGGATTAATCTGGAACAAGTTAATCCTCGTAAAATAGTGAAATTTTATTTAAAATTTCATCCATGTATGCAAAAACAGTTGTGTTAGCGAAGATATCAGTTAGCTAGCATTTGTACCAACACCAGAAGGTACAAAGCACAGCCTCTTGCATTAGGTTTGTCCAAATCTGATTCTGGAGAACACTTGGACGTTGAACTATCAGTTATTTATCTACAACTAGGTATTATAACTCACTAATTGTTTTACGTTTAGTACAGCCACTTTAATCTTTATGTATCTACTATTAGAACAGTACATGACCACCATGAGAACCAAAACTAGATCGTAGTAACCTTGATTAGACCTGCAGAGTGTCCTATATTCAGTGTTTTGTGTCATGTTTTGTTATACTCTATCCCAGTGTGTATGTACAGAATAAGGACAATAAAGTTGAACTAAATTGCATCAAACGTTTCTTGTTTCTGTCTCTGAAGAGTTTGTGTGTAGGGTAGTGGTTCTCAAAACAATCCAGGCAGTCCACATTTTTCTCCATCGAACAAAAGTATGCAGTGTCTGGTGGACATGAGGACTGCTTTCAGAACCAGCGTTATAGCTCCAGGCTTACAGTAGGACAATGGAGGCTTAGCAGTTCTGTATGAATAACCAGAAGGTTGTGAATTCAAATCTAAGGACAGCCAGTTACCTTTGTGAATTCTCCTTCTGCTCTCTGGACCTGCCTGATCCATCCTGATGCCCTACTTCTACTTTCTTTTGGAGTTCTCATCACCTGAAAATCACTCGCTGCTGCTGAGGATGGCTGCACATGGACAGCCTAAAGATCACCATGAGATCACTGTGGACGGAACCACAGAGAAACCATAGAGATAGTTCTAGTCTTAGAATTGCACTCAAGTCTCCACTGATGAAAAGTTAATAACATCAGTTCAATACAATAGACAAAAGAGGGAAAAACATGTCCTCTTCCTGTCTACAGCTGATCTATTCTCAGTGTACTGGTTACAGGCTTAAAGGAAATAGAGTTCTTTGCTGGTGTAAGACAAATACACAAGTCAAAAAGTTTGGACACAATGGTTGATCGTATATTTTCCATTGGAAAAGCGCTAAAGAAATAAACTTGACTTTAAGTTAAAACTATAAGGAGTTGTTCATAAGTTCCTGTTTACAGAATTACACTTTGACAATATAGTATACAGTTATATTATATGGAAACAAGTGTTTTACTGGGAAATACGCCACTTGTATTTTTCTTACGAGCTACATACAGGACATGGAGAACAAAAACGATGACATAAATCTCTTTATTTTTTTCGCGATCCAGTTTCCATCAAATCCCGCACTCTGATTGGCTGGTGAGCGGGTCCATATCCTATGATACGGACCCCGATTACAGACCTCTGGCGACTCGCTCGTTCACAAGAACAACAAACATAGTAGCAATTTTTGTCAACATTTATTTTCGTATTTCTCAGGAGAATAGCATTAATTTTACATCATGGATAGCGATAATGACAGTGTTCACAGCAAAAGCGAGTTTTACTACCCTGAGGAAGAAGAAATAAAAGAAAACATTTCAGGAGAAAGCTAAAAACCTGTAACTGTTGCTCACGCCGAGCAAAAACATGGCTGAATCCTGAATGACTCAATTTTGTATAAATAGGGGACTACATAGGCGGCAAAATGTAGATTTTTCCTGCCATGGAAGTGCACTTGTATACCGAGGAGGAAGCCATTTGCATTACAGCCGTGAATGAGGATTCAAAATAGCATTAATTTTACATTATGGATAGCGATAACGACAGTGTTCACAGCGAAAGCGAGTTTGACTCAATTTTGACTCAATGACTCAATTTTGTATAAATAGGGGACTACACAGGCGGCAAAATGTAGTTTTTTCCTGCCATGGAAGTGCACTTGTATACCAAGGAGGAAGCAATTTGTATTACAGCCATGAATGAGGATTCAAAATGGCGGCTCGGCTCGGTTTTCCCTTTCGGGCGCTCTCGTTTTCTGTTAGAATTTGGTAAAGAAAAAATAAATGTTATTTACCAGCTTAAGGTCGGTCCGTATGGTGAAATACCGTGACCTCGGCCTTGAATACTGACCTCGGCCCAGAGGGCCTCGCTCAGTACTTTCAAGACCTCGGTCACGGTATTTCACCATACGGACCTCTCAGCTGGTAAATAACAGATATATATATCACTCATGAGGAAATCGATGAATTTGATAAATTTGGGTGCTTTTTGTTTGTGAATGTGTCGATATAATAAAAAGAAAATCACACGTTGACTTGAAGGTGTGAAGTTTATCTTCTCGTGTTGAAAAACTTGCATTTTTCATATGAAAAACAGCCTGGACCTGAGTGAAATAAAAAAAAAAAAAATATATATATATATATATATATATATATATATATATATATAAAATTTACCAGCTGGGTGTGAATGTGAGTGTGAATGGTTGTCTGTGTCTATGTGTCAGCCCTGTGATGACCTGGCGACTTGTCCAGGGTGTACCCCGCCTTTCGCCCGTAGTCAGCTGGGATAGGCTCCAGCTTGCCTGCGACCCTGTAGAAGGATAAAGCGGCTAGAGATAATGAGATGAGATGAGATATATATATAAAATTTACCAGCTGGGTGTGAATGTGAGTGTGAATGGTTGTCTGTGTCTATGTGTCAGCCCTGTGATGACCTGGCGACTTGTCCAGGGTGTACCCCGCCTCTCGCCCGTAGTCAGCTGGGATAGGCTCCAGCTTGCCTGCGACCCTGTAGAACAGGATAAAGCAGCTAGAGATAATGAGATGAGATGAGAACCGAAATAATTCCTTAACTAACAAACAATAAAATCAAAACATAAAAATAGTAGATATTAATAAACAAAGTCATCAGATAACTCACAATGTACCCTTTTCATATTCATCCTGACAACATTACCAAAACAGTGTCTTGGAAACACTGCCTGAATTAGACTTTACCTCAGACTGTAAGATGATGCCAAGACCATGAGCTCTGCTTTTGCTTTTCAGTGTTTGGATTGTTATAGTGCACTGTTCTAGTTTAACTCCGAAAAACTGGCTGGAGTGATTGCAGCTGGAACAGAACACAGCATAAAGAGTGCTCAGTCAACAAACGAACAGCACTTCACTGGTGCTCGTCGTACAGATCGAATACATTTCAATTACCTCTCGCAACTTCATTGGCGCAGGTTATGTTTTCACCTCCGTTTGTTTGTTTATGCCCAGCGTAACTCAAAAAGTAGTGAACAGATTTTAATGAAATTCTGAGGAAAGGTGGACCATGGGCCAAGGAACAATTGATTAGATTTTGATGCAAATCTGGCTATGCAGCTTGGCAGAGGCATGCACTCTACATGGAGTGCCCTTCTAGATCCCCCCCCCCCATTTGTTTGTTTTTTGTTTGAACGGGATCGCAACACTTTACAGTGGTGCTTGAAAGTTTGTGAACCCTTTAAAATTTTCTATATTTCTGCATAAATATGACCTAAAACATCATCAGATTTTCACACAAGTCCTAAAAGTAGATAAAGAGAACCCAGTTAAACAAATGAGACAAAAATATTATACTTGGTCATTTATTTATTGAGGAAAATGATCCATTACATATCTGTGAGTGGCAAAAGTATGTAAACCTCTAGAATTCGCAGTTAATTTGAAGGTGAAATTAGAGTCAGGTGTTTTCAATCAATGGGATGACAATCAGGTGTGAGTAGGCACCCTGTTTTATTTAAAGAACAGGGATCTATCAAAGTCTGATCTTCACACCACATGTTTGTGGAAGTGCATCATGGCATGAACAAAGGACATTTCTGAGGACCTCAGAAAAAGCATTGTTGATGCTCATCAGGCTGGAAAAGGTTACAAAACCATCTCTAAAGAGTTTGGACTCCACCAATCCACAGTCAGACAGATTGTGTACAAATGGAGGAAATTCAAGACCATTGTTACCCTCCCTAAGAGTGGTCAACCAACAAAAATCACTCCAAGAGCAAGGCGTGTAATAGTCGGTGAGGTCACAAAGGACCCCAGGGTAACTTCTAAGCAACTGAAGGCCTCTCTCACATTGGCTAATGTTAATGTTCATGAGTCCACCATCAGGAGAACACTGAACAACAATGGTGTGCATGGCAGGGTTGCAAGGAGAAAGCCACTGCTCTCCAAAAAGAACATTGCTGCTTGTCTGCAGTTTGCTAAAGATCACATGGACAAGCCAAAAGGCTGTTGGAAAAATGCTTTGTGGACGGACGAGACCAAAATAGAACGTTTTGGTTTAAATGAGAAGCATTATGTTTGGAGAAAGGAAAACGCTGCATTCCAGCACAAGAACCTTATCCCATCTGTGAAACATGGTGGTGGTAGTATCATGGTTTGGGCCTGTTTTGCTGCATCTGGGCCAGGACGGCTTGCCATCATTGATGGAACAATGAATTCTGAATTATACCAGCAAATTCTAAAGGAAAATGTCAGGACATCTGTCCATGAACTGAATCTCAAGAGAAGGTGGGTCATGCAGCAAGACAACGACCCTAAGCACACAAGTCGTTCTACCAAAGAATGGTTAAAGAAGAATAAAGTTAATGTTTTGGAATGGCCAAGTCAAAGTCCTGACCTTAATCCAATCGAAATGTTGTGGAAGGACCTGAAGCGAGCAGTTCATGTGAGGAAACCCACCAACATCCCAGAGTTGAAGCTGTTCTGTACGGAGGAATGGGCTCAAATTCTGTCAACAGTTACCGGAAATGTTTAGTTGCAGTTATTGCTGCACAAGGGGGTCACACCAGATACTGAAAGCAAAGGTTCACATACTTTTGCCACTCACAGATATGTAATATTGGATCATTTTCCTCAATAAATAAATGACCACGTATAATATTTTTGTCTCATTTGTTTAACTGGGTTCTCTTTATCTACTTTTAGGACTTGCGTGAAAATCTGATGATGTTTTAGGTCATATTTATGCAGAAATCTAGAAAATTATAAAGGGTTCACAAACTTTCCAGCACCACTGTACCTGTAATGTAATGTAATGTAATACTAAAAAATAGTGGATGCAAACAGACACGATTCACGGTTGTGAAATCAAAATTTATTTTCAATAAAACATTTCATGTCATTTTCATATTCATCAGATAGCGGCCACGTTTTTATCATCTCCTAAAACCACAAACCTTATGTTTAAATTCTTCATTAGATACTGCAAAATGAAATTGCTCTAAATTCTACAGACAATGTGGAAAAAAAAAACAGAAGTCAAGGCACAAAACAGAAGAGAGAGTTGGGGCAGGAACACAAAAGGACGTGCGAAGACAAGTTATGCATCTTACATATTAGTCACAGTTGTACAGTGTTGAGCAAAGTGAAGCTAGGATTTCAGAATGTTAAATGCATAAGACAAATTACTGCGAGCGTGTCACACTGTGGCGGAACCAGAGCAAGCTATTTGTTCTTTTATTATTATAATTCATTTTAAATGTGGTCCATCACACAGCAGATTGTACAGTTAAACCAGGAATGTGGAATCCACATGTAAGTCGTTAAAAAAAAAAACAACCCAAAGCAGAAATTTTATTGATCTCGATCTGTGTTCACATAGCTTTTACAAAAGACATATTACACAGGAACGTTTATGAAGATTTAAGCATCTGTTAAAGAAAAGGAACGTTTATTTATCAAATTTTTTTCCTCCCTCACTTTCTTCTTTTGCATGGTCAGACTCAAACAAAAGCCAAGGAGCAAAGAGAAACCTCAAAACAATTTGTTGCCTTTTTAATTCTAAAGAAAATAAGCTCAAAAATATTTACAAAAAAAAAAGAATAAAAATTAGGTATAGGAAAGGGTATTTTGGAATTCAGTGACTGGTGGGATTCAACAATATATATTTTCTCTTTGTTGTGGTTCTTGGTCCTCCCCCCCCAAAAAGGTATTACATGAAAATTCAGCGTTTGTCTGGATGGCTGTAGGCAGTCTGGCATTGTGATGACCGACGCTAATGTAGGTGCACCACACAGCTGAGCTCTTTCTGAAACAATAGATGGGGGAAATAAGAAACCAATGAACATTAACTTGAGAGAGAGAGAGAGAGAGAGAGAGAGAGCGCAAGTACCTTGGCATACTCCTTGACTTTGTCATTAGAAAAGCCCACAGTCCTTCAGGTTGTTTTTGATGATGACATCAGTGACCGCATCGAACACAAACTGCACGTTCTTGGTGTCGGTGGCGCAGGTAAAGTGGGTGTAGATCTCTTTTGTATCCTTCTTTTTGTTCAGATCCTCAAACTTGGTCTGGATGTAACTCGCTGCTTCGTCATATTTATTGGCTCCTGAACAACAGGAACAAGAAAGACAAGGAAAACATCACACGGAGTACGATGCAGCAAGAAACCCAGGTGTCATGGACGGAAATTGTTCACTCAAAAAACCCTAAAATGCTACTGCGCACCAGTCAACGTGTTCTAATTTGCAGATTAATTACACAGCAAGCTGTCACTGATCATTGAGTTTGGGGAACTATATTCACCTTCGACTAAAAATCAGTCATACACTAGAACTGAACTACAGAGGAAAGCTGAAAAAAAGTGGAACGCTTCAATATCGAGTTAATCCTACAGTATTAAAGAGTCTATCTGGGTGAAAAGCTGTTTCGCGAGATGGGACGTCAAAATTTTGACTTCTCAGCTATCAAAAGTTTACGGTGTTATACTCTACATACATAACTCCATAAGGGTTGGACTTTAAAGCAGATACGCAGAGCCATGGCCTCGCTTTCATTTATAAATGCCTTGAGACCTCAAGAATGGCACAGGAATAGTTTTATGCGTTAACAATAAAATCTAATATAGTCATTTTTATGATTAAAGTGATTCATATAGGTAGCGGTCTGAGTGAATGACCTTGACGTCTATGACGTCACAGCAGGAAGGCTATCGGTCTCATCGCCATTTCCGCTATATTAAAACACAGAGCTGACTGCGACTCCAATCCTCCATTTTGAGCTAATTTATCACCATGCCACGTAGATGTGTTGCTGGCGGGTGCAGCAACATGACAGAAGGTGGATTTACGTTGCATTCATGGTCCAAGAAGGTTCAAACTGCAAAGATTTGGATGCATTTTGCAAGAAGTTCACGGGCACGTTGGGCGCCTACGAAGTGGTCTCTCCTCTGCTCTGCACATTTTACTGAAAACTCGTACAAGAACTCTGATCTGTTGAGGAGCGTTGGCTATAAGCCTGTACTGAAAGAGGGTGCAGTACCAACAATGAAAGAAAACGACAAGAAAAGGAAAGTAAGTTCAGTTGCACTAGTTCTCCCGGAGTGAGCCGAGGGTTGTTGGTAAAACCCGGGACGGAACAGGATGTGATATATTATCGCTCGGGCAGTGACCTCCCCGCGGTTGTTGCTAAAATCAGTGATGTTCTGTTCCATCCCGGGTTTTAGTAATTGCCTGAGCTGAGCAGTAATGGCGGAGTACTCAGTATGGAGAAAATGGAGAATGAGTGGAGCAGCCGTCTGATTTCTTCACCGGATATCGCAGCCATCTTGCCCTTACGTGGAAGAAGCAAATGAACGGAGAACTGAACGAACAACTGAAAGTCAGATTGTTTCAAAACAAATCGGCCACAAGGTCGGCCTTCAAGAAGCGAGAACACAGACAGGTAAGCTCCGACTCTCATTTGAATACAAAACAACAAAAAGTTGTTGTTTACCTGCATTTAGATTAATACATGCAACTTGTATTGTGTGTTTAAGTTGCCAGTGTAAGATTATTTAATTTGCTTCAGAATGTGATTGTCTCAGTTCATCTGATTATTTAATGAGCCTTTTACGTTTTATCAGTGAAAATGCATGCATGTACATGTATGCTGCATAAGTTATAACACCCATCCTGTTTTAATGAGAGTCAACCCACAATCAATGAAGTCAAATCAGTCTTAGTTGAGCAAGTCGGTAACGGGATTTCTTACTTTCACCATAAATTTGTATTTATATGACTTTAGTCTATAGCTGTAAAAGGCCTTGGCCTTAAAACCGGTTACCACGTGACGTCACGCACTCAGGGCTGGCTGGCTCAGCGGGGCAGCTCGAATGCCAACTTTGCGGTCGATTTCAACTCTCAAAAAATATTCTTTTATTCCCATTTATGCAGCATATAAGAGTCAAGGATGGAGATACTATCCACTCAGAAATGTATTTAAAAATAAAGGCTCTGCGTATCTCCTTTAAGGTTACACAAAGGTTTGGCAAGATCAAATAATGTCTGTTGTTTCTCATGAAGTAATCCTTCACTCTGAAGAAATGATTAATAAACAAAAAAACAGTAGATATCAGCAACCAAAAACATCATTAAACAAACAGTCTTGAAGATCTACAAATGCAAAATATTCTCACGCAATATTTGACTTAAACATTTAACCATAAAATTATACTGAAAAAAAAAACATTAAAAAAAAATAAACACAGGTATAAAAAAAATGCCTGTATTGGATGACCGACACTGCAGGCCAACACCTACAAAATGGATGAGACAATCAGCTACAGACGGATTTGGATTTATAAACCAGCTGATAAGCCTAGTTTATACAATTATTTCAGAATAAACAAACATCCTGAAAAGAACATTTAAAAACCGTAATCCACCAAAACCTTAAAAATATAAAAAAAAAACATTTAAAAAATAATTAAAGGAGGTTCAAGTATGCCCCAGTGATAAAACAAAATAAAAACGATGTCTATAAATCAAAATCGTATCCAACTCTACAACTCCATATTTCCTTCTATAGTCATTGTTAAGGAGAAATATACAAAAAAAAATCATTAAATATAACTTATAGGATAAAAGACATTACATAAACAAATGTGTTGTTGAGTCAGTATTGGACTTCCAGACCTGTATACTCCGGGAAGCAGATGGTGAGAGGGCTGCGTGTGATCTTCTCCTCAAACAGGTCCTTCTTATTGAGAAAGAGAATGATGGAGGTCTCTGTGAACCATTTATTGTTGCAGATGGAATCAAAGAGCTTCATGCTCTCATGCATACGGTTCTGTAAAGAAAAGGGGGGGGAAATAGTGAGAGAATGTTTTAACAAACCTAGGAGATTACACATTAGAGTGGCCACAAGGGGGAGCCACCACTTCATACTTCCGACAACTACATACACTCGCCAGGCATTACATTAGGAACACCTACTCATTTCTGCAGTTCCCTAAATCAGCCAATCATGTCGCTGCAGCAGCACAAGCATGCAGATACAAGTCAAGAGCTTCAGTTAATGTTCACATCAAACATCAGAATGAAGTAGTAGTAGTAGTAGTAGTGTGAGCTCTGTGGCTTTAACTGTGGCATGGGTGTTGGTGCGAGATGAACGGTTTGATTATTTCTGAAACTGTTGATTTCCTGAGATTCTCACACACACACACACACACACACACACACACACACCAAGTTTATACGAGAAACAAAAATATCCTGGGTGCAGAAGGGTCTGTTGGATAAAATCCCTTATTGGGAGAACTCAGAGGAGAATGACTGGACTGGTTTGAGCTGACGAAGTCTATAGTAACTCAAACGATCAGGCTTTGTAACTGCGGTGAGCAGAAAAGCATCTCAGGACACACAGCACATCAAACCTTGAGAGTGGATGAAAAACAGCAGCAGAAGACCACATCAGGTTCCTCTCCTGTCAGCCAAGAACAAGAATCTGAGGCTATTATGAGCACAGACTCACCCAAACTAGAAAGTTGAAGACCGGAAAAAGATCAGGAGTGTTCCCCCCCAATCCTCAACTGTCCAGTTTTGGGGGGAGTTTGTGCCCATGATAGCCTCAGGCGCTGTTTACACATACCCGGGTATTTTTAAAAACGCATATTTTCTAAACTCCGTTTTCCAAAATAACTTCGTGCACACAGCTGCGTTTTTTTTTTTTAAATTACGTTTATATTGATCCACATAAATACGCTGTCAAGAGCTGTTAAACTACGTCAGAGTGTGCAGGCAACTTTTTTGACGACATCGACAGAAGCGCGCATGTGAGTACACTCACCCTGTATGTACGGACGTACCAACTCTGCAAGTGACAGGAGTGAGGATCGCGACATTCTGAAATTTTCCTGCCATTCCTCCGGGACGACAAAGGCATTCTCGAAATTCTCCCACCAGATAGCAGTCCGTCCAGGTCGAACCCAAAATCGCCGACGCTGGCGGTGGTACGGTCGGGCTCTTTTGGTCACCAGAAGCTCCGCAATTGCTGCCCTCCGAGCCCTAATGCGTCTCTGCTGGTCAATGAGCTTTATGAGCTTTATTCTCAAAAGCAAACAGGCGAATATAGCTCTTAATAACAGAAATGCTGCTACTCTGAGTGTTTCCATGCTTGTCATATGTACAATGGTCGCTCTTTTGTGGCGCGAAGATTGCCTAAAACTCCGTTTTGGTCTCTTTACACACAAACGCAAAACGGGGTTTTCAAAAAATCTCCACTTTTGCCAGGGTTTTTAGAAAGAATCGTTTTCAGAGGAAAAAACTCCGTTTGTGTATAAACGAAAGGCACAAACGAAGGCAAAGGTCTGCGTTTTTAAAAATACCCGGGTATGTGTAAACGGCGATTTGATTCTTCTTCTTGGCTGACTGGAGAGGAACCTGATGTGGTCTTCTGCTGTTGTAGCTCATCTACCTCAAAAGTTTGAGGTGTTGTGCAGCCCAAGATGTTTTTCTGCTTACCATAATTACAAAGCGTGATTATAGGAGTTACTATATCCTTCCTGGGAGCTCAGACCAATTTTGGCCATTTATCTCGTACCTCTCTTATCAACAAGGTGTTTCCACCCACAGAACGGTCGCTCAAATGTTTTTTTGGTCACACTATTTTATGTGAACTCCAGAGACTGTTGTGTGTGAAAATCTCACATCAGTAGCTTCTTAAATACACAAACCAGTCCACCTGGTACTAACACCCATGCCACAGCGAAAGCCACAGAGATCACACTTCTTTGTTCTGATGTTTATATTAACTGAAGCTCTTGACCTGCGTCGACTTTTTTTTTTGCATCCCGCCGCTGCCATCTGAGTGCTGATTAGACAAGTGCATGAATGCACAGGTGTTCCTAATAAAATGGTGAGGGTAGTTACGGCACGGGCTCCACTCATCTCACCTCACGTTGATCCATAAACGGAACGTTCAAATACCTCACTGTTTGCCATGAGCAAGGACTAGTTTTAGCCTGATCGTTAGAAAAAGACGCAAGTCAAAGCACTATTGTCCTCACCATCTCTTCATCCTCAGCCAGCATCAGGTCATAGGCACTTAGAGCCACGCAGAAGATGATGGCGGTCACTCCTTCAAAGCAATGGATCCACTTCTTCCGTTCTGATCTCTGCCCTCCAACATCAAACATCCTTGAGAGAGAGAGAGAGAGAGAGAAAGAAAATGATGCCAACCAACACAATGGAGAAATTTCACAAATGATTTTTTTGGGGCTCTTTTTCAGTCTAGGTGTTTTAATAAAATGCATGTAGACACTTTTACTGATTCAACATCTGCAGTCGATCTGTCCAGTCAACAGCTGAGCCTTTATTACAGCCACAAACATTTATAGGAGAAAAGTTTCTATGGTTACAAGAAGTGGGACAAGTGAAGAAGTAACATTTCTGACTCCCTCTATTGATTATTATGTATTATTCATTGCACAAAAACAGAAGGAGGAGGTGATGGACTGCGTGGGGCAGAGTGCTGGGCTATTACAGCTTAGTTTTAGTTCGATTTGTATTTAATTTATCTTATCGCTGGAACAAAATAGCACTTGAACAGCTACAGTTGGGTGCATCAGTTGCCCCCTAAAAATGAGAAGTTCCTCCGATCATGATGCATTTTTGTTTTTCTGTTCCTTTTGGTAAGAAAACACACTGGGTGAAATATTTTGACAAAATTAAAAAGTTTAATGGTGGCACCAGAAGCTCAAAGTTATGGAAAAAGCTGCTATTTTATGACTTTTATGACAAAATTTCGATCACTTTTCATGAAACATTATGGCACCTTATAGAGTATACCAAATATCTTAGGTACACATTTTTAGTACATATTCTAAATATACAGTGGCGCAAAAAAGTATTTAATCAGCCACCAATTGTGCAAGTTCTCCCACTTAAAAAGATGAGAGAGGCCTGTAATTTTCATCATAGGTACACTTCAACTATGAGAGACAGAATGGGGGGAAAGAATCCAGGAAATCACATTGTAGGATTTTTAATGAATTAATTGGTAAATTCCTTGGTAAAATAAGTATTTGGTCACCTACAAACAAGCAAGATTTCTGGCTCTCACAGACCTGTAACTTCTTCTTTAAGAGGCTCCTCTGTCCTCCACTCGTTACCTGTATTAATGGCACCTGTTTGAACTCGTTATCAGTATAAAAGACACCTGTCCACAACCTCAAACAGTCACACTCCAAACTCCACTATGGCCAAGACCAAAGAGCTGTCAAAGGACACCAGAAACAAAATTGTAGACCTGCACCAGGCTGGGAAGACTGAATCTGCATTAGGTAAGCAGTTTGGTGTGAAGAAATCAACTGTGGGAGCAATTATTAGAAAATGGAAGACATACAAGACCACTGATAATCTCCCTCGATCTGGGGCTCCACGCAAGATCTCACCCCGTGGGGTCAAAATGATCACAAGAACGGTGAGCAAAAATCCCAGAACCACACGGGGGGACCTAGTGAATGACCTGCAGAGAGCTGGGACCAAAGTAACAAAGGCTACCATCAGTAACACACTACGCCGCCAGGGACTCAAATCCTGCAGTGCCAGACGTGTCCCCCTGCTTAAGCATGTCCAGGCCCGTCTGAAGTTTGCTAGAGAGCATTTGGATGATCCAGAAGAGGATTGGGAGAATGCCATATGGTCAGATGAAACCAAAATACAACTTTTTGGTAAAAACTCAACTTGTCGTGTTTGGAGGAGAAAGAATGCTGAGTTGCATCCAAAGAACACACCATACCTACTGTGAAGCATGGGGGTGGAAACATCATGCTTTGGGGCTGTTTTTCTGCAAAGGGACCAGGACGACTGATCCGTGTAAAGGAAAGAATGAATGGGTTCATGTATCGTGAGAGTTTGAGTGAAAACCTCCTTCCATCAGCAAGGGCATTGAAGATGAAACGTGGCTGGGTCTTTCAGCATGACAATGATCCCAAACACACCGCCCGGGCAACGAAGGAGTGGCTTCGTAAGAAGCATTTCAAGGTCCTGGAGTGGCCTAGCCAGTCTCCAGATCTCAACCCCATAGAAAATCTTTGGAGGGAGTTGAAAGTCCGTGTTGCCCAGCGACAGCCCCAAAACATCACTGCTCTAGAGGAGATCTGCATGGAGGAATGGGCCAAAATACCAGCAACAGTGTGTGAAAACCTTGTGAAGACTTACAGAAAACGTTTGACTTCTGTCATTGCCAACAAAGGGTATATAACAAAGTATTGAGATGAACTTTTGTTATTGACCAAATACTTATTTTCCACCATAATTTGCAAATAAATTCTTTACAAATCAGACAATGTGATTTTCTGGATTTTATTTTTTCATTTTGTCTCTCATAGTTGAGGTATACCTATGATGAAAATTACAGGCCTCTCTCATCTTTTTAAGTGGGAGAACTTGCGCAATTGGTGACTGACTAAATACTTTTTTGCCCCACTGTATTATCAAGCCCAGTTTGAGTTTTAGCTGTTCATTGAATCATTGTTCAACTTCTTTTAAACAATACAAATGTATTATGAATCACATTAATGCTTCTCAATCGCTTGCAAAGGTTCTTAACATGATCTCTGGGTCACAAGGAATCAATAAATGGAGTCCAACATTGTGATTCAAACCTTACGCGAAAACATAAAATAAGCGTTTTTTGGCAAAAAATGAACCTCATGGTGCCACCAATAGACTTTTGAATATGGTCAAAAAATTTTACAGGATGTCTTTATTGGTGAAAAGGAACACCCAAACAAACATGCATCAGATTTTATGAAAGTGAGGGCAACTGATGCACCCTAAGCTACAGGCGAACTGACAGACACATAAGAAGAGGTGCCGACATCGCTAACAACTTCAGACGTTTGGATTTATAAAGAAATATATTTCATAAGTTTACTTTACATCCTTTTGAAATGAACAGAAGCACATATCCAGTCCATATCGGACCTAATAATATCTTTTTTTTTTTAAATATCATTTTTCTTTAAATAGATAACTCGTTTCAAATTCCCTCACTCTGATCTAGTCACATTATCAGGTCAGGGCAGTTTAACTATATAGCGCTTTTAACAACCGACATTGCTGCAAAGCAGCTTTACAGAAGAATAAACGACTTTAAAACATATGAACTCATTTCATCCCTAATGAATTATTTATCCCATTTATCTAACAGGAAGTGCAACTGGTCATGTGATACCAGAGAGTTGCGCAGATCAACCGTATGTTGGATGCAGCAGGTGTCATTTTCAAGAGAATACAGGACTAGCTAGCTTTGCCTTTTAAAAAGATCATTAACTTCATAATTAACAGCTAATTCGGTTTTTTTAACCGACATAAAAGGATCATCGTCCCACCTCGCTAAAATAAAGTCGAAGTGAAGCAGAATGAACCGCTGACAGAAACAAACAAGTCTTTCACATCCTGTGTCCTTTCCCCTACAGAGAATTGGTATTTCCGCTCTACAGATTTTACTCGTGTTTGTTCTGACCACATTTTAACTGAAAAAGCAGAAAAGCACAGTTTTCGGGTGTCTCCTGTGGCACGGTATCAGGCGGTCCAAAACCAGAAATGCTGTAACTAAAATGATCGAGTTTGGCACGTCTGCGTAAGCGCACAGAAAGAAACACAAGCATGCGGAAGAAAATGAGAGAAAGAAAGGGTGAGTGTCAGCAAGATCTCTCACTTGAAGTGCAGTTCCTTAAAAGTGAAGTGTGTCTCGACGATGCCAGTAGTTTTCACTCTGGTCCTCAACACGTCCTGCTGGGTGGGAATGTAGTCTGCTCGTGCTATCCTCTCAAGATCATTCAAATAACTAGAGGAGTGTAGACACACACACACAAAAATAATAATAATACCATTAGCTTCACAAGTCTGAAGAAAAATACGAGTGCAGATGTGAGACAAATAAATCAATCACAGAAAAAGCTTTAACCTGGACTAAGTTGCTGCTTCTCCACTGTCTCAAAGAGACACATCCAAATATAACCCAACTCAAACATCGTTCAAGGCCACTGTAGCAGGAACAGGCTCTCTTGTGGGCTAGAAATAACCCCGTTAGCTCATTGAGCCATCACGAACGGACATGCTATAGTCCTGCACACTTTGCTAAGTGAGTCCATTTCTATGGCAACGTTGGCTCTCGCTCTCTCCCCCTCTCGTTTATCACACTGACTGTTTATACGTGTTACTCCTGCCTGAAAGATGAGCACTGCAAAAGGTGAGGCTGTGGTTTGGGTTGTTAAATTGCTAAAATCTGGAGAATCTTGGCTCAGAATTACTCATAATATTAAAAAAAAAAAAACACTTCCATAAAGCTCAACAGCATTAACAAAGAATGCACAAATATATGTAATGTGAAATGCCGATGGCGATTCGACACGTTCTCGGCCACTCGCAACGCCATGCTATCGGCAGATCTTGGGTTAGAGGGCAGGCAGAAAGGGGCAGCACGGAGAGCACACACGTTCTCCGCTGTGTCCTCTGTGGCAGTCAACAACACGAACCTGCAAGATGCAAACCGGTTCTGTGTACTCGCCGTCCCACACTGAAGCCATCTGCTGGAACTCAATTAGTGCTTCTTCAACAGGAATGGCTGAGGCCTGGGTTTATACGATACAATAAACTATGTTAGAAGTTCGGAGACACAGGTGCAGTGGAGTTGCTCAGGATACTGTTCTCCTGGAAATGCTAACGTGATTAATAATAAACAAAAGCTAGCAGGGAGGAGTCTGCATGAACTACATACACTGCAACCCCACTATAATGAACTCTTACTATGAATTTCTGCAAATAGCAAACCAAGTTTGCCTTTTGTGACGAGTTGGAGTCTTCCTCCAAGTTAACAATACATATTAATGCCATAAAACAAAGGCTTAATTAGCTTCGCTTAGTTGTCGACCGTTAACAATTATTGAGAACGGTGATCCAATGATCAATAAAAGGACAAAATGACTGCTGACATCATCGGTGATTTGCAACACGTGAATGAACCGAATGGTGAAGACTTAGAAAACAGAGCGGGTCAGGGTCAAGGTTTTTTTTTATTTGCCATTTGTGCATAAACCAACAGTTCAGACACATTGGAATTTTTGTGCAGGGCTCTCTCAGTCAGCAGTTTAGGAAATAAAACACTATAATAAAAATATAAAATATAGAAACACTATACAATACAATGTTAGGAAATAGAACACTATAATAAAAAATATAAAGCACTATACAAAAAGGTGGTAATCTCATCTCATTATCTCTAGCTGCTTTATCCTGTTCTACAGGGTCGCAGGCAAGCTGGAGCCTATCCCAGCTGACTACGGGCGAAAGGCGGGGTACACCCTGGACAAGTCGCCAGGTCATCACAGGGCTGACACATAGACACAGACAACCATTCACACTCACATTCACACCTACGGTCAATTTAGAGTCACCAGTTAACCTAACCTGCATGTCTTTGGACTGTGGGGGAAACCGGAGCACCCGGAGGAAACCCACGCGGACACGGGGAGAACATGCAAACTCCGCACAGAAAGGCCCTCGCCGGCCACGGGGCTCGAACCCGGACCTTCTTGCTGTGAGGCGACAGCGCTAACCACTACACCACCGTGCCGCCCTAAAGGTGGTAATATTGTACAAAATTTTAAATACAAGTATTAAACAAGGGTGGCACGGTGGTGTAGTATGGTGTAGGTCCATATGTCAAAGCAATGGCTGTAAACGAGATTCGCCGAGACCTGTGTGAAACTTCGTAGGACGGAAGTAAAACATACAGCAGAAATCAAAGTGACCAACATCTGCCAACACTGTCAAAAAAGACGCACATGCCCTTCTTCGAATGCTGACATAATCAAGCCGGAAGTTTTCCCTGTGTCCGAAATCGCTCCGTACTCACTATATAGTGGGGAAGCCATTTTGTACTGCTGTCTGAAACCTTAGTGAGGATTATGTGGGAAATGCGCTCAGCATAATATGTATTTATCAAAAAAAAACAAACATGCATGTAGTTATTATTTTGAAAACCCACCAACCGCCTGATCTGGCACGTTTTAATTGTCTGACAGTAATGACGTAAATACCACCGCGACGGACTCGTCCTTATCCTGTTGTCTTTCCGATTCTTCTCTACTCCACGTTGGTTCGAAGTCGTATGGAATAATCTCCATCACTGATGAAGCTGGCAAATCTCGAAATGAATCTAAATTAGAATGATATGGCGATCTGGCCGCTGTGTAAGCAGATTTCAAAATGGCGGCGCTGACGCTTCACGTTTCAAGTCTCGTACGAGTCTCGTGAAGATCATGCGGATAAGCGACGCCTGCCGTGGACCAAACGAACTTCGTTCAACATGGCTAAAAACCGAAAAGGCCGATAAGTGTAATATGATATGCCAATACGAGTCACGATAGACGGTTAATAAAACTGAAAACGTAATTAAATAACACTAAGAATTAAAGCAAGTTTAAAAATGACTTCAGTTCCCCTTTAAAGCAGAGCAGGATTACAAGCTTCTTTGGCAAGTAAAAGTGTTGGGACACTAATATTGTACTAACTGAAAGTATCCAACATTCACATTATTTTTATAACACTGCGTCACGTGTGCGCAGGGGCTCGCCTCAAACTGCTACTCACGTGCATGCCATGCTCAAGCTCATGAGGGCTAACTGCTGTGCACCTGTTGCTAATCAGAGCGCAAATCACACCACGCGCTTATAAGGACACTGAAAACGCACAGACTTCGCGGCGTGTACACGCTGTACCTTGTGTCTGTACTGCTCTTCTGGTTTTAACTGTTTTGTACAGTATATTTGGATTCTGCCTTTCGTTCTTGTCTCGGCTGTTCTGTTTGTGCCTCGCATGATCCTTGCCCGTTTCCCAGAGCTGGACAGTAACGAAGTACGTTTACTTGAGTACTGTACTTAAGTACACTTTTTGAGTATCTGTACTTTACTTGAGCATTATTTTTTTGGAAACTTCTGACTTTAACTTCACTACATTTGAAAGGCAAATATTGTACTTTTCACTCCACTACATTTCTGTCAAGGTCCTCGTTACTCGTTACTATGAAGCAGCTTTGAAAGTGGATGTTTTTTCTTTTCTTTTCTAAAACGTGATTGGTTTTTCGCAGGTGACACTGAGAGCCGATCAGTAATCACTAGGGTCACACCATGTCCATAGACTGTATAAAATCAAGTTCAGTGATTTCTCAGCAGCGTTATTTGAACACGATCAGTTGATGGCAAAATGGAAAGAGGCGGGTCTTCTGGGGAACGCACACACTCATGGCTATAGCTAGAACCCATGTTTCAGTTTTCTGAAAGGATTAAAGATTTGTTTCGTTTTAAACGTTCGCTTTGTTTGCCGAAAACGAACCACATCACGGCCTACAAAAACTCGCCGTCCAACCTGCGGAAGCATATTGAGGGATATAAAAGTTTTATTCCAAAATAAAGCTTGCAAATGAAGTTGTCTGTGCTTTTAGAGCTAGCGATAACGCTGCAGTCTGGCTAGTCAAATGACTTTCTGTGGATTTGCCTGCCAAGTTGCCATTGCCTTATCCACGGCTAACATTAACACATAGCTAGTGAACTTGGACACTGTTAGTTAGCATGTAAGAACGGAGTTACGCTAACATGAATAACGTTAACTTATCTGAAATCCTTTTAGAAATATGCTTTAGCATCATCTTGCCAAATAAACATAATGTAGAAATCTTTCTTTTCTAGTAACGTTAGCTACCCAATATGATTTCAAGTTTGAAAGCATGTTAGGTGGAGCTTCACTGACTAGCTAGCTTAACGTTAAACCACCATGATGGCACAGCATGCGTTCATTTTGTGAAGTCACATTTCTGTCCTTGGTAATGGCATTAGGTTTTGTAAGCGTTGTGGCAATAATACAACAATGCATTGACAGAAAATGTACTTTTAATACTTAAGTATTTTTAAAAGCAAGTACTTCAGTACTTTAACTTAAGTAAAAATTTGACTGGACAACTTTCACTTGTATCGGAGTAACACTTGACCAGCGGGATCTGTACTTTGACTTAAGTAATGAAGTTGGGTACTTTGTCCACCTCTGCAGTTTCCTCACTCTTCTTTCGCTTTACACTTTGGAGTTGTTTGCCTGCCTGTTTGTGAATAAACACTCTGGTGAGGCACACTGCAATACAGATGCGAGTCGGTAGTCAAACTCTTGCGGTTACCAGAGGACTAGCGCCCCACCCCACTGCAACCCTAGCTACGTAATAGGCGAGAGGTCGAGAGCTACTGAAACAGAGATCGGTGCTGCCCCATGTGCCTTGTGGCATGGGAAGGACTTTGACTTGATTCGAATTAAGCGTAAATATAAATTAAACACAGTTGGTCTTGTTTTGTGCAAGTGTTTGGTGTGACAAGTGGGTCCATTTCAGTATTACGAACTTTTCGGTATAATGAACTATTTGGATGTGCCCCAAGGAGTTTGTTATAGCGGGGTTGCAGTGTACCATTTATATGAGCACTTATCTACCAAATATAAAAATTCAATCATATCCTCTCTTAACATATGACTGTTTTCTTCTATTAAACTTGGTTAGGGAGAACAGATTCTAAGTTATTTCCATGACAACACAGAAAGCACTGCAAATCCATCATGCAAGTACATCCACAGTCATAAATTACTTGAAAATAAAAGATTTCCTCTGATCACAAGATGAATGAATCTCGTTATCTAATTCCCCACGGTCCTTTTTCATGGCATTTAAAAACACCCCCCCCCCTTTTTTTTTAAATTTCAACCAACCCTGGGTGGACTAGTCAGAAATTCTCATTACCATTTTCCCCAGTGAGGCTAGATTTCTTCGAAAGATTTCAAACAGCATTGTTCTGGAGGGGACGCCAATTGACAGGGATGTCAAGAGAAGACAAGTGCCATTGCGAGGAGCTTCAGCTAAGGATGTCTAAGGATGAGCCACGACGGCCTCCTTTGGCACTCTGCAATTAACGTGAGACCAGAGAGCAAAATCTGCCCAGTGCTATTAAAAACAAGTCAATATTAAGGGATTTTGGTGCTGAGAGACACAGAAAAAAAAAAAACAACACCACTGCAATAACGACTGCTTTCTACACGGCCTTAAGACTGATGGTTGAGTCTCATCTCATCTCATTATCTGTAGCCACTTCATCCTGTTCTACAGGGTCGCAGGCAAGCTGGAGCCTATCCCAGCTGACTACGGGCGAAAGGCGGGGTACACCCTGGACAAGTCGCCAGGTCATCACAGGGCTGACACATAGACACAGACAACCATTCACACTCACATTCACACCTACGCTCAATTTAGAGTCACCAGTTAACCTAACCTGCATGTCTTTGGACTGTGGGGGAAACCGGAGCACCCGGAGGAAACCCACGCGGACACGGGGAGAACATGCAAACTCCGCACAGAAAGGCCCTCGCCAGCCACGGGGCTCGAACCCAGACCTTCTTGCTGTGAGGCGACAGCACTAACCACTACACCACCGTGCCGCCCCTGATGGTAGAGTGATGGCACCAAATAATTCCACATTTCTGAACATAACTGGATTGACAAAAATAAGGCTGAAGCTCTAAGAGCAGTACTCTGTTCTACAATTCCAACGTGTCCTTTGTGCTACTGCAAGCTGCGTGTTCTGCTCGACGAAACAAATCCCAACTGTTTGCCTTCATTCTATCTTTTCATTCGCCTTCATTTCCCGCTAGTCATTAAAGCAAATGGGGACAAGAGGATCGAGTTAACCTGC
The DNA here is from genome assembly GCF_027579695.1 of Neoarius graeffei. Taxonomy (NCBI): domain Eukaryota; kingdom Metazoa; phylum Chordata; class Actinopteri; order Siluriformes; family Ariidae; genus Neoarius; species Neoarius graeffei. Next base: position 47,937,710 of record NC_083572.1, read on the forward strand.
CGAGGAATGGACAGGTACGTTCATCTTGAAAATGAAAAATACATGTGCAGGAAGGAAGGAATAAATAAGTAAATAAATGAGAATGACTTTGGGTAGAGCAAGATGAAGCAGAGAAAGAATTTCCCTCACATTTACATTTATAGTGGCAGCGGTATTAGGTGTGTGTGTGCATATCATGACGGTGTGATGTATCACATTTTGACCAACACAGCTCCCCAACAGTGACAGAGGCAAGGTTAACGATCCAGAGAGCTTCCTGTGAGAGACAGGAACATGTGCATATGCTTGTGTGCGGTTCTACTGATATAATCTAATTGAGGGAGAACTGAGTAATGTGTCATGGTTGAATACTTGAAGGTTTTGTGAGAAGGTGAAGTTTCCTGTATGCACTCACTAGGCAGCAGAGTCATTGAGCTGGTACTCTCTGGAGCGGCTGAAGCAGCCCTGTACCCCGCTGTCAGCCCACAGTCTGCGGATCACGTTGGCCAAGTCATCTGGGAGGATTCCCTGCTCTTCTGCTGCAGCAGACAGTGCAAAGAGCTGCCTTGCATCATCCTACACACACACACAGCAAATCATCAGTTTACTGTAAGACTGAACCAAATCAGTGAATAACCTTTAGCTAAGAAAATGGAGGGTTGGAACTGTAACCTTGAACGACGAGATTAGGTTGTGATTCACTGTTCAGTACAACTCGTGAAACGTCTCGGAAAACAAATCGCTCAAAACCACAAATGTCGTAACTGTGAGCGAGCGACTGTTAAGATGTCTTAAAATCAAGAAGTAACTCAGACGGTTCACTTCTACCTCTAAATCTTGTTTCTTGCAGAGATACACACATTAAAAATGGGCAGCACTGATTTTATTCTAGCATGGACATCAAACAATACTAAAAGAAGCTTTAGGCTATTAAATTTACTATCATGACAAATTCATATAGTTATTTAAAAAAAAAAAACAGATTAGATTGGTCTATAAACAACAACTACAACCAACTGTGCTGATTTATTTAAACTAGAGCACCACCCCGGTTTCCTACCGATCTCGCTGGCTCTCCATAATCGATCTTGAGGTTACTCATGGCTTTGATGATGGCCATTATAGACTGGATGGTGTTGCTGTACACCACAGCTCGGTACTGCTTACATTCGTCTTCCGAGTAGCCGTCTTCGTGGATGATTCTGGAGGTTGAAAGATATCAGGCATGAGACAGAATTTCAAGGTTTACTTTGCTCTCTCAAAGCAGCCTTGAACCACAAAAGATGTGCAGGGCAATGCTTTATGCTGAAGTGAAATATGCCTTTACTGACATTATCGATAATATGTGGAAAGACTGGCTGAGTGTTACATTGCAACATAGTGTCACTTGAATTTAAAGGAAAACGCCACCCTGAAACATGTTAAAGGAGATACGCAGAACCTTTATTTTAAAATAAATTTCTGAGTGGATAGTATCTCCATCCTTGACTCTCGTATGCTGCATAAATGGGAATTAAAAAAATATAGTTTCGAGAGTTGAAATCGACCGCAAAGTTGTCATTCGAGCTGCCCCGCTGAGCCAGCCAGCCCTGAGTGCATGACGTCACAGCGGTAACCGGTTTTAAGGCCGAGGCCTTTGACAGCTATAGACTAAAGTCATATAAATAAAAATTTATGGTGAAAGTAAGAAATCCCGTTACCGACTTGCTCAACTAAGACTGATTTGACTTCATTGATTGTGGGTTGACTCTCATTAAAACAGGATGGGTGTTATAACTTATGCAGCATACATGTACATGCATGCATTTTCACTGATAAAACATAAAAGGCTAATTAAATAATGAGATGAACTGAGACAATCACATTCTGAAGCAAATTAAATAATCTTATACCTGTAACTTAAACACACAATACAAGTTACATGTATTAATCTAAATGCAGGTAAACAACGTGTTGTTCTTGTTGTTTTGTATCCAAATGACAGTCAGAGCTTACCCGTCTATGTTCTCGCTTTTTGAAGGCCGACCTTGTGGCCGATTTTGTTTTGAAACAATCTGTTGTTCGTTCAGTTCTCCGTTCATTCGCTTCTTCCACATACGTAAGGGCAAGATATTGCTGCTGAGGCGAGCATATCCAGCGGAGAAATCAGACGGCTGCTCCACTCATTCTCCATTTTCTCCATACTGTGTATTCCGCCATTACTGCTCGGCTCAGGCAATTACTAAAACCCGGGATGGGACGTCACCAGTTTTAGCAACAAACACGGGGAGGTCACTGCCTGAGCGATAATATGTCACATATCGTTTTGTCCCGGGGTTGTCCCATGAGGCCATGGTTCTGCGTATCTCCTTTAAATACACTTATATTGAAGTATTTGGAATGCGTGTAGAGATTCTGATGACAGCAGTTGTCCGATATGCTGATGTCACAGTGTCCGTTCTAACAATGCTTAGTTAACGGGGGAGAAAATACAAACGTCCATATGGTCAAAAGTTTGTGGACACCATGTTCACACCAGCATGTGCTTGTTGAACATCCTGTGCAAGAGATTGAACCCACAAACTTTTGGCCATATGGTGCAAGTACTAAGTCAGGTTTCACTGTTAGCTCCTGAAAACAAAGGAATAAGTGTTGCCAGGGAAAACAAACCTCGCTCGGTAGCGCTTATGATGAATATAAAGGAAGACATCATGAAAAAAAACATTTTGACCTTTTTGGTGACCTTGATTTTGACCTTGTGTGTGAACATCTCATCTCATCTCATTATCTGTAGCCACTTTATCCTGTTCTACAGGGTCGCAGGCAAGCTGGAGCCTATCCCAGCTGACTACGGGCGAAAGGCGGGGTACACCCTGGACAAGTCGCCAGGTCATCACAGGGCTGACACATAGACACAGACAACCATTCACACTCACATTCACACCTACGGTCAATTTAGAGTCACCAGTTAACCTAACCTGCATGTCTTTGGACTGTGGGGGAAACCGGAGCACCCGGAGGAAACCCACACGGACACGGGGAGAACATGCAAACTCCACACAGAAAGGCCCTTGCCGGCCACGGGGCTCGAACCCAGGACCTTCTTGCTGTGAGGCGACAGCGCTAACCACTATACCACCGTGCCGCCCATGTGTGTGAACATACTTGGCCAATAAATATGGTTCTGATTCTGACTCTGTCGCCCACTGCGACAGCGTGTATATGTCAGTCCCAGTTCGGAGGTTTCGGTTTCAAAAACTGTCAGAGGTAAGAGTAGAATAATATAAAGTGGAAGCTCAGTGGAACGCACGTTCCCCTCTGTAATAAGCATAAACATGTCTGAAAGTGATCTCTTTAGTCTAGTCCATTTATTTATAATTTATATTTACAGTAATACATCAGGGGCGGCACGGTGGTGTAGTGGTTAGCGCTGTCGCCTCACAGCAAGAAGGTCCTGGGTTCGAGCCCCGGGGCCGGTGAGGGCCTTTCTGTGCGGAGTTTGCATGTTCTCCCCGTGTCCGCGTGGGTTTCCTCCGGGTGCTCCGGTTTCCCCCACAGTCCAAAGACATGCAGGTTAAGTTAACTGGTGACTCTAAATTGACCGTAGGTGTGAGTGTGAATGGTTGTGTGTGTCTATGTGTCAGCCCTGTGATGACCTGGCGACTTGTCCAGGGTGTACCCCGCCTTTCGCCCGTAGTCAGCTGGGATAGGCTCCAGCTTGCCTGCGACCCTGTAGAAGGATAAAGCGGCTTGAGATAATGAAATGAGATGAGTAATACATCAACAGAGTGGGGAAGTTATCATCAATGGGGTTTAAAAGTGGGCGTGGCCCACTTCTAGAAGAGTAGAAGGGCCAAAACCCCTTCCTATGCGTATGTAAACAAACCAAGAAACCATCCAATGACAGCACAGTGTATGCAAATAAGGCAGGTAGTGATCGAATCAGCGTGTTTGTGGGCGGAGTCTTTCCAAGGCAGCGCTCCTACAGTCTGAGCTCAGAGCTTTTTTTTTTTTTTGAACCACCTTTTTGGTCACCGTGACCTTGACTTTGGCCAGATGAGCCCCAAAGTTTTGGAGGTTTCATTTGAGATCAATGCCCATCTATCCTGAAAGTTTCATGAAGATTGGTCCAGCTGTTTTCCCACAACATTGTTTACATAAAAACAACAACAAAGAAACAAACAATCCCGACCGAAAACAATACCTCGCCCCCTGGTGGACTCCGTCCCGGGCGAGGTAATAAGAGCTCGCTTTCTCGCTCACTGTTTTTCATCAAATGTCATCGGAATATGAAGTTTACGATCGAAATTTTGGAGCTGGCAAACATGGGATCTGACGTTCCAGAATGTAATACACTACCGTTCAAAAGTTTGGGGTCACTCTGAAATGTCCTTATTTTTGAAAGAAAAGCACTGTTCTTTTCAATGAAGATCACTTTAAACTAATCAGAAATACACTCTATACATTGCTAATGTAGTAAATGACTATTCTAGCTAAATTCTACTAAATGTCTGGTTTTTGCGGGCGGCACGGTGGTGTAGTGGTTAGCCTCACAGCAAGAAGGTCCGGGTTTGAGCCCCATGGCCGGCGAGGGCCTTTCTGTGTGGAGTTTGCATGTTCTCCGCGTGGGTTTCCTCCGGGTGCTCTGGTTTCCCCCACAGTCCAAAGACATGCAGGTTAGGTTAACTGGTGACTCTAAATTGACCGTAGGTGTGAATGGTTGTCTGTGTCTATGTGTCAGCCCTGCGATGACCTGGCGACTTGTCCAGGGTGTACCCCACCTTTCGCCCATAGTCAGCTGGGATAGGCTCCAGCTTGCCTGCGACCCTGTAGAAGGATAAAGCGGCTAGAGATGATGAGATGAGATGAGTCTGGTGATGAGATGAGATGAGTCTGGCTTTTGGTGCAATATCTCCATAGGTGTATAGAGGCCCATTTCCAGCAACTCTCACTCCAGTGTTCTAATGGTACAATGTGTTTGCTCATTGCCTCAGAAGGCTAATGGATGATTAGAAAACCCTTGTACAATCATGTTAGCGCAGCTGAAAACAGTTGAGCTCTTTAGAGAAGCTATAAAACTGACCTTCCTTTGAGCAGATTGAGTTTCTGGAGCATCACATTTGTGGGGTCGATTAAATGCTCAAAATGGCCAGAAAAATGTCTTGACTATATTTTCTATTCATTTTACAACTTATGGTGGTAAATAAAAGTGTGACTTTTCATGGAAAACACAAAATTGTCTGGGTGACCCCAAACTTTTGAATGGTAGTGTACATGCCCCATTATCAGCGGGTAGTCAAATGGCATTGTGGGTAATATAGGAACCATGACCCATATCTCTGAAACTACATTCCATTACAAAAATTTTGGTAGCCACTGTTCTTTATAAAAGATCTACATACACAAGTCAATCAGGGTGGATTTTTCCTTTCAAGCAGCTGTGTTTAGATTTGCACAGGAACATCTAAAACGGCAGCTTCATAAAAACCATCAAGCCAGATACAGGGTTAAAAGAAAACAAGGGCGTGGCACAGGGTAATGGAGACTTGGTTTACTAGCCCACATACGTCCACCATATAACTAGAGCACGGAGAGAAATATGAATTAGTACAGAAGTTATTATTTTGCCTCTAACATTATGTGGCCTGCAGCAAAGACAGGAGAGAGGTAATGTCTGTGCAAGCTGCTCTGTGGCCATTTTTATCTTTCTGAAGTGTAATAATCTGGGTTTTGAGCTTTTTGCATTCCCTTCTCATAAAAAATGCATCTGGTGCCAAACTGCCCCAGAGTAACGCGAATTATTAAACCATGCAAGGCCATTCGAGTGCTTGCCTGCATGTACATGTGTGTGTGTGGGGTGTTTTTCTTTGTGTAAATCACAGCCTTTTAATCGCCTTGAGATTATTATCCAGAGCAAATCAAGCAGAAAGGGTGGTACAGGTTTTAAATAGTACACATTTGGCGGGGGGGGAGAGGTACATTATTTACGCTGACTACTCCAGACTTTCCAAAATATATCTGACCATCAAACTGCAGTCACTGGATTTATTTTTATTCAGCATGAACAGCTTCCAGGAGTTCGGATCATTTTCCAAGAGCTGCGCATCAACTATTTATAAACAGCTGTTTCTTGATACTTGTGCATTTGCTAGAACTGAACGATTTTTGACAACAGTAAATCACAGCACAGCCAAAAAAAAAAATCACGTTGATGATAGCATTAGGACTCATCAGATGGAACTAATCTAGACTGTCGTGCATTAATATCCTGCGGAAAGGCGCACATCTGTTTATGATGATTCAGGGTTTAGTGAAGGATAACCTCCCCTCACCGACAAGAGTTATGATTTCACTCAATAAGCCAGCTTACGTAAATAAAAAGGTGAGGATGGCGCCTTTTCCTGCAGATGAACATAACCCTAAGACCTCTTCAGCGTGATTAGAGAAAAGGTCAGCCTGTACCGACTGCTCGAGGTAAATCGAAGCTGAAGCAAAAACCACTCAGAGTGCATTTGCTCCCTTTAGCGAGTCGATAAGAATCTAGAAGGATGAAATGAAAGAACGGGCAGCGAGCTCCCTATTCATCATCCCGCTGGATTTTACTGAACCTGGCCGGTCCATATGGTTTATAAAGTTTAAATTTGAATTGAATGAGACCATTTATACTGATTGATGAGTTTCTTTCCAAAATGCAGCACAAATTTATCTGCACTTCTGGCTTTAATTATGAATAAAGTATACTCATCCCATTATATTCGCTAATGTCAAATGCCAAGGGCACAGACTTGGGACAAATTCAACCATTTTCCAGGGAAAAAAAAAAAGTGCAAGAAACAAACATATTTACACTACCGTTCAAAAGTTTGGGGTCACCCAGACAATTTTGTGTTTTCCATGAAAAGTCACACTTTTATTTACCACCATAAGTTGTAAAATGAATAGAAAATATAGTCGAGACATTTTTCTGGCCATTTTGAGCATTTAATCGACCCCACAAATGTGATGCTCCAGAAACTCAGGCCCTGTCCACACGGCAACAGATTCAGGTGAATCCGATACAACTGTTTATCGTTTCGGCCTGGCGTCCACACGGCACCGGCGTTTTGGGTGCCCCACAACGCAATCTTTTGAGAATGGGTTCCAGAGTGGAAAGATCTGGCAACGGCGCCATTGCGAAGTCGTCTGGATGAGTAGAACGGATTTGTTTACGATGACGTCACAACCACATGACTGTGAGTGCTTCACGCCGGGTAGAAGTGTAACGAACTCGATGCGAGTTGTCAACAAATCCTATAACTTGGTTCATGAAACGCGCTTACAAAATATTTTCACTGTGAATATTTATTGTGTAATGGTGCAAAGTGAGAGAGAGTGAGAGAGAGAGAGAGAATAGCCCTTAGGGCAGAGTCAATCCCGCCAGCAAAAACAGGGAAAAAAAGGAGCGATCTCACCTCTTCAGATGTTGGTTTAAGTCCTACAATACATTCCTCAAAAAGGGCATAGAAGAACAAATTAATCGATCAACGTGTAGCATTCAGTTTATTCCGGACCATTAAAGACGCCACCTTCCGCGTAGAATCATACGTCATCCTCGCCGCCATATTGGATGGGTCAAAGCGGAGAATAAAGATGCCTCATTCATGTCCTGCATTTAACTGTACCAACAGGTTTACCGTCCAAACGAGATCACATGGGATTACCTTTCACAGGTGAGACTGGAAAAATACTTTTCATTGTATTTGGTCATTATAATGTAATTTTACGAACAGATTTTTCTGACTTTGTGGCTAATATGAAGTCTCGCGCATAATAGTTTATGCGCATGCGTCCTTACTTCTTCTATTGTTCTGGTGTCTCCGAAGGGACCGTCTTACAGCGCCCCTAGAGGTGTGGCATGTGTATTGCATCGTTTTCAGCAAGCGTTGCGTTGCCATATGGACCTGATATTTTACTGATCCGTTGCCCATGTGGACGCGATTTTTTTTAAATAACATCTCGTTGCCATTGTCGTGTGGATGTAGCCTCAATCTGCTCAAAGGAAGGTCAGTTTTATAGCTTCTCTAAAGAGCTCAACTGTTTTCAGCTGTGCTAACATGATTGTACAAGGGTTTTCTAATCATCCATTAGCCTTCTGAGGCAATGAGCAAACACATTGTACCATTAGAACACTGGAGTGAGAGTTGCTGGAAATGGGCCTCTATACACCTATGGAGATATTGCACCAAAAACCAGACATTTGCAGCTAGAATAGTCATTTACCACATTAGCAATGTATAGAGTGTATTTCTGATTAGTTTAAAGTGATCTTCATTGAAAAGAACAGTGCTTTTCTTTCAAAAATAAGGACATTTCAAAGTGACCCCAAACTTTTGAACGGTAGTGTAAATTGTTTCATTTTGCATATATAATTATTTTTATTTCATATTCATTAGTTAACATGTCCAATGCTTTTGGAAATCAGTGGCCTAAAGTCCAAAATGGGTTTTCGTATCTGAAATAAGTTTCTCTTTCGCACGTACCTTAGTCACAAGTCAAGTCCTAGCTTTTGTTAAATCTGTTTTCTCCAAAAAGTGAAGGACAAAACATCATTTAAAGACTTCATTCCAACTCCACTGAAAAATTCCAGCATTAGTGCTATGTAGTATCTCAAGAGGCCCGTCTGTTAAACTCCTGAAATTTGCAGACGACACAACGGTTATCGGCCTCATCCGAGACGGTGACGAGTCTGCATACAGACGGGAGGTTGAATGACTGGTCTGTTGGTGCGGTCAGAACAATCTGGAGCTGAACACGCTCAAAACTGTGGAGATGACAGTGGACTTTAGGAGGAGCCCCGCCACCCTGCCGCCTATCACCATCACCAACAACATTGTGACTGCTGTTGAAACCTTCAGGTTTCTGGGTTCCACAACCTCCCGGGACCTGAAGTGGGAGACCAACACAGTCACCATCATCAAAAAGGCCCAGCAGAGGTTGTACTTTCTGCGCCAGCTCAGGAAGCTCAACCTGTCTAAGGAGCTGCTGACACAATTCTACTCTGCCATCATTCAGTCTGTTCTCTGCCCTTCCATCACTGTTTGGTTTGGATCGGTCACCAAACAGGACAAGAACAGACTGCAACGGACAATAAGGTCTGCAGAGAAAATTACTGGTGTCAGCCTGCCCTCCATCCAAGACCTGTACCTGTCCAGAGTCAGGAAACGGGCAGGTAACGTCTCTGCAGACCCATCATACCCTGGTCACAAACTGTTTAAACTTCTCCCCTCTGGGAGACGCTACAGAACACTGTACGCAAAAACAACCAGACACAAGAACAGTTTTTTCCCTCAGGCTGTCTCTGTGATGAACAGCTAAAACCGGACTTAAAGTGCCATTCCACCATTGGATGTATTCTTTGGCATAAAATACAATATATTTTGAAAACATATATAAATGGTATCACTAGATAGAGAAATCTTTTAGCTTCAAAATGATATATCAAACATAATTTTTTGACAACGACAAGTATATTAATTTTGCGACCAAAGTCACCTACCCTTTTAATTTCCGCGCGTGATGTCATCGGCAGGTTCCCCTTCTTGTGTACCACGTGACGTGTGACGTGGCACATATTATCAGCAATGGCGGATAGAACGCGATAAAAATAATACCAATAAATCTAGCTAATACCAATAAATCTAGCTAACTGAAAGATTAACTCAAAATTTTTCGCAATTTTTTTGGCCCCCATATACGAGGAGAAATGACTCTCTCACTTTGGGGGTTTCCTGGTCTAAAAATAGACCAACATGTGGTACACAAGAAGGGGAACCTGCCGATGACATCACATTTCACTACCGCGCGGAAATTAAAAGGGTAGGTGACTTTGGTCGCAAAATTAAAATACTTGTCGTTGTCAAAAAATTATGTTTGATATATCATTTTGAAGCTAAAAGAGTTCTCTGTCTAGTCATGTTGTCATAAAATATATTGTATTTTATGCCAAAGAATACATCCAATGGTGGAATGGCACTTTAAATATCAGTAACATCAACTGTGAAATATCTGCACACTCATACCGTCATTCTGTGCACACTGTATATTTATATTTACTAAGTCAGTCATCCTTGCACTATGCACCATTTTGCACCAAAAGATTAAAAAATATATATATCCTTGTCTATACATATATTTACCCTTCTACATATAGATAGCTTTTTGTTTTGTTTTTTGTCTACGCTTTTTTTTTAAAATCTGTTTGTACTAAGGGAGCTAAGCGAAACCGGAGTCAAATTCCTCGTGTGTGTTCACATACCTGGCATTAAAAGTGATTCTGATTCAATTGCTTCATTTGCTTTTTTTTTTTTCATTGGATATGAGCAATCACATGCTCTGATTGGCTACTCTACTACTAGGCTATCAGCTCATATTACTGGGTTTCAGTCACGTGACTTTTCTTAGCGGTTTTACCAGAAGTGAAACAGCTGGTGGTCTAGCGAACCAAAACGGCTGCTGTAGTGCAAATAACTAGCAATAACTTAGAGTATGCTCGTAATCTAGAAGCCACTGCTCGCTTTAGATATATTCAGAAGATCGCTATGTGCAATGGAATCGACCCCTACAGTCTGGGAAAGAAGGATTTGTCATACGATCTCGAAAACTACCCTTCAGTCGAGTTCCCCGACATCTCGAACTATCTGGTGTTGCAGACGTCCTTCTACACCGCAAAACAGATGAAAGCGTGGAAGAGTACGGAGGCTTACAACTGTTTTGTATGTGGCTGGATAAAGGACCTTGGGATCAAATCACTGCTGAATGAATCCTGTATTGTTTTTGCCCGTGTCAGTATGTGGTGTTTTTTTTTTTTTTTTTAAAGCTTTTCATTCGTGTCTTTACAATGAAGCGCTGCAAGTTGAAGTGTAAACAAACAGTTCACTTGATTCTCACTTGTGTTGGCTCTTATCTCTCAGGTAAATCATTCACAAAGATCATCAGAAACCCCTTTAAAGACCTGGATCTTAGTTAAACAAGACGGAGAAGTGATCACGGCGCATTGTAACTGTATGGCTGGGGAAGAATTTTGTCGCGACCTTCATGCATATGGCGTTTGTGAGGAGTAAACAAAGAAACAGCTGGAGACTTTAGCACTTCGTGATGAAAAAAGTACCGTAAAATAACGACACATAGCAAGAAAAGTACTTGGAAAACACTAACGGCATAGCTGAGAGGGAGATACAAACCTTTCACCAAGTGATTACTGCAAACTCGAGCATGGTTCGACTCGGCTCCCTTCGATTTCAGTGAGAGGTTCAAAAGCCATCTTTCTCAACGTCTTTTGGTGAAATCCTGTGTTTGTTCACCCCCCCTTTTATTTTTAATTAGTTCACGGGGAACCCTGAAGAAACTTACCAGTTTCATGGTTTGATCGATTCGAACAACCTAAAACAACACAAGCGTAAGGCGTTTTTCATTTGGTAGAGCTTTGGTAGACCACCAGCTAAAGTTTTGAATAACTAATGAGGCGGATGTGATGTCACGTGAAACCCAGCAATACCGCAAGTAGAGAAAAAGAAAATGGCGGTGCATTTTGTGAACCAACCGAGGATGAAATAATAACTATACTCGAAAACAAAACCCCCAAAAATACAAAGCAACAAAAGATGGAATAAAAGTAGTTGATGGTAAGAACACATCTATGCAGTGGTTAGTACCTACCAAAAGTGGTCCAAGGAAAGACAACTGGTGAACCGGCGACAGGGTCATGGGTGTCGAAGGCTCATTGATTCGCATGAGGAACAAAGGCTAGCCCATATGGTCCAATCCCACAGACAAGCTACTGTAGCACAAACTGTTGAAAAAGTTAATGCTGGCTAAAACAGAATGGTGTCAGCATTCACTTTTTCAGCAGTTTGTGCTTGAGTAGCTTTTCTGTGGGATTGGACCATATGGGCTAGTCTTTGTTCCTCATGCAAATCAACGAGCCTTCGACACCCATGACCCTATCACCGGTTGTCCTTCCTTGGACCACTTTTGGTCTGTACTAACCACTGCATACCCAGAACACCCCACAAGATGTGCCATTTTGGAGATGCTCAGACCCAGTCATCTAGCCATCACAGTTGGACCCTTGTCAAAGTCTCTCAGATCCTTACGCTTGGCAATTTTTCCTGCTTCCAACACATCAACGTCAAGAACTGACTGTTCTCTTGCTGCCTAACAGATCCTACCCCTTGACAGGTGCCATTGTAACAAAATGATCACTGGAATTCATTTTCCCTGTTGGTGGTCATAATATTATGACTGATCGATGCATATCAAATATATTCTAATAATAAACAATGCCCATTTAAGCAGCATCAAAACTAGGGCAGCTTTTTAGAGTTATAAAACCAGTGGTTCATTAACCATGAGCAGAGCATTTCGCTAAAAGTACAGTAACAAAAAGGGCTAGTGTGGGGACTAGTGCAGCATTTGAAGACACTGCGACAAAGGAAATAAAACGGCAGACCAAGATAAGCGATGAGGTGCTATAAAAACACCAGGCTAAAGTACCATTCTACTGATGTCATTAAAGAACACTGCTGACGTACAGAAACGAAGGCAGAGCAACGATTCGCTTCAATGGCTTTCACTTAAATACATGGGTCATTATTGCTTCATACATATACACACACACACACACACACACACTCTCTCGAGGGGCTGCAATGAGCTTATTGATGTTCGTGTGCAAGACTGAACTGATCTTAATTTGATTTATTAGACACAAATGCACCATATTGAAAAAGTGAAAAATATTAAGCATTAGAAGACAGGAAGGAGAGGGAATGGCAAATGAAAGCATTAGTTTACTCACTTCATCTGCTTCACTATGGTGCTCTTTCCAGACTCCCCTGCACCTGCAGAGATAAGCACAGAAAGCGAGTCAGAAAAAAAAAAGGAAAAAAAAATCTGGGTTAAAAAATAAGCATGAAATTGACTTGAAAGACACTGTGAATCCAGGCTTGGATCATTAAGAACAGAAAGTAGTCAAAAAACAAAATATAAACCCACAATAGAGAAATTGTTGCCAGTGGGAAGCTGCTAGTTAAGGTTCGGTCAGTTTATTTGTGATTTTAATTTATATGTGGAGAAGAACATATACTAAAACATAGTGTTCTGGCACTGCTGAGAGGAAGAATAAATATACATGAAAAGCTATTTCTCCTCGTCATTACTTACTGCACTTACAGTGCCTTCTAGCTACTTGCTCAGATGGATTCTACACAGTCAACTGAAGCTGAATGGGAATTTACGTAAGTAGTAACTGGTGCTGAAAAGCAGATGCACATCTAGAGTTAATACATAAAGTCACTAATATACTTCTGAATACACACACACACTCAACTCTCTCAAGCGCTTCTACTTTTTTTTTCTTTCTTCTTACTGTAGTTGAATCTCAAATGGTGTGCACTACATGTAGGGTGTACAACACCATAATATGTTATACCCTAGGTACAGTGTAATACAGGAAGTAATTTGCCATTTGGTCTAACTGCATATTAGCAGGACTTAAACAAGATCAACTGTGAGCTCCTGCTCACTTGCGTATCCCCCCACTCTTGCTTCTATCAGAACGCAAGCAATCGAAGGAATAGGACACTTCTTATGAATGTTGACTTCAACAAGTATCCATCCATCCATCCATCCATCCATCCATCCATCTTCTACTGCTTATCTGGATCAGGGTCATGGGGGTAGCAGCCTAAGCAGAGCAGCCCAGACTTCCCTCTCCCCAGCCACCTCCACCAGCTCTTCCGGGGGTTCCCGGGCCAGCTGAGAGATGCAATCTCTCCAGCGTGTCCTGGGTCTGCCCGGTGGGGCATGCCCAGAAAACCTCCCCTGGGAGGCGTCCGGGGGCATCCTAACAAGGTGCCTGAACCACCTCAACTGACTCCTTTTGACGTGGAGGAGCAGCGGTTCTACTCCGAGTCTCTCCCGAATGACCAAGCTTCTCACTCTGTCTCTAAGGGAGAGCCCAGCCACCCTGCGGAGAAAACTCATTTCTACCACTTGTATCCATGATCTCGTTCTTTCGGTCACTACCCATAGCTCGTGACCACAGGTGAGAGTGGGAATGTAGATCTCATCTCATCTCATTATCTCTAGCCGCTTTATCCTTCTACAGGGTCGCAGGCAAGCTGGAGCCTATCCCAGCTGACTACGGGCGAAAGGCGGGGTACACCCTGGACAAGTCGCCAGGTCATCACAGGGCTGACACATAGACACAGACAACCATTCACACTCACATTCACACCTACGGTCAATTTAGAGTCACCAGTTAACCTAACTTGCATGTCTTTGGACTGTGGGGGAAACCGGAGCACCCGGAGGAAACCCACACAGACACGGGGAGAACATGCAAACTCCACACAGAAAGGCCCTCGCCAGCCCCGGGGCTCGAACCCAGGACCTTCTTGCTGTGAGGCAACAGCGCTAACCACTACACCACCGTGCCGCCGGGAATGTAGATGGACCAGTAAATTGAGAGCTTTGCCTTTTGGCTCAGCTCTCTCTTTACCACCACAGACCGGTTTAGCATCCGCATCACTGCTGACGCTGCCCCGATCCATCTGTCCAACTCCCGCTTCCCCTTACCCTCACTCGTGAACAAAACCCCAGAGATACTGAACTCATCCACTTCAGGTAGCAATTCTCCCCTGATCCGGAGTAGGCACTCCACCCATTTCTGGCTGAGCGCCATGGCCATGGAGGTGCTGATCCTCATCCCAGCCACTTCGCACTCAGCTGCAAACTGTCCCAGCGCATGCTGTAAGTCACAGATTGATGAGGCCAACAGGACCACATCATCCAGAAAAAGCAGAGACGTGATCCTGCTGCCATCAAACCGGACACCCTCCGCCCCTTGGCTGCATACCGGGGTAGGGTGGGGACATCGAGTCCAAGTGGGTCATGTTCCGCACCTCCATTGCAGAGGTGGCCGTGCAGAGCTGGTCCATTACTTCAACAAGTAATTAACCCTGAAACAAGTAAGTAAAGAGCAGTGTCTCTCCCCAGGTATTTCAAATAGTATCCTGGTAAACGGTCATTTTAAAATAGCATTTTGCTTCTTGAAATAGCGGCAAAATCCACCCTATAGGTTTCGTAAATACATTCAGTTGGTAAACAGGAAGTCAATGTGTGACAGACCTGAAAACGGTATACACTGTATAGAACTCCAAGCTGAAGCTCGGGATCAAATATCAAGCAGTTGTGATTTGTAGTTGCTGAGAAAAGTTTTACGAAAATTTTGTAAATCCACGCTGTGCATTTCGTAAACATATTCAGGCAGTAAACAAGAAGTCGATGCATGACAGACCTGAAAATGGTATACATGGTATAGAACCCCAAGCTGAAGCTCGGTACCAAATATCAAGCAGTTGTGATTTGTAGTTGCTGAGAAAAGTGTTACAAAAATTTTGTAAATCCATGCTATAGGTTTCATAAATACAGGATATAGAACCCCAAGCTGAAGTTTGGTACCAAGTGGCTATGATTTGTGGTTGCTGAGAGAAGGGGTGTTTCGGACAGAGGTAAACCAGTAGCCTGGGCCCGCCCATCCTAAGTGTGACGCAACACGAGGGCCTGTCGCGAGCTTAGTCTGGCAAGGCAAGCTATCTACAGCTCTTCCAAGCTCCCGAAAAATCGGGAGCCAATCAACTTTGAGCATCTCCAATGGCCCTGGGTAGAGGCGTGTTCAAGGCACTGACGTAGTAGAACTGCGACCGGAAGCCATAGATTGTTTACAGAATCTATGCCGGAAGCGCTTCATTCACTAGAAACATTACGAACATGGAGCAAGTTCTCATTGAAAACGGAGCAAAGAGCAGCCCTGGAGGTATTTATTGAAAGGAAGGACGTTTTCGCCTTGCTCCCGACCGGCTTCGGTAAGAGTTTAATCTACCAGTTAGCCCCGTCGCGTCGCATACGTCAGAGGAAAGAGTGATGTGATTGGTTTAAGCTTTGTCACAGCCTTTTCTGGCTTCGACCAGTAGCAAACTGAGGCATTTCAGGGAGGCGGGTCAACCACGCACTTTGGGAAACGGTTGGGCTTAATATCTTTGCCAGACCAAATGCTCGCAGAGCTTTGAAGTCGCGTTAGCCAGACTAGTAAACCAGTATACCCCCCTTTTTGGGGGGGGGCGGGAGTATAATAATAATAATAATAATAATAATAATAATAAATGTACTCCTTCATGAAAACTGTTGGTGTTCGAGATGTTCATCGGAACTGGGATCCCACAGAGCCCAACAAAACAGTAGTGAGAGGGCGCGGTCAGATACACTATATGGCCAACGGTTTGTGGACACCGAACCATCACAGCCATATGTGCTTGTTGAACATCCCATTCTCGATGTAGTCCCCCTTTGCTGTTATAATAATCTCTAGATTTGGAAGCATGGCTATAGGGATTTGTGATCATTCAGCCACAAGAGCACTGGTGACGTCAGGCACAGATGTCAGGTGAGGAGGCCTGGGGCAGTTAGCGTCCCAGTTCATACCAAAGGTGTTCATTGGTGCTGAGGTCAGGGTTCAAGTTCTTCTATACCACCCTTTATGAACCATGTCCCCATGGAGCTCACTTTGTGCACAGGAACACACAGTCATGTTGGAACAGGTTTGAGCTTTTTAGTTCCAGTGGGGGGGGGGGAATGCTACAGCACGCAAAGTCCATCCATCCATCCATCCATCCATCCATCCATCCATCCATCCATCCATTATCTGTCATTCTAAACAACTGTGTGCCTTCAGCTTTGTGGCAACAGTTTTTAGAAGAACCACATGACCGTGATGATCAAGTGTCCAAAAACTTTTGGCCTTACAACGTAGTCCCCATGACAAAGAAGGGCCGTGTTCATTAACAGAGGCTCATACTGGACACAATATTTATCATGTTCAATTCACTCCTTTTCAGTAAATCCTTTTATCCTGATCATGGTCAAAGTGTTTTAATTGACTAATTTGTTTATATTTTAGAAACGGAACCAAGTAAGTTACTTATAAAATACTACGGGTTTTAGTACAAAATTAATGACAGCACGAGGAAACGGAACTCCTTTAGAAGTCGGAGGGTGGGTATTGTGGGGGGACTAAAGTCCTGTGCGCCTCTGGACGGCGTCCGCATTTCAACAATACTGGTATTTATAAACCAAGACCAGCAACGCACTCAGTCAGACACATAGTCTTGTCACATTGTGTAGCTTCAGTGCAATAAACAACAAAATGACTTGATCACCCCCTCTTAGCAAAAAGTAGGCTACATTTATTATCTAATTCTCAGTCAAAAGGTGCACACTAAAGTTTTTATTTTATTTTACTTTTTAAAACATGGTGAAATTACTTGAGTAGTGGGAGACAATTCAGTGAAAAGTCTTGAGCACCTCTTGCATTGACTTGCTACTCGAACCTCTTGGATCAAGCCATAAAGTTCAGTTACAAAATGTTCCTGTACAAGTTGCTTGCAAGAACATTTCTTTCAGAGAGGTTTCCAAAACCCAAAATTCACTTCTTTAGGTTTGCTATCAGAACAGTTTCAGTTCTTCTTTAAATGTGTAAATGGTATCCGGTCATTTAGCACAAAAGTCTTTTCGCACAAGTTATAAGAACATTTAATCTTTATTTTAAATACCCACTGATCATGCTTAAAGATGTTTGATGGATTTTTATGGAAGTTGTGGTTGTATTTCGCCATGTCTGATGTAGCCCGCATGTTAGTCACAGTATGGCCGTTTCCATAACACCAAAAAGGAGGACGCTGAAAAATTCAGTGAAGCTAATCCCAAACCCATAACACATAATGAGACTCGGGTGCACTTACCATGAATGAGGTTTATTTTGTCATTTTTAGATGATTAAGCTTCACGGAAAAATGATAAAAATGAAGAGGCACCTGCGCTCTGACTGTTGCCTTTGTGCTCGTCTGTGCAGCATGTCGCTCGATTGTGCCTCTCTCTTTGCTGCTTACATCCACATTGCAACGAGACAATATACTGTACAGCCAGTTATTCTTTCTGCGATAAACTGATGATCTTCGCAAAACCGGGTCCGTAGCTGGCCAAACTGTCTCTGATCTGGCGTGACGTGGCGTGATGTGACCTCAAGCCACATGGCTCATTTGGTTACGTTCAGCTATTGGCCAGCCAAATTTCAAATATTTGACACCTTCATCTAAAGATTTGTGAAACCAAAAAAGTCTTTACGGAGTGTATAATTAGGCAAAACCTATGTATTAATACCATTACTCCTCATTTATTCATTTTATACCATTAGAGAAAGTATAACATTGGGATGCTCTCCAAAGGAGGAGAAATGAGCGTCCGGCTCAAAACCGCACCGGTAGACGGATGTATTATTTCAAAACCGGACTGTCCGACCTGGGCGGCACGGTGGTGTAGTGGTTAGCGCTGTCACCTCACAGCAAGAAGGTCCGGGTTCGAGCCCCGGGGCCGGCGAGGGCCTTTCTGTGCGGAGTTTGCATGTTCTCCCCGTGTCCGCGTGGGTTTCCTCTGGGTGCTCCGGTTTCCCCCACAGTCCAAAGACATGCAGGTTAGGTTAACTGGTGACTCTAAATTGACCGTAGGTGTGAATGTGAGTGTGAATGGTTGTCTGTGTCTACGTGTCAGCCCTGTGATGACCTGGCGACTTGTCCAGGGTGTACCCTGCCTTTCGCCCGTAGTCAGCTGGGATAGGCTCCAGCTTGCCTGCGACCCTGTAGAACAGGATAAAGCGGCTAGAGATAATGAGATGAGATGAGACTGTCCGACCTAAAAGTGGACAGATGGTCACCTTAGTTAGTCACCAATCCTCCCTCCAAATGATTTAACAACACAAGACATAATTTATTAAGCTTAAAAATCTTCACCATCTATCCCATTGTTTTAGACAGGACTTTGGATTTGTGCTAAATGACCGTAAACCGTGTAAATGACATGTTTGAACATAATCTGCAAAGCAATCAAATTGTTTACAAGGGGATAGATTATGGAAATCTCACTTTTTAAGCGAGGAGGAAAAGTGAGGAGGTGGTTAGCGAAGCAGATTTGGGACCAAATGGTCACCAGGTCAATTTCCTGGACCAGCAGGAAAACATGTGGGTGGGGAAAGTGAATGAACAAACAGCACTTTCCCCTCCCTCTACATCCATGGCTGAAGTGTCCTTGACCTAACCCCAGGTGCCCACTGCTCTGTGTACGTGTGTTCACTGCTTCAGATGGGTTAAACACAGAGAAAGAATTTCACTCTGCTCGAATAGACATGTGACGAATTCCAAAATCCAAGTGCTCGTACACATAGATTTGAGTGAGAACCCTATCGGTTCCTTTGGGGCTGAAAACATGTGCTTCGACAAGTTCAGGTTTGGCTCCTCAATTATGCCGCCCCTTCATCCGAGCGTCTCCGCTAACGGCTGGTGATTGGCCAGCTCTTCCGCTGGGGCTCATTATCATTTAAAGGATCAACCATTTTGAACAGGTCAGAAGGGAGTGGCGGTGCTTTATGCTTGTGGTATTTTGACCAATGAATATCACAGACATTAAGACCTCAGGGACCCGTGTCAACTTGTGGAAAATGGGTATAATACGCGTCACCTTTAAGGACGGGGTTTTGAGATGAGAAAAGTTTTAGCATGCAGAGCACCGAATTAGGCTTAGTGTTTGAGACACCGCTCAATAGTTGACTATCCAAAGATATAGAGGGACTGAAGGAATAAGCAAGTGAGGAGGAAAGGGACAGAGAGAGTATTTGTAGTCCATCCCTAGTGTCCACCTGCCCCAGCTGTGTCACTGCAAATCTGTCAGATTCAGTCATAGTGCCAGCAACTGAGTGCACCAGGCACAACCTCAACTCGGCTTCTCAAATCACTCCCTCACTTTTCACTACCTCACAGGAAAGAAATGCCAAAAACAAAATGGCATGAGAAGACACAAAGATAAATGAGAACGTGCATGGTACATACGCGTACCCTAGAATTTTACATCCATTCATTTTCAAAGGGGATTTGTGGGGGGGAAAAAAAGTATATGTATTTATTTTCATCACATCCTGCATTCTGATTGGCTGGTGAGCGGGTCCGTATCCTACGATACGGACCCCGGTCATGGACCACTGGCGACTCGCTCGTTCACAACAACAACAAACAGTAGCAATTTTTGTCAACATTTATTTTCGCATTTCTCAGGAGAATAGCATTAATTTTACAGCATGGATAGCGATAACGACAGTGTTCACAGCGAAAGCGAGTTTTACTACCCTGAGGAAGACAAAATAAAAGAAAACGTTTCAGGAGAAAGCTACAAACCTGTAACTGTTGCTAATGCCGAGCAAAAACATGGCTGAATCCTGAATGACTCAATTTTGTATAAACAGGGGACTACATAGGCGGCAAAATGGTTTTTTTTTTCCTGCCGTGGAAGTACACTTGTATACCGAGGAGGAAGCCATTTGCATTACAGCCGTGAATGAGGATTCAAAATGGCGGCTCGGCTCGGTTTTCCCTTTCGGGCGCTCTCGTTTTCTGTTAGAATTTGGTAAAGAAAAAAATAAATATATTATTTACCAGCTTAAGGTCGGTCTGTATGGTGAAATACCCTGACCTCGGCCTTGAATACTGACCTCGGCCCAGAGGGCCTCGCTCAGTACTTTCAAGACCTCGGTCACGGTAATTCGCGATACGGACCTCCCAGCTGGTAAATAACATATATTTTTTTCTATGAGCACCAATGTTTTCCTGGGAAATACACTACTCGTATTCTTCATATGAACTACATCCAGGAGCTTGAGTGACACATTTTTCCAATGTTACTCATGAGGATATAGATGAATTGTTTTGCTAAATTTGGGTACTTTTTGTTTGTCAATGTGCCTACATAATAAAAAGAAATCACATGCTGGAAATCATTGAAGATGTTTTTCTCTTCTTGGGTTGTAAAACTTGCATTTTTCATATGAAATACATTGCGGATCTGAGCGACACACTTCCCGATATTTCACTCCGATGACGTTGCTCCCAGTTGACTAGACGCGCGTTATCAAAATGGTGAACCGGTTCAAAATTAAATCATGCAAGTTAATCAAAAGAATTTAATTTTGTGGATGCGTCCATGTAATATAAAGAACATTACACGGTGGCATAAAGATAAGAAGCTTATCTTCTCATGTTGAAAAATATTTCACCCATTTGCTTTGCTCACTCGTGAATATGTTCATCCCTTGATATCTTCATGCAACCATTGTGATAAATTTTATAATCGCTACATCATTCACTGGATACGAGCAATTGCACGCTCAGCTCATATACTGCAAATAGAGAAAAACAAAATGGCGGCACACGTTGCGGAACCAACCGAGGACCCCCCCCCAACAACAACAACCAAAAAGTATTTGATGGCATTATCATCACCACCACGTTTCACAAATTGCTACGGTCATTTTGCCAGTTTGTTTACATTCTAAGTGGAAATGACTGTTGTTGGACGTTTTGTATAAAGTTTTTATTGAATTTGCAAAAAAATATGCTCAGTTTCTCAAAATCCAGTGAATGTGGATAGAACAAAACAGTTATTCCACTCAATCTCCTCATACATGGCTTATAGCCGACTCGGTGCTATGTGCCTCATCGGCCATCAGCTCATATACAACTTGATTTTGTGGTGGCATTAAAAAAAATAATAAATAAAATAAATAAATACTTAAAAAAATATATGCACACTTTCATATTGGTTCATTTGTGAGCCTTTTTGTAGATAATACGCCTCTAAGGGTATGTGCAGAGTGAATATAGCACAACGCCAGTGGCACTTGGCACA
Source organism: Neoarius graeffei (assembly GCF_027579695.1). Lineage (NCBI taxonomy): Eukaryota > Metazoa > Chordata > Actinopteri > Siluriformes > Ariidae > Neoarius > Neoarius graeffei. The sequence continues at coordinate 47,959,490 of NC_083572.1, forward strand.
TAAGAGGTGCCTTTTTTAACCGTGTTCTCACCACAATCCCGCAAAATTTCACATTTTAAATGAATGGACTTGAAAGAACAAAATGGTGAATGTGTATTCAGGGTGGACGTACCCTTATAGATAAACCTTCACTCGGACTACACTTCATACTCGATCCTTCGAGCCCACTCATGAGTCAGTGCAAACTGAGACTTGGTTGCTGCACAGTGCTGTTGGCAGGCCTCTCTTAAGTCAGTGTGAGAAATGCACTCCCTCCCATCACAGCCATCTGGTAAATCTGAGCAACAAGACTGGACCAAATGCTAATTCATCCTACATGTCACGGTGAAACGCTTCCTATTTACCCAAAGAGAGGAGAGGGAACCGTACAGCTAGCTAAATACACAGAACCAAGTCTAGAGCCAACTGGTATATACTGTAGGTACAGGGATAACACTTACAGTAGACATTAGTGTACAAGATCATTTTATTACTAAAAGGAACTGAAAAGGGTCTGTAATATTGCAAAACGTCTGTGGCATAAGAAAGAAAACATTTGGGGTGGGGCGAGTTTATAATCAATGATTTTACATGTCTCTTGCATAGCAATACCGAAGTCTCCATAAATTACAGTGCCTTGCAAAAGTATTCATCCCCCTTGGTGTTTGTCCAGTTTTCTTGGATTACAAGCTGGAATTAAAATGGATTTTTGGAGGGTTAGCACCATTTGATTTAATGTGATTTTGATGAAAAAACAGAAATCTAGAGTGTGCATAAGTATCCTCCCCCCCCAGAAAAAAAAAAAAGTCAATACTTTATAGAGCCACCTTTTGCTACAATTCCAGCTGCAAGTCTCTTGGGGTATGTCTCTATTAGCTTAGCACATTAAGCCACTGGGATTTTTGCCCATTCCTCAAGGCAAAACTGCTCCAACTCCTTCAAGTTAGATGGGTTGCATTGGTGTACAGCAATCTTCAATTTATGCCACAGATTCTCAATTGGATTGAGGTCTGGGTTTGATTAGGCCGTTCTAAGACATTTAAAATGTTTCCCTTTAAACCACTCCAGTGTAGCTTTAGGAGTATGTTTAGGATCATTGTCCTGCTGGAACGTGAACCTTCGTCCCAGTCTCAAACCTCTGGCTGATTCAAACAGGTTTTCCTCCAGAATTGCCCTGCATTTAGTGCCATCCAGCTTTCCTTCAGTCCTGACCAGCTTTCCTGTCCCTGCAGATGAAAAACATCCCCACAGCATGATGCTGCCACCACCATGCTTCACTGTAGGAATGGTGTTCTCAGGGTGTTGGGTTTGCACCACACATGGCATTTCCCATGATGGCCAAAAAGATCAATTTTTGTCTCATTTGACCAGAGAATCTTCTTCCATGTTTTTGGGGAGTCTGACACATGCTGTTGGGCAAACTCCAAATGTGATTTTTTTAAGCAATGACTTTTCTGGCCACTCTTCCATAAAGCCCCACCCTGTGGAGTATACGGCTTAAAGTGGTCCTATGGACAGATACTCCCATCTCTGCTGTGGATCTTTGCAGCTCCCTCAGCGTTATTGTGGGTGTCTTTGTTGCATCTCTGATTAATGCCCTCCTTGCCCGGTCTGAGAGTTTTGGTGGGTGGCCTTCTCTTGTCAGGTTTGTAGTGGTGCCATATTCTTTCCATTTTGATATAATGGATTTAATGGTGCTCTGTGGGATATTCAAAGTTTGGGATATTTTTTATAACCCAACCCTGATCTATACTTCTCCACAACTTTGTCTCTGACCTGTTTGGAGGCTCCTTGGTTTTCATGTTGCTTGTTTAGTAGTGTTGCAGAGTCAGGGTCCTTCCAGAACAGGTTGATTTATATAGACATCATGTGATCAATCATGTGACACTTTGATTGCACACAGGTGGATCTTAATCAACTAATTATGTGACTTATGAAGTGAATTGGTTGGACCAGCTCTTATTTAGGGGTTTCATACGAAAGGGGGTGAATACCTTTGCACACTCCAGATTTCTGTTTTTTGATCAAAATCACATTAAATCAAATGGTGCTAACCCTCTAAAATTCCATTTTAATTCCAGCTTGTAATGCGACAAAACAGGACAAACACCAAGGGGGATGAATACTTTTGCAAGGTACTGTATATGTTTTCTCCTTACAGAGAGTTTAAAATCCATACAACAGGAGAAAGAAAGTCCTAAATATATCCCCCACACGTAAATCTACTCAAACGTATTGTGTTTTACGTCATTACAAAATGCACCTAATTGAATACACATCATAAGATGGTGCACAACAGCAAAGTGAATGACAACTAGGGCTGGGCAATATTAGTGCTGAAATCGGATAACGGCAATGTCTATGGTGTAAACAACACTCGTAGTTGACAGATGATTATATTAAGGATGTGGCTTCTGCTCAATTTCAAGTAAGAGTTACTGAACTAATATTTGGTTAATGGCTCAGAGGGGAGATGGTCTTGAAATGTGGTGTAATCAATTAGCATTTTTTCCACTGCAATTAAAATTCTCCTCATGTTGGTGCGAGAACAAATGTTTAGCAGTAAAAATCTCATTCGATTAACAAGCTTTATACAACACCGATAGTTCTAATCCATTAATCTGATTGGTTGAACAGTGTTCCAAGAGTGCTCTTATCCAGTATAACTGCACTGGGACATTTCATTGTTTGTATCACTCATCTGTAGGCATGTAACGATTCACTCAATTCACAATCTGATTCGACTGGGCCCACAACACAACAAGAGTGCTCTGAGAGCACAATATCCCCCGCTGGCAACTATATCTATGGTATAAGTGCTTAATACACCCTCATGAAATTGTCAAAGTACAAGTTTGCTAATCAATGGCCATAACTCTGGTAAAATGCGACTGAATTGAACGAAACTGCAGTATACATATTACCGATATATAACAAAGAATTCTGTCAAGTTTCATGAAATTCCTCCAAAAACTGTGAGAGGAGTTGATTTCAGAAGGTGAGTACCCTTCCCGGGACGGACGGACGAACATCGCCACGACATAATCCCCCTTCGGGCCTTTCAGCCAGCGGGGGATAAAAAGCACAGCACTTATTTTCCTATTCTTCATCAACTTAAATATTCCTTTTGTTAAATAAAAAAACACTTTTGTTTCCTTTTCTTAAAGGAACAGTCCACCGTACTTCCATAATGAAATATGCTCTTATCTGAATTGAGACGAGCTGCTCCGTACCTCTCCGAGCTTTGCGCAACCTCCCAGTCAGTCAGACGCAGTCAGACGCACTGTCACTCCTGTTAGCAATGTAGCTAGGCTCAGCATGGCCAATGGTATTTTTTGGGGCTGTAATTAGATGCGACCAAACTCTTCCGCGTTTTTCCTGTTTACATAGGTTTATATGACCAGTGATATGAAACAAGTTCAGTTACACAAATTGAAACGTAGCGATTTTCTATGCTATGGAAAGTCCGCACTATAATGACAGGCGTACTAACACCTTCTGCGCGCTTCGGCAGCGCATTGATATGGAGCTCAGATATAACTATAACTTGGTTCATGAAACGTGCTTACAAAATATTTTCACTGTGAATATTTATTGTGTAATGGTGCAAAGTGAGAGACAGAAAGAGAGTGCAAGTCAATCCCGCCAGCAAAAATAGGGAAAAAAAAGGAGCGATCTCACCTCTTCAGATGTTGGTTTAAGTCCTACAATACATTCCTCAAAAAGGGCATAGAAGAACAAATTAATCCATCAACGTGTAGCATTCAATTTATTCCGGACCATTAAAGACGCCGCCTTCCGCGTAGAATCATACGTCATCCTCGTCGCCATATTGGATGGGTCAAAGCAGAGAATAAAGATGCCTCATTCATGTGCTGCATTTAACTGTACCAACAGGTTTGCCGTCCAAACGAGATCACATGGGATTACCTTTCACAGGTGAGACTGGAAAAATACTTTTCATTGTATTTGGTCATTATAACGTAATTTTACGAACAGATTGTTCTGACTTTGTGGCTAATATGAAGTCTCGCGCATAATAGTTTATGCGCATGCGTCCTTACTTCTTCTATTGTTCTGGTGTCACCGAAGGGACCGTCTTACAGCGCCCCTAGAGGCGTGGCATGTGTATTGCATCGTTTTCAGCAAGTGTTGCATTGCCATATGTACCTGATATTTTACTGATCCGTTGCCCATGTGGACGCGATATTTTTTTTAATAACATCTCGTTGCCGTTGTCGTGTGGATGTAGCCTTAGAGCAATCGCCCGTGGTCCTCTCTGAACCACGGTGCAAACAGACAATGCAATAAATAAAAATAAAATAATTGAAAAAAATAAACAATATAAACAGTATAAACACTCTAGATAGGAACTAGACATAGACTAAACACTCAAAAAATATAAACAGTATAAATAAACAGTATAAACACTAGATAAGAACAAGACAGACTAAACACTCAGACAATATAAACAGTGTAAACACTAGATATGAACTACACACAGACTAAACACTCAAACAGACAATATAAACAGTATAAACACTCTAGATATGAACTAGACGTAGACTAAACACTCATATACACACACACACACACACACGCACACACACACACACACACACACACACAAATTGGTTCAAATAACCAAATAGTCACAGGCACTTGAGATATAGCAGGTAAACATGAAATAAGCAGTATAAACAAATTAGCAGCTGTTAAGATGAGGTAGTGCGGAATAGTGCAAATGAGCGAGGTAAAGTGAGATGTGCGGTCCCTGAGTTCAGTGTGTTAATGAACATTGAGATGTATGTGTATGCGTGTGTGCTTGTGTTTATACAACAACAACAACATTTGGCCATATTGTGTCCCAAATCTCACGCATTTGATATTAATTTATTATTTATAGAACTGTTGTATAAAAGCAATATTGCTCAATTGTGCAAGTTGAAGTACCCATGTACATCCCTAAATGATCTCTCACTTTGGAAAAAAATTTTAATTACTTGTGAAATCATCTAATGTTTTAGAAACATTTATATTTCATGTGCGTTTACACATTGCACAAAATACAGCTTACCAAAAACTCCGACACGAATCTATTGATTGGTGAAAAAAAAAAAAAAAAGGACCATAGGCAGGTTAAATATATTCTTCATGTCGCGATTACATGCACGAAAGAAAAGATACATCGTTCTAACTTGTATTTCACTGTGTGCTGCTTCACCGGCTTTCTCCTTGCTTTCTGCTGAAGCTGGGCATTTCCACCAGTAACGCGCGAGTGTCTTCTGGTTTATCAAGAAGAGAATTAACATCATGGTAACACCCGAGGGGGTATTCGGATTCGGCAGTAGAACAAGTTGTTGCCCGGCCCGTATGGGTGGCTAGGATCTGAATGTAGGCTTCTGGGTTTTGTGTATGTAGGACGGAACGATGGAACCGGTCATCACGTATTTTGTTCCAATGGTTTTAGATATCGGCTCGCAAAAACGAAACCATCTGTTCTAATGCCAGCTTTAAATTAGGCCCAAGATATTACCAGGGCTTTAATAATTGACTTGCATATGGTCTTGTTGTTCTTTCCAGTTCGTGTTAATTATTAAATCTTTTATTACTACTTTACACATCTTAAGACAGCTTTATCTCTTTTGATGCGGTTGACGGTGGAGAAAACAGCCCCAATAAAACGCAAAATCACATTTTCAGAACGCAGGGACCCTTTTTCCCTCCACTGTCGACAGGAAAGTAAATAAATGTCACTGTATTTATTCATTTTTCAGTTGAGCAACAGCAGCATAGCTGTAGAAAACAGGAATAACAAGATGCTCCTGTATCTCGATGGATTTTGGCTGGCGCAATAAAGGAGAGTTTGCATTATTTATAGAACAGAAGAGAGATGGCAATAATAGCTGTGATTCAGAGTGTTTCAAAGAAGTGCACAGTTATAAACTGTAACTTGTTTCCATAAACACAGTGATGGAGGTATAAGGGCAAAAGGTACACACGTCTTCATGGGAAACAGCCTTGTCGCAGACACGTTGATAAAAATAACGAGCCCACGCTGAATAAGGGCATGTAAATGCTATTCAAAAGGCTGGGGAGGAATAAATAAATAAATTAAATTAAATACAGAAGCACTACTTCTTTGTTATGGCAATTACAGTAGTGCTGAAGTCATGGCCAAGAGTCAACGACTTAATTGAATTCAATAATTTAAGTGGAAACTCAAGAAGGCTTTTCCTTTGATTTAGAATGCTCTACAGCAGCTAGTGACCGCTCAAAACGCGCGAGTGTTCAACAGATACGCTAACAGGATATGCTAACTTAATGGACAGTCTAACGCTTGATGGAGGAGTCATATTATTCAGGCTGACTTGCTCTGAGATCGTCTCCAACTTGTAGAGGAAGCGTAAAGTTTACAAAACTTATTTTAAAACGTGTCCAGAACTGATAACTCCGGGTCAATGAGGAGATACACAACATGTTCCCAGGTTGCAATTATACCCTTAAAGTGCATATCACGGGTAAATTCAGGAGTAAGATCAATGTAATTCTCCTATTTTATATTAAACTTCGGTCAAATATCTGCCACATTTTGTGCAATTTTTTTGACCTTGAGCAATACCAGAAAAATTCAGTTGAAATCAAGCCATTTGAGGCGAATTGGTCCGCCTCTGAAAAAACTTGGCGTTTGGATTTCCCGGCAAACATTGATTTTCGTGACGTCGCGTGCGGGACGCCTCCTTCTGAATCCTACATCAGCGCTGGTTTGTTTATGAGAAAACGACCTGGTGGTTTTCTGCAAATTTCTTCAACATTATCACGTAATTATTAAAATGGTTAACAGATGTATCGTAGGAGGGTGTAGCAACACCAATCTTGATGGGATTAGCACTCATTGTTTCCTAAAAGACCGGACAATGAGAGAGAAATGGGAGCGCTTGGTCTACACAGGCTGTGCACTGAAACCGTGCAAAGCTCGCGCAGCCTGCTGGCGCTTCCGCAGGTGACGTCACGAATCTGGCTCCAGACTCCCTTGGGATTTTTCCAGACGTGTTTTGTTATTTTATTTTTTTCTGCTGTAGACAGATGGCCTTGTGCAAAATTACCCTTCTGGATGAGTGTGTAAAGGGACATACTTTCATATAAAAAAAAAAGAAATTGGTCCAGGATATGCCCTTTAATGTGAAATGCACAACGAGGAGAGAAAACCCAGAAATAACAACAACAACAACAAAAAGTGGCAAAATCTTTGGAAGTAGCCACTGAATAAACTATGACTGAGTACATCGTTTACTCGTGCAGTTAAATAATGACTTTTATAATTATGGAATAAAGGAGAATAATGGCGTAAATAAAAGGTCACCAAGTCATGTTTAACACTAAAACAAAAACACAACAGCTCCAAATTACATCCAGGTCACATACCGTCCTGTGCAAAAGTCTTAGGCGCACGTACAGAAATGCTGTAGACCAAAAATGGCTTAAAAATAATGAAATGAAACGTTTCAACGTTTTTTGTTTTTAATCCTTAATCTCCGGTACGAGTGCAGTTTGATAAGGAAATGAGCTGTAGGTTTTGCTGAGCATCTTCCAGAACCAGCCCCAGTTCTTCTGGACACTTTTGGCCCTTTTCCACTACCCTTTTTCAGCTCACTTCAGCCCGACACGGCTCGCGTTTCGACTACCTCAGAGCAGCACGACTCAGCTCGCTTCAGCCCTACTCAGCACCCAAAACTCGCACGGTTTTGGAGTGGGGCTGAAGCGAGCCAAACCGAGCCGAGTGGGGCTGGGAGCGTGAGCAGACACTCCCCTGTGCACTGATTGGTGAGGAGGAGTGTCCTCACACGCCCACACGCCCCACGAGCACGCTGGGATCTGTAAACACCGTAAACCCGGAAGAAGAAGAATTACGAATTACGAGAATTTCTGAAGCCTTATGTGCCTCGCCTCATCTATACGCTCTTGCCAGTATCTGTTGGCGTTGTCGGTGACAACAAGCCACAGAACCAAGACCAGCAACACTAACGACTCCATGTTTATTGTTTACTCTCCGGGTCGTGAGACTACCGCTTAAAAGGTCACTGATGTCACTGTTTGCGCCGCCTAACGACATCACATGACGTCCACCCACTTTCGCTAACTCCACCCAATGTGTCCACCCACTTCCAGCCAGCACGGTTCAGCGCGGTTGTAGTCGAAATGCAACTCCAACAGCCCCACTCAGCTCGACTCAGCCCAACTCAGCACCGCACGGCTCAGCCCAACTCAGCACGGCACGGCTCAGCCCAACTCAGCCGCGTTGGTAGTGGAAAAGCGGCATGTCACACTTTCTTCTTCAATTTTGCACCAAAACCCAGCAGCCTTCATTACGTTTTCTTTTTTTAATCTGAAAAGTGCTCAGATACAAACAGTTTTCTTCCTGTAACATTTCATTTTGTGCTGAAAAACGAACATTTGGAACTCTAAAATGTTTTTGTACCGACTCGATAAATGTCGACGCCATCGAATAGAAAAAGGTTATATGAAAAAAATGCAAAGTGCCTAAGACTAGTGCACAGTACTGCATCTTGAACAGTACATTTTAACAAAATGTTCTCCACTGGTTTTGAAGAGACGAGACTAGCTAAAACTACACCAGCCCTGACCGTAACTAAAGCGCACTGTATCAAAACAAAAAGAACAAAAACAAACAACAACGCACAACCTGTACCCCTTGAATACAAAGTAAAATATTTACATCCCACAACTGCCACCCTTGCGACCAGAGAGGATAACCCTTGGAGCCCAATATCACCTCTCTAGAGGTCTAAGGTACATTGCTAATGCTCACTAATGGCAAAAAACCTGAATGCTTATAATTGATCTCAGAGGAACACAATGGAAACTATTATCTTGTTTATTCGCCATTCCCAACCCAATAAAAACGGCAAAACAGAGTTTAATTGGATGCGATCAGCATGGTGTCGTCTGTGGAGGACCAATTAATTACAACTGAAAGGATATTTATTATTTTATTACTTAACTGTGCTTACAGAGAGCAGTAAAGGCGAAGAACGGAGCTCAGGTGAGCGGGAAATATAATCAACCAACTGACTCGTCTAATTAGCGCAAGGTCATATTTACCAAATTGCAAGTTATACAGATGGCGAAAATGAAGGGTGCTTGGACAGGGAAGGATGATTACAGCTGCTGCATGCGATACGAGCCCAATGCAAATGTACAAGGTACCAATACAGAGAGAGAGCGAGAGAGGGAGAGAGAGGGATGATTGTATGTCCGAGTCTTACCTCACAAAGGCCTCTGTGAACTTCCCTGGCAAAGCAGACAGGCTTCTTCTGTTTGGTGTCATTTGGACGAGCAACAATAAGCATCTAAATGAGATCCCAAATGGCCCTATAAGCAATTAGTGGTGGGAGATGACCACAGTGTCCACCTCTTTTCCACAGCCAACAAAAACAGAAGACACCCTTCAGGCGCTCCAAACAAGCATCATAACACTTTTAATGTGAAATAATTCATTTTAGGTTTCAATGAACGTACAAGTAAATAACGCGGACACCTGGCATTAACATACAACCCCAATTCCAAAAAAGTTGGGACAAAGTACAAATTGTAAATAAAAATGGAATGCAATGATGTGGAAGTTTCAAAATTCCATATTTTATTCAGAATAGAACATAGATGACATATCAAATGTTTAAACTGAGAAAATGTATCATTTAAAGAGAAAAATTAGGTGATTTTAAATTTCATGACAACAACACATCTCAAAAAAGTTGGGACAAGGCCATGTTTACCACTGTGAGACATCCCCTTTTCTCTTTACAACAGTCTGTAAACGTCTGGGGACTGAGGAGACAAGTTGCTCAAGTTTAGGGATAGGAATGTTAACCCATTCTTGTCTAATGCAGGATTCTAGTTGCTCAACTGTCTTAGGTCTTTTTTTTTTGTCGTATCTTCCGTTTTATGATGCGCCAAATGTTTTCTATGGGTGAAAGATCTGGACTGCAGGCTGGCCAGTTCAGTACCCGGACCCTTCTTCTATGCAGCCATGATGCTGTAATTGATGCAGTATGTGGTTTGGCATTGTCATGTTGGAAAATGCAAGGTCTTCCCTGAAAGAGACGTCGTCTGGATGGGAGCATATGTTGCTCTAGAACCTGGATATACCTTTCAGCATTGATGGTGTCTTTCCAGATGTGTAAGCTGCCCATGCCACACGCACTAATGCAACCCCATACCATCAGAGATGCAGGCTTCTGAACTGAGCGCTGATAACAACTTGGGTCGTCCTTCTCCTCTTTAGTCCGAATGACACGGCGTCCCTGATTTCCATAAAGAACTTCAAATTTTGATTCGTCTGACCACAGAACAGTTTTCCACTTTGCCACAGTCCATTTTAAATGAGCCTTGGCCCAGAGAAGACGTCTGCGCTTCTGGATCGTGTTTAGATACGGCTTCTTCTTTGAACTACAGAGTTTTAGCTGGCAACGGCGGATGGCACGGTGAATTGTGTTCACAGATAATGTTCTCTGGAAATATTCCTGAGCCCATTTTGTGATTTCCAATACAGAAGCATGCCTGTATGTGATGCAGTGCCGTCTAAGGGCCCGAAGATCACGGGCACCCAGTATGGTTTTCCGGCCTTGACCCTTACGCACAGAGATTCTTCCAGATTCTCTGAATCTTTTGATGATATTATGCACTGTAGATGATGATATGTTCAAACTCTTTGCAAGTTTACACTGTCGAACTCCTTTCTGATATTGCTCCACTATTTGTCGGCGCAGAATTAGGGGGATTGGTGATCCTCTTCCCATCTTTACTTCTGAGAGCCGCTGCCACTCCAAGATACTCTTTTTATACCCAGTCATGTTAATGACCTATTGCCAATTGACCTAATGAGTTGCAATTTGGTCCTCCAGCTGTTCCTTTTTTGTACCTTTAACTTTTCCAGCCTCTTATTGCCCCTGTCCCAACTTTTTTGAGATGTGTTACTGTCATGAAATTTCAAATGAGCCAATATCTGGCATGAAATTTCAAAATGTCTCACTTTCGACATTTGATATGTTGTCTATGTTCTATTGTGAATACAATATCAGTTTTTGAGATTTGTAAATTCTTGCATTCCGTTTTTATTTACAATTTGTACTTTGTCCCAACTTTTTTGGAATCGGGGTTGTACTTGGACAATCTAAACTCTGAAATATGATTAATATAGCCTACTATTTACACATCTTCAGAAAAAAATATCAATCCTTAAGCCTCCAACTGTTTTCAAAGTCATCGCTACGGTATATCCGACTGCTAGTAGTCCTCTCACAGCTAGGTGCTTGGAATTCAAAGACACTATTCAACTGCCCGAGAGAGCGTGCGATGTCTGAGTGGACATGAGCTCTTAATCCAATTCAGCAAGCGCAGTGAATAGAGAATATGCTTGTTGGTACGTATGTATATGTTTATATATGCTCCCAAAGGCTTTCATACTATTAGCTCCCAATAATGAACAGAGCAGAAGTGTTCCGTCAGGCGAGCGCTTTCATTCCGAGCAGGGTGCCATTAGTACAAGCTGATGCCTCTTGCTGTGGTCGACATGTGGTGACGAAGCAGATTCATCAGTGATACGTGATGATGAAGCAGATTATGAAGACGGACAGAGAGGGACGGGTGTTATAAAGGCTATCCTTGTCTCACCCTAAGCAGAGATTAACAGACAGACAAGTAAGGATGCTATTAGCTCCCTCCATTCTGCTTCATTCATCAGACGAGCTGCGAGACGCGTTCTAACATGCTCAACGTAGATCACATTTGATAAAGTAGGACTGGAGTGTATGATGGGATGGGAAAGAAAGAAAGAAAGAAAGAAAGAAAGAAAGAAAGAAAGAAAGAAAGAAAGAGTGAGAGAGGACAGAAAAAGAAAAAACCAAGAGAGAAAGAAAAAAGAGCAAGAGAGCAGAAAAAGAAAAAAGAGCAAAAGAGCGAGAGAGAAAAGAGAGAAAGAAAGAGCAAGAGAGAAGAAAGCGAGAAAAAAGAAAAAGAGCAAGAAAGAAAGAGCGTGAGAGAGGAGAAAGAGAAAAAAGAAAAAGAGAAAAAAGGAGCAAGAGAGAAAGAAGAAAAAGAAAAAAGAGCGAGAGGGAAGAGAAAAAGGAGTGAGAGGAGAAAGAGCAAGAGAGAAGAAAGAAAAAGAGCGTGAGAGAGGAGAAAGAAAAAGAAAGAAAGAAAGAAAGAAAGAAAGAAAGAAAGAAAGAAAGAAAGAAAGAAAGGTGAGAGGGGAGAGAAAAAGGAGCGAGAGAAGAAAGAAAGAGCAAGAAAGAAAGAAAGAAAGAAAGAAAGAAAGAAAGAAAGAAGAGCAAGAGCAGAGAGAAAAGGAGCAAAAGGAGAAAGAGCAAGAGAGAAGAAAGAGTGAGAGAGAGAAAAAGGAAAAAGAGCAAGAGAAAGAAAAAAGAGCAAGAGAAAAGAAAAAGAAGAGCAAGAAAAAGAGCGAGAGAGAAAGAAAAAGAGAGAAAGAAAGAGCAAGAGAGAAGAAAGCGAGAAAAAAGAAAATGAGCAAGAAAGAGCATGAGAGAGGAGAAAGAGAAAAAAGAAAAAGAGAAAAAAGGAGCAAGAGAGAAAGAAGAAAAAGAAAAAAGAGAGAGAGGGAAGAGAAAAAGGAGCAAGAGGAGAAAGAGCAAGAGAGAAGAAAGAAAAAGAAAGAGCGTGAGAGGAGAAAGAAAGAAAGAAAGAAAGAAAGAAAGAAAGAAAGAAAGAAAGAGCAATAAATAAATAAATAAATAAATAAATAAAGAAAGAAAGAAAGAAAGAAAGAAAGAAAGAAGAGTGAGAGGGGAGAGAAAAGGAGCGAAAGGAGAAAGAGAAAGAGAGAAGAAAGAAAGAAAGAAAGAAAGAAAGAAAGAAAGAAAGAAAGAAAGTGAGAGAGGAGAAAGAGAAAAAAGAAAGAGCAAGAAAGAAAAAAAGAGTGAGAAGGGAGAGAAAAAGGAGCAAGAGGAGAAAAAGCAAGAGAGAAGAAAGAAAGAAAGAAAGAAAGAAAGAAAGAAAGAAAGAAAGAAAGAAAGAAGAGTGAGAGGAGAAAGAGCAAGAGAGAAAGAAAAAAAGCAAGAGAAAAGAAAAAGAGCGAGTGAGAGAGCAAGCGAGAGAGAGAGAGAGAGAGAGATCGACTGATCATAAAACATATGGTAGAAGCCAGCTAGCGAAAATGTAAATGGAAAGTGAGATGAAATGCGAGTAGATGGAGGTGGAAGGGAGAGAAGAGAAATTATTAATGAAAAAAAAAAGAAAAAGGAGCCCGGAGGACCGAGACAGAGGGAGAGAAAGGTTATTGATGAGTCAAGAAGGACCAAAAAAAAAAAGGTGAAGTGGAAGAGAACAATGAGACAGAAATATAAAGCAAATGACAAAGGGGAGGAGATTTTGAATTTTTCCATAATCCTTATAAATTAACAGTAAACTCCAGTGAGTGCATTTTTTCTTCCCAAACCGCGCGCGTGTGGAACAGCTCTGCACGGCTCAGTGATGCCTGGGCTCAAAGCGGGGCTTCGTTTCATCAAGTCAGCGCTCCAAAATACACTCACTGAGCACTTTATTAGGAACACCTGTACACCTACTGCTTCAGAAAATAATCTCAGTCATGCGGCGGCAGCAGCAGCGCGGTGCAGAAACACCACACAGCTGCGGTCCAGCAGCTTCACTTAATGCTCATATAAACCATCAGAATGGGGAAAATTTGCATCTCGACGATTTTGACTGTGGCATGATTGTTGGTGCCAGACGGGCTGGTTTGAGTATTTCTGTAACTGATAACCTGGGATTTTCAGGCAAATTCTCTAGACTTGACTCAGAATGGTGCAGCAGAGAGGGAGGAGGGGAAAAAACGTTAGCCGTAGATCTTCAGATGGAATCGGCTTGTTGATGAAAAGTGTAAACGGAGGATGGTCCGACTGATTTGAGCGGATGTAAAGGCTACAGGAACTCTGATATTAACTCTGTATAACTGTGGTGAGGGGAAACGTGTCTCAGAATGCATGACGTGCCGAGAGACGAACAGGCGACAACAGCAGAAGACCATGTTAGGTTTCATTCTGGTCAGCCAAGAACAGAAAGCTGAAACTGTACCAGGCACAGGCTCGCTCAAGACTGGAAAAATATAGCCTGGCCTGATTAATCTCGATTTCTGCTGAGGCACACAGATGGTCGAGTCAGAATTGGCACCAACAGCATGAACCTATGAATGCAATCTGCCTTGTGTCAAAAGTCCGGGCTGGTGGAGGTGGTGTAATAATGTGGGGAATGCTTTCTTGGCACGTTTTGGGCCCGTTAATACCAATCAATCAATCACTGCTTGAATGCCACAGCCTATTTGAGTATTGTTGTTGACCATGTGCATGCCTTCACGTCCACGATTTACCATCTTAGCCAATTCCAGCATGATAACGCACCATGTCTCAAAGCAAAATTCATCTCAGACTGATTTCATGAACATGACAATGAGCTCCATGTTCTTCAGTGGCCTTTCCAGTCACCGGATCTGAATCCAGTAGAACACCTCTGGGATGTGGTAGAACAGGAGACTCGCAGTACGAGTCTTTCTTCCTCGTGCAAACGGAGGAGGTTTGACGCTCTCGCTGTGTTTCCGTTTCCGGTTGAGAGTACGCCGTGCGCATTCTGGCTGCTGCTCCTCACCGGAGCTTTTTATTTATTTTATTTTCTCTTTTGCGTTTGTGGAGTTTGATGGATGTTTGAGCGTTTTGTCCGCTGGTTGTAGTGTAGCTCCGGACCCAGTTTTGGGCATCGGTTCCCTCCAGGCCTTGGGTGATGCCTGTGCTCGTAGCTATGGACTGCGGTGAGCTCGTTGCTCATTTTAACAATGTGGTTGTCCAGCTGTGCTTTAGTGCTTGGCGCGGTGTTCCGAGCGATGTTGCTCGGTGGCGTCGCGGCGGCTGTGCAGGCGTAGTCTGGCTAACGCGACAAAGCTCTACAAGCTATTGGTCTGGCCAAGATATTAAGCCCGACCGTTTCCCAGAGCCCGTGGTTGACCCGCCTCCCTGAAATGCCTCAGTTTGCTACTGGTTGAAGCCAGAAAAGGCTGTGACGAAGCTTAAACCAATCACATCACTCTTTCCTCTGACGTATGTGACGCGACGGGGCTAACTGGTAGATTAAACTCTTACCAAAGCCGGTCGGGAGCAAGGCGAAAACGTCCTTCCTTTCAATAAATACCTCCAGGGCTGCTCTTTGCTCCGTTTTCAATGAGAACTTCCCGTTGAATGCTTTCAATACAGCATCTATGCGTAATAGATGCGGAAGCGTGAATGAAGCGCTTCCGGCATAGATTCTGTAAACAATCTATGGCTTCCGGTCGCAGTTCTACTACGTCAGTGCCTTGAACACGCCTCTACCCAGGGCCGTTGGAGATGTTCAAAGTTGATTGGTTCCTGATTTTTCGGGAGCTTGGAAGAGCTGTAGATAGCTTGCCTGGCCAGACTAAGCTCGCAACAGGCCCTCGTGTTGCGTCACGCTTAGCATGGGCGGGCCCAGGCTAGTGCAGGCGGTTTGGGACATACCAGCGCTCTGCGTGGCGCTGTGTCTGTGCTCGCTTTGTGGATCCATGGCACGGTGTTCCGAGAGATGTTGCCCGGCAGCGTCGTGGAACTTGTTTTCGTGCACGCCTTTTGGTGAGACTGTGGCTGCTACACCATTGGAATGACATCCTGACCTTTATTTGGTGGACTTTTTTCCCCCCCTCCTTATAATTGTAAAGCAACCTTGGGTTTTGAAAAAGGCGCTATATAAATTGAACTTGTTACCCGAAATATCTGCAGGAATTGCGTGATGTAGTCATATCAACATGAAGCAGAATCTCAAAGGAAGGTTTCCAACATCTTCTGGAACTAGTACAGTATACTTACCCAGTATTAGTAGTGCTCCTAATAAAGTGCTCCGTAAGTGTACAGTGGTATGTAAAAGTTTGGGCACCCCTGGTCAAAATTGCTGTTACTGTGAACAGTTCAGCAAGTTGACGATGAAATGATCTCCAAAAGGCATAAAGTTAAAGATGACTCATTCCCTTTATATTTTAAGCAAAAACAATTTTTTATTTTCATCTTTTACATTTTCGAAATGACAAAAAAAGGAAAAGGGCCCGAAGCAAAAGTTTGGGCACCCTGCATGGTTAGTACCTAGTAACACCCCTTTTGGCAAGTATCACAGCTTGTAAACACTTTTTGTCGCCAGCTAATAATCTTTCAGTTCTTACCTGGGGGATTTTCACACATTCATCCTTGCAAAAGGCTTCCAGTTCGACAAGTTTCTTGGGCTGTCTTGCATGCACTGCTCTTTTGAGATCTATCCACAGATTTTCAATGATGTTTAGGTCGGGGGACTGTGAGGGCCAGGGCAAAACCATCAGCTTGTGCCTCTTGAGGTATTCCATTGTAGATTTTGAGGTGTGTTTTGGATCATCGTCTTACTGTAGGACCCATCCTCTTTTTAACTTCAACTTTTTTACAGATGGTGTGATGTTTGCTTCCAGAATTTGCTGGTATTTATTCGAATCCATGCTTCCCTCGACCAATGAAATGTGCTCTGTGCCACTGGCTGCAACACAACCCCAAAGCATGATCGAGCCACACCCATGCTTCAGAGTTGGAGAGGTGTTCTTTTCCTGGAATTTGGCACCCTTTTTTCTCCAAACATACCTTTGCACATTGTGGCCAAAAAGTTCTATTTTGATTTCCTCAGTCCACAGGACTTGTTTCCAAAATGCATCAGGCTTATTTAGATGTTCATTTGCAAACTTCAGATGCTGAATTTTGTGGCTAGGACGCAGGAAAGGTTTTCTTCTGATGACTCTCCCATGAAGGTCATATTTGTTCAGGTGTCGCTGCATAGTAGAACAGTGCACCACCACTCCAGGGTCTGCTAAATCTTTCTGAAGGTCTTTTGCAGTCAAACGGGGGTTTTTATTTGCCTTTCTAGCAATTCAACGAGCAGTTCTTTCAGAAAGTTTTCTTCATCTTCCAGACCTCACCTTGATCTCCACTGTTTCTGTTAACTGCCATTTCTTAATAACATTACGATCTGAGGAAACAGCTTCCTGAAAACACTTTGCTACATTTTTGTAGCCTTCTCCTGCTTTGTGAGCATCAATTATTTTATTATTCAGAATGAGAGGGAGTTGCTTAGAGGAGCCCATGGCTGTTGATTTTAGGGACAAGTTTGAGGAGTCAGAGAATTTATACAGCTTTGAAATCTGCATCATCTGACCTTTCCTAATGAAGAATTTGAACAAACCACAGCTCAATAAGCTAATTAAGGGTCTGGAACCTTGGTAAAAGTTACCTGAGAACTCAAATGGATTGGGATGCCCAAACTTTTGCATGGTGTTCCTTTTCTTTTTTCACTCTCCAATTGTACAAAACAAAAATAATACACAAATCCTGCATAAAACGCTGCAAAGAAATGTCTCGTCTTTACCTTTATGCCTTTTGGTGATCAGTTCGTCTTCTGCTCACTTAACTATTCACAGTAACAGACATTTTCAGTAAGGGTGCCCAAACTTTTGCATGCACTGTATATGGTTTATTAATCTATTGCCATTTTGGGTAACACTTAAGGACAGTCGAAAAGACGCACTTGGAAGACGTCTTCTGGATGCTTACATTAATGCATTTATGGCTGAGGACGATAACTGCCATAATAACTTTAGGACTGCAGTGGTCATGAACGGTTTATAACTTCCACGAAACAGACTTCCTGTTAAAATCATAATGAAGTTCCTGGTTACACAGTTGTACTTTGTGGCTATCCAGGACACACTTACAGAAGCGAGTTATTTATAACTCACGCCATCTGTTAGCACCCAAATGAGGATGGGTTCCCTTTTGAGTCTGGTTCCTCTCAAGGTTTCTTCATGTCGTCTGAGGGAGTTGTTCCTTGCCGCCGCCGTCACCACAGCCTTGCTCATCGGGGAGAAAACGAGCTCAAGTCTTTAAAGTTGCTTTGTGACAATGTCCGTTGCTAAAAGTGCTATACAAATAAACCTGACTTGACACACGAGGGCCTTTCCCAAACTGCAAAGCACATCATCATTATGAAGTGTATTTAAAAAAACAACAACAAAAAAAGGCCCTAATATTCTACTTTCATCAATAAAACGCAGCATTCCATCATGCGAGTTGAGCTGATACAGTCACCAGTTTCTCGTTTTGATCAGACTCGCTTTTATCAGCCGTTTTGAACAAACGATATTGGGTGATTTACTCAAATGTTCACAAACAAAGCTGCTGCAACCACATTCGTAATTGGGGCACTGCTGCAAACTCTAGGGGTGTTCACACGGCAACTTTTACTCCGGTGTAGCACCGGGGCTGCCCCGGTAGAGCGTTCACACGGTACAAAGTTATACCGGTGTAGCCCCGAAAGCTGCTTAAACCGGTGCAAATCTAACCCTGCTCGGGAGGTGGTTTAAGAAATTTACTCCGGAGTAAATGCTAGTTTGCGGGGCAGCACCGATATAAAATGGGACGTCTGAACGCTACAGGGGTCGACTCGCTACGCGTGAGGAGAGTTGATTACATACGGGCATTGCATAATTTGCATCCTGGTATTTTGCGCTTCCAAAATGGCGAATATCAACAACAACAGAACTGCGTGTCTTCCAGTGTTGCCAGATTGGGCGGTTTTAAGTGCATTTTGGCGGATTTGAACATATTTTGGGCTAGCAAACGTCAGCAGTATCTGGCAACACTGGTGTCTTCATCCACGTTGTTTTCCCGGCGCTTGGTGATGCCATGACAGCCGGGAAAAGGAAGTACATTTTCACGCATGCGCATATTTCATTTCCGCATTATTACTATCGTATAGCACGGTCGCAAAAACTGCTGTGTGAACGCAAGTGGGGCTGCACCGGTGCTAACACGCTTCTCTCTAGTAAGCAGGTTTGTGACGTGTGAACGCTCCACAAAATTTACACCAGTGTAAGATATATCGCAACAAAATACATCGGTGCAGCATCGATGCAAATATGTGCCGTGTGAACACCCCTATTAACACTCCGCACAGCTGGAACTTTCATGTTAAGAATCACCTGAGTGTTCTACTTAAAGCTTTAAATCTCAGCACCAACTGTTTATATAAGGACTAAAACCTTTGTTGGTAGGCAAAACCACAGGAGTAGAAATTCCACTTGTAATGAAATCCTATAATGATGCTATATTAAGTGTGTGCAGGAAAGAAAAAAAAAGTCTGCACTGCTTTAATAATTCAGACCTTCCTCTGCCTCATTTATTCATCTTGTTCTCTCCAGCAGATAAAAGTCGTGGTTTCATGCTCGTTTTTATACGTACAGCTACCTGGCAGATAAACAGGTTCAACAAATATCAAATGAAAAAGGAGATGTGGTCTTATTTACTTTCACAAAACAAGAAGTTTTCATTTGGACGGTTTTTACTTGGCAGATTGATCAGGGCTTTGAACCGGTTCAAGGAACAAAAACGAAAACCGGGAACTTTTTCTATTTCACATGGAACAGAAACGAAACCAGAAACTTTATTATTTTTTATGTTCCGGAACAGAAACGCTTATTAAAAATAATGGTAACCGGTTAATACCGGGTTTTATTTCGTTCCTCAAAGTTTCCGTAGCCTACAAATAAAAAAGTCATTCTTCTCCTGCGCAAGTTTCTATGACCCGCTGGGGTTCACTTCCTGTGTGACGTTCACTGACTGAATGGAGAGAGCGGGAAGGTGGACTACTATCACGTCTCCACGTGATAAGTGAGTAAGTGCATTACTGAGTGTCTGAGCAAAGAAGAGCCTGAACGATGCAACCTCCCTATTGGCTGTTTGTAAAAATGTATCAGTTGTTGCCCTTCCCACGGGAATCATCGCGGGCTCGAGAGACGAGACCTGACGAGTTAGTTCGTTGGTAACAGAACAAAATGTCTGGACACAAATCGGGTTTTCAGAAAAGGAAAGAAAATAAACGGAGGGTCGAAAATACAAAAAAGGAGGCAGAAAAAGCAAAACGAGTTTTAAGGTAGGACAAATGGTTACTTTTCTGAGGCAGCCCGCCGTGGCTGCCTGCAGGCTTATTTATTATAGCCCATTTAGTTAAAATAGTTGATATAAAATGTTTATAGTTATAGTTATGTGATGGTTGTCCTGATTTAGACTGGGTTTTTTTTTTGGGGGGGGGGGGGTTGCGCGATGTTGCACCCGGGTCCAGATTAGGGCAGAACCGGCCCTGGCTACATTTCAGGTGTAGTTTGTTTTATGTATGTATGTACTTGCATAGATGTGTACTTGGTCTTCCAATATGGCGCCTAACAAAATCTCGCGGCACGGTGACGTCATGCGGTAGCCCTCTATAGGGCCTGACTAGCCTTTGGTAACACACTAAACGAATTATCTTTCATTTTTGGCACTTTTTCTGTTTGTGTAGATGGGAAGACATACTGAGAATCCAAATCGCCAACATTTGAAATAATAATTGTTTTGAATTATTTCTTGTCTTATTTAATGAAGGTTGTAATAGAATTAGCCTACATTTGGCTTAAGCTGGATGAGACAGAGACATAACTTTATAGCCATTTGTTAAACCGCTGACAGGGAACGTAATTAACCGTTCCGGGAACGCATTTTTTTTGTTCTAACCGGTTCGGGAACGTCTATTTAATAGTGGAACCCAAAACTGGAAACGTTAAAATTCCGTTTCTGTTCGGAACGAACCAATAGGAAAAAAATTCTGGTTCAAAGCCCTGAGATTGATCGGCGTGCACGGATGACGGACCGCCATTTCGAAATCGGGAACACGCAGGTATGTGGAAACTGAGAAAAATAAAGTCCAGAACAAACTGGGTATAACGCTACAGTGCATTTAAAAAAATATTACATTACATTACTATAGTTACCACTTTTTAGCCTCGCGAATGAGGCATCTGGGCAACCAAAACATCAGGCTAGGAACTGCATTTGAGCTTTTACTTGCCAGGTGGGCTAGCTATTATATTTAACAGTTATTCCACAAAATGGAGTCAGACATGAGCCGATAGCTGACGAGGCGCATAGCACCAAGTCGGCTATAAGCCGTGTATGAGGAGATTGAGTGGAATAATGGTTTTATTCTATCCACATTCACTGGATTTTGAGAAACGGAGCATTTTTATTTTTGGCAAACTCGATAAATAAAAACTTTAAACAAAATATTGGACAAAATCATTTCTGCTTAGGCTGACTTCTTAAAAACCTATTGATGGCTGCAGGAATCGACTTTAGTGTTTTTTTTTTGGGGGGGGGGTTTGTTGAAAGGGCCGTCTTGCTGAGGTATAGAATAGCTTTAGACATTTATTTAATTCTTCCTGGGACATTTCAGTTATGTCATTTCCAAACTTCTTGGAGCTTTTGAACCATCGCATCTCATTATCTCTAGCCGCTTTATCCTGTTCTACAGGGTCGCAGGCAAGCTGGAGCCTATCCCAGCTGACTATGGGCGAAAGGCGGGGTACACCCTGGACAAGTCGCCAGGTCATCACAGGGCTGACACATAGACACAGACAACCATTCACACTCACATTCACACCTACGCTCAATTTAGAGTCACCAGTTAACCTAACCTGCATGTCTTTGGACTGTGGGGGAAACCGGAGCACCCGGAGGAAACCCACGCGGACACGGGGAGAACATGCAAACTCCGCACAGAAAGGCCCTCGCCGGCCACGGGGCTCGAACCCGGACCTTCTTGCTGTGAGGCGACAGCACTAACCACTACACCACCGTGCCACCCCCACACCACATGTTCTTACCATTAAATACTTTCATTCTATATTTTGTTGCTTTTTTTTTTGTATTTTGGGGGTTTTGTTTCCGAGTCGAGTTTTTATTTCGTCCTCTGTTCATTCAGCAACACGCGCCACCATTTTGTTTTTTCTACTCACGGTATATGAGCTGATAGCCTGTATAGTAGTAGAGTAGCCAATCAGAATGTGCCATTGCTCATATCCAGTGAATGTGGATAGAATAAATTATTAGTCCAGCCCTGAACATGTAAGAGTGTGCCATACAAAAACACGCTGTGGAAATAAAATGCGCACCAAAAACTTCATCCTTAAACGTCCTTTGTAACAGTTATTTTAATAACGTTTCAAGTTTCGGTATGAAATGGTTCAAGCATAGCAGCTAACAATGCTGCACATGTTCCCTGCACTAAACCTCGCTGTGCTGTAACGGGAGTCAAACACAGACAGATCTTGTAGTGTAGCATCACTCATCCACACCTCAGCGCTCTTGTTTATTACCGGTTGTTTAAAAAAAAAAAAAAAAAGACTCGCTGCTAGTGACAGAGCAATCTATCACAGGCCAAAGTTAAATAAGCTAATCAAAAAGAACCTCCATGTTGCCCCCTCCCCCCCATAAGCTACGGTTAGCATTGACGGTGCGGTAGTCTGGATTCTACACTGTCAAGAAGAGAATAAAGAGACAAGCAATAGGAAAAAGGGCAAAAATGTAGTTTTACACCGAGGCTATGGATTGAACTCTGGCTGCCCTCCTACCACCTCATTCTCCTTCTCTCTCTCGCCGCCCCCCTACACTCCCTGAGGGAACACCGCCCCATCCCTCAAATGTTCATGTGGACAGTCATCAAGCCTGCCTGTCTTATCAGATCAAAGTTCACCGAGTGAAAGTGTAATCATGCAGGCATTTCACACAGGGGAAGAGAGAAGAAACCAAAACTCGAACAAACAGGCCCAGTTAGGCCACGCAGGAGCTCGTGTCTTCTCATCTCGCACATGAACTACAGTTCACGTCAGTCAGGTTTTTGAGGTTTACAGTAATTAAAACAAGAGTGCTCTGAGAGCACAATATCCCCCGCCGGCAACTCGGCCATAACTCGGGTAAAATGCGACTGAATTGAATGAAACTGCAATACGCGTATTAATGACCTATAACAAAGAATCCTGTCAAGTTTTGTGAAATTCCTCCAAAAACTGTGGAGTTGATTTCAGGTGAGCACCCTTCCTGGGACAGACGGACATCGCCACGACATAATCCCTCTTCGGGCCTTTCATCCAGCAGAGGATAAACACACACACACACTATCTAGGAATGGGTTTGACTCATAAACGTTAATGCTTTACTAGGAGAACAGTCAAGAAGAACAATAATTTTATTCATCACACACACACACTTGTGAAATTCCTCTCTGCACTTAATCCATCTGAAGCAGTGAACACACACACACACACACACACACACACACACGCGAACATTGAGCGCACACACATACCCAGAGCAGTGGGCAGCCATGCTAACAGCACCCGGGGAGCAGTTGGGAGTTAGGTGCCTCGCTCATGCTTAAATTTAGAGGCAATACTGGTCCGATATTCTACTGGTACTGGGCCGATCCTGGCAAAACATGGTGGATTGGATATCTCATCTCATTATCTGTAGCCGCTTTATCCTGTCCTACAGGGTCGCAGGCAAGCTGGAGCCTATCCCAGCTGACTATGGGCGAAAGGCGGGGTACACCCTGGACAAGTCGCCAGGTCATCACAGGGCTGACACATAGACACAGACAACCATTCACACTCACATTCACACCTACGGTCAATTTAGAGTCACCAGTTAACCTAACCTGCATGTCTTTGGACTGTGGGGGAAACCGGAGCACCCGGAGGAAACCCACGCGGACACGGGGAGAACATGCAAACTCCGCACAGAAAGGCCCTCGCCGGCCACGGGGCTCGAACCCAGACCTTCTTGCTGTGAGGCGACAGCGCTAACCACTACACCACCGTGCCGCCGAATTGGATATTAGAGGAAAAAAAAATACATACATCAGATTTAGGATCCTGTAACAAAGGACAGAGACTGGAATTGGAAAATAATTCTTTGTTTGGAACTTGCTCAAAGAGATCGGTCTTATTTTTTTCTTATGTTACTATTTACACACACACACACACACACACTATATATAAAACAGGATATTACACAGTCACGTGAAGATATGAAGTTTATCTTTGAGTAGTGAACATATTCACAAGTGAGTGAACGAGTGAAATACTTTCAACATATCTTCGCACCACTTAGATGTTCTGTATATTATATGGACACCTCAAAAAAAAAAACCAAACCCTGCAAGTTAATCAAAAGAATTTTAATTCTGAACCGGTTCGCCATTTTGACAACACGTAGGTACCTAGTCAGCAGGAAAAAACTGGGAGTGGTGTCATCGGAGTGAAATATCAGGAATTATTTTACATACAGGACACTTTTTCCATCAAATAAAAAAATTTATTTTTTTCGCGGTCCGGTTTCCATCACATCCTGTGCTCTGATTGGTTCGCGAGCGGGTCCGTATCCTACAATACGGACCCTGGTTACAGACCTCTGGCGACTCGCTCGTTCACAACAACAAACATCGTAGCAATTTTTGTCAACATTTATTTTCGCATTTCTCAGGAGAATAGCATTAATTTTACAGCATGGATAGCGATAACGACAGTGTTCACAGCGAAAGCGAGTTTTACTACCCTGAGGAAGAAGAGATAAAAGAAAACATTTCAGGAGAAAGCTAAAAACCTGTAACTGTTGCTAACGCCGAGCAAAAACATGGCTGAATCCTGAATGACTCCTATTTGTATAAATAGAGGACTACATAGGCAGCAAAATGTAGTTTTTTTTCCTGCCATGGAAGTGCACTTGTATACCGAGGAGGAAGCAATTTGCATTACAGCCGTGAATGAGGATTCAAAATGGCGGCTCGGCTCGGTTTTCCTTTTCGGGCGCTCTCGTTTTCTGTTAGAATTTGGTAAAGAAAAAATATATATATTATTTACCAGCTTAAGGTCGGTCTGTATGGTGAAATACCGTGACCTTGGTCACGGTATTTCACGATACGGACCTCCCAGCTGGTAAATATCATATATGTATGTATTCTATTCCCTTCTATCGGGTTTCATTCATTTGGTTTGATAGCATGCAATATTGTTCGCATATCGCTTATCCTACATGTATTACAAATCACTCTACCCAATGGAGAATAAGCGTTGAATATGGTGTACGATATTGCATGGTTGTCACGACAACATGACGTCACACGTCGGAGATGTAAAACTTCCGCGCTAGCAAGTGATTGTGACAATTTGTAAACAAACATGGCTGCCAGGTTTGTTTTGTTAAATACGGAAGATTTTGGAAGAATTTGAAAGAGAAAGACACGTTGAACACCTGAAAGGAAGGTGTGCATATAATAATAATAATAATAATAATAATAATAATAATGGCTTTTCTCGTGGTATATCAGATATATTCCATTCAGCTAGCATGATCTTGCTAGCTGAATATCCTCGACTCATTCAATAGATAGTTTTCACATGACGTCACAGAGTCGGGGATTCCCTAGTGGCGGCCATCTTGCGGGTCAAGCTTACCGTGCGGGTGACTGAGCACACATTGTAACACGCGAGTACAAAGTCTTCAAAAGAACCCAAGCAGGCTATTTAAAGCTAGCAATGGTGCACACCTGTTGTATTCACGGCTGTCGTAATAGGTCAGATGATGAAGTCAAGCGGAGCTTTTATGGAATTCCCACTGTACGGGAGCACGAAGGCGAGCAAACAAAGAAACTCAGCATACAAAGGAGAAATCTATGGCTTGCGAGAATCAACCGCAAGGATTATCAGCCTTCCAAACACAGCAAAGTCTGCTCCGATCATTTTATAAGTGGTAAGTTGTTTAAATAAACAATCAGTTGTGTTTAAGTTTGTTTTTGGAAACCAAAACATCATGTGAACAATCTCTGGAGAATGCCTAACTGGAACCGCTGAATGTACGTTTACATTACTTAATATCGCTCGTTTGTCACGTTTCTATTTGAAACTTGTCACTTCACTCACGCAAGGGTCATTTTTGAAAAACATTTTAGGTCTATTCTGTATGATTTGATTTGTGTTTGGGATGCAAACAGTGCGCCTTTTGGCGGATGCCGCCTGAATCGCGCAGATCCGATTTTTTTTTTTGGGGGGGGGGCGTTGGAGTGTCTGATTATAAAGTAAATTCTGTATTAAAATTACTAAATAAGCAAATCCATTACAGTCCATGAAACAGGAAGTATAAGGATGAGAAAAAAACAGTTTACATCGGAAAGCTGCGCACATTTGCGCAGCCCGAGCGGTGTGCAGGACTGCGCAAATGTGCGCAGCTTTGCGATTTAAACTGTTTTTTCTCATCCTTATACTTCCTGTTTCATGGACTGTAACGGATTTGCTTATTTAATAATTTTAATACAGAATTTACTTTATAATCAGACACTCCAACGCCCCCCCCCCCAAAAAAAATCGGATCTGCGCGATTCAGGCGGCATCCGCCAAAAGGCGCGCTGTGAATATATAAAGTTGTATATATCAGACAGCCTTTAAAGTTTGATGAAGTCAGTTTCAGGCTTTGGAGCAGGCTTTGGCAGCCCTGCATAGTCACTTGAAAATGCATCTTTGTCCACTTTGTAGGGGTCAATTCCCCCAATCAAGGCCAGTTTGGCTGCATACCGTTGTCGTGAGATGTCGTCTAATGTATCTATATACTTCTGTTTGCTTGATTTTGCCAACATTGATCTTTATTTTAGAAAACTGACTATATAACTTCATAAATTCGTCCGGGATAACGTAGCCGGTAGTGGCGATGGTCCGTTTTGTTTGCCCCGCGATGGCGGCTGGGGGGCGTTCCCCGGAATGCTGTGACGTCAGTGAAAACTATCTATATCATGCTAGCTGAATGGAATATAGAATAGAAGTGTCTTTATAGTCACTGCACAAATGTACAACGAAATTCAGTTCATCATAGGAGAGCAAAGCCGCTGCGTACACGCGCGCCGCCACTCTTCGGCACTTCAGCCCAAGGCCGTCCCATGTTAACGTAACTGATATCGGATATAGCACGAAAAAAGCCAGCCAATATTATTTAAATAGGTCCCTCAGAGCCACGATGTATTTCACATGAAAAATGCGAGTTTTTCAATATAAGAAGATAAACTACATATCTTCAAGCCAACATAGTCATTTTCTTTTTATCACACAGACACATTTACAAAAACAACAAGTACCCAAATTTATCAAAACGACTCAGCCATTTCCTCATGAGTGAAGATATTGAAAAATGTGTTGCCGTTTTGGTTCTCCATTTCCCAGATGTAGCTCATATGGGGGGAAAAAAAACAAAAATGCATTTCATATTATATATACACACACACACACACACACACACACACACACGAGTGTCTGAAAACTCTGGGACCCATGTGAATATGAGGAGCAAAATTCACAAACCGCAACACAGCGGCTGAGAAAATGTGCAGAGTGTAAGGATGAACAGAACTGTAGAACAGGTGTAAATAATAAATACAAAGTATATGCAATTTTACTCTTATTCCTTACATTTATTATATTTACAACGCAAGTGATTTTTGTGTTCAAGAGTTAACTGTGATGTGCTGACGGAGGGAGGGAGGAAGGAAGATTAGAAAGGACGAGACTAGAAAAAGACAGACTAGACTGAAAACAATGACCAATGTACCGATATCGGTCAATGCTTTCAGTATCGGTATCGGTATCAGAAAAGCGGTACTGCGTCACCTCTACTTTAACCGTAACTGTTCAAAAGCCCCAGCTCAGTCATACTAATGCCGCTTTTCCACTACCAACGCGGCTGAGTTGGGCTGAGTCGTGCCGTGCTGAGTTGGGCTGAGTTGAGCTGAGCGGGGCTGTTGGAGTTGCACTTCGACTACAACCGCGCTGAACCGTGCTGGCTGGAAGTGGGTGGACACATTGGGTGGAGTTAGCGAAAGTGGGTGGACGTCACGTGATGTCGTTAGGCGGCGCAAACAGTGACATCAGTGACCTTTTAAGCGGTAGTCTCACGACCCGGATAGTAAACAATAAACATGGAGGACATGGAGTCGTTAGTGTTGCTGGTCTTGGTGCTGTGGCTTGTTGTCACCGACAACGCCAACAGATACTGGCAAGAGCGTATAGATGAGGCGAGGCGCATAAGGCTTCAGAAATTCTCGTAATTCGTAATTCTTCTTCTTCCGGGTTTACGGTGTTTACAGATCCCAGCGTGCTCGCGGGGCGTGTGTGGGCATGTGAGGACACTCCTCCTCACCAATCAGTGCACAGGGGAGTGTCTCATCACGCCCCCAGCCTCACTCAGCTCGGTTTGGCTTGCTTCAGCCCCACTCCAAAACCGTGCGAGTTTTGGGTACTGAGTAGGGCTGAAGCGAGCTGAGTCGTGCTGCTCTGAGGTAGTCGAAACGTGAGCCGTGTCGGGCTGAAGTGAGCTGAAAAAGGGTAGTGGAAAAGGGCCATATCTGACAACGTCATTCTGTGCAGCATGGGGGCGATGGTATCGACAAGACCAGTTTTATGATGACCGGACACCGAATAAATACATCATAATAATAAAAATAAATCTAGTAACGTCTGCCTTTGTGTTTTTACACCAGTGTGGTTCAGGCAAGAAAGGCAAAAGCAGGGCATCTTCCGCTCTTTATTTATTTTTTCCTTTCCTACAGACTCGGCAACAAAATCACTGATCCAAACTTTTCCAATCCCTTTTCACGGTGCGGAGCAGAGTGAAATAAATGAGTAATGGTTTGCGATGCTGGCTGCAAGCGTGATATTAGCCTTTGCACAGGCTTCTTGCTATTAGTGCTTGGCAAAGCATAACGTTAAGCAGATTTAGTCAGTCATTCTGTTTCCTGTTTGACCTTTCCTGTTTAAAAAGTGTTGGTCCCAGGTTATTAAAATTTCAAAATCAGTGCTTGATTAGGCATCAA
Source organism: Neoarius graeffei (assembly GCF_027579695.1). Lineage (NCBI taxonomy): Eukaryota > Metazoa > Chordata > Actinopteri > Siluriformes > Ariidae > Neoarius > Neoarius graeffei. Next base: position 47,988,290 of record NC_083572.1, read on the forward strand.
CACACGCTCGAACATCAAAACCAGAACTTTATTACCGCCATGTGGTTTCTGACATTTCTTCAAACGTCATTTGCAGCTGTGAGTCAGAGAGACATTTGAATCAAAGCGATTATCGGTGTTACACCTCCAACAGCTGAAGCTCAATATTCAAAGCAAGGGATGGGAATAAATCTGTCGTTTTGTCGCTACGCAGACCAGGTCCCCCCCCAGATTAACTGGAGAATCACTTGATTACATCTCTCACCCCTGCTCTCATTCTCTCCTGGCCTGCTGCAGGTGTCCCTACAGACTGTCGCTTTAATAGCGTCTCCAGGGCACCACGAGCGAACAGTGTCTCTCGAGTCTCTAGAAAATCAGCCAACTTAAACCAAACCTGCAGGGAACGCCTGATTAAAACTTCGCCTGTCCTAGGAGTTCTATTTCACTTTGTTTTGTTATTTAAGTTCTCTCTATTCCCTATACTCTGCTGCAGGTCTCATTAACTGGTTCAAAATGTTGTTGGCTGGTGCCTTCCATCACATCCAGCAGAGGCTGAGCTGAACAAAACCTAGGGCTGATGCGTCATCTTCTTTTTTATGAGGCTTGCACTTAAAAAGATTCTCAGCTTCGTCGTTTGGATCCTCATTTCTCGTTCATGTTCGGTTTAAAACGTCAGAAGATCCTGCTTCAGAGAGAGCACGTCTTTAAGGGTTAAATGAAACTGGTGCTCGGTCTCTTTTGCTGAATTACAGCTTACGTGCCTTGGGCTACTCTACTATTAAATGAATTTACGCTGGACTTGTTTCTATCTTAAAATTGCAGGTTTGCGCACACAGTCTCTACCGACCAAGTGTTTAATCAAAAGTGACACACCCCTTTAAAAAAAAAAAGGTCTCACAGTTGAAAAACTAAAATGCGCTATACGCTTCAGCTAAATTATGTGACAGCAGTGTGCAACGCATAAAAACGGGCCAATACTTCAGATTAAACATCAGAATAGGGGAAATAGGCAGTGGTGTGGTTGTCAGTGCCAGACAGGCTGGTTTGAGCATTTCAGAAACTGCTGATCTGGGATTTTCACACTCCAATATCCAGTCCTGCAGGTGGAAACGCTTTGTCGGTGAGAGAGGTCAGAGGAGAACGCCCAGACAGGTTTGAACCGACGGGAAGTCTACGGTAACTCAAATAACCGCTATTTCCAGCCGTGATGAGCAGAAAAGCATCTCTGAACACGCCCAGTACATCAAACCTTGAGCAGAACCACAATGAGTTCCACTCCTGTCCTCCAAGAACAGAGAAATCTGAGATTATGGAGAGGGCAGAGGCTCACGAAAACTGGGCAGGATGGAGAGTGGAAAAACATCAACCTGGTCTTTTTCCAGTCAAATACCCAGTTTCAGCATTCGTTCACTGGAGAAGTGGCTTTCCAAAAAGTGAATTAAAAAAAAAAACACCAGTTTGATACTCAGTTTGGTTTTGCTATTTAATATATAGGTAAAAGACCAAATTGAGAATATTTCTCACTTTTTTTTTGGGGGGGGGGGGGACAAAAGGCACTTGATATTTTCTAACACACCTGCAAGCAGAAGGTCCTTCATATAGTATGAGGCCAACTGTCATCTTTTTCTCCTTACAAAGCAAACGGCAAAAAAAAAAAAAAATCAGCAGATGGTACCAACAAAAAAAAAAAAGCTTCTTTCGCTGAATCAGTCAGAAATTACTGCAACACATTTCGGGATTTCTTACAGATTAACAAAACCCAAAAACTAAACTCCTTTATACTGACAGATAACATCCATACAAGACATGTTCATATTTGTACCCGTATACTGCGTATAGATTTTATTTTAAAATAAAAACAAACAACGTCCCTGGGCGCAGACATCTTACTCTCTTCGAGGCTCAAATATCGCGCTCCGAGTATAAACTACGTGACAGAATCCAAGATTGTGACGTCGTTTACACACTACATGACTTGCCGAGGCTGAGATCTAGTGGACACATCACTTCTAAATTGTTGTAAACAACCCTGAAGATGTCCCAGTGTTGAGTGTTTGGGTGTAAAAATAAGCCCGATCACTGAAGCAGTGAATACACACAAACGGTGAGCAGACTCAAGCAGACTTTTTTTTGAAAAGAGGAAAATAAAAGGCTTGTATTTTTATTCACTGAGAAGAGCGATCTTGGTCGATGGCAAGAATCGTATTGCTAGGACGACGGGATTGTTTACTAGTATCTGAGTCGGTACTGTGTATGCGTTATCTAGCCGAGTAAGATTTAAACTTCATAAAGTGATTTTGTTGCCAGTAAAAATCACATGCTTACAGAAAATTTCCGATTAGATTTTTAGAAGTTGAAACCTTTGTGTCTGGCATATTCATGACACCACAGTGCAGTTCCTTCTCTGCATTTAACCCATCAGAAGCAGTGAACACACACACATGGAGAGAGAGAGAGAGAGAGAGAGAGAGAGAGAGAGAGAGAGAGAGAGAGAGCACAGTGGCACCTGGGGATTTTTTTTTTTTTTAGAATTAGAAGCCTCTATTTTATGGCTCTGTTATGAAGACAAATGGCGTACTCGTGCGCTGGTTACGTCACAGGCAGATCTCTGATTTCAGTGCAAATGGTTGCATCCAGGTAGGCCAATTTCAAGTAATATAACTTTTAAAATAGACAAATTGTTATAATAAAGTTTTATTTTAATTTAAACATCAGGGCACTTGCCGTGATCGGCAGATGGCGTTTATTTTTGGGTTTTGTTTGACTTTATTCTGTCTAACGGCGATACTATTTACAACCCCGATTCAAAAAAAGTTGGGACAAAGTACAAATTGTAAATAAAAACGGAATGCAAGAATTTACAAATCTCAAAAACTGATATTGTATTCACAATAGAACATAGACAACATATCAAATGTCAAAAGTGAGACATTTCGAAATTTCATGCCAAATATTGGCTCATTTGAAATTTCATGACAGCAACACATCTCAAAAAAGTTGGGACAGGGGCAATAAGAGGCTGGAAAAGTTAAAGGTACAAAAAAGGAACAGCTGGAGGACCAAATTGCAACTCATTAGGTCAATTGGCAATAGGTCATTAACATGACTGGGTATAAAAAGAGCATCTTGGAGTGGCAGCGGCTCTCAGAAGTAAAGATGGGAAGAGGATCACCAATCCCCCTAATTCTGCACCGACAAATAGTGGAGCAATATCAGAAAGGAGTTCGACAGTGTAAAATTGCAAAGAGTTTGAACATATCATCATCTACAGTGCATAATATCATCAAAAGATTCAGAGAATCTGGAAGAATCTCTGTGCGTAAGGGTCAAGGCCAGAAAACCATACTGGGTGCCCGTGATCTTCGGGCCCTTAGACGGCACTGCATCACATACAGGCATGCTTCTGTATTGGAAATCACAAAATGGGCTCAGGAATATTTCCAGAGAACATTATCTGTGAACGCAATTCACCATGCCATCCGCCGTTGCCAGCTAAAACTCTATAGTTCAAAGAAGAAGCCATATCTAAACATGATCCAGAAGCGCAGACGTCTTCTCTGGGCCAAGGCTCATTTAAAATGGACTGTGGTAAAGTGGAAAACTGTTCTGTGGTCAGACGAATCAAAATTTGAAGTTCTTTATGGAAATCAGGGACGCCGTGTCATTCGGACTAAAGAGGAGAAGGACGACCCAAGTTGTTATCAGCGCTCAGTTCAGAAGCCTGCATCTCTGATGGTATGGGGTTGCATTAGTGCGTGTGGCATGGGCAGCTTACACATCTGGAAAGACACCATCAATGCTGAAAGGTATATCCAGGTTCTAGAGCAACATATGCTCCCATCCAGACGACGTCTCTTTCAGGGAAGACCTTGCATTTTCCAACATGACAATGCCAAACCACATACTGCATCAATTACAGCATCATGGCTGCATAGAAGAAGGGTCCGGGTACTGAACTGGGCAGCCTGCAGTCCAGATCTTTCACCCATAGAAAACATTTGGCGCATCATAAAACGGAAGATACGACAAAAAAGACCTAAGACAGTTGAGCAACTAGAATCCTACATTAGACAAGAGTGGGTTAACATTCCTATCCCTAAACTTGAGCAACTTGTCTCCTCAGTCCCCAGACGTTTACAGACTATTGTAAAGAGAAAAGGGGATGTCTCACAGTGGTAAACATGGCCTTGTCCCAACTTTTTTGAGATGTGTTGTTGTCATGAAATTTAAAAATCACCTAATTTTTCTCTTTAAACGATACATTTTCTCAGTTTAAACATTTGATATGTCATCTATGTTCTATTCTGAATAAAATATGGAATTTTGAAACTTCCACATCATTGCAGTCCGTTTTTATTTACAATCTGTACTTTGTCCCAACTTTTTTGGAACCGGGGTTGTAATACAAATTTAAGCCCTTGTAAACTGTAGTGACTGCTTTAAAATGAAAGGGAAACAGAATAAATAAAAAAATAAATAAAAAATACAGAAAAGTGAATCAATATAATTTTTACTTTTGTACAGACCAGTTTTCAAATTTAACTCCGCATCGCGAAAGATCACTTCGCACAGAATAATCAGCTTTAAATCTACGGCAGTTCATTAAGAAACGGGGCACCAACCTTCAACGCTCTGTGAAATTTAGCATCAGAAAGTACAAACTGTATATTCTTTCTAATTCATGAAAATCCCTCTCATGCATTCTGCCACAGAAAGCAGTTTGTGGGTGGGATGAATAGTGAAGTGGAACAAATGATGGCGAAATAGAAAGTGGGTCAGAAGCCCATGGCTGTCCGGATCCCACTACTGCACTGCAGCAACAAAGCAGCCAGATCCTCCTCCACTACTCTACTTACATTATTTTATTTTTTACTTGGTCATGAAAATCCTGCGTGATGCCACCGAACTGTAATTTCCTCAGCCTCGCTTTAGTAAGCAACCTGTCTGGATGAATTTCTCTGGCTGGCACTGCTAAAGGAATTTGCTAAGAGGTTCTGTGTATAGCGAGGCACAGAAAACACTGAGAAACGCAAGTAAAGGAGGAACCGTGCTGGATTACTGCCCGTTTAAAGAAACGCCCAGTTCAAACCAGAGACGTGTGCAGAGTCTCGGCTTATTAATTACCATCTCCACTATCACTCTGAAAGAAAAAGTCACAGAGAATAAAAGAAAGTGAAAAGGGTTGCCACATCCATCACTGTAGCACCACTTTATACTTCAAGTGCAGGAAAGAACTCCCACAGGAGTTTGGTATTAATGCAGCAGTCAAGCCTGGAGCGCTTTATGTAAAGTCTTATGTATATGTCAGAGGTTCTTTAACAATTATTCTTCACTGAACGCGACCTGAATAGCGGTGAATAATAATCGAGGTTATTATTCACAGATGTTCACCGAGCCGGAGACGGATAATTGTTTTCGTGTAAATACACCGGTTATTATTTTTAAAAAATAAGAAAAAATAAATTATTTCAAACTTCAAAAAGTGGCATGCAAATGTAATAAAGGCACGGTGCAGATTTGGGTCACTTAAAGGGCATATCCTGGACCAATTTCGTTTTTTTTTATATGAAAGTATGTCCATTTACACACTCATCCAGAAGGGTAATTTTGCACAAGGCCATCTGTCTACAGCAGAAAAAAATAAAATAACAAAACGTGTCTGGAAAAATCCCAAGGGAGTCTGGAGCCAGATTCGTGACGTCACCTGCGGAAGCGCCAGCAGGCTGCGTGAGCTTGCATGGTTTCAGTGCACAGCCTGTGTAGACCAAGCGCTCCCATTTCTCTCTCATTGTCCGGTCTTTTGGAAAACGATGAGTACTAATCCCATCATGATTGGTGTTGCTACACCCTCCTACGATACATCTGTCAACCATTTTAATAATTACGTGATAACATTGAAGAAATTTGCAGAAAACCACCAGGTCGTTTTCTCAAACAAACCAGCGCTGATGTAGGATTCAGAGGGAGGCGTCCCGCACGCGACGTCACGAAAATCAATATTTCCCGGGAAAACCAAACGCCAAGTTTTTTCAGAGGCGGACCAATTCACCTCAAATGGCTTGATTTCAACTGAATTTTTCTGGTATTGCGCAAGGTAAAAAAATTGCAGAGAATGCAGAATGTTACAGATATTTGACCGAAGTTTAATATAAAATAGGAGAATTACATTGATCTTGCTCCTGAATTTACCCGTGATTTGCACTTTAAGCCAGTATCTCACTGGGCTGCAACAGCTTGCGACAAATTGCAAACATCATTCGCGAGAGAGTTTCAAAAGTGTCTTGAGACATTCATGGGGCTTCTCAATTTCCTCGCGTGAGTCACAAAGTGTCGCTCCTTCGCCGCTGAAATTTTGAACATGCTCAAAAAATTCGTGCGACAAAATTTCTCTCAAAATAGCCGCAAACGCATCACTGGAATCGCAAAGCCGTTGCGAACCCTTCTCAAGTCAGTTTCCGTGAGACAGGAAGTGCGAGTGTATCTCACTGGGCTGCGACAGCCTGCGACTAGTTGGAGACACAACAATTGCGATAAAATATGCGAATATCAATTCAGTACGATTCCAAGTGAAAATTGTCGCTCATTCGCATATTTTATTGCAATTGTTGGGTCTCCAACTAGTCGCAGGCTGTCGCAGCCCAGTGAGATACTACCCTTATCCATGCGAGTCCCAGAAAATACTTTGTTTTGAAACCGATAAAATTAAAAAAAAAAAAAAAAAAAAACTCACAATTCTACCTTACCTTTGAATAGTTTTAGACCAAATTTCATAGCATCTTTAGTGGTTTTGGGAACAGCATTTTCTTTCATAATTTGTAATTCTGCCTCACTTATGGTGACAAACCTATTGGCAATCATTTTACCGAGTCGCTCGAGGTGATTCTCGAAAAATAGTCCGAATTTCTCGACCGATCAGCGTGCGCAATTTTCCATAAAATCACCTGCATATTCATACCAAAAATTCCTTTAGTGCACAGGTTCCCAACCCTGGTCCTGGAGTACCCATCCTAGGGCTGGTTATCATTTGAATTTTATCGATTCCGGTTCTTATCGGGTCTCGAGTCCCCGTTTCATACATCTGTTATCTGTAGCCGCTTTATCCTGTCCTACAGGGTCGCAGGCAAGCTGGAGCCTATCCCAGCTGACTACGGGCGAAAGGCGGGGTACACCCTGGACAAGTTGCCAGGTCATCACAGGGCTGACACATAGACACAGACAACCATTCACACTCACATTCACACCTACGGTCAATTTAGAGTCACCAGTTAACCTAACCTGCATGTCTTTGGACTGTGGGGGAAACCGGAGCACCCGGAGGAAACCCACACATGCCCCTTTTCCACCAAAGCAGTTCCAGGGCTGGTTCGGGGCCAGTGCTTAGTTTGGAACCGGGTTTTCTGTTTCCACTGAAAGAACTGGCTCTGGGGCCAGAAAAACCGGTTCCAGGCTAGCACCAACTCTCTGCTGGGCCAGAGGAAAGAACCGCTTACGTCACCGGGGGGGCGGAGTTGTTAAGACCAACAACAATCGTAAAACCGCAAAAGGTCGCCATTTGTAAGCGCCGAGAAGCAGCAGCTGTACAAACGCGAAGTCATCCATTATTGTTGTTGTTGCTGCTGATTCTTCTTCTCCGTGTTGTTGTTGCTTCGATATTCGCGCCAAGGTTTATGCAAACGCAGCGACGTAACTGACGTATACAGTGACGTAATGACGTGGCTCCCCTTAGCACCCCGAGCTATGGAAAAGCAAACTGGTTCCCAGCTGGCTCGCAAGTTGAATGAGTTGTGAACCAGCACCAGCACTGGCCCTGAACCAGCTCTGGAACTGATTTGATGGAAAAGGGGTATCAGACACGGGTAGAACGTGCAAACTCCGCACAGAAAGGCCCTCGCCGGCCACAGGGCTCGAACCCAGGACCTTCTTGCTGTGAGGCAACAGTGCTAACCACTACACCAACTATTTTAAAAAAGTTTAGATAACAAAACATAACATTTGACTGTTCACCACGGTCCATCTGTCACACTGCTGCAACATTAGCCATGTGTACTAGCTCGTATCTAAACAAACGGACACACTTGTGTTGATGCATGACAGTCACAAAGACAGATCCTAGCAGAGAGCTATGGAGCCTTTGTTTGCAATAATAAACGGTTAATCCCAAACAATTAAAAAGAAAATGGGTACTTAGCATTTTGACTTCAGTTCCCAACACTACCCTGTCCCGCACACTTTAAAGGGATCCTCCAGCGGATTTACTCTTAAAACGCAAGCAAAAATATTCATAGAGTTGAAGTCAAGCATTGCTTTTCGGAGACCAAATGGTGTTCTGGAAAAATTAATTTTTATTAAAAATACCAGACGGGCCTCCTACAGAAGTGATGTATGCAATGACGTGGCTTAGTGGAAGCTTGGAGCAACTCGGCTCTTTATATCCTCTGCTTACATGGTGGTTTTGCTAGTAGGCGTTCCAACGAATCATCTAATGAGACGCTTTCATCTCCCAACAAAGAACAACAAACATAGATAATCTTGTCTTCGAAGACAACTGTCTCTGTCTGGATTTCAACACTGACTGGTTCATCTGTTTGCACAGTAATATGCCTCTTTCTGGTCAATTCACACACATAAATGGAAACGAAACTACTGTGAAATAAAACTCTGGAAATTTCAAATGAGTGAGTTTCATGCAAAACGTTGAGTAATTCTCTTATCTGGAGTGTAGTAGACCGCACCTGAAGTTCACTCGAATGCTTCGTCTCTTGATCCGTTAGCGATTGTTCTTTAACGTGTGGGTTTTCTTTGTTACCCGTATTTTCTTCCAGTATACGCTGAAGAGCCGACAACGCACCGGAATACTGATTACAATTCACCAAGTAAGACACCGATAATAGACTACAAAGAATCAGAGGAGAACAAAAGTCGAAACTGTTGTTGTCTCCTCTGTTGCCGCTCAACACTGCATCGGCAGACTTTTGGAGCTGAACGATGGGCAAATGTTGTTGGCATGGCATCGTCTTTTTTTTTTATTCTGAAAGCGCCTATTAATCTTGCTTTTAATTCCACTGATTCATCGAAACAGGATGATTCAGAATGTTCGGAGCATAATTAGGGCACTGCAGGCAGATTGTTTTAAGGTCTTCTGATGGCATGAATCCATTTCTCGCGAATAGTCGGACGATTCCGGCCAGGTAATCAGCGAAACGATATCTTTTTTTATCGTCCTTCTTTTTAGCATCATTTTGGCATTTATATGCTGCACAGCGAGGCATACTTTACTGATTTAAAAACCTATAAATTCAGTAAAAATACCTGTAAAACTAACAAAACCACAATGTAAGCAGAGGATATAAACAGCTCCAAGCTTCCGCCACACCATCGCATATGTCACTTCCGCAGGAGGCCTATCTGGTATTTTTAATCAAAATGTATTTTTCTAGAACATTATTTGGTCTCTGAAAATGAATGTTTGACTGCTGAAATCTACGAATACTTTTACTTAACGCAGGTTTAAGAGTAAATCCACTGGAGGATCCCTTTAATGTTTTCCTTGCTCACTAATCAGCTAATTCGCAGTCCTTCCTGAGTTGAAGTGGGTGTGTAAGAGCTGTGAAAACACTGAAATGTGCAGGGTTTTGGTGAGTGGGTGGGTAGGTGGGGTTGGGAACATGTGCTTCAGTTGGCTAAGGATTAAAACCTTTATGTAAAACCTTACACCATAAATGTTGTACATGACCTCATCACAAAATAAACTATTATTAGCGGATTATGTCGTACCTGGAAACTATGTCAGAGCTCGACATTAAGGATTGCCCGACTGCCCGGGGCAAGTGAAACATGCATTCGGGCAAGTGGGATACGTCCCTGACATGCCCGACCGGACAAGTTGGAATAAGCATATATTACGATCTAGCACCGCAAAGATTAGGCTTTTTGATCTTTTATTTCAGTTCCTAAAAGCGTCCCTCACTACGTATCTGCCATTATGTCTTGGCTGTTTTCTTAGTCTTGGTTTCATTTACTGCTTTGCCAGTTCTTTTATATACCCCTGCTGTTGTAGTATGGTACGCGTACTGTTTATAGACCCCTTGTGCATGACGTCACACATCACGCGATAATTACAGCTGGGGTCAGACAGACACCATCTTTCATGCAAGCAAGGCTTAATCTGTCGTCAATATGGTTAATTTTTGCGCCGTTTTTGCTTGTTCAAACAGAGAAATAGATAAACGGCATTACCGTCTCCCCGCTATCAAGAAAAATGTTAACAAATAGAAGCAAATGCTTCAAGAACAACGAGGAAATGAGTGGTTAAAGAATACGAAGAGAAGAGCTCAGTCTGAAAACTCCAGAGAAATTCACGATTGTATTTAAAATGTATTTTACAAAAACAGAAAGTCGGAAGTGAGGATGGAAGAGTTTGCTTAAGAATCTCGTTTTATTTTTTTTCTGCTTGCATTCGAGTTAGCGCCTTCATGAAAGTGTTTGATTTTCTAACAGGTGAAGCCGCTTCCTTATTCGACACAGAAAACCCAGATTGGTTTCAAACAACTCGGGCATAAAAACATGCGCGATAAATCCTGAAAGAACAGATTAAGAGCAGAGAGAGCTGGAGCTTTGTTTCTGTTATCAGAGGAACCCAGTCCTGTTCAAAATATTTTATATATAAGAGGAGGTCTCTCCTCTGCTCTGCTGCGTCACGACAGGATTCAGTTGTACTGATTCAGTTACAGGTTGCCAGGTCTGTGTAAGACACCCACAACCTACACACTAAACAATAATTTTAAACTCAAACATTATCCTGTCTGTCATGACGTAGTGCGGGTTTTTGTTTTTTGATTTTTTTTTTTTTTAAACCTAGAGGTGGATGATTTAAAAAAAAAAAAATAAAAAATAAATAAATAAAAAACACCCGATATAAATACTCTCGGGCGGGACGGTGGTGTAGTGGTTAGTGCTGTCGCCTCACAGCAAGAAGGTCCTGGGTTTGAGCCCCGTGGCCGGCGAGGGTCTTTCTGTGCGGAGTTTGCATGTTCTCCCCGTGTCCGCGTGGGTTTCCTCCGGGTGCTCCGGTTTCCCCCACAGTCCAAAGACATGCAGGTTAGGTTAACTGGTGACTCTAAATTGACCGTAGGTGTGAATGTGAGTGTGAATGGTTGTCTGTGTCTATGTGTCAGCCCTGTGATGACCTGGCGACTTGTCCAGGGTGTACCCCGCCTTTCGCCCGTAGTCAGCTGGGATAGGCTCCAGCTTGCCTGCGACCCTGTAGAAGGATAAAGTGGCTTGAAATAATGAGATGAGATGAGATAAATACTCTCAAACACAGTACTGTTCAAAAGTCTTGGCACCCTATTGTTTTCTTCATACAAACTTTGTTATAGATTTCCATTTAATGATTTCTACATTATCGAGTAATGAACCTACAGTCAGAGAGTTCTACACAAACACACTGAACTTTACAACAGCTGCATGCATCTCATCTCATCTCATCATCTGTAGCCGCTTTATCCTTCTACAGGGTCGCAGGCAAGCTGGAGCCTATCCCAGCTGACTACGGGCGAAAGGCGGGGTACACCCTGGACAAGTCGCCAGGTCATCACAGGGCTGACACATAGACACAGACAACCATTCACACTCACACCTACGGTCAATTTAGAGTCACCAGTTAACCTAACCTGCATGTCTTTGGACTGTGGGGGAAACCGGAGCACCCGGAGGAAACCCACGCGGACACGGGGAGAACATGCAAACTCCACACAGAAAGGCCCTCGCCGGCCACGGGGCTCGAACCCGGACCTTCTTGCTGTGAGGCGACAGCGCTAACCACTACACCACCGTGCCGCCCAGCTGCATGCATGTGAAATGGAAATAAATCGACTAAGGCAGGGGAAAAACTATTTTGGATGAAATTGTTATTGTCCGTTACAAGTAAAAAGTAACCAAAAACCAAACTTAATCAGTAACTGAACTTCAACTCAGTGTGTGATCTTCATTTTATGTTGCAATTCACAACTATTCTATGGTTTTCAAAAAAAAAAAACTAGTACTTGCAAAATAAGGGGAAGTGATAATAATGGGGGGGAAGAGAGAAAGAGAGAGAGAGAGAGAGAGAGAGAGAGAGAGAGAGTGTGAGCAAGATAGAGAGAGGAAATTAACCCTCTCTCTCTCTCTCTCTCTCTCTCTCCCCAGGGCAAGTGGGTTTAAAAGTTAATGTCGAGCCCTGTATGTGTTGTGTCTCGTTATATGCGTTTCATTTTTCACCTACTTTGTATCCTATATGAACCTGGATAACCTGTCTGACTTCAGAGCAACTGTCTCGGACACTGCTGTTCCACACAAAGCACACACGCATGCAGTTATTACAATTTTATTCACTCGTTACGATCATTCCCGGTCCTGACTTTAGATTTGCAAGCATTCCTTACTTTTTAAAGCATTAATAAAAAGACTAAATGCTGGCAAATGCAGCTTTGAGTATTTTTACTGATGTGAATGGTGTAACTTGAACACAGAAGGGTGGGGTTATGCATGTCTGGCCACGCCCCCTTCCAATACTACTGTCAGTTCTTCGAGTGCACAACAGGATGAAGACACGTTACACAAGCCTAGTTAGCTAGCTTGCCAAATCAGTCTTAAAATGTCACCTTCAAACGTACAGTACAGTTGTATAGTAGTACACTACGGCAACAGCAAGTCAATAACTAACCGCACTGTTCGGATGCGTCACCTGCTTGGTTTTAGTGAATAAACAGGCACTCAGTTCAGCGTATTCATAGCTGCATAGTTTTTAGTGGTTTAAAATGACACATTCGGGGTAATTTAAATGACTAACAATGCTGCTAGACACTCGCCCACTTGGCGCTTACTTTAATCCAAAAGCTATGACTAAATTTAAAGGAACGCTCAACATGAAACATTATTACTGTCTAACAGATCATAAACAATGAAGTTAAACGAAGGGCCTCAGCTGAGACGTCGACTCGTCGAAAATTCCCCTCAATCCTCCTGCAACAAAATAATTTGCAAGCAGTTAACTAGATGGTCAACGATGACTCACCAATTTCTGGGAAATTCTAGCATAGATTCAATCTAGACCAAAAAAAAAAAAAATTTAAAAACACACTCACACACAGGACTATAAATCAAGTCACGATCTCTATACTTCCCCATGAAGAATCAACATCAATTACTGTATGACCTGAGCAGTTACCTGATGTACCATACTAATTAGGGGTCGACCGATAATCAGCCTGGCCGATATATCGGGCCGATATTCTGCATTTTTAGGGTTATCGGTATCGGCCATAATTTCCACCGATATGCCGATAACATGCCTTTTTGCAGCCATTTCGTTCCTAACGCGACTGTCACTGCACGTCCTTTCCTGCACTCGCCTCTCTGAGTTCAAGAACACGGTCCCGCCCACCACAACATCTGATTTGTTTGGCACAAGAGATATAGCCAATCCACACGCGCAGCTAAACACTCTGAACTGTTTCAAGGCGCCCGTATCAAGGTAAGGACACGCTGCTTTTCCCGCAATAAGTCACAAACACACAAGTTGCAAAAGCACATCATCATTATATGTTTACATTCTTCATCTACTACTCGTTAAAAGTGTCCATTTGCATCTGTGTAGCCAGGCAAACTTAGCTTACGGAAGGAAGCACTTGAATTAGCCTACAACCAACTAGTCTCGCTGAAACAGCATAACGTAGGCTGCAGTCATTTTTAAATCCCCGTCTGGAAACATTGTGAATGTGTCAGTAGTTCTACTCGAACAGTAGAATGACAGCCATACAGAGAGGTGGTCAAGGGAAGATGAAATAAAATGTAGTGTTAGTGTTCTGTAGGCTAGCGCAAGCCTACTGGCTATTTGTTATGGTGATGAGTAAACTTCATGACGTGACTCGTGCTCAAAAAGCGCATTGCACTTGTATATGTTAGGTAACTTTATAAAGCGCTATTTGAACATTTAAACAAGCCAGGTGTGATATGGTGCTTTATTTCTCATTTTATTCTAACTAATGTTTGACTTTATTGTACAAATGCTGCTGGCATCTCCCTGCACAAAATTTCATGTTCAATTTTACAATTAAACATACATTTCATGGATATGAAGGTCTGTGTCAGTGTGTGCTATGTTTAATTTCATGTGAATTATAATGTTTACATTTATCGGTTGCACATATCGGTTATCGGCATCCCAATTCCATAATAATCGGTATCGGCCCTGAAAAAAACATATCGGTCGATCCCTAACACTAATAAATATATACATTATTTACCAGCTGGGAGGTCCGTATTGTGAAATACCGTGACCGAGGTCTTGAAAGTACTGACCTCGATATGGACCGACCTTAAGCTGGTAAATAATATATTTGTTTCTTTCTTTACCAAATTCTAACAGAAAATGAGAGCGCCCGAAAGGGAAACCATATTTAGAACAAACCTGCTACTCGGCTTTCTCACAAAATGTTTTCTTTTATTTCTTCTTCCTCAGGGTAGTAAAACTTGCTTTCGCTGTGAACACTGTCGTTATCGCTATCCATGCTGTAAAATTAATGCTATTTTATTTTTTTCGCGGTCCAGTTTCCATCAAATACTGCGCTCTGATTGGCTGGCGAGCGGGTCCGTATCCTACGATACCTCTGGCGACTCACTCGTTCACAACAACAAAACATACAGTGGCAATTTTTGTCAACATTTATAAGATTTATTTATAAGATTTTTATCAAAAATCTTAGAAATTTTTTGCCAGCATTTCTCAGCATAATAGCATTAATTTTACATCATGGATAGCGATAACGACAGTGTTCACAGCGAAAGCGAGTTTTACTAACCTGAGAAAGAAGAAATAAAAGAAAACACTTCAGGAGAAAGCTAAAAACCTCTAACTGTTGCTCACGCCGAGCAAAAACATGGCTGAATTCTGAATGACTCAATTTTGTATAAATAGGGGACTACATAGGCGGCAAAATGTAGTTTTATTCCTGCCATGGAAGTGCACTTGTATACCGAGGAGGAAGCAATTTGCATTACAGCCATGAATGAGGATTCAAAATGGCAGCTCGGCTCGGTTTTCCCTTTCGGGCACTCTCGTTTTCTGTTAGAATTTGGTAAAGAAAAAAATAAATATATTATTTACCAGCTTAAGGTCGGGTCGTATGGTGAAATACCGTGACCTCGGCCTTGAATACTGACCTCGGCCCAGAGGGCCTCGCTCAGTACTTTCAAGACCTCGGTCACGGTATTTCACGATACGGACCTCTCAGCTGGTAAATAACACATACATATATATATATATATATATATATATATATATATATATACACACACACACACACACACACACTGAGAAAAGCGAAAATAAATGTCGACCTAAAAAAATTCCTACCATGTTTGTTGTTGTTGTGAACGAGCGAGTCGCCAAAAGGTCTGGATCATAGGATTCTGGATCGCTCACGAGCCAATCAGAGCGCACGATTTGATGGAAACTGGACCGCGAAAAAAATAAATGGTGATATGGCAAGTCATGTTACGACGCGTACGTTTCACAATGCACCGTGACGGAGTTAGGTTTGCAGAGGTCCGTCCCAAAATGGTTTGTGTAAATTTTTAAAACTTTGAAGTATTTAATACAAACCAAAATGGACTGTTTCATCGCTTTTCCTCATGCATTAATTTAAAAAAAAAAAAAAAACCTAGACAGTCCTACACAGTGGCGGCACGGTGGTGTAGTGGTTAGTGCTGTCGCCTCACAGGTCCAGGTTCGAGCCCCGTGGCCGGCGAGGGCCTTTCTGTGCGGAGTTTGCATGTTCTCCCCGTGTCCGTGTGGGTTTCCTCCGGGTGCTCCGGTTTCCCCCACAGTCCAAAGACATGCAGGTTAGGTTAACTGGTGACTCTAAATTGAGCGTAGGTGTGAATGTGAGTGTGAATGGTTGTCTGTGTCTATGTGTCAGCCCTGTGATGACCTGGCGACTTGTCCAGGGTGTACCCCGCCTTTCGCCCGTAGTCAGCTGGGATAGGCTCCAGCTTGCCTGCGACCCTGTAGAAGGATAAAGCGGCTAGAGATAATGAGATGAGATGAGTCCTACACAGTACTCAATCATACAGTGAACACTTTAAAAATACCATAAATACATCCGTGTTCCATTCTTGGACAGTATGCTTAAGTAGGCAGAGTTTTAGGGCAGGACCTGCAAGGCTTATTCTGGAGACGAAGGAAGCACAGCTTGTGTTATTTTAAGAGAAAGTGACTCCCTAACTCTAACAAGCTAGAGAAAGGGGGAGGGGGAAGAAAGAAAAAAAAAACCCAGTGCCAGACAAAACTGTTACTCCATCTTAGGCATATGCTTATGTAACGGACATTTAACAGCAGTTAATTTACAGCAAGAACAGGTAAAAGAAAATGTCTTTTCAGCCAATACTGTAAATGGTAATTATAATATAAATTTTACATCCAACAAGCCAACTATCAGTTTTCTCTGACAAGTCTGCCGTAACCTCCAAACATTTGTCTCTGTTGAAACTTAAAGTTCCAATACTTTTGTTGAAGTCTCATTAAAACTTCGAAACTTCTAGAGACAAACCCCTCTCTGACGTTATCCTCCACTACACCTTAGAGAATCCAGTTAAACACTGTTGACACCCTGTGGGCGGAGGACTGACTCACTTGTGCCTACGTTAGAAAAACCAACATCCGGACAACAAAAACGACACGACACAACACTGCACTTTCATATCCTTCTGTTCAAACCAGAGACGAGCGCGACACACAAACGGCATGCAAAACTGGATTCCTTTTATGGCGTTATAAGGCGTAATAAGGGCGTTTCCATTCATATGGAGGTGTTCTGCCATCAGATCTCATTGCTTGCATGTTAGTATGCCCTCACGTGATTGTGAAATGACGGTTTGTGCTTATTTGCTACTAAATAGAGGTTATGTTCTCATTGTAACCACAGGAAGCTCTACACTTGATTAACATTATCATCAGACCTTAAAGCAGATACGCAGAACCATGGCCTCACTTTTTGTTTATAAATGCCTTGAGACCTCAAGAATGGGACAGGAATAACAATAAATCTGATATAGTAATTTTTGCGATTAAAGTGATTCATATTGGTAGCAGTCTGAGTGAATGACCTTGAGATCCGTAATATCACAGCACGAAGTCTATCGGTCTCGTCGTCATTTCCGCTATACTAAAACACAGAGCTGACTGCAACTCCGATCCTCCATTCTCATTCTCATCTCATTATCTCTAGCCGCTTTATCCTTCTACAGGGTCGCAGGCAAGCTGGAGCCTATCCCAGCTGACTACGGGCGAAAGGCGGGGTACACCCTGGACAAGTCGCCAGGTCATCACAGGGCTCCGATCCTCCATTTTGAGCTAATTTATCGCCATGCCACGTAGATGTGTTGCTGGATGATACAGCAACATGACAGAAGGTGGATTTATGTTGCATTCATGGCCCAAGAATGTTCAAACTGCAAAGATTTGGACGCGTTTTGCGAGAAGTTCACAGGCACAT
Source organism: Neoarius graeffei (assembly GCF_027579695.1). Lineage (NCBI taxonomy): Eukaryota > Metazoa > Chordata > Actinopteri > Siluriformes > Ariidae > Neoarius > Neoarius graeffei. Next base: position 48,005,803 of record NC_083572.1, read on the forward strand.
TGGGCGCCTACGAAGTGGTCTCTCCTCTGCTCTGCACATTTTACTAAAGACTCGTACGAAACCTCTGATCTGTTGAGGAGCGTTGGCTATAAACCCGTATTGAAAGAGGGTGCAGTACCAACGATTAAAGAAAACCATAAGAAAAGGGAAGTAAGTTCAGTTGCACCAGTTCTCCTGGAGCGTGAGCCGAGGGTTGTTGGTAAAACCTAGCCTGGGAAATCCCATGCTGCTTTGCACAATCGTTCCGATCTGAAAAGACAGCATGGAAACTATGGTCTAAAGGCTCGCCTGAGTTAGGGAGCCAATCAGAGAGTGGGGAGGGGTGGAAAGACGGTGACGCGTACTACTCGACAAACGGAAGCTTGTAGTTTATTTGGGACTGTTTACGGATCACATTTAACATGGCGGCGAGCGATATGAACCAAACTTTCGATCAAGCTTTGTCTTGCACAAACGGCAGTAATCGTTCGGTGCCATTGTTTTCCTATTTTTGTTTTGCCCTCTCTTTCCTTCTCTTTTTCGCCTCTTCGTCTTCTTCGTCGCTCTAACTACGTCACCGGGTACAACTGCCATGACTGGCCATGGGCTACGTATACGCCAAATGATAGAAGTTCGCAACGTCCAATAAACGGCCGTTGACAATCGTAAACCACACCTCCCCTACGAGAAATTCAATAGGCGGATTCCAGACCATATTTCACTTGTGATATGGTCTGGTGTTAACCAGACTAGGTAAAACCCAGGACGTGACATATTATCACTCGGGCAGTGACCTCCCCGAGGTTGTTGCTAAAACCGGTGAGGTCCTGTCCTGTCCCGGGTTTTAGTAATTGCCTGAGCCGAGCAGTAATGGCGGAATACACAGTATGGAGAAAATTGAGAATGAGTGGAGCAGCTGTCTGATTTCTAAACTGGATATTGCTGCCATCTCTCCCTTACGTGGAAGAAGCGAATGAACGAAGTACTGAACAAACAGCTGAAAGTCAGATCGTTTCAAAACAAAATCGGCCACAAGGTCGGCCTTCAAAAAGCGAGAGCACAGATGGGTAAGCTCCGACTCTCGTTTGGATACAAAACAACAAAAACAACACGATGTTGTTTATCTGCATTTAGATTAGTACATGTAACTTGTACTGTGTGTTTGTTAGCGGTATAAGATTATTTAATTTGCTTCAGAATGTGATTGTCTCAGTTCATCTGATTATTTAATTAGCCTTTTACATTTTAATCAGTGAAAATGCATGCATGTACATGTGTGTTGCATAAGTTATAACACCTATCCTGTTTTAATGAGAGTCAATACACAATCAATGAAGTCAAATCAGTCTTAGTTGAGCAAGTCAGTAACGGTATTTCTTACTTTCACCATAAATGTTTATTTATATGACTTTAGTCTATAGCTGTCAAAGGCCTCGGCCTTAAAACCGGTTACCGCTGTGACGTCACACACTCAGGGCTGGCTGGCTCAGCGGGGCAGCTCGAATGACAACTTTGCAGTCGATTTTAACTCTCAAAAATATATTTTTTTTTTAATTCCCATTTATGGAGCATCCAAGAGTCAAGGATGGAGATGCTATCCACTCAGAAATGTATTTAAAAATAAAGGTTCTGCATATCTCCTTTAAGGCTTTACTCTTGTAATCACTTAAATAATAATCTGTTCAGGAAATATGAGTCTCATGCAATACCCATCATTAAATCAGCTCTGACTGGTTACATAACTCTTAGGGGTGTAATGATACAGCACATCATATTCGATACGAGTCTCTGAATTCACCAAGTGAAAATGGCTGCAGGATAAAATAAGCTATTTATCATAAAGAGTTTCTATAGCGTGAGATGGAATAAACATTTAAATTTAAACCAAGCCACACTTCCACCTCTGAAACAGTAGCTTCCTCTTTATCAGGAATCAGGAGAAGCTACAGGAGTTTTAAAGGGGATGAAAAAAAAAACAACAAAAAAAGCCCAGGGGTGGCACGGTGGTGTAGCGGTTAGCGCTGTCGCCTCACAGCAAGAAGGTCCGGGTTCGAGCCCCGTGGCCGGCGAGGGCCTTTCTGTGCGGAGTTTGCATGTTCTCCCCGTGTCCGCGTGGGTTTCCTCCGGGTGCTCCGGTTTCCCCCACAGTCCAAAGACATGCAGGTTAGGTTAACTGGTGGCTCTAAATTGAGCGTAGGTGTGAATGTGAGTGTGAATGGTTGTCTGTGTCTATGTGTCAGCCCTGTGATGACCTGGCGACTTGTCCAGGGTGTACCCCGTCTTTCGCCCGTAGTCAGCTGGGATAGGCTCCAGCTTGCCTGCGACCCTGTAGAACAGGATAAAGCGGCTAGAGATAATGAGATGAGATGAAAAAAAGCCCATACACTAGCAGTCTAGTATACTGGATTGAGAGTGGCTATGTAGAAGCAGGCAGAAGCTGGAAGGTTCCCATTAATCTTTAAGGTCTGCTGTTTGACAGCACTTTGGCTTCCTGGTAATTTGCAACGCTGACAGCAAGTGATTGACGGACTGAAACATGAGGGTGCTGAATCTGCTAAATATATGTACGATACCCTGAGACGAAGATCACAAAGACAGACGTGCTCTGCTGCATTCAGGCAACCTTTCCTCGATTCGCTCGGGGATAAAACTAAATCATTCACTCTCGATAACCAGGAAGTACATAATCATTAGTGGAGAACACAGGATTCAACAAACACACATCGAGGGCTATATAGAGAGTCACCAGGGTTCTCCACTTTTCAAAAATTAAAGGTGGTGGCGGGGATTTGGGGGGGCGAAGTCTCCCTGAAGCTGATGGACTTTGGGCTTTTTGGACAGTGAAACTGGCCAATAAATGGATAGGAAATGCTCAATCATTGTTAAAATCATTTTACAAAAAAAACCCAAACACATTCTTACTGTACACATCATCTTTACTGTCAGTGTGAGACTCATTTGGCATTTCAGTTGAGACTGATGCGCATCCCTGAATGAATTATATATTTTTTTCTGTGTGTGAAAAATACATGAACGTCCGTGCATCAACAAAATACCCAATTACAATAAATGCATACATTTTTTACAAGACACATAATGTTAATTGGGTGAAACCACTCCAATCCATGCACGAGCTGGTGCGCGTGCCCGAGACTGGCCCTACAAAGCCACCCCGGCCTCCGTAGTTTGATCCAGGAACCCGGAAGTCCTGCAGTAAACAACCACAGTGAAGCAACGGGAAAATGCAACTCTCGCCTACACAATCACAGATACGTAAAATAAAAGACCTGAACTTAATGTGCGTGTGCGCTGTTATATGATTACTGTAACAGTGTATGGTCAGAAAAGACGATAGATAAGCGTAAGCGTTGCACAATAACGCTACGAAACAACCTGCGTGTGCACCGCAAAGTTATTTAGCTGCTGGCTAGCTGCAGCTTGTAGCTTCCAGCGTTACTATGCGTCAGTATAGTGTAATGTGGTGCGGTGTAGTGTAACAATCTGTAAGCAGCCGGCCGGATGGTTTTCTACTGCAATCGCGTGGCCACTTCAGGTAGCCCTGTATACATTCGTTTAATGGTCTTCTGTGCGTTAAATAGTTACAAAATTATAATAAAGCGAATACTTTACGATTTATTTGGTGTATACTGATGAAGTTACGCATTTTTTTTTTTTTGGCCAAGGGAAGGGTGGCGGGCCAGAATTATAACATGGTGGTGCGCCACTTTAAAAGCGCTCGTGGAGAACACCGAGTTACTAAGAGCACAACTAACAGGATTTAAAAAAAAGAAAAAGAGGGCACTGGTGCTTCAGACACGCCCTCATGGGTCACACCATTGAAAACATATATGCTGCTAAGAGACTGATTAGATCACACAAACACCAAGTTTCAATTAATGTACGTTCTTCAATTGAAAATGGACATAAACACACCCCTACTAAGCATATACCTCGATACGCATTTATCGGGGTGTAATGATACACGAAATTCAAATACACTGTCCCCTAGTAACTCTGGGGAAAAGTCGTCAGATGTCGCTTTGTAACCTAGTCGATGATTCTCTTGTTAATTTTTACAGGTTTTACAAATATACACTACCGTTCAAAAGTTTGGGGTCACCCAGACAATTTTGTGTTTTCCATGAAAAGTCACACTTTTATTTACCACCATAAGTTGTAAAATGGGGCGGCATGGTGGTGTAGTGGTTAGCGCTGTCGCCTCACAGCAAGAAGGTCCGGGTTCGAGCCCCGTGGCCAGCGAGGGCCTTTCTATGCGGAGTTTGCATGTTCTCCTCATGTCCGCGTGGGTTTCCTCTGGGTGCTCCGGTTTCCCCCACAGTCCAAAGACATGCAGGTTAGGTTAACTGGTGACTCTAATGCCGTTTTTCCACTACCAACGCGGCTGAGCCGTGCCGTGCTGAATCGAGCTGAGTGGGGCTGTTGGAGTTGCATTTCGACTACAACCGCGCTGAACCGTGCTGGCTGGAAGTGGGTGGACACATTGGGTGGAGTTAGCGAAAGTGGGTGGACGTCACGTGATGTCGTTAGGCGACGCAAACAGTGACATCAGTGATCTTTTAAGCGGTAGTCTCACAACCCGGATAGTAAACAATAAACATGGAGGACATGGAGTCGTTAGTGTTGCTGGTCTTGGTGCTGTGGCTTGTTGTCACCGACAACGCCAACAGATACTGGCAAGAGCGTATAGATGAGGCGAGGCGCATAAGGCTTCAGAAATTCTCGTAATTCGTAATTATTATTCTTCCGGGTTTACGGTGTTTACAGATCCCAGGGTGTTCGCGGGGCGTGTGTGGGCGTGTGAGGACACTCCTCCTCACCAATCAGTGCACAGGGGAGTGTCTGCTCACGCCCCTAGCCCCACTCGGCTCGGTTTGGCTCGCTTCAGCCCCACTCCAAAACCGTGCGAGTTTTGGGTGCTAAGCAGGGCTGAAGCGAGCTGAGTCGTGCTGCTCTGAGGTAGTCGAAACGTGAGCCGTGTCGGGCTGAAGTGAGCTGAAGCGAGCTGAAAAAGGGTAGTGGAAAAGGGCCATAAATTGACCGTAGGTGTGAATGTGAGTGTGAATGGTTGTTTGTCTCTGTGCCAGCCCTGTGATGACCTGGCGACTTGTCCAGGGTGTACCCGCTTTTTGCCCGTAGTCAGCTGGGATAGGCTCCAGCTTGCCTGCGACCCTGTAGAACAGGATAAAGCGGCTACAGATAATGAGATGAGATGTTGTAAAATGAATAGAAAATATAGTCGAGACATTTTTCTGGCCATTTTGAGCATTTAATCGACCCCACAAATGTGATGCTCCAGAAACTCAATCTGCTCAAAGGAAGGTCAGTTTTATAGCTTCTCTAAAGAGCTCAACTGTTTTCAGCTGTGCTAACATGATTGTACAAGGGTTTTCTAATCATCCATTAGCCTTCTGAGGCAATGAGCAAACACATTGGACCATTAGAACACTGGAGTGAGAGTTGCTGGAAATGGGCCTCTATACACCTATGGAGATATTGCACCAAAAACCAGACATTTGCAGCTAGAATAGTCATTTACCACATTAGCAATGTATAGAGTGGATTTCTGATTAGTTTAAAGTGATCTTCATTGAAAAGAACAGTGCTTTTCTTTCAAAAATAAGGACATTTCAAAGTGACCCCAAACTTTTGAACGGTAGTGTATATTGTAACTTGACTTGTGGTGGAGATGCATGCAAAGGAGAAACGAGTTTCAGTTCAGGGACGTCTGCAGTTTTCAGAGCACCGTACAACAGAAAATCTCAAAATGTCACCACATGAAAGGTACTCCACCACGTGAGCATATCAAATGGCGTCCCATTTCCTTTGTTTGCACCCTACATATGACATACCATAAAGGCTGAATACTCCATCTCGTGCCTTCACAAATAGCGTGGAAAGACTTTGTTGAGATCCGGTCCCAGGGGGGGAAAAAAAAAAAAACACAACACATGACTTCTTGTGTGGGTTTTTAACATCATTTGGAAAGATTTGTACTACATCATCTCTGCATTTTCGCTAAAGATTAAAGGATTTTTTTTTGAGTCAGCTGTGTTTGAGAGAGTGGGCAGACATTAAGTCAAAGTTTGCTCCTCTTTATATTCATCCATCCATTATCTACAGCCGCTTATCCTGTGCAGGGTCGCGGGCAAGCTGGAGCCTATCCCAACTGACTATGGGAGAGAGGCGGGGTACACCCTGGACAAGTCGCCAGGTCATTGCAGTCTTTATATTCAGTTTTCAATAAACTTTTGTCATATTTATGTCTCATCTCATCTCATTATCTGTAGCCGCTTTATCCTGTTCTACAGGGTCGCAGGCAAGCTGGAGCCTATCCCAGCTGACTATGGGCGAAAGGCGGGGTACACCCTGGACAAGTCGCCAGGTCATCACAGGGCTGACACATAGACACAGACAACCATTCACACTCACATTCACACCTACGGTCAATTTAGAGTCACCAGTTAACCTAACCTGCATGTCTTTGGACTGTGGGGGAAACCGGAGCACCCGGAGGAAACCCACGCGGACACGGGGAGAACATGCAAACTCCACACAGAAAGGCCCTCGCCGGCCACGGGGCTCGAATCCGAACCTTCTTGCTGTGAGGCGACAGCGCTAACCACTACACCACCATGCCGCCCCATATTTATCTCATCTCATCTCATTATCTCTAGCCGCTTTATCCTTCTACAGGGTCGCAGGCAAGCTGGAGCCTATCCCAGCTGACTACGGCCGAAAGGCGGGGTACACCCTGGACAAGTCGCCAGGTCATCACAGGGCTGACACACAGACACAGACAACCATTCACACTCACATTCACACCTACGGTCAATTTAGAGTCACCAGTTAACCTAACCTGCATGTCTTTGGACTGTGGGGGAAACCGGAGCACCCGGAGGAAACCCACGCGGACACGGGGAGAACATGCAAACTCCGCACAGAAAGGCCCTCGCCGGCCCCGGGGCTCGAACCCAGACCTTCTTGCTGTGAGGCGACAGCGCTAACCACTACACCACCGTGCCGCCCCATATTTATGTGGTTTAAAAAAAAAAAAACCCACACACCACACTGGGCCTCAGACATGTTCACACTTATACCGGTACAAAAGTGGTATAACTGTATAGATACAAAGTATACCGGTACAGTTTAGTGCATCTGTCCACACTAGCGAGAAATGTTTGCGGTTTTCTTTCACGGTAGTTGAAATGCACGTGCGCGAAATGTTTCCGTGGTTACCGAGTAACTTCCTTCCGAGAATATATGGCATCCGTTATTTCGTGATCTCGAGAAAACAAAACAATTATTTCATGATCTCAGCTGGATCACTGTATCTCCGTCGGTAGAGGCGAAGCCGGGCCAGTCTTCTGCGGAGGTGCCGCGGACTGATTTTGAAATGATCCCTTATTAAAAGACTTAATGCAATCTCTCCCTGTGTCAACCCCTGATCAAAATATTGCCTTATTAGGTGATCGATTATTCCAGACATTCTAATGACTAAAGTTGCGTCTATACAGAATGAGAAATAGCCCCAAAGTCAGCATAGCACAAGTCTCTTGGCGCACCTGAATGAACCATTTCTCAGCTGTTTACTCGAGATCACGGAAAAATTGTTTTGTTTTCTCGAGATCTCGAAATAACGGTTTTGTTTTCTCGAGATCTCGAATTAGTTGTGTTGTTTTCTCGAGATCCTGAATTAATTATGCCGTTATCTCAGGATAACAAGGTGAATAAAAAAAAAAGGATTATATGAAGGGCCTCTCTCGGCTTCCATACGGATGAAACAACGTGTGTGTGCTTTTTGTTGTCAGTGTACAGTCTGTATTTCTGCTGGTCATTTATTCAGTCGAATCGTATAAAACGCGCGAGGCAGTTGAGAAAGAAACAAACGAATCTCCGTTCTTCACTATTTTATTCAGCGAAGACATCGATTGAGGTGTGTGACTTTGCGCATGCGCATTATATTTGTATCGATACAGAGCCGCTTCATCTGTCCACACTACAGCGAAGCGCTACAGTACCGATACTGTACCGGTACGAAACCCATACATTTGTGGGTTTCGAACCGATACAGTTATACCGCTACAGTACCGGTATAGTTGCTAGTGTGGACAGGTGTCGCGGTACGAAAGTAGCTTCGGATCGGTACAAAATCCCTAGTGTGGACAGGGTATTACTTGTACTCCCTGAAAAATGTGGCAGTGGCAAACGCATTTTAACATCAAACATCTGGTTCAACTTCAAAATCATTTGTTTGGATTTAGAGTATATTAGCACTCGTCCTGATCTACTCACCAGGCGATATCCTTCAGAGAAACTCCTCATACTTCACAGATAGGGTTGTGATTGGAAAGACACACACACACACACACACACACACACACACACACACACACACGATACAGATAGCTCTGGGTTTTCATTTGCTGTTGAGACCTGTTACAGATTTCTTTAGTGGACACTGCCATCACTTTGTGGCATTAGTGCAGCCAGCCTTCTCGACTAACGGCTTCATAAATCAAGGATCTTTTCTGCACAACATTCACTGGCACTCAATCAAGCTACTGAGAGAGAGAGAGAGAGAGAGAGAGAGAGAGAGAGAGAGGAGATGGAGAGCAGATCTGAGCACAGGTCATAACCTTAAGGGAACTTCAAGGAGCTTCATCTTTTCACCTCCTTCCTGTCCAGGCGTTGGATATCCGATTCCCCTATGAGTGCATCGAGCTCACCTTGAACACAATATTGTTCACCCGTTCAAAATACATTCACGTTTTCTCTCTCAGTGCGGGACTAAAATCATCAAACTGTAATTCCATCGCTCATACATCACTAACACATGACGTTTCAGCTGTGTGCTTATTGGAGGAGTCTCACAGACCGCAAGGACGTCAATCTGCGTCAGGCAGTAAAACTTGTCTGATGAATTATTACCAGAGCATTTTTTAAGGATTTTCCACTAGGAGACCAACTGGTCTGGGCAATACAATCACAGGCCCCAGAGTCCATGCGGCTGCACCGCTGCAGCATATTCTGTGATGCAAAATGGTTCACCAATCACCATACAGACAAACACACTACAGGCTACATCCACACGACAATGGCAACGAGATTTTTTTTTTTTAGCGGGTAAAAAAATATATATATATCGCGTCCACATGGGCAACGGATCAGTAAAATATCAGGTACATATGGCAACACGGGGCGGCACGGTGGTGTAGTGGCTAGCGCTGTCGCCTCACAGCAAGAAGGTCTGGGTTCGAGCCCCGTAGCTGGCGAGGGCCTTTCTGTGTGGAGTTTGCATGTTCTCCCCGTGTCTGCGTGGGTTTCCTCCGGGTGCTCCGGTTTCCCCCACAGTCCAAAGACATGCAGGTTAGGTTAACTGGTGACTCTAAATTGAACGTAGGTGTGAATGTGAGTGTGAATGGTTGTCTGTGTAAGCCCTGCGATGACCTGGCGACTTGTCCAGGGTGTACCCCGCCTTTCGCCCGTAGTCAGCTGGGATAGGCTCCAGCTTGCCTGCGACCCTGTAGAACAGGATAAAGCGGCTAGAGATAATGAGATGAGATTTCTAGACGACCTATTTGCGTCCCTGTTAAGTACACACAGTACCTTGGCAAGAAGGTGAACCAAATTTAGCAAGGGTATGCATTACCTCTGCCAACTTTGTTGGAGGTTATGTTTTCACCTCCGTTTGTTTGTCTGTTCCCAACATAACTCAAAAAGTAATGAATGGATTTTGATGGCATTTTGAGGAAAGGTGGGCCAAGGAACAACTGATTCGATTTTGGTGCAAATATGAATATGTGGCTTGGTGGAGGTATACGCTCTCCCGAGTGCCCTTCTAGTTTACGGTATGGGACAGACAGCAGTGGAAAACACCAACAAAATGCACAATCACACTTATTTTACCAACCACGCAGTGTACAAGCACTATAATACAATGATAAGAACAGGAAGTCCAAACTGCCATCACTGGCTCATTGGTACTATAATCATAGGCCCCAGTTCCAAATGGGCTCAGAGTTTAAAGGAGTTTTGTACTTAGACCAATCGGAACATTTGTTATATAGAGGACATTATTGATTAAGATTGGGTAATCAAATATGGCCAAACTAAATTTGCTGCAGAAACAAGTTTTCTTAGCCAAAGTAGAAGGAGAAACTTCAAGCAATCCAATTTTTACACAAAGGCTGGAACGTAGTCCTTATGAAACGGTGAGAGGTCACTTACTTGTAGATAGATAGATAGATAGATAGATAGATAGATAGATAGATAGATAGATAGATAGATCTTTATTGTCCCCTCAAGGGACGGACGGACGGAAATCGCCACGACATAATCCCCCTTCGGGCCTTTCAGCCAGCAGGGGATAAAAACGGCTTAATTCGTATATTTTTGAAAGCAGAGTCAAAAATCAGGCACCCTTAGCTTTAAGAACATCACAAAAATGTTCACTAAGGCCCTGTCCACATGGCAATGGATTCAGGTGAATCTGATAAAATTGTTTATCGTTTCGGCCTGGCGTCCACACAGCACCGGCGTTTTGGGTGCCCCAAAAACGATATTTTTTGAGAACGGGTTCCAGAGTGGAAAAATCTGGCAACGGCGCCGCTGCGAAGTCGTCTGGATGAGTAGAACGGATTTGTTTACGATGACGTCACAACCACATGACTAGAACAAGCAGCACTCTCGCTGTTTTGTATGAACCACTGCATTGCATTCACGTTTGTATACAGCTTTTCTTTTAAATAAACAAGTAACTGAACCATTTCTTGAATTTCTTTTTTTTACTGGATAAGACTGCTTTTCAGGCGGCACGGTGGTGTAGTGGTTAGCGCTGTCGCCTCACAGCAAGAAGGTCCGGGTTCGAGCCCCGTGGCCGACAGGAGCCTTTCTGTGTGGAGTTTGCATGTTCTCCCCGTGTCCGCGTGGGTTTCCTCCGGGTGCTCCGGTTTCCCCCACAGTCCAAAGACATGCAGGTTAGGTTAACTGGTGACTCTAAATTGAGCGTAGGTGTGAATGTGAGTGTGAATGGTTGTCTATGTGTCAGCCCTGTGATGACCTGGCGACTTGTCCAGGGTGTACCCCACCTTTCGCCCGTAGTCAGCTGGGATAGGCTCCAGCTTGCCCGCGACCCTGTAGAACAGGATAAAGCGGCTACAGATAATGAGATGAGATGAGAAGACTGCTTTTCAAAATGTTCACACACAATAAGAAAATTAAGTTATATAAAACTATGCACACTAATAAAACTAATTTGTACACACAGAAGGCACGATTTCCTCACGTAGTCGCAGCCATCTTCTTCTTGTTGTTGTGTGCTTGTTCCTGTGAGTGCTTCACGCCGGGTGGAAGAAGGGGTTTATGCGCATGCGTCCTACTTCTTCTATTGTTCTGGTGTCTCCGATGGGACCGTCTTACAGCGCACGTAGAGGTGTGGCATGTGTATTGCATCGTTTTCAGCAAGCGTTGCGTTGGCATATGTACCTGATATTTTACTGATCCATTGCCCATGTGGACGCAATTTTTTTTTAAATAAAATCTCATTGCCATTGTCATGTGGATGTAGCCTTAATGTACTGCAAGCCAGCAACATAATAAAATACTTTACTTTGCAACCACTCAAGTATACACTTTGCACATCAACAAACCATTGTTGTATTCATTCTGAACAGCCTCAGGAGGTCCGAAGGCCCTATATTTTATGCAGTATGAAAATCAATTGAATAGCAGTTTCGAGAAATAAAGCATTTCTAATATGCACAGAATTTGTAGACTAAAGGCCTCTGCATGCTCTTGCGACAAGGCTTTCGCAGACAGCTTTTCGCAGACAGTTGTAATTTATCGTTGAGCGGGGAGTAATAGGCGTGCGCGATGTTATTCACCGCCACAATGCAAGGGGGCGCGAAGTCGCGAAATCGCTAGGAGTAGTTGGTGGGTGTGGTTAGTGGAGTGTTTATCCTCCGGTTACTTATAATGACTAGAACTGGAGTCGTATAGATGTACGTACTTCCTCACTTCCTCGATCAACCGCTCTTCATGCTGCTCCATCTTCGCTCGTGTTTTTAAAAATGGCGGTCGTGAAAACAAACCAAACCGGGAAAGTAGGGAAGCGGAAGTGCGTGTACAGCGGATGTAGAGTGGACCAATCAGAGCCCTCTTGTCTGCGACGCAGTCTGCGAGGCTTCTGCGGTGGTCACACTTTTTGGGAGGTGCGCGCAGAGCATCTGCGAAGGTGGGGGGGGCTACGCTGACGCTATCTGTGACGCTATCTGCGAGGACTGGGTTGTCAGCATAAATTGGCCTTCAGACAGCACTTTACTCATAAATATTCATTCGCAAAGGCAGTTCTCAAATCATGAATGAAGGGGCAGCATAATTCTAACGCAACATCTAAATCTGAACGGCTTGTCGAAGCACGCGTTTTCTGAAATGGGCAGAACAAAAGAAGCTGACCGAGTTGTCTTATTTCAGAGTCTGTGGGTTGGTAGGCACTCCAACCACCCAAACGTGTTTGCACAAGCCCTGAAAAAGTGAGTTTTTCATAACATGTCCCCTTTAATACATTGCAAGGCATTTCAATATAATTTTATAATATACACAAACAGTATCACGCCATTTTACTTTCGTTATTGTAATAGTGTCCATTACAAATCCATCATCGCTCACCTTAACCATAAAATGAAGCGCCTACCGCTGCTATAATACGAATTAAAATGTCCGTTGCGACTGTATTTTTAAAACAAATTTTGCAAACGCTATGTTCGAGGAGACGCTCTGCGTTAAAAGCAACAACTGGACTGCATTAATTTAATGATTCACTGCCTATTGCGATCATGATCTCGGTAAAAGCCCCATTAAATTTGAGAGCAGGGAAAAGGTTGCCTGCACCTTCCTGAAAGAGCAGCTACTTCCTACAGCTTTGAACCAATTCCAGCAGGTACTGCAAGACAGCTGCACAAAAGATGGGAGTGAGCTACACCACAGAAAATAAACATAAAGAAGAGAGTAGGAGCAGATGTGTCCACAACTAGGGAGTGAAAATTATTTCTTGGCAGCACTGTGCGTCATCGGGTTCCTTCAAATCCGATTTAGAAGGGGGGGATATAAATTTTAAAAACCCAGACACTTCTAGAGAAAGATGGAACCACCAGAAAACCAAACCATGCCACGTTGGACTGACAGAGGAGATCGGGCTCTATAGTCGGCACTGAAAAGCTGGGACTTCATCCAATTACGGTTACTGCCAGGCACGGAGGTTTGTTGGTTTCTGCATCCCTCCCTCCCTCCCCTCTGTCTCTCTCACTCACTCTCTCAAATTACAAAGCTTCTCCACACTCTCTCTCTCTTTATGAGGTAGCTACTAGCCACATATGCCGAACAGCTGCTTCCATAAACACAGGATTCAGTAGTTTCTCATTCAGTTATATATAAACCACCTGACATCATCTCATTTGAGAAGAAGGAAATAACAGGTTTGCTGCGACTTGTAATCTGCTACCTGCTGCCTGCAATTAGTGCAGATTAAATTATTGTTAAAAATACTTCACTTTAATGAATTTTCCCCCCTGCGTGGCTTTATGGGACTGGAATGCACTCGGGATGGCTGCGCACCTTTTCCGAGTACGTTATAGCTACGACCTCGATGCACGTAGGAGGTGCGCAGGGCAGGACTTTAGCTGTCTGCGAGACGGAGGAGTCGACGCTGGCACATTGCTCAAACTAAGCCAAAGCTAATGATCAGAGACACTTCATGCTATCCTGGAGATGGACACACATCACCATGGTGACTCGGACACCAATCACCAGGCTATGTGCTGGGCCGTGATTATGTAACGAAGATACATATGGACTCACAAAACCACACACATCCATGCTGACCTAATTAAGAATGAGCATCCACAGTCAGGTCCAAAAATATTTGGACACCGACAGGCTTGTTATTTTAGCCGTCTATAGCACAGTATGTCGGATTCGAAATGAAATAATGAATGGAGCACTTGCATGTGACGTCACAGCCGATCCAGATTGTGACAGACGCCATCTTGTAGGTCAAACGCCATATTTCCGCCTTCTACTTCTGCTTTTACTTCTACCTTTTCTTCTGGAAAACCCTACTATATACAATTCTACTACAACGGCTGCGGCTACAAGCTCTCCCTACCTGTGCACGTTTTTTTATGTTTTTTGTGTGTATTTTTGTGTGCTGTTCGTCTGTACCGGACTTCAATATCCACTACAACCGTATGGACTTACTGGACATTGGTTTCCAGCAGAAAATGACGGTTTGTAGCGATTTCCATCGCATGCACAACATTCCGGACGAGACAGAGAGACCAGCGGGGTCTCCGTGGATTGTTATCGGAAGCAAAGTGAAGGAGGTGGTGCCGGGAGCGGAAGCAAAAGCGCGGCTGCAGAGCCGGCCTGTTGACTAAGCTCAGAAAACAGCCACTCAAGCCTCCACTGCCAAGCCTCTATCTCTCCAACGCCAGATCCATGGTAAACAAGACGGACGATTTGGAATTACAGCTGGAATTACCTTATTCTATTCTATAATCGGCTGGTCAGTGCTATACTCAATACTTAAGTGACTTACCCATCCAATAAGGATTATTTTCTTGTTACAAGATGCCACATCTTAGTTGCTGACAAATCCTGAATTTCTGTAAAGATAACTGTGCAGAGATTTATAAGCACGCAGTGCTTCACCACTGAACAGCAAGGGAAAGTTTATGAGGTAATTATACACGTCTGGGTATTCCGCTGGCAGTTCAATATCCACTGACACGGTCGTGAAAACTCCGTCCAGTAAGCCATAAGGGTCACTAATCTGTAGATCATTTATTTTAGACATATATCTAGTTAACTGTTCATTAGAAAAATGAGCCGTGTAGTCCGTCGGTTGAAATTGATCCATTCTGTACGAGTGCAGCAGTATTCAGCGGTGTTTTTTACCAAAAAAATGGCGGCTGTGTACTTTCCGGTCACGTGACTGCAAGATCTCTATACAAGC
The DNA here is from genome assembly GCF_027579695.1 of Neoarius graeffei. Lineage (NCBI taxonomy): Eukaryota > Metazoa > Chordata > Actinopteri > Siluriformes > Ariidae > Neoarius > Neoarius graeffei. Next base: position 48,020,813 of record NC_083572.1, read on the forward strand.
TCAAAGCGTGGCTTTAGTTTGGGAGCACGGACAACCAAATCGGATAAACGCTGTCGGAATTACAGCGCTTTTATACGTGGCCCTTTTAAGGGACCAAAACTATTTGGATGCCCAGCTGTTCCATTGCAGAGGTGTTATTCCCTCCTCCTCACCAACAAGTAAGCAGATCTAGATTTGATTTCAAGTGTAGCATTTGCAATCGGTTGCCCTTAACTCTCAATATGAAGTCCAAAGAGAGCCATCAAGTAGGCTGAGGAGAAAAAAAAAACTATTTGGTACATTCTTAAAAAGAACAAAAGCACTGGTGAGCTCTTGAACACCAAAATACCCAAGACCACCATAGGGATTGGGGGGAATAAATAAATAAAACTGTGATAGATGACAAAAGAATTCTTTCTCTGGTGTAGAAAAATTCATTCACAACAACATTTGGTCAGTTCAGGAACACACTCCAGAAGGTAGGTGCGTCTGTATCAAAGTCAACAAACACAGGTTTTACCACAAGGTGTAACTCACTGGTAAGCCTCAAAAACAGGAAGACCACATCGGAATCAAAAACTTGGAAAAAATAAATAAATAAATAATAATGCCTGTACCGTTCTGGAACGACCTGAGAGAAATGATTAGACAAAGACCAACTGGTACCAGAATGAGAAGAGTATGGAGAAAGAAAGGAACTGCTCATGATGAAGAATACCACCTCATTTTCTGGCGTGAGCATGTATGGCTGCCAGAGAAACTGATTCCGTTGTATTTATTAAATGTGACCGCTGTCAAAGCAGCACGATGATTTCTTTAGTGTCTTGGGATATATTCTCTGATAACACTCAGCCAAATGCTTCAAAACTCAGTCAGCACTTTACAGTGCAGATGGACAATGACCAGAAGCATACTTTGAAAGCAGCCCAACACTTTTTAGGCAAAGAAATGGAATGTTCTGCAATGGCCAAATCAATCCAATGCATTTTACTTGGTGAAGGCCAAAACGCTCCAAGAACAAGCGGAAACTGAAGACAGCTGCAGTAGCTATCAGAACATCACCAGGGAAGAAACCCAGCATCTGGTGAGGACTATGGGGTTCTAGACTTCAAGTGGGGGGGGGGGGGGGGGGGGGGGGTTTGAAATTAAAGTTGGTATTTATTTACATCTCATCTCATCTCATCTCATTATCTCTAGCCGCTTTATCCTTCTACAGGGTCGCAGGCAAGCTGGAGCCTATCCCAGCTGACTACGGGCGAAAGGCGGGGTACACCCTGGACAAGTCACCAGGTCATCACAGGGCTGACACATAGACACAGACAACCATTCACACTCACATTCACACCTACGCTCAATTTAGAGTCACCAATTAACCTAACCTGCATGTCTTTGGACTGTGGGGGAAACCGGAGCATCCGGAGGAAACCCACGCGGACATGGGGAGAACATGCAAACTCCGCACAGAAAGGCCCTCGCCGGCCCCGGGGCTCGAAACCGGACCTTCTTGCTGTGAGGCGACAGTGCTAACCACTACACCACCGTCCCGCCTGAAGGAATTATTATTGCAGTTAATTAATGCTGTGCCTGCACCTAAACCTAACCCTAACCTCAGTAAAGAAAAGGAAACTTTTTGGCTCTTTTTATTTACTTACTTACATTTTTGTTTAAAAAAAACCCCCACCAATTTCCTTGTAGGGACCATCCGAATGTCCCCACAAGGTCGAAATTGTCAGATTTTACTATCTTTGTGGGGACATTTGGTCCTCAGTAATATATAAACACACACACGCACTTGTTTTTGTGACTTTTCGATAGGATTATACTGTGTATCTGTAAATACAGTATATACATTATAGCGTATACTAAATCTAACCCTAACTTTTGTCCGTCCATCCATCCATCCATCCATCCATCCATCCATCCATCCATTATCCGTAACCGCTTATCCTGTCCAGGGTCGCAGGCAAGGTGGAGCCTATCCCAGCTGATTATGGGTGAGAGGCGGGGTACACCCTGGACAAGTCGCCAGGTCATCACAGGGCTGACATACAGACAAACAACCATTCACACACCTTCACATTCACACCTACGGTCAATTTAGAGCCACCAGTTATCCTAACCTGCATGTCTTTGGACTGTGGAGGAAACCGGAGCACCCGGAGGAAACCCACGCAGACACGGGGAGAACATGCAAACTCCGCACAGAAAGGCCCTCGCCAGCCACGGGGCTCGAACCCAGACCTTCTTGCTGTGAGGCGACAGCGCTAACCACTACACCACCATGCCACCCCCTAACTTTTGTGGGAATCTCAATAACTGGAAATAAATGTTTTCTGTTCTGAAAAAAGGATCATGTTGCTTTAAAAAGCATGTTGCGTTTCCAGGACTTGTCAAGCGTCAACATTTATGCATGACTTGATATTCATCTTGCTAGCATTAATAAACAGAATTACATTCAGACCAAAAGACGTTAAATATAAGGATTTTCATGACGTTCCAGGCTTGTTCTATCCAGCACCACGTGGCCCTGAACACATTAGATGATGTGTTGTAAATGGAATACCAACCTGAATGCCCAAACGTTTGTGTTTTTGTGTTCCCAGCCAATCGTGCCATATTCTTATTCAAACTTAAGGCAGATTGTGGAAGGCTTTCCACAAGTACCCTTGAATTACTGCCAGGGCTTATATCCTGTGCATATTGCTCTTTGGAGAGCATCTTCATCAGCAGAATCTCTCATCTCATCTCATTATCTCTAGCCGCTTTATCCTTCTACAGGGTCGCAGGCAAGCTGGAGCCTATCCCAGCTGACTACGGGCGAAAGGCGGGGTACACCCTGGACAAGTCGCCAGGTCATCACAGGGCTGACACATAGACACAGACAACCATTCACACTCACATTCACACCTACGGTCAATTTAGAGTCACCAGTTAACCTAACCTGCATGTCTTTGGACTGTGGGGGAAACCGGAGCACCCGGAGGAAACCCACGCGGACACGGGGAGAACATGCAAACTCCGCACAGAAAGGCCCTCGCCGGCCACGGGGCTCGAACCCGGACCTTCTTGCTGTGAGGCGACAGCGCTAACCACTACACCACCGTGCCGCCCTCAGCAGAATCTGTGTGTGGAAAAACTGTTCTGACAAAGCACCTGATGCTTTCTCTACATTCCTGCAACGGCTCTATATAAGCCTGGTATAAAAATCTAGGCGAAAGCCAGAGCTTAAAATTCTCACTGGGTGTGACCGAGTATGGCAAACCCGTTTCCTCTAGTTCCTTCAACATGCCTCACCCTCATTCTCTTCATCACCACCACTGTAAATCAGCATCATGTTTCTCAGAACTCATCCTCTTCATTAGTAAAGAGCCACGGAATACACTGAAACCCTCGGCTTTGGTGAAGATCGGAGGATCATTTTGATTCAGAAGAGAATAGCGCGACAATAAAAGTCCAACAGCAATAGATTATGAGCTTCGAGTCCATCTGAGGGAGCTGAACAAATGGAAAACACGTTTCAAATCGAGAATAGCACTCTCCCCCATTACAATTCTGAGATTGATTCAAGCCATATTGCTCCAGAAGGCTCATCTCTGGAAAATTATTCATGGTTGCTATGGTAATACAATACTCTTACCTTTATTAAAAGAAAAAAAAAGGGACATAAAACTAAAATAAACAAATCCACGCTATGAAATATTTCTGTAACTACATTGTTTCCTAACATTTTCCTTGTGAGAACAAATCTCATCCTCTCCATCTCTTACCCTATTCTTCTCCACATTTATAATTAGCTTTGCCTGCGTCACACATAAGGCAACTGACCTCAACTTTGAGTGCTAAGGGAGGTTCTAGTTTGCTGAAAGAAAATAGAGATGTGTTTCCAGCTTCTCCTTTATATTTCATCACCTTCTTGACATGCTGTGGATTTGGAGGAATTACATGGTCTCTGCCTGAGCTTAACATGCAATCAGACACACAGCCACTGAGACATTTTAGGTCAAGACTGTCTGAACACCACGCAGTACGCGTACACACCCCATTTTATTGTTGGAAAAACATGGGTGTACTCAAGACATGCTTTTAAAAAAAAAAAAAAGACCCTGACTGACGAGTTAAAAAAACCTGCCTTTAATGACTGCATACTGCTATCTAGAATATTAAAGGTCATTTTTAAACTTGCTTTATTTCATAATTAACCTGTTATTCAATTACATTTTCGCTTTTATTAACCTTATATCATGACTCGTATTGGCACATTATATATTATACTTATCGGCCTTTTCGGTTTTTAGCCATGTTGAACGTAGTTCGTTTGGTCCACGGCAGGCGTCGCTTATCCGCGTGATCTTCACGAGACTTGTGCGAGACTTCAAACGTGAAGTGTCAACGCCGCCATTTTGAAAACTGTTTACACAGCGGCCAGATCGCCGTATCATTCCAATTTAGATTCATTTCAAGATTTCATCAGTGATGGAGATTATTCCATACGACTTCCAACCAACGTGGAGTAGAGAAGAGCTGGAAAGACGACAGGATAAGGACTAGTCCGTCGCGCTGGTATTTACGTCGTTACTGTTGCACAACTAAAACGTGCCGGATCAGGCGGCAGGTGGGTTTCCAAAATATCCAAAATAAATAGTTTGATGATATTTTTGTGATAAATACATATTATACTGAGTGCATTTCCCACATAATCCTCACTAAGGTTTCGGACAGCACTACAAAATGGCGTCCCCGCGATATAATGAGTAGGGAGCGATTTCCGACACGGGAGGAAAACTTCCGGCTTGATTACGTCAGCATTCGAAAGAGGGCGCGTGCGTCTTTTGATGACGTTGGCAGATGATGGTCGCTTTGATTTCCGCTGTATGTTTTACTTTCGTCCTATGAAGTCTCACACAGGTCTCAGCGAATCTCGTTTATGGCCATTGCTTCGACATATGGACTGATATTACGTAGCGTATTTCAAAACACTCAACTTGCTATAACAGTGAAAAAAAGCTATCAAAAATGCATTCCTACATTTTATAAAATAAGATAAATAGAATTTTGATTAAAAAAAATTTGCCTTCAGTTCCCCTTTAAAGGTGTAGTCAATTCATCAATTTTATGCCAATACACTTTTTGATGAATTCAGTGAATTTGTAAAGCTCCTCACGGTCTGCTAGCTGTCCGTTCTGTGTGCGCGCTGAAAAAGATCCGTGTTCGCACACAGTCCTGGATCTTTAAATGGGAAACAAAGTGGATCAGATCCAGCCATACAACACTATTCTAGCCAATCAGCAACAGGGAACTGGGCGATCGTGCACAGGATGATGGGGGAAGGCGAAGGCAATACGGTGGCCGACAAGGGTCAAACAGACGGCAACGGCCCAATATGTCTCAGTTCGAGAAAACAGCTTCAAGTACAGAAACGATGCAAAATCACAAACTCAAACACAAGTCTAAACGAGGTCTAAATGATAAAACGTGCTGCAAAAAACAAAGACAAATGCATCATCATCAAACGTGATGCAAATAGAGAAACGATCTGCAAACGAAAAACGCTGCATTACCTGTCACTACAAACGGAGATGCTCCAAACCTGCAGGGGGCGCTCTCAGCATAACAGCTCAATAGAGCGTTGTACAGTGATATAAACACACACACATATATATATATATATGCACCATTGTGGTTCAGTCAGCTGTTCTGTCTCTCTCCATCCCGTGCGTCTCTTAATTGAGCGGTTACGCTGAGAGCGCCCCCTGCAGGTTTGGAGCATCTCCGTTTGTAGTGACAGGTAATGCAGCGTTTTTCATTTGCAGATCGTTTCTCGGTTTGCAGATCGTTTCTCTATTTGCATCGCGTTTGATGATGATGCATTTGTCTTTGTTTTTTGCAGCACGTTTTAGCATTTAGACCTCGTTTAGACTTGTGTTTGAGTTTGTGATTTTGCATCGTTTCTGTACTTGAAGCTGTTTTCTCGAACTGAGACGTATTGGGCCGTTGCCGTCTGTTTGACCCTTGTTGGCCACCGTAAGGCAAAGATGAGGGAAAGGGGCGGGAACTGTGATTCATGCGCCATACTAGTTGGGGGCATTAATGCACCAATTCGCTCTTTGCCAACCTTCAATAAACCTCATAAGAAGAAAGAAAAGAGGGCCACTGGCCAGGAGAAGAAGCATTGCAAGTGGTAGGCGTGTGAGGAAGCGGAAGAACTAGTCTGGCTAACGCAACTTCAAAGCTCTGCGAGCATTGGTCTGGCAAAGATATTAAGCCCAACCGTTTCCCAAAGCGCGTGGTTGACCAGCCTCCCTGAAATGCCTCAGTTTGCTACTGGTCGAAGCCAGAAAAGGCTGTGACGAAGCTTAAACCAATCACATCACTCTTTCCTCTGACGTATGTGACGCAACGGAAACTGCTTGAGTAACAGGAAGAAGATAAATATCTCCAGGGCTGCACTTTGCTCCATTTTCAATAAGAACTTCCCGTTGAATGCTTTCAATACAGCATCTACCGCTGTGTCAAAGGCTTGCCGCTGCTCCATGTTCTTAATGTTTCTAGTGAATGAAGCGCTTCCGGCATAGATTCTGTAAACAATCTATGGCTTCCGGTCGCAGTTCTACTACGTCACTGCCTTGAACACGCCTCTACCCAGGGCCGTTGGAGATGCTCAAAGTTGAATGGCTCCCGATTTTTTGGGAGCTTGGACGAGCTGGAGATAGCTTGCCTTGCCAGACTAAGTTCGCAACAGGCCCCCGTGTTGCGTCACACTTAGGATGGGTGGGCCCAGGCTACGGAAGAACACAAACCTTAGCTGGGCGGCTCTCCTGTCCATCCTGTTTTCCAATGTTTGCTTTCTGGACAATAAACTGGACTAGATCAGAGTCCAGCAGTCTACTCGGCATGAGTTCAGAAACTGCTGCATCTTCGTTTTCATGGAGACATAACTCCATGACCGCCCAGGACACCGCCATTCAGCTAGATGCGCTCACCTTGTTTCATGCCCTCCCTCTACAGTGAGGCTCATGGTGGATGCTTGTGTGTACATCAACTTGGAATGGTGCAAGAACTTGGTGCTAGTTTCTAGTTACTGCTCATTGTTTTATTCACACTAGAACTGTGTTTGATTGATTTAGTAATTACTGTACTGTCTTGCAATGTTTGAGCATGTGCACTTGATGTAGTCCTGTGTAGTCTTTAATTCTGTGTTGCTTCACGTAGCACTATGGTCATGGAGGAACGCTGCTTTGTGTACTGTACCATTCGGTACAATAAGCCCATTCGGGTTTTTTGCCTCTCCCTGAACTTTATATTATTTTGTTTTCTTTATTTTTTTGTAATTTTAACTGTGCAAAAATAAAGAACTGAACTGAAAAATTAAAATGGATTTTTGGAAGGTTAGCACCATTTGATTTACACAACATGCAGACCATTTTAAAGCTGCATTTTTTTTTTTTTTAATTGTGACAAACAATAATTAAGATGAAAAAAACAGAAATCTGGAGTGTGCAAAGGTATTCACCCCCTTTTGTATGAAACCGCTAAATAAGAGCTGGTCCAACCAATTCACTTCATAAGTCACATAATTAGTTGATTAAGATCCACCTGTGTGCAATCAAAGTGTCACATGATCTGTCACATGATGTCTGTATAAATCAGCCTGTTCTGGAAGGACCCTGACTCTGCAACACTACTAAGCAAGCAACATGAAAACCAAGGAGCTTCCAAACAGGTCAGAGACAAAGTTGTGGAGAAGTATAGATCAGGGTTGGGTTATAAACAAATATCCCAAACTTTGAATATCCCAGGGAGCACCATTAAATCCATTATAGCAAAATGGAAAGAATATGGCACCACTACAAACCTGACAAGAGAAGGCCACCCACCAAAACTCACAGACCGGGCAAGGAGGGCATTAATCAGAGATGCAACAAAGACACCAACAATAACGCTGAAGGAGCTGCAAAGATCCACAGCAGAGATGGGACGATCTGTCCATAGGACCACTTTAAGCCGTACAATCCACAGAGCGGGGCTTTATGGAAGAGTGGCCAGAAAAAAGTAACTGCTTCAAGAAAAAATAAATAAATAAAGCACGTTTGGAGTTTGCCCAACGCCATGTGGCAGACTCCCCAAACAGATAGAAGAAGATTCTCTGGTCAAATGAGACGAAAACTGAATTTTGGCTATTATAAGAAATGCCATTTGTGGCGCAAACCCAACACCCTGAGAACACCATTCCTACAGTGAAGCATGGTGGTGGCAGCATCATGCTGTGGGGATATTTTTCATCTGCACGGACAGGAAAACTGGTCAGGACTGAAGGAAAGTTGGATGGCACTAAATGCAGGGCAATTCTAAAGGAAAATCTGTTCGAGTCAGCCAGAGGTTTCAGACTGGGACGAAGGTTCACGGTCCAGCAGGACAATGACCCTAAACATACTGCTAAAGCTACACTGGAGTGGTTTAAAGGGAAACATTTAAATGTCTTGGAATGGCCTAGTTAAAGCCCAGACCTCAATCCAATTGAGAATCTGTGGCATAACTTGAAGATTGCTGTCCACCAATGAAACCTATCTAACTTGAAGGAGTTGGAGCAGTTTTGCCTTGAGGAATGGGCAAAAATCCCAGTGGCTAGATGTGCTAAGCTAATAGAGACATACCCCAAGAGACTTGCAGCTGGAATTGCAGCAAAAGATGGCTCTACAAAGTATTGACTTTTGGGGAAGTGAACACCTACGCACACTTCAGATTTCTGTCCCCCCCCCATCTTAATTACTGTTTGTGTCACAGTAAAGCAATTTGCACCTTTAAAAGTTGTAGGCATGTTGTATAAATCAAATTGTGCTAACCCCCCAAAAATCCATTTTAATTCCAGCTTGTAACGCAACAAAACAGGACAAACACCAAGGGAGATGAATACTTTTGCAAGACATTGTACATCCACACTCACTGGATTTTGAGAAACAGAGCGGTTATTTTTTGCAAAATTTGATAATTAAAAGGTTTATACAAAACATCCGGCAGAATAATTTCCGCTTAGGCGAACTTTTTAAAAACCTATCGATGGCTGCACAAATTGACTTTAGTGTTGTTTTTTCCTGGGACATTTCAATTATGTAATTTTTAAACTTCGAGCTTTTGAACGAGTCTTAATTTTTTTTTTTATTTTGTTGAATTAAGATAAAGAATGTAAAACCAGCAAAATGACTTTAGGAATTTGTGAAAAATGCTATAGTAATTATTGATAAAGGATACGTTCTTACCATCAATATTTTCATTCCATATTTTGTTGCTTTTTTGGGGTTTTGTTTTCGAGTAGAATATTTATTTTGTCCTCGGTTGGTTCAGCAACACGCACCACCATTGTTTTTCTCTACTCACAGTATATGAGCTGATTGGCTACTCTACTATGAGGCTATCAGAGCGCACGATAGCAACACAGGCGCTAAGAGAGCAGGGAACCAGTCTAAAGTAGCTCGTCTCGTTTCACGGGAAATGCATTAAAAAATTTTATTCATCAGCACGACAATATATAAAAGTACAAAAATACTTTGAGGAAATCATTCAAATGTCTGTGTTTTTGGTTATAATTCATCGAAGTATGCGTGTGTTCGGTTGTACTGGAAAAGCTCGGCTCAGAGAGGTCCACATAATGACGTAATTATACCAACTGGCTCAGGGCGACGAGGGTCAAGGACATCGTGTGCCAGCAGCGCGGTTGAAGCGGGCAGGTGTCAAACTTGGAACGTTTATATCACAATTGGAGTTCATAATCACTGAATAATAATCCTTACCTCTAACCAGTGTGTGTGTAATTCATATATATATATATCTCATCTCATCTCATTATCTCTAGCCGCTTTATCCTTCTACAGGGTCGCAGGCAAGCTGGAGCCTATCCCAGCTGACTACGGGCGAAAGGCGGGGTACACCCTGGACAAGTCGCCAGGTCATCACAGGGCTGACACATAGACACAGACAACCATTCACACTCACATTCACACCTACGGTCAATTTAGAGTCACCAGTTAACCTAACCTGCATGTCTTTGGACTGTGGGGGAAACCGGAGCACCCGGAGGAAACCCACGCGGACACGGGGAGAACATGCAAACTCCACACAGAAAGGCCCTCGCCGGCCCCGGGGCTCGAACCCAGGACCTTCTTGCTGTGAGGCGACAGCGCTAACCACTACACCACCGTGCCGCCATATATATATATATATATATATATACACACACATACATACACGATTTTTAAATTGTTTTGATGGTTTCATATATTTCGTAATCATTTTTATTTTCTAAATATTTATCAACATACCGCCATTGTGGCACAGGAGCCTGTGATTGGTGGACAGCGGACAAAGGGTGTCTCCCATTGGTTGTAAATCGTCACATAAAAATCGTAAACACATACGGGACCTGCTGATTGGCTGTTCACATACTGAAGCCAAGCGGAGCTGTCCGGTGTCTGTTGCTGTTGTCCGAAGAAAACTACAGCTAAAAAAGCTTTACTACCGGATTACTTGGACAGTCTTAGTCAGAAAGAAGCGCAGGATAGATATACACGGAAATTGGAGTTTATTAGCGGTTATGATCCGTACAAAATTCCTCGAAATGACTGGAGTGACGGTGCAGATTTGTGGCCTAGCGTTAGCATTAGCTACACGTTGGAATATACATTCTTTTCCCCGAAAAGTTCCGACATGGAAGAACAGTTTAAAAAAAAAAAAAAATCAAGAAAACCTTCTTGGTGTAAAGACTTCTCCCCCCCAGCATCAGCTTTTCGGAACAGAATCTTGTGAAAGGCAAAGCATTTACTCTCAAAGGGCTTTGACTTGAACTGTGGGCTAGATCCTATTCCCACTCGTCTATGTCTCAGCAACCCCAAGGGCATTTAGTTACACAGCTATCTATACTATCATTTATACAGTGATACTTATTATTGTTAAAACAATATCTGGAGTGTTATTATTTGTAAAATTAAATATCTTGCTCTAGACTTTCAAACAATATAAGATTTTATTTTAATTTTATCTAATAGTGGATGGTACAATAATTACAAACGCTAACAGAATCAGCACATTCCCGTTGTAGCTGTAGTCATACAATAACTATAAATCACCCTTCTAAGAATGATTTCAATAAACGGCTAATGTTCAGTTCCCTTTTCATTTATTCTCGATTCAAAAGGCACAGCTGAGTCACACAGGTTGATCAGTGTGTAACGGACAATAATCATTTTATCTAAAACTGTTTTTCCTGCCTGAGTCAATTTATTTCCATTTCACGTGCGTGAAGCTGTTGTAAAGTTCAGTCTGTTTGTATAGAACTCTCTTGAACCGGAGGTTCATTTCTACAGTACACTCGGGTTCCACGGTGACATTTTGCACAGGACTGTGTTCCTTTGATAACAGAAACTCCAGCATTATTATTATTATTCATCTCATCTCGTATCATTTCTAGCCGCTTTATCCTGTTCTACAGGGTCGCAGGCAAGCTGGAGCCTATCCCAGCTGACTACGGGCGAAAGGCGGGGTACACCCTGGACAAGTCGCCAGGTCATCACAGGGCTGACACATAGACACAGACAACCATTCACACTCACATTCACACCTACGGTCAATTTAGAGTCACCAGTTAACCTAACCTGCATGTCTTTGGACTGTGGGGGAAACCGGAGCACCCGGAGGAAACCCACGCGGACACGGGGAGAACATGCAAACTCCGCACAGAAAGGCCCTCGCCGGCCACGGGGCTCGAACCCGGACCTTCTTGCTGTGAGGCGACAGCGCTAACCACTACACCACCATGCAGCCATTATTATTATTATTATTATTATAATACTCTTTCAAAACTCTACAGCTTAATATACCCTCAATTATTCATTCCTCTGCTGCTAGAACTTTTCTTTCTGAATGTGTCTGCATATATTGGCGTTTTGGTTTTGTGGATTTATTATAATTATACTGCTTCACCTATTAAAAAAAATGCATTCTGTTCTCTCCAAAATAAAATAAAGCTCTGGGCAAGTGGAATTGTTTTTCGGGCAAGTATGTTTTGGGTGCTGCTTGCCCATTCGGCAAGTAAAGGCCTCTGCATGCTTGTGCGACAAGGCTTTCGCAGATAGCTTTTCGCAGACAGTTGTAATTTATTGTTGAGCGGGGGAATAGGCGTGCGCGATGTTATTCACCGGCACAACGCAAGGGGGCGAGAAGTCGCTAGGAGTAGTTGGTGGGTGTGGTTAGTGGAGTGTTTATCCTCCGGTTACTTATAATGACTAGAACTTTTTTATAATGACTAGAACTGGAGTCGTATAGATGTCCGTACTTCTTCACTTCCTCAATCAACCGCTCTTCATGCTGCTCCATCTTCGCTCGTGTTTTTAAAAATGCCGGTCGTGAAAACAAAACAAACCGGGAAAGTAGGGAAGCGAAAGTGCGTGTACAGCGGATAGAGTGGACCAATCAGAGCCCTCTTGTCTGCGAGGCTTCTGCAGTGGTCACAATTTTTGGGAGGTGCGCGCAGAGCGTCTGCGAAGGTGGGGGGGCTACGCAGACACTGTCTGCGACACCGTCTGCGAGGACTGGGTTGTCAGCATAAATTGGCCTTAAGACTGGGAGATTTTTTTTTCAAGGACTGGAGAGATATATAAATAAAAATCATATTTTATATATATATGATTTTTATTTATATATCTCTCCAGTCCTTGAAAAAAAAATCTCCCAGTCTTACTTGCCGAATGGGCAAGCAGCAGGGGTGATAGCCGGAACGCTATCACCCCTGTCACACACAATCACACAGCTTGGCTACTTACAGGTTCTGGTTGTGATACTAATCAAGTTGGATCTGCACCTCTCTGCGTCAAACATTGGACCCAAGAGGCCCAAATATTGTCCAGCATGACAATGCTTCCGCGCACAAAGCGAGCTCCATGAAGACATGGTTCGTTTTTTTTTTTAAAAACCCATTATTGCATTTCCGATACACCACAATGACACAATCATGGCAATTTCAGAACCCAGTGCATGACGTGTCAAAAGCAACTTGAAACTGTTGCTTAAAATAATTTCCTAAAGCTATTGCCATCATCTGTCCTTTACAGTAGAGCAGAAAGCATGACAAACTGACTAACCCGATATCAAGGAAATGGCAGGACTGATAACATTGGAGGACTAATTTAGCCTGGCACTTTATACAGGGCACTCCTATGAATTAATTATACGGGAGAAAGCCAAACTCTGCGCAGCTCAATAGAACACTAGAGGACAAACAGAGCCCCGTAATCCTCAGTGGAAATACAGGTCTGTCCTCTTTACACTTTTTTTTTTAAATAAAAAAAGTAAAGCATTACAAACAGCACGCATTCTCAGACATTTCACAAGCCAATTTCATTTCCCCTCTTTCTCTATCTAGTGCAGACAGTTTAAGGAGACTGGTTTCATAACTTTCAGACAGGTTTGTGGATGCATGTGCAACGCTATTAACATTCGGAACTAAGAAAACAGATGTTTAAAAAAAAGAAATAAAATTAATCCACATACAAGCAAATTATTGCACAGTGGTTACATCAGGCACAAAAGCCTGAACTGACAGAAGCACCTTTGGACCTGCACAATACAAACAGATTTCCTTGGTGCCAAGACTGATGTAACACACACATACCCATGTTTTCTGAAACCACACACACACACACACACCAAGCCAGTCACAGATCAGCCTACCACAACTCCCATTTGTCAAGTAAACATGATCCGTTTTCATTTAACATGATTGGATATTAGCTCCACCAAAAGCCCACGTGTTCCCAAACTGACTGCATAATTACTGTTCACTTCTTGTGAACACGGTTTGCTGTTGTCCAAAGCGTGTGGGCTTCCCGTTACCTTGAGACTTTTATAAACCTTTAGTTACACGAAAATAAAGTCTACACAACTTAACATTAATTGAAGCGCATCATAAACACGTCTCGGCTCATCAACTTCATTTCAGGTCAACGTATAAATGAAACCTTCATCCTTCGAGTTAGTGCAAAACGCGCATCTCTGTACGTTGCATCTTCCACCTACTGTTTCTGACACGTGAACGTGTGCAAGTGAAGCCGAGAGGAACGGCATCATCAACCTTGAGTCTTTCCGACGGTTACACCTTCAGAAGTTATAGGATCGGGTGCCATTTTTAAAATCAGTCTTCTTCCTCACTGCCAATTCGTTTGCTGTTTTGATGGAGTAAACAAATGTTTGATCGCCACCTACCTTGACCTTCACATTTTATCTTGGACGCAACAGTCATGCATGGCTATAATGCTGAGCTGTTGACCTTGGGTAATTTTTTTTTTTTTATGTTTGGGCCTTCTCGACGGTTCCCCTCTGCTTAAAATGGCTATAAGGTCTCTTAAGTTGTCTCATCTCTCATTATCTCTAGCCGCTTTATCCTTCTACAGGGTCGCAGGCAAGCTGGAGCCTATCCCAGCTGACTACGGGCGAAAGGCGGGGTACACCCTGGACAAGTCGCCAGGTCATCACAGGGCTGACACATAGACACAGACAACCATTCACACTCACATTCACACCTACGGTCAATTTAGAGTCACCAGTTAACCTAACCTGCATGTCTTTGGACTGTGGGGGAAACCGGAGCACCCGGAAGAAACCCACGCGGACACGGGGAGAACATGCAAACTCCACACAGAAAGGCCCTCGCTGGCCCCGGGGCTCGAACCCAGGACCTTCTTGCTGTGAGGCGACAGTGCTAACCACTACACCACCGTGCCGCCCCCCTCTTAAGTTGTTTTAAATAAAAAAAAAAAGATGAAAATTAGAAATACACTGTTAAAAGACTCACTTTACTATCCATGTTTGTTTTCAGATGCAAGTTCATTTCACATTCTTTTGAGACCAAACAAAACCAAACAGTTTATCTGTAAATAATAAATTAACTGGTTTCAGCTAGTATCTACGCTTGTATTTATTTTGTTGCCAATGCTTGTAAAATCATCGTCGATAAACGTGTGCGTGCTGTTGTAGCCATTACCACCACCTGATCCTCCAGTTACTACAATACTGTGTAGATCAGATGGCACTGAATCCCTGAGCTCATCACTCCAGCTGGAAATAAAGCCCTGAACTCACAAAAAGAGACTTCCTTACGAACAAAAAACCCCAACAACTCAGGTCTGCGAGCCAGTTGATAAAAAGGAAGTTTGCATGTGAACATGTGCAATTACAGTGCGACATATGCAAGAGGAGCGGCGTGTTTACAGACCACTCCCTTTCGCTTTTTGAATAGCTGAGTGGATGTTGCGCAGCGGTCAAAAGTGCAAGTCGGTAATGTAACTGAGCACGGAAACCACGTCTTGAGGTCGTTCTTACAGGAGATCCTCTGCAGCGTCCACTGAAGCACTGAAGAGGAAAAAACATAAAAGCTCAAGAGTGTGGGTCAGGACTCCGCTCTTGGCACTGCAGCGTGTACGCTTTCTCCGAGTGCATGAAAGCTGTAATGGTTTCCAAATGTCTATGAGCAACTCGAGCCGAAAATACTAAAGACATTGCTCAAACAACTACTCCAAGAGTGCTTACACACGCTTTAGAATTCTAGCTGCCTCAAGACCGCTGATGGTTTGCTGGGAGCGTGCAGACTCTATAGAAAAGACTCCATTAGAGCTGAAAGGAGTACGCTAATTAGTGCCCTTGGCCAAAAAAAAAAAAAAAAACACCCACCCCACTATATAGAAAACATAAAATCAGTTTGTCCCAACTGCAATTCCTCCCTTTTTATTTGTAAACAATCTAACTTGTGACTAAGGGTGGCCAGTGTGACAAAAATATCACATCATACATCGTTATCAAAGACTTTCCAACAATACACCACAATATTTAGGTTTGCTACAAACTGACAGGGCGGCACGGTGGTTAGCGCTGTCGCCTCACAGCAAGAAGGTCCGGGTTCGAGCCCCGTGGCCGGCGAGGGCCTTTCTGTGTGGAGTTTGCATGTTCTCCCCGTGTCTGCGTGGGTTTCCTCCGGGTGCTCCGGTTTCCCCCACAGTCCAAAGACATGCAGGTTAGGTTAACTGGTGACTCTAAATTGACCGTAGGTGTGAATGTGAGTGTGAATGGTTGTCTGTGTCTATGTGTCAGCCCTGTGATGACCTGGCGACTTGTCCAGGGTGTACCCCGCCTTTCGCCCGTAGTCAGCTGGGATAGGCTCCAGCTTGCCTGCGACCCTGTAGAACAGGATAAAGCGGCTAGAGATAATGAGATGAGATTTTAGTACCGTGATACCACACATTAGCATACTGTGACATGATCCATCATGATACCGATATATCATACTGGCACGCTTTAATGGTGACTTTAACCCCTTCAGTGCCCTTGGAGTCCAAGGCTTGGATGAGTCACGTACATCATGAAATCTTTTACCACCGTGCCTTATGATGTATCCTACTCGTCATAAACACCTCCTTTTATGTACCTTACGTGGCACGCGCCGCAAGTTGACCTAGTGGTTAGTGTGGCCGCCTCTTGATCGGGAGATCGCGAGTTCTATTCACAGTCCGGTCATACCAAAGACCATCGTAAAAAACAGTACCTGGTTACTTGGAATGCATGGACCCTTGATATATGTTGGGTTTTTAAGTACCAGTAATTCACGTTTATGGACAGGTTCTTATTGACAAGACCCACTGTCTTGGACGTTTTTGATTACTAGTTATTTTTACTCTACAAGAGTGTTTTTTGTGACTTTTCTATACTACTACTACTTCTTTTTTGGCTGCTCCCGATTAGGGGTCACCACAGCGGATCTTTCGTCTCCATTGCTCCCTGTCTTCCACATCCTTCTCTACCACACCTGCCACTTTCATGTCCTCTCTCACCACATCCATGTATCTCCTCTTTGGCCTTCCTCGTTTTCGTTTGCCTGGCAGCTCCATCCTCAACATTCTCCTTCCAACATGCTCTGCATCTCTTCTCAGGATGTGCCCATACCATCTCAGTCTCATCTCTCTTAGCTTAATTCCCAAGCTCTCCACATGTGCTGTCCCTCTGATGTGCTCGTTCCTTATCCTGTCCAACCTCCCATTGCAAACCTTAACATCCTCAACTCCGCCACCTCCAACTTTACCTCCTGTCTCTTCGTTAAGGGGTGATTTTTTGATACAAATATTTAAAAAAATATACAATTCTGAACAAGTTAGACGAAGATTATCAAAATATCCCAATTTTGACCTATTTTTGTCCTATATGCCCGGCCCATTACAATTAATTATGGGTGGCAGCCAAGGGGTTAATTATCTTTAAAGCAGTAAGTTTGGCGTGAAATGGAACAGGCCTCCCCCAAACAAACTGCACTGTGATTCTTACAGTTTCGGGTCACGACCTTGACACACTCACTGTTTTGAGAAACAACACTTGCTCGTAACGTGTGGGCATGTTTCTGTAGACGGCTAAGAACAAAGCTTACGCGTCTTTCTCAGGGACATGCACGCATTAGCTCAGTGACCTACTTCTCCAAAGGATGTTCATTAGGACAAAATATTGGACTGCTCTCTCATCAGTAACTCATCTTCCTCCTTCAGTAGCTTGTCCTTCTCTGCGTTTTTAGAAGCCACCTTAACAATAGCTTTTGGGCTGGTTTAAAAACAGCACCGCAGCGACATGAGGCAGGACGAAGGTCAAGAACTGACGGGTTTGGTTGCAAACACTCAGTACCCTCGTACTGAAAATGAAAAAAAAAGAAGTTGTTTTCTTAAAGTCAAACAAAACCCAAACAAACACTGTTTGCCGATCACCGCAAGTGCCCCGATGTGCCCTCCTCCCATTTAAATTAAAAATAATACTTTAACAACAATTTATCCATTTCAAAAAAAAAAAAGTTACAATATTGCTGAAAATAGGCGTGCCTGGACGCAACCATGTGCGCTGAAACCGCATATCTGGCACAAGAGAACACCATGTCCCTTCGTTACACAGAGCTATCAAATAAAAGCTAATTCTTTAAAAAAAAAAATCCCCAGGTGCCACTGTGCACACGCTGTGTGTGTTCGCCGTTTCAGATGGGTTAAATGCAGAAAAAGAACTTCACTGTGCTGTAATGTGACAAAGGCTTCCAATTCCAAAAATCTCAACAATAAAATCCGCGAATCAACAGACTTCACTTTTACGAAGAAGTTTAAATCCCACTCGGCTACAGGGCCGCTGACAGCTTTGGCTGGGCCTGGGGACAAAATGCTCTGAATGGGCCCCCCCGGGCCAACCCACACACACACCCACCCACCTCTCTTATCCCAGTCTCTACTCACTCCAACCCTTAAATGACAGGTATTCAAAAACCATTCAACCGGTCAACAACCATTTCATTTTAGCATTTCAACATTTTTACAGTTTTAACATTTTAACAAAAAAAAAGCCCAAAACCAGCAACCTCACACACATTGTGATCCTGTGAAGTAATCCCCAATTTCACTGAATCTTTCCCCCCTGTACTGTAACGGAATAAGCGGTTACTGTTATTTTGTATCCTTTAACCGAACGCCATTAAATGTATTCCGTTACGCCCCAAGCCTGCATGCGACAGCCCCCGCAATGCCTTCCTAAACTCGTGGATAGTCTACTATAATCACGCGATTGGGGTGCTCTTGAAGGAGCAGCGATGGACGGGGGATTTCGGGCAGGGCTGGGGGCGAACATAGTATACTGTGT
Organism: Neoarius graeffei; assembly: GCF_027579695.1. NCBI lineage: Eukaryota > Metazoa > Chordata > Actinopteri > Siluriformes > Ariidae > Neoarius > Neoarius graeffei. Next base: position 48,039,482 of record NC_083572.1, read on the forward strand.
GTGCGTACTGTCCAGTGTGAAAAGCAGAGAAGAACACACCGCTCGAGAAATGGCGGGATATGATTGCGGGCTAATGTGAATATTCTTAGCTTCAATCAGATATATGAAACACAATGTTATTAAGCCGTTGTGGTTATGAAATGATTCAATGCCCTGTGCATTTGATATGGTGTTCAGTGTGACTTGCTCTCCCCTCGTTTGTAACATGAATTGCGTGCCGCGCGTGCCTTGGTTGGGGTTACTGTACGGGGCTGGAAAAAGTTGGCTGTGTCTCACCTGGCTCAGCTGCCCCACTGCCTTTGCTAGTACCTGCTGCATCATCTGAATCTTTTTTAAAATATTTATGCAATGAGCCTCTGAGTCTCTTGGTTTCTTCCTCTCTTTTTCTCTTTTCTTTTCTTTTCTGTGCTCCTGACTTGTGCATGTTGGCAAATGGCACGCACGCTGATTGTCGAAGTGCTATGATCGAACGATGTCGTTTTTTCCCCTTTAATCAAAGAGTCAGACCAAACCATTTTTGCATTAGGGGTGGTAGGGGGTTCTTGACGCCTTTTTCAAAGACAATAAAGGCAAAAGATCTAGAAATCATTTATTGAATGCAAATATAGCACATTTCTCCCCCAAATCAACACATTTTGAAATGAAATAAAATAATTTAATCACAACTTCATGAGAGCCCAGTTCTAGGCCCCCCCCCCATTCCTGGGCCTGGGACAACATACCCGTTTGTCCCCCCCTGTCGGCGGGCCTGCTCGGCTAGATAGCGCATATGCAGTACTGACACAGATACGAGTAAACAATCCCGTTGCCACAGCAATGTGAATCTTGCTGCCTAAAAAAGATCGCTTTTCTCAGGGAATTAAAAAAATAATAATAAAATAATAATAATAATTCACGACACATAAAATAAGCAATGAGCTGGCTTATTTTACACCCAAACGCTTGACACTTGGGTTCTTTCCGACAATTTAGAAGCGATGTGTCCACGAGATCCACCCCCCTTGGTGAGTCACGTAGCACGTAGGTAATGTCACGATTTGTACTCGGAGTGTGATATCTGAACCTCGGAGGGAATAAGATGCCAGCGCCCAGGGACACCGTTTTTCTTTTGAAATAAAATCTGTACACAGCATATAGTAGGTACAAATATGAACAAGTGAACACTCAAGCATGTCTTAGATGGATATTGTCTGTCAGTATAAAGGAGTTTAGTTGTTGGGTTTTGTTTGGCTTTAACAAACCAGAGTCAAGAACAGGAGGGCTTTAATAAATACATGGCATGTTCCTTTGTACCATTTCCCCTAACTCAACTTACGTTTGTATCACGGTTCTTCAAAATGATAGGGATCTTTGGAAAAATATATTTTGATAAAATCAACCTTCAGGCAAACTTAAAGGGGAAGTCATTTTTAAACTTGCTTTAATTCTTAATTAACGTTTTATTCAATTACATTTTTCGGTTTTATTAACCTTATATCGTGACTCGTATTGGCGTATTACATTACACTTATCGGCCTTTTCGGTTTTTAGCCATGTTGAACGTAGTTCGTTTGGTCCACGGCAGGCGTTGCTTATCCGTATGATCTTCACGAGACTTGTGCGAGACTTCAAACGTGAAGTGTCAGTGCCGCCATTTTGAAAACTGTTTACACAGCGGCCAGATCGCCATATCATTCCAATTTAGATTCATTTCGAGATTTGCCAGCTTCGTCAGTGATGGAGATTATTCCATACGACTTCGAACCAACGTGGAGTAGAGAAGAGCTGGAAAGACGACAGGATAAGGACGAGTCCGTCGCGCTGGTACTTACGTCATTACTGTCGCACAACTAAAACGTGCCGGATCAGGCAGCGGGTGGGTTTCCAAAATAATAAATACGTGCGTGTATTTTTGTGATATTATGCTGAGCGCATTTCCCCCATAATCCTCACTAAGGTTTCGGACAGCACTACAAAATGGCGTCCCTACTATATAGTGAGTAGGGAGCGATTTCCGACACGGGAGGAAAACTTCCGGCTTGATTACGTCAGCATTCGAAGGAGGGCGTGCGCATCTTTTGACGACGGTGGTCACTTTGATTTCCGCTGTATGTTTTACTTCCGTCCTACGAAGTCTCGCGCAGGTCTCAATGAATCTCGTTTACGGCCATTGCTTTGATATATGGACTGATATATTTCGTCGCATATTTCAAACACTCAACTTGCCATAGCAGTGAGAAAATAGCGGTCAGAAATGCATTCCTACATTTTAGAAAATGAGATAAACAGAATTTTGATTAAAAAAATTAAAATAAAAATTGCCTACAGTTCCCCTTTAAGACTGTAAACCAGGGGTCGGCAACCCTAGGCACGCATGCCACAACTGGCACGCCGAGGAATTTCCAGTGGCACACTGACGATGATACACAAACCTAATTATTCAACACATTAAAAATGTTCAAACGTCATCTTGAACTGTCATTGGCTGTTGCATGGCGAGCCTGCTCTTTTAGCATGACTATGCAACAATATAGCGCCCCCCCCCCCAGTGTTGCCAGATACTGCTGACGTTTTCCAGCCCAAAATATGTTCAAAACCCGCCAAAATGCACTTAAAACCGCCCAATCTGGCAACACTTCCCCCTCCCCATATTCTCACGAGATGGGCCCACTTGATGCAGCAGTTGCGCTAAGATGGCAAAGAAGCCGACAGTTCGGGCTTTCCTCTCCTCGTGGACCAAAGAATATGGGTTCGTTTCTCAGAGGGACCGTGCTGTGTGCACGTTGTGTTTTGAAAGTGTTGTGTGTCGAACATCCAGTGTTAAACGTCATTTCGAGGCAAAGCACGAAAAGACTTTCAAAGATCAGGCAGATAGGGACGAATCAATCAATCTCACGCGCAGTGTGCAGATATGGGAAGCAAGCCCACACTTTAAAAGTCTTTACCTCGGCTAAAAACAATGCCACTGAAGCTAGCTATAGACCCCTTTCACATGACGTCACCGCGCCGCGAGATTTTGTTAGGCGCCATATTGGAAGACCAAGTACATGCACTCACAATATAAAACAAAGTACGAGCGAGAGTAAAGTGACACGATGGATGATAATTCTGGTTATGTGAGTACATTACCAGCTGCAGAAAGGGTACGGTATGTGGAGAAACTGGCTGTGATTGATGGGTTTGACCCATATGATAAGACTCGGGGCAAGGGAGAATGGAAACATAAGGAGGACCTGACACCAATTCTGCCATCTGTTTGCTACCCAGACATTGTAAACTATTTGTTGTTTACACCCAGTGCCTACACTCAGTGTTCAAACTATGCCAATATTTTCGGGGGGGGGGGTCCCTTTTTTTCCCTTGGGGGTGTGTGTGCTTGCGCTTGTCTCGGAGCGCGGCTCTCCAAACACATGAGAAGCCTATCTTACGCACATATCACGCGACCTCCACACACGCATCGCGTCTGAAGTCATAACTCATCAGGGGAAATCGTGTCCGCATTGGCATGTTCAAAAAACAACCTCGCGTCAACAATGATACCACACGCAAGGAAAAAAACAGTCAGGCTACTCAACAACCAACCTGGCAGCAGCGAGCAAGCCCCAAACCATCCTAAATTATTATTATTATTATTAAATTGTAGAAGTCTGGGAGGCTTGCTCCTCATACAGTTATCAACTTGGGGCCAATTTAGCATGTTTTAAATCTGAATTTCTTGCGTTTGCTTACCTTAAAGTGTCCGCAGATCGTGCACAGACTTATCCATTATATCCACAGTTTTTTGCCAAGTCTCACACAGGTTTCTTTCAAGTCTACTGTTGGGCCAATAAATCATAAATAAAACAGCTCAGATTTGTTTGTTTAAGTCGTTTGCCACTCCACTTTATTCTCGTGGGTTCACATACCGCTGCCGTTATTATCCCCTTATCACGAGTTTGTTGGTCTTCCAAAATGGCGCAGGGTCTGTTTACTTCCGGTTTCGGGTGACATCAGTGAAAGGGGTCTATATAATTTCTCACTGCATAGCTAAACATGGAAAGCCGTTCACAGATGGTGAATACATTAAGGAGGCCTTTCTCTCCGGCTCGGATAGACTTTTTGAGGGGCTGCCAAATAAAGAGACAATAAAATCAAGAATTAAAGACATGCCCGTATCAGCCAGAACTGTTGAGCGACGAATTGGTGAAATGGCAGAAAACGTAAGGGTGCAGCAAACAACTGGCATAAAAGATGCAGCGGTATTTAGCATTGCACTTGACGAAAGCGTAGATGTGAATGACGTGGCACGTTTGGCAGTGATGGCAAGATATTGTGATGTGACTGTGAGAGAGGAGCTCTGCTGTTTAAAGCCAATGAATCCTACTGGGCATCTTTACCCGAAAAGTTCAACTGTCGTCGCAATATCGCACTGGCGTTATTGTCAGTGTTCGGATCAACATATCTGTGTGAACAGATATTTTCGCATATGAAGAATGCACTTTGCCCCTCCCGAAGTCGTCTGACAATGGGCCATTCGGAAGCATGCGTCCAACTCAAAGTGACCAATCACCATCCCCACATCTCGGAGCTAAGTAAGGGGAAGCAGGGCCAGGGATCACACTGACTGATAGGCAAAACATTTATTTTGTAACAAGGCTACTTCAAATTTGCAGTTTACTGTTAAGCCACTTTATGTAGGCTACTTGTCAATGTTCTCTGACACGCCATTATTTAATTTTTTTCTGTAGTTTTATTATTCATCAGTTCCATTTCCATTAGGCTGCTACGTCTTTATTGTGAATAACTTGGGCCTGTTACCTACTGAAAGATTTTGGATGTTATTTTGTGAATTTGTATAAGCTGCTTGCAATGTTGTTATCCAATGTGTGTGTGTGTGTGTGGGGGGGGGGGGGGGGGGGTGTTCTTAAACCTTGTGTGTGAGGTTAATGGCATAAAACAAGTACAATGGTGTTTTACATTTGCTCAATGCATTAAATATCCATATCCGTCTAAAATGTGTGGTGTCTAATTACACATAGTTAACAACATCTATTTGAATGGCACACTAACTCATCTCATTATCTCTAGCCGCTTTATCCTTCTACAAGGTCGCAGGCAAGCTGGAGCCTATCCCAGCTGACTACGGGCGAGAGGCGGGGTACACCCTGGACAAGTCGCCAGGTCATCACAGGCACTTTGCACCATTACACAATAAATATTCACAGTGAGAATATTTTGTAAGCGCATTTCATGAACCAAGTTATAGGATTTGTTGACAACTCGCACCGAGTTCGTTACACTTCTACCCGGCGTGAAGCACATGTGGTTGTGACGTCATCTTAAACAAATCCGTTCTACTCATCCAGACGACTTCGCAACGGCTCCGTTGCCAGATTTTTTCACTCTGGAACCCGTTCTCAAAAGATTTTGTTTTGGGGCACCCAAAACGCCGGTGCCGTGTGGACGTCAGGCCGAAACGATAACCAATTTTATCAGATTCACCTGAATCCGTTGCCGTGTGGACAGGGCCTTAGAGTCACCAGTTAACCTAACCTGCATGTCTTTGGAGGAAACCCACACGGACAGAACATGCAAACTCCACACAGAAAGGCCCTCGCCAGCCACGGGGCTCAAACCCGGATCCTCTTGCTGTGAGGCGACAGCACTAACCACTACACCACCGTGCCGCCCTGGCACACTAACTAACAAGAAAATTTCTAATTGGCACTACATGGCAAAAAGGTTGCCGACCCCTGCTGTAAACCTATCAGGCGTAATCCATTATCTAAGTTTCTTATGGCACTATACGGTGCTTTTAACATACTGGATGTAGGCTATTTGAGTGCACAGCACGTCTACAAGGAGATTTGAACACTCAACCATTTAAGGCTACTGAAATCACTATTTGGGCTTTTCTTCAGCTATTCATCCACATGAAGTCAGTGGGAAAACACGCAACAGAAAAGCCATGAATGACAGTATTTTGATGTAGAAAGCAGCACTATCATGGCGTACATCAGGACTAAATAAATAAGTCTCGAGAGAGGGAGGTTTTTACTCTCATGCGAGTGGGAGCAGGCATGCTTACAGCAAAATAAATAAATAAATGTCCAATAATAGTCAATAAAAACAACTCCCGCTTTGTTGCACGCTTCGTTTTGCACCCTGCTGCTCATCATTCACTGGTTTATTAGATACAACATGCAAATCTCTGTACCAACTACCACATTCTTTTTAAACGATGCTCAATTACGCCACACCCCTTCTCACAGCAGTTACCTGAATATTCAGTCATTAACTCGAAAGATATTCAAATATTTAGCACGTTGTCTAGTATGTACGCCTGTCTTGCACAAAAAAATAATCATTTTAAAACAAACAAGGAAACATTGAAATCGTGTGTGTGAAGAAGATCCTAATGTAGTCTCATAAAAGAAACTCACTGCTGCAATCCATTGCGCAATTCAGAGCCGGCCTTTAAAAGAAACCCGAGCAAAGGCACAGGCTGAATCAACTTCGAGATCGGTTTTCAACATATTGGAATGATTTCATCAAAGTATAAGCCAAGCACAAAGGAAGATTTAATGAGGCGATTTTTTCAGGATCTTCTTGGAGCACGTTATTATACAAGTAAAAACACCTCGAATCTACCTGACAGAACCCTACAGATGCGTTCATTCATTTGTTCCGTTTCCAATCCTGAGACTGTGGGGTGGCAAGGCAGGAACGCAAACAGAACTGAAAACAAATGACAATTAACCCTTACAAATACAGTAACAGTTAAAGGGTCTGGACACACCTTCTAAGTCAGTGTTTTTTCTTTATTTTTATTCATTAAAAGTCACTTCATGTCTTAAAGTAATGATGGATGTCGTTTCTCTTTACTTAGTTGAGTGCTTCTTGACGTAATATGAATTACTCTAGTTGTGGAATAGGGCGATTTACTATTTGATCTCAAAAGCATTAAACTGCATATTCTGGACCAATTTCATGGGGTTTTTTTATATGAAAGTATGTCCCTTTACACACTCATCCAGAAGGGTAATTTTGCACAAGGCCGTCTGTCTACAGCAGAAAAAAATAAAATAACAAAACACGTCTGGAAAAATCCCAAGGGAGTCTGGAGCCAGATTCGTGACGTCACCTGCAGAAGCGCCAGCAGGCTGCGCGAGCTTTGCGCGGTTTCAGTGCACAGCCTGTGTAGACCAAGCGCTCCCATTTCTCTCTCATTGTCCGGTCTTTTGGAAAACGATGAGTACTAATCCCATCAAGATTGGTGTTGCTACACCCTCCTACGATACATCTCATCTCATCATCTCTAGCCGCTTTATCCTGTTCTACATGGTCACAGGCAAGCTGGAGCCTATCCCAGCTGACTGATGCCCCATTTCCACCAAAGCAGTTCCAGGGCCAGTGCTTAGTTTGGCACCGGGTTTTCTGTTTCCACTGACAAAGAACTGGCTCTGGGGCCAGAAAAACCGGTTCCAGGCTAGCACCAACTCTCTGCTGGGCCAGAGGAAAGAACCGCTTACGTCAGCGGGGGGGGCGCGCGGCGGAGTTGTTAAGACCAACAACAATAACAAGACCGCGAAAGATCGCCATTTTTAAGCGACGAGAAGCCGCAGCTGTACAAACGCGAAGTCATCTGTTATTATTATTGTTGTTGTTGTTGCTGCTGCTGCTGCTTCTTCCGCGTTGTTTTTGCTTCGATATTCGCGCCAAGGTTTATGCAAACGTACCGACGTAACTGACGTGGCTTCCCTTAGCACCGCGAGCTATGGAAAAGCAAACTGGTTCTCAGCTGGCTCGCAAGTTGAACGAGTTGTGAACCAGCACCGGCCCTGAACCAGCCCTGGAACTGATTTGGTGGAAAAGGGGTATATGGGCGAAAGGCGGGGTACACCCTGGACAAGTCGCCAGGTCATCACAGGGCTGACACATAGACACAGACAACCATTCACACTCCCATTCACACCTACGGTCAATTTAGAGTCACCAGTTAACCTAACCTGCATGTCTTTGGACTGTGGGGGAAACCGGAGCACCCGGAGGAAACCCACGCGGACACGGGGAGAACATGCAAACTCCACACAGAAAGGCCCTCGCCGGCCACGGGGCTCAAACCCGGACCTTCTTGCTGTGGGGCGACAGCGCTAACCACTACACCACCGTGCCACCCTATGATACATCTGTTAACCATTTTAATAATTACATGATAACACTGAAGAAATTTGCAGAAAACCACCAGTTCGTTTCCTCATAAACAAACCAGCGCTGACGTAGGATTCAGAAGGAGGCGTCCCACACGTGACGTCACGAAAATCAATGTTTGCCAGGAAATCCAAATACCAAGTTTTTTCAGAGGCGGACCAATTCGCCTCAAATGGCTTGATTTCAACTGAATTTTTCTGGTATTGCGCAAGGTAAAAAAATTGCAGAGAATGCAGAATGTTACATATATTTGACCAAAGTTTAATATAAAATAGGAGAATTACATTGATCTTGCTCCTGAATTTACCCGTGATATGCACTTTAAGGCGGCAAGAAATTGCACTAATTAACTTCTGACGATGCACCTGTTAATTGAAAAGCGTTCCAGGTGACTACCTCATGAAGCTGGTTAAGATAATGCCAATAGTGTGCAAAGCGTCAAGGTAAACGCCGGCTACTTTGGAGAATCTAAAATACGAAACATACTGTATTTTGTTTAACACTTTTGTTTACTGCACAGCTCTATACAACTGCGAGTTGGCCTAGTGGTTAGCGCGTCCGCCTCCCGATTGGGAGATTGTGAGTTCTACTCACGGTCGGGTCATACCAAAGACCATCATAAAAATGGTACCATATGGCAATGCACGCTGCGAGTGGGAAGTCAAACTCGTCTGGTTACCAGAGGACTAGCCCACCACTGTAACCCTAGCTAGGTGAGAGGCCGAGGGCTACGGAGATTGGCGCCACATGGTGTGGGAAGGACTTTGATTTTTTTTGACAGTTCTATACATGTTCCAGATGTTATTTCACAGTTTTGACGTCTTCAGTATTGTTCGACAATGCAGAAAATCGTCAAAATACAGAAAGCCCTATGAATGAGTAGGGGTGTCCAAACTTTTGACTGGTACCGTAAAGGTTACTATCCGTTCTCAAAATGGTGATTAATGACGGTTCCCGCCAGCTGCCAAACAACGCAAAACACAATCAGTTTTTGTTCAACTATTACTTTAACTATATCCTGACAATTTTCTTGTGCAATACTCTAAAGCCACTGAATGCACTTGCAGGAGAACCCAAACTCCTCGAGACACACCTGTAACTGTCCATTAGCCACCCTCGCCACCAAGGCGGTAATGCTCTCGGACTACTGGAAACAGACAAACGGTTATGTCATCTTTCAGATTTGATGTAGCAACCTTACACGATTGCACCACTTTTTTACTCTTTAGTTACACAAACCTTGTTTACGCCACACCACCCAGCGAGTTGGTGACATTTGCATGATCTACGATTTGCAAGCAGCGTGAATAATCGCACATGTCAGGGTTCTCCACTTTTCAAAAATAAAAGGTGGTGGTGGGGGTCCCGGGGCGGAGCCCCGGTGGGGGGCCAGGGGGACGAAGTCCCCCTGAAGCTGACGGACTTTGGCCTTTTTTGACAGGGAAACTGGCCAATAAATGGATAGGAAATGCTAAATCATTGTTAAAATCATTTTACAAAAAATTAACACATTCTTACTGTACACATCATCTTTATTGTCAATGTGAGACTCTTTGGACATTTCAGTTGAGACTGATGCACCTGTTGCGCATCCCTGAACAGGGGCGTAGCTAGGATTTTTCAAAGGTGGGGTCACACACTGACTGGCAGCCTGAGTACATCTCATCTCATTATCTCTAGCCGCTTTATCCTTCTACAGGGTCGCAGGCAAGCTGGAGCCTATCCCAGCTGACTACGGGCGAAAGGCGGGGTACACCCTGGACAAGTCGCCAAGTCATCACAGGGCTGACACATAGACACAGACAACCATTCACACTCACATTCACACCTACGGTCAATTTAGAGTCACCAGTTAACCTAACCTGCATGTCTTTGGACTGTGGGGGAAACCGGAGCACCCGGAGGAAACCCACGCGGACACGGGGAGAACATGCAAACTCCGCACAGAAAGGCCCTCGCCGGCCACGGGGCTCGAACCCGGACCTTCTTGCTGTGAGGCGACAGCGCTAACCACTACACCACCGTGCCGCCCCCCTGAATGCATTACGTAACAAAAAATAATTACCATTGCTAGTTTTAGGCAGCTTAGAAACCGGCTGTTCCATTATTGCTGTTTCTTCCACGTTTTCTTGATGTTGTGTTCTAGAAACGGCACTAAAACTTAGCTTCGAAGCCACAAAATGCAACTTTGATGGGAAAAAATATATAATAAATTGTTTACCTCTCTTCACATCCGCCTCTCCCTCACACACTCTGACAAACCGGGTTTTCGCACCCAAACCACAGGAAGTCAAGGTTATAGAAACCCTAATGAGGCTGAGGTGACAATCGAGGTTTTTTTTTTTTAAAGTTAGAAAAATTAGTGGGCGCTTTTCTAATATTCTTATGAGGCTATTGAAAAAAATGTATGGTCCGACAAGGGGGGGGGGGGGGGGGGGGTGTCACGGGCACCCCAGGACCCCCCTGTAGCTACGCCCCTGCTGAATTATATTTTTTTCTGTGTGTGAAAAATAAATGAACTTCCAGGCATAAACAAAATACCCAATTACAATAAATGCATACATTTTTTCCAAGACACATAATGTTAATTGGGTGAAACCACTCCAATCCATGCACAAGCTGGTGCGCGTGCCCGAGACTGGCCCTACAAAGCCACCCCGGCCTCCGTAGTTCGGGTCCTTTGACCCAGGAACCCGGAAGTCCTGCAGTAAACAACCACAGGGAAGCAACAGGAAAATGCAACTCTCGCCTACACAATCGCAGATACGTAAAATAAAAGACCTGAACTTAATGTGCGTGCGTGCTGTTATATGATTACTGTAACTGTGTATGGTCAGAAAAGACGATAGATAAGCGTAACCGTTGCACAATAATGCTACAAACACCCGCAAAGTTATTTAGCTGCTGGCTAGCTTCCAGCATTACTATGTGTCAGTATAGTGTAATGTGGTGCGGTGTAGTGTAACGCAGGGATAGACCTCAATCTGCAGAGCTCTGTGTAACAATCCGTAAGCAGCCGGCCGGATGGTTTTCTATTGCAATCGCGTGGCCACTTCAGGTAGCCCTGTAAACATTCATTTAATGGTCTCCTGCGTGTTAAATAGTTACAAAATTATAATAAAGCGAATACTTGACGATTTATTTAGTGTATACTGATGAAGTTACGAGGGCGGCACGGTGGTGTAGTGGTTAACACTGTCGCCTCACAGCAAGAAGGTCCGGGTTCGAGCCCCGGGGCCGGCGAGGGCCTTTCTGTGCGGAGTTTGCATATTCTCCCCGTGTCCGCGTGGGTTTCCTCCGGGTGCTCCGGTTTCCCCCAAAGACATGCAGGTTAGGTTAACTGGTGACTCTAAATTGACTGTAGGTGTGAATGTGAGTGTGAATGGTTGTCTGTGTCTATGTGTCAGCCCTGTGATGACCTGGCGACTTGTCCAGGGTGTACCCCGCCTTTCGCCCGTAGTCAGCTGGGATAGGCTCCAGCTTGCCTGCGACCCTGTAGGACAGGATAAAGCGGCTAGAGATAATGAGATGATGAAGTTACTTTTTTTTTTTTGGCCAAGGGAAGGGCGGCGGGCCAGAATTATAACGTGGCGGTGCGCCACTTTAAAAGCGCCCGTGGAGAACACTGCATGTGAATAAAAGAGCGTTTTGATTAAACTACAGCACACCAAGGATTGTGATGCTGCTGAGACTAAAAACAGCGTTACATTTTTTCCTCCTGTTTCAAGTCCGCCCTTTTACTGATGAAACTCATGACCCGACTTCTAATCCTTCATGCCCAATACAGTCTGCATTTGAGGTTTCTGAACACAAAACTCACCGGATGTAAAACACCCGACACACACACACACACACACACACACACACACAGAGTTTGCAGAAGTTCGCAATGCCATGAACTGGTGTAAAATCTGATTAGAGTTAGCACACGGGCTGAGTGCTGAAGATATGGCCAAACCAATCCAATCAGGTAGTCTATTGATAAGACAATCTCTCTTATTATATGGAAATGTGATCAAAATTAATCTCCTTTCCCACTGCACAGCTTGCCCATCTCTCATTTTCTTTCACCCTCTCCGTACTCGTCTAAACAAAAGACGATATTTGCTTCTCGGCTGTCTGATCTATAGAAACGTAGGAGACTGCCGCTCAGAAGGATGCTGTCATTTTTCCATTCATAGCTTTCTGTAGTCAGAATAAGGTCAGGGATTTTGTACACTACGCTAGTAATTACGCACCAACACAGGCAACAAAACCACCTAAAGCTGAAATGAGAGTGCACCAGGGTATAATTTTATATACTGCAGTACACCCAATGATCCATATAGAGTCGTACTGCAGTCTGAACAGCGCAGACGATTTAGTCACGTTTTACCAGATCTGCAGTTTTCACTGAGGTTCTGTTGCAGGGATAAAAATCTATGCTCCATATCTGACGATCACACCTACATGAACGTCAATAAAACAGCCAGGCTTTTCACGCTTTAACTCATAATATGCCGTTTTACAGTCTGCGAATCGTATAAGAGACAGCAGATGCACTTGAAGGAAGCGCATGAACAAGAGTCTGATTTCAGCTAAAAGCAAAATGCTCTGCACCCATGCAGAGAACTTGTGCGATTTCATAGACCTGGCGTAGCGTTCTTCGCTTTCACCACCTCCGGTCCTGTCTGGCTAAAAACACATGACCACAGAATGGTCAGTGATCATGATATAATGACAAGGTATGAAAAATAGCACCGCAGAAAGAAGAAAAAAAAAGCAAGCTGGTTTGGCAATGACTTTGTAAAGAAGAAGAAACCTTTATTTGTCACATGCACACTTCAAGCATGGTGAAATTCATCCTCTGCATTTAACCCATCTGAAGCAGTGAACACATGCGCACACACACTCAGAGCAGTGGGCAGCCACACCAGAGCGCCCGGGGAGCAGTCAGGGGTTCGGTACCTTGCTCAAGGGCACTTCAACCCAAGGCCGCCCCATGTTAACCTAACTGCATGTCTTTGGATTGTGGGGGAAACCGGAGGAAACCCACGCAGACACGGGGAGAACATGCAAACTCCACACAGAAAGGCTCTCGCCGGCTGCTGGGCTCGAACCCGGAACCTTCTTGCTGTGAGGTGACAGCGCTAACCACTACACCACCGTGCCGTAAAGTTGGTAAGGGTAAAAATAATAACCCAAGAGCCTTGTGTCCAGGTCATAAAAGTAACTCTGTGCACGGGAGATTCCAGAAGCTATTCAGGATACACCTAGTTTAAAAAAAACCATATATATCTAATCTCATCATCTCTAGCCGCTTTATCCTGTTCTACAGGGTCGCAGGCAAGCTGGAGCCTATCCCAGCTGACTACGGGTGAAAGCCGGGGTACACCCTGGACAAGTCGCCAGGTCATCACAGGGCTGACACATAGACACAGACAACCATTCACACCTACGGTCAATTTAGAGTCACCAGTTAACCTAACCTGCATGTCTTTGGACTGTGGGGGAAACCGGAGCACCCGGAGGAAACCCACACGGACACGGGGAGAACATGCAAACTCCACACAGAAAGGCCCTCGCCGGCCCCGGGGCTCGAACCCGGACCTTCTTGCTGTGTGGCGACAGTGCTAACCACTACACCACTGTGCCACCCAAACACATATATATATATATATATATATATATATATATATATATATATATATATATTTTTTTTTTCATATATTTTGTCTGCCTTGTTTGTTTAACAGACTAAGAGGATGATATGATCAGCGTGCACAAAAGAAGAACGTCAAGGTTCTGCTATGCACAAACACACACACCCCAATACTGTGGGTTTCCTGTCACATGCATGGAGTGCGTGTGTGAGAGAGTGAGAGAGAGAAAGAGAGGAAGGGAGGTGCTCTTTCATGCAGTATACGGTACTTCTCAGTGGCCTTGGTAACAAGGGCTACATAGGCGGCCTTATGAGTTCCAGGTTGTCTCAGGTCTTGTGTTCTCTGACGGTCAGCGAAACAGGAAAGGGACTCCCTGTCAACCCTTTGCTTGTTATCCTGTTTGAACTGAGCTCGGAGATCGAGTGTTTGAAAAGAAACAGGTAGATGTTCACTGATTTGGGGTCAGTGAATAGAAATAAATAAATAAATAAGGATTGGTCATATATATATATATACAAGAAGAAATGTTCATTACTGAGTGTGAGGTGAAGTGTACAGGCCTGGCTACATTCATAAAACCGCTAGAGGTAAGAATTAAGTTTTAACGAAAGGTTGTTGGTTCGAATCCCCAACCGGAAGTGTTGATGTTAAACAGAGCTTTTTTTTTTCCCCCCCCAAAAAAAAAAACCAGCGTCGCGTGCCGGGACTTACCGAGCAGGAGCAGTTTCACCTCTCTGGCCGCCTTCTCTCCATCTTCCCGGAGGTTTTTGTCGATCATTTTCGACCTCTCGGCGGCCAACTTGTCCTCGGCGCTCACCGTGCAGCCCATGGCTTCGAGCAAGCAACCAGCTCGCTGCCCAACTGCGCCTTTAAAAGGCAAATCAACTCAAAAACAGAAACCAACGGTGCGCCGAGCCGCTGGGGCGGAGCAGGGAAGAAGCGTGCGGTTCGAGCGCAGTTATTCGAGACTAAACGGAAATGGTGAAGAAGGCGCACGCGGCGGATAAACGGAACGCAAATATGGCACGAATTTAAAAAGTTGCACTCGGGGAAAAACGAGCAGAAGGCCTGCGACGCTCCATCAACCGAATGACATGAGAAATCTCCCCCCGCACACTGAAAGCGCTTGGTTCAAAGTTGCCGCGGGGAAACTGAATAGCCTCGCGCGCCCCAGACACGTCCAGATGTTCAAACAGAACAGAAGCCGCTGGAGCGCGTGAGCTCGAACGCCGAAGAGCGCACTGATCAGTTCAAACCGCACAAAGCCGCCGCCGCACTCACTCACTCACTTACTCCCACCCTCTCTCTCTCTACTCTCCTCTCCTCTCCTCTGTCCTGTCTACTCGCATTAAACAGTTTGCACACACGTAACCTGACTAAGGAAAAAAAAAAAAGACCTCCTAAGCCTATGTCTGAACGCGGCCACACCCCGAGCGCCTCTGAACTTTAATGCAGAATGAACAGCCTGCAAATACCTCAAAGCACTGAGGAAAGCCTACTGCGCATGCGCCTCATAGCCAGCTGCTGGTATGCTGTCGGAAATGCAGAAACTGCTTGAGTGTAGTGTAGTGTAGTGTAGTGGTTAAGAAGGTTCTGGGTTCGAGCCAGCGACGGCCTTTCTGTGTGGAGTCTGCATTGGTTTCCTCCACAGTCCAAAGGTGAATTGGTGGCTCTAAATTGACCGTAGGTGTGAATGGTTGTCTGTGTCTATGTGTCAGCCCTGTGATGACCTGGCGACTTGTCCAGGGTGTACCCCGCCTCTCGCCTATAGTCAGCTGCGATAGACTCCAGCTTGCCTGCGACCCTGTAGAACAGGATTAGCAGCTCCAGATAATGGGTAGATGGATGGATGGATGGATGGAAGGATGGATGGATGGATGGATAGACAGGTGGCATGGTGGTGTAGTGGTTACCACTGTTGCCTCGGAGCAAGAAGGTCCTGGGTTCGTGCCAGCGACGGCCTTTCTGTGTGGAGTCTACATTGGTTTTCTCCACAGTCCAAAGACATGCAGGTTAGGTTAACTGGTGACTCTAAATTGACCGTAGGTGTGAATGTGAGTGTGAATGGTTGTCTGTGACTCTGTCAGCCCTGTGATGACCTGGCAACTTGTCCAGGGTGTACCCCGCCTCTCACCCATAGTCAGCTGGGATAGACTCCAGTTTGCCTGCGACCCTGTAGAACAGGATTAGCAGCTCCAGATAATGGGTAGATGGATGGATGGATGGATAGATAGACAGGTGGCATGGTGGTGTAGTGGTTACCACTGTTGCCTCGGAGCAAGAAGGTCCTGGGTTTGTGCCAGCGACAGCCTTTCTGTGTGGAGTCTACATTGGTTTCCTCCACAATCCAAAGACATGCAGGTTAGGTTAACTGGTGACTCTAAATTGACCGTAGGTGTGGATGTGAGTGTGAATGGTTGTCTGTGTCTATGTGTCAGCCCTGTGATGACCTGGTGACTTGTCCAAGATGTACCCCGCCTCTCGCCCATAGTCAGCTGGGATAGACTCCAGCTTGCCTGCAACCCTGTAGAACAGGATTAGCAGCTCCAGATAATGGACGGATGGATGGATGGATGGATAGATAGATAGGCGGCATAGTGGTGTAGTGGTTACCACTGTTGCCTCGGAGCAAGAAGGTCCTAGGTTCGAGCCAGCGACGGCCTTTCTGTGTGGAGTCTCCATTGGTTTTCTCCACAGTCCAAAGACATGCAGGTTAGGTTAACTGGTGACTCTAAATTGACTGTAGGTGTGAATGTGAGTGTGAATGGTTGTCTGTGTCTCTGTCAGCCCTGTGATGACCTGGCAACTTGTCCAGGGTGTACCCCGCCTCTCACCCATAGTCAGCTGGGATAGACTCCAGTTTGCCTGCGACCCTGTAGAACAGGATTAGCAGCTCCAGATAATGGGTAGATGGATGGATGGATGGATAGATAGACAGGTGGCATGGTGGTGTAGTGGTTACCACTGTTGCCTCGGAGCAAGAAGGTCCTGGGTTTGTGCCAGCGACAGCCTTTCTGTGTGGAGTCTACATTGGTTTCCTCCACAATCCAAAGACATGCAGGTTAGGTTAACTGGTGACTCTAAATTGACCGTAGGTGTGGATGTGAGTGTGAATGGTTGTCTGTGTCTATGTGTCAGCCCTGTGATGACCTGGTGACTTGTCCAAGATGTACCCCACCTCTCGCCCATAGTCAGCTGGGATAGACTCCAGCTTGCCTGCAACCCTGTAGAACAGGATTAGCAGCTCCAGATAATGGATGGATGGATGGATGGATGGATGGATAGATAGGCGGCATAGTGGTGTAGTGGTTACCACTGTTGCCTCGGAGCAAGAAGGTCCTGGGTTCGAGCCAGCGACGGCCTTTCTGTGTGGAGTCTACATTGGTTTTCTCCACAGTCCAAAGACATGCAGGTTAGGTTAACTGGTGACTCTAAATTGACCGTAGGTGTGAATGTGAGTGTGAATGGTTGTCTGTGTCTCTGTCAGCCCTGTGATGACCTGGCAACTTGTCCAGGGTGTACCCTGCCTCTCGCCCGTAGTCAGTTGGGATAGGCTCCAGCTTGCCTGCGACCCTGTAGAACAGGATAAGCGGCTACAGATCACGGATGGATGGATATATATAATTAACGTGAACGCGTGTCTAAACACGAATGTTGGTGACACTGAATGCACACAGTTATGAGACACGATGTCACAAAGATGCACTTCAGAGGATTCAAATGTGCCAAAGAGGCTCAAACAAGAAATCCAAAGAATTCAGTCCAAGAAAACATGCTGATGTGAAACTAAAATGAGCTTTTGGCGCCCTCGCGTGGATAAAAATATGTACGTGAGATTTACCATGCACATACTGTATGTGTTAAACTGTCTCATTTCATCTCATCTCATTATCTCTAGCCGCTTTATCCTGCTCTACAGGGTCGCAGGCAAGCTGGAGCCTATCCCAGCTGACTACGAACGAAAGGCGGGGTACACCCTGGACAAGTCGCCAGGTCATCACAGGGCTGACACATAGACACAGACAACCATTCACACTCACATTCACACCTACGGTCAATTTAGAGTCACCAGTTAACCTAACCTGCATGTCTTTGGACTGTGGGGGAAACCGGAACACCCGGAGGAAACCCACACGGACACGGGGAGAACATGCAAACTCCACATAGAAAAGCCCTCGCCGGCCACGGGGCTCGAACCCGGACCTTCTTGCTGTGAGGCGACAACGCTAACCACTACACCACCATGCCACCCTGTGTTAAACTGTATAGGTCCTTATTAGAGCTACTAATTAGCCTAACCTGCATGTCTTTGGACTGTGGGGGAAACCGGAGCACCCAGAGGAAACCCATGCAGACACGGGGAGAACGTGCAAACTCCGCACAGAAAGGCCCTCGCCGGCTGCTGGGCTCGAACCCGGACCTTCTTGCTGTGAGGTGACAGTGCTAACCTCTACACCACTGTGTTGCCCCCTTATTATTAT
The DNA here is from genome assembly GCF_027579695.1 of Neoarius graeffei. Taxonomy (NCBI): domain Eukaryota; kingdom Metazoa; phylum Chordata; class Actinopteri; order Siluriformes; family Ariidae; genus Neoarius; species Neoarius graeffei. The sequence continues at coordinate 48,057,774 of NC_083572.1, forward strand.
TATTATTGTTGTTGTTGTTGTTGTTTGAATTAACCAACTGTACAATAGTAAGTAATGCTGGACGGCACACTGGTGTAGTGCTAACCACTACATGTTAACCTAACATGGGCCATAGTGCTATGGCCCATGTTAAGTTAACCACAATCAGTGGTTACACTATCAGTGTAGTGGTTAACACTATTGCCCATGTTAGGTTAACATAGGGCGTCCATGTTCTGAGGTTGTACTGATGTGCCCTTGAGCAAGGCACCTAACCCACAACTGCTCCTCGGGCGCTGTAGCACAGCTGCCCACTGCTCTGGGTGAGTGCATGTGTGTGTGCTCATTGCTCACTTGTCTGTGCATGTGTGTGTTCACTGTTTCAGATGGGTTAAATGCAATTTAACCCATCTGATAAGGAATTTCACTGTGTGCTTAAGTCTGTGCTTGAGTGTACGTGTGACAAAAGGCTTCATGGCTCACAGCAAGAAGGTTCTGGGTTCAAATCTCACAGTCAACGGGGGCCTTTCTGTGTGGAGTTTGCATGTTCTCCTCATGTCTGCATGGGTTTCCTCCGGGTGCTCCAGTTTCCCCTGCAGTATAAAGATGTGCAGATTAGGTAAAATACCCAGCCACTGGGATTGGACAGTGCACACTTAGTGCCAGTCCCAAACCCAAATAGGTTGGGGAGGGTTGGGTCAGGAAGGGCATCCAGTGTAAAACCTATGCCAAATCAAATATGTGGAACAGATCCGCTGTGGCGACCCCTAACGAATGGGAACAGCCGAAAGAAGAAGTAATAACAAAGATAAAAATACAATCTAGGTGTACAATTGTTCATTAGGCCAATGCTAAAGGGGGGGAGAATAAGCTGGAAATTTAGGGAAAGGCCAATGGCTAACAAGATTTGGTAGCCATGTGCAAAATTCAAATATTTTCACTCCATCAGACCGGATATCATCTTTCTAATTATCATTTCACTTTCCCATATTACTGTCTTTTGTATTTTGTTGCAAAGTTTTACTATTACATTTTTGTCATCAAACAGTTCTTTAATATCATTTTTCAGTTGTTTTATTCCTCCTCCTAAACACCCTATCATCACCAGGATTACTTTAAATTGTTTTCGTCTTTCTCTTAATTTGAAAAACAGCTGTTGGTATTTTTCTATCTTTTCATTTTGTTTTCCGTTCTTGTTGGATTTGTTCAGACATGCCATATCCACAATATATATTGCTTTCTTTTCCATATCCTCTAGCCTGGTATTATTATTATTACAATACCATCAAACCCCTCCTACGAAGTGAAAAGATGGTTAGAATGCAGGTCAGCACCTCCATAATCTTCTGAGTCAGATACTGTCAGACAGACTTTAGCTCATGTGGCCTGTCTGAGTGGCCATTGAGCAACAGCGGAGCACCACAGGGAACTATGCTATCCCCATTTTTTGTCACTCTTTACACCACTGACTTTTGGTATAAATCAGATCTGGTCAAGGAGGAAGCCAGGAAGCTCAACAAACTGATAAAGAAGTCTGGCTTTGTCCTGGGATGCCCCTGGACAGTTTTGAAGTGGTTGTGTAAAGGAGGGCAGTAAACAAACTGTTATCCATCCTGGACCATGTATCGGATCCCTCCATGACCCATTGGTCAAACATCAGAACACATTCAGAAAAAGACATTCAGCTCTGTTGTAGCAAGGAATGGAACAGAGGTCATTCTTTCCCTCAGTGATCACCCTGTACAACTATTCATCAGTGTGCTGGAAAATTATGCACTGGAACCTATTCCTAGAATAAGCTAAATGGACATACTAGTGTATCTAAAAAAATTCAAATATCACAAATTTAATTTTTTTCATAATTTAACTCAAAAAGGTAAACTTGTATATAATCTATATCATTACACATAAAAAGTGAAATATTTCAAACCTTTTTTGTTTTAATTTTGATGATTATGGCTTATAGCTCATGAAAATCAGAAATTCAGTATCTTAAATTCTTAGACTGTTTCATTTCGAGTTTGAGTAAAACAGTATAAATACCATGTCTCTCTCGGTCTAGTTCAGTACACGCAACCACAGTCATGGGGAAGACTGCTGACTTGACTTGTCCAGAAGATGATCATCGACACCCTCCACAAGGTAAGCCACAGAAAGTCATTGCTGAAAAGGTGCACAAGCAACAGGTATGACTGCAGCCTTGAAGGGATTATCAAGAAAAGTCGATTCTAGAACTTGGGAGAGCTTCACAAGGAGTGGACTGAGGCTGGTGTCAGTGCATCAAGAGCCACCACGCACAGACGTTTTCAGGAAAGGAGCTACAACTGTCACATTCCTAATATCAGGTCACTCCTGAACCAGAGACAACATCAGAAGCATCTTACCTGGACTAAGGAGATAAAGAACTGGACTGTTGCCCAGTGGTCCAAAGTCCACTTTTCAGATGAAAGTAAATTTTGCATTTTATTTGGAAATCAAGCTCCTAGAGTCTGGAGGAGGAGTGGAGAGGCACAGAATCCAAGGTGTTTGAAGTCCAGTGTAAAGTTTTCACAGTCTGTGATGATTTGGGGTGCCGTGATGATTTGGGGTGCCATGTCATCTGTTGGCCCACTGTGTTTTATCAAGTCCAAAGTCAATGTAGCCATCTACCAGGAGATTTTAGAGCACTTCATGCTTCCATCTGCTGACAAGCTTTATGGAGATGCTGATTTCCTTTTCCAGCAGGACTCAGCACCTGCCCACAGTGCCAAAACTACTACCAAACTACTACCAAATGATTTGCTGACCATGATGTTACTGTGCTTGATTGGCCAGCTGAAGGCCGCTATCAAAGCAACTTGGGCTTCAATAACACCTGAGCAGTGCCACAGGATGATTGCCTCCATGCCACGCCACATTGATGCAGTAATTCATAGTAAAGGAGCCGAAACCAAGTATTGAGTGTATAAATGAAGATTTTTTTTTCAGAAGTTGGACATTTCTGTATTGTAAATCCTTTCTTGATTGATCTTAGGAAATATTCTAATAATTTGAAATACTGGATTTCTGATTTTCATGAGCTATAAGCCATAATCATTAAAATTAAAACTACAACCCCGATTCCAAAAAAGTTGGGACAAAGTACAATTGTAAATAAAAACGGAATGCAGTAATTTACAAATCTCAAAAACTGATATTGTATTCACAATAGAACATAGACAACATATCAAATGTCGAAAGTCAGACATTTTGAAATTTCATGCCAAATATTGGCTCATTTGAAATTTCATGACAGCAACACATCTAAAAAAAAGCTGGGACAGGGGCAATAAGAGGCTGGAAAAGTTAAAGGTACAAAAAAAGAACAGCTGGAGGACCAAATTGCAACTCATTAGGTCAATTGGCAATAGGTCATTAACATGACTGGGTATAAAAAGAGCATCTTGGAGTGGCAGCGGCTCTCAGAAGTAAAGATGGGAAGAGGATCACCAATCCCCCTAATTCTGCGCCGACAAATAGTGGAGCAATATCAGAAAGGAGTTCGACAGTGTAAAATTGCAAAGAGTTTGAACATATCATCATCTACAGTGCATAATATCATCAAAAGATTCAGAGAATCTGGAAGAATCTCTGTGCGTAAGGGTCAAGGCTGGAAAACCATACTGGGTGCCCGTGATCTTCGGGCCCTTAGATGGCACTGCATCACATACAGGCATGCTTCTGCATTGGAAATCACAAAATGGGCTCAGGAATATTTCCAGAGAACATTATCTGTGAACACAATTCACCGTGCCATCCGCCGTTGCCAGCTAAAACTCTATAGTTCAAAGAAGAAGCCGTATCTAAACATGATCCAGAAGCGCAGACGTCTTCTCTGGGCCAAGGCTCATTTAAAATGGACTGTGGCAAAGTGGAAAACTGTTCTGTGGTCAGACGAATCAAAATTTGAAGTTCTTTATGGAAATCAAAGACGCCGTGTCATTCGGACTAAAGAGGAGAAGGACGACCCAAGTTGTTATCAGCGCTCAGTTCAGAAGCCTGCATCTCTGATGGTATGGGGTTGCATTAGTGCGTGTGGCATGGGCAGCTTACACATCTGGAAAGACACCATCAATGCTGAAAGGTATATCCAGGTTCTAGAGCAACATATGCTCCCATCCAGACGACGTCTCTTTCAGGGAAGACCTTGCATTTTCCAACATGACAATGCCAAACCACACACTTCAGTTACAGTATCATGGCTGTGTAGAAGAAGGGTCCGGGTACTGAACTGGCCAGCCTGCAGTCCAGATCTTTCACCCATAGAAAACATTTGGCGCATCATAAAACGGAAGATACGACAAAAAAGACCTAAGACAGTTGAGCAACTAGAATCCTACATTAGACAAGAATGGGTTAACATTCCTATCCCTAAACTTGAGCAACTTGTCTCCTCAGTCCCCAGACGTTTACAGACTGTTGTAAAGAGAAAAGGGGATGTCTCACAGTGGTAAACATGGCCTTGTCCCAACTTTTTTGAGATGTGTTGTTGTCATGAAATTTAAAATCACCTAATTTTTCTCTTTAAATGATACATTTTCTCAGTTTAAACATTTGATATGTCATCTATGTTCTATTCTGAATAAAATATGGAATTTTGAAACTTCCACATCATTGCATTCCGTTTTTATTTACAATTTGTACTTTGTCCCAACTTTTTTGGAATTGGGGTTGTAAAAAAGGCTTGAAATATTTCACTTTATGGGTAATGAATATAGAATATGTGAAAGTTTACCTTTTTGAATTAAATTATAAAAACAATTAACTTTTTCACTTCCAGCTCCAGAGGCCGACAGGGCAGCCTCTGCTCCAGTGCCAGAGGCTGACAGGGTGGCCTCTGTTCCACTGCCAGTTTCAGAGCCAACACCAGAGACTGGCAGGGAAGCCTCTGCGCCACTCCCAGTTCCAGAGCAGCACCAGAGGCCGAAAGGGTGGCCTCTGCTCCACAGCCAGTTCCAGAGCCTGCACCAGAGACTGACAAGGTGGCTTCTGCCCCAGATTTGAGCGCAGATGAGCTGCCATCCTGCTGCCCCGCTTCAACGAAGATATCACTGCCCCGCTGCCCAGCTTCAACGAAGACGAGAGTAGTGCTCAGACTAAACCTATGCTGGTTCCGTGGCCCAAGTCCATATCCAGGTCCTGTCCAGAGCCCAAGCCCCCACCTGAGCTGAGAATCTGGTGCAACATCTGTCCAGAGCAGAGCACCAATGGCACGGTGTCCAGCGTCAGGCCCTCATCCCCAGAACCATTGAAGATGGGTTTAAGCACCCAGTGGGAGCTCTTTGGGGGGTTCTGTCACACCTGCACGCATTGGCATGTGCAACAGACTTTCTCTCACACGCACTCGGAACAACACACACCTCTAATGACTAACACCTGCCTCAGATTAATGCACAATCACTACTCACATAAGGACGCTGAGCACTCATTCACTTCGCAAAATATTGCATTGCTAGTCACCATTACTGAGCCTTGTTATCATGTTGTCCTCCTGGTTTCCTGATTCCTGTTCTGCGTTTTGTTTCTGATCTTGTCTAGCCCTGTTTAGCCTGCTTGTGCCTCGTCCGACCCTTTGCCTGTTCTTCATTTATGATTGCAGCCTGCTGTTTTGGATTGTATGCTTGTTGATTGTTTCTCTTATTGTAAAGACACTCTTCTGCAAATACATCCGCCTCCAATCTACCTGCATCCTTCTGACAGAATACTTTGTCTCGGTGACAATACCTTCATTAGTTTAAGTATTTATTTTCTACAATTACATGTTTAAAACATTATTTATTTGTAGAATAATTATTTATAGCATCAATAAATTCATTCCTTCTCCAAGTTTATCAACCTATTCCAATATTATGTGAACAGAGTACACTAAGTAAAAATTGCGATATATTAAAAATATATAATTAGCCTAAATAGTATTTATAATTGAGTTATTACAGCAATAAGATAAAAATAACCATATTTAAAAATCTTCAGTATTTCACAAATTCATTAACTATTTACGATTAACTATTTACGATTATAACTATTAACAATTAGCTAGTTATGATTATAACTATTTGCACCTCAAAGCCTGCAAAACGGGGACAGTTTGTTCCTCATTTGCATTTCTCCTGATACTTCTCCCTTTGCCTCTTGTACTCTTCTACTCTCTTCTTGTTATACTTCTCACATACAACACTCCACTGGTGGCTCGTTAATAGGGGCGATTTGGGCGACGCACTCCCAAACAGGGAGGGAGATTTTTTTTATCACTCCTACTACCACGGCAACAGTAATGTCATTGTCCAATCAGGCTAAGGTCGCGCCTGGTGTAGCCACGCCCTTTTGGGGCGATTTCTGTAAGGTTCAGATTTGCCCCAAAATCTCCCATTGACAGTAATGGTACGTACGTTTTTTTCGAAAATCATGCTCCCAATGCATTTTCTATTAGGTTTTATGTGCTCGCACAAGCAGCGTGCTTACGTCATACGCCTGTTGCGCCACGCAAGTGTTGCCAGATTGGGCGCTTTTAAGTGCATTTTGGCGGGTTTTGAACATAATTTTGGACTGGAAAACACAACTTGCGCGGGAAATGTGTGAACATTCTATGAAGAAGATGGCGAGTGTTGAGTGCAACAATACGATAGCGTCTCTGAAAGAAGTTCCCTTTAGTCGTCGTACCAATGAGGAGAAAACGGCAATCAAACAGCTAGGACCTCCTAGACTGAATTTAAACATCAAGCAAGTGTCTACGAAGGGGGAGAAGACCTACTCAAGAGGTTTTAACAAGAACTGGTACCACCGGAAAACTTGGCTAGCTGGCTGTGACGTAGTCAATGCTCTTTTTTACTACCCTTGCGTTCTCTTCCACCCTGGAAGTAGCACAGCAGACGGTACAGTGATATCTGATATTTGAATTTACTAGGCAAAAGGTGTGTGTGTGTGTGTGTGTGTGTGTTACCAATGGCAGTTTAACATTGCCATGTTTTTGTTTTACCAATGGCAGTTTAACATTGCCATGCTTGGAATATTTCAGTAGCCTCAAGTTCTCTCTGACTTGGTGTAAATTAAGCATATTTTCAGTTTTTATATATTGTACAGTATGTGTTCATTGGAGCCAGCAGCACCTTACCTTTTTTCCAACTTGTTAAGCCAAGTTGCACTGACTACAAAACCTTGTGTAACCTTGTATGTATATAGCTAAATAACTAAAGCCTTTTGTGTTCATTGACATGCTTGTAATACTTTAAATTGCCTTTTAAGGCATGGCTTTCTGGAGGAATTCTTGGGGAAAAAAAACTGCAGAATTTATTTAGAATTATTATTTGTTGTTAAAATGGTGCAATTCCATATAAAAAAAAACCACATAATTAAGCTGCACATGTTTGTTTGATGGTTATGCTTTTCTTCATCTTTTTCAAAACTTAAATAAACACTTGTTTTGGATTTATATCCTGCCACGTTAATTGCATTCTTTAGAATGAAGAAATTAGAATATGTTTATAATTAAGAATTTGTGTCTACTTATTATAGAATACTGGAAAAATATGAGAAAATAAATGAGTAATGTAAAATTAATTGATTGTGATGCCAAATGTTTTGCTTTGAAGGCTTCACAATGAATCTTCCTTAGTTTTAGCCTGGCAAGCCAGACTAAATGTGAATATTTGCCACTCATAGGCAAAAATATTTTTGGCTGCTAGGCGGGTGGGTCTAGTTTACTGGGCTACCTTAGTTTACCACCTTTAACTTGTTCAGTGTTTCCACCTAGTGGAGAGAAGAGATATTGTCTATATTGATATCTAAATTTACCAGGCAAAAACAAGTTCGGCCAATTGATTTGCTACCTAGGTCAATTTACTTCAGTCCTGTGGACATTTATGGTCCGTGAAGACATAACGGGGGAAAATTGCCCCCCCTGAAAAAAAATTCAGGAGCCGCCACTGCAACACTCGTTAGTCTTCTCCACTCCTGCCTGTTTTCTACAGTGGAACACCAATGCTCTAAAACACTATCATTCATTCTTTAGAGTGTCTTTAAACCTAAGCTTGGGTCGTCCCACTTGGCAAGACCTATGAGAATTCCCTGTACAGGAGTTTCTTCACTGGCCTGTTATCATCCATGTGACGCACATGACCAAACCAATGCAGACAGTTCCACACTAGCCTGAGCCCGATGTCCTGCACACTAGCCCATCTTAACACCTCTTCATTACTGACAAAATGATCCCATTTTATGTTTTATATAAGGCACAGATGTTGCTGCAGATTTGTTCAGAGCTGCATAATTTCCTGCTGATATAAAGTCCATATTTCACTGCCATACATCAGGAGAGGCATGAAGCATTGGTTGTACACTTTTATCTTGGTCAAGGTTGTAAAGTCATGTGAGTTAGACACCCTTTTTTGCAAGCATCCAAAAGCACATGATGCTGCCTGTATACAAGATGTGAGTTCATCTTTCATGGAACAGTCACTGCTGACGAAACTGTTGAGTTACTTAAAGCAGATGCCAGTCGCTAATTTAGCACTATCTATAAAGAAAACTAGATGTATTGCTAATACACACAGCTTCTGTTTTAACCGTATTGATTCGCAGACCCATACAATTTCCAAGGTCATTGTAGGATGTCAAAAGCAGCTGCAAGCCCTTTGATGTGTCAGTAAAGATTGTGATGTCATCAGCATACTGAGCCTTTCTGATAAAATCTGTGAGGACTTTAGTCTTTGCCTTAAGTCTGTGCAGAGCAAAAAGATCACCATGGTAACAGAATCTGATCCATACACTGCGCATGTGCTTGATTTTGTTGAAAGCTAGCCAAAGTAAAACTGTTGCCTATTGTGGCAGCAGGGGCGTGGCCAAGTGTTGGTTTGTGAATGGAAGGTGGGGTCAGGGAAGTAGAGTGGCAAAGTCAGTACACCTGTTGTCAATTAACGTTGTGTCTGTGTGTTTTGCAATGAGAATGGAAGGTAGAAATATTAGGGTTTTACTGGGATTCGAACCTGGTTCGTTGGTGTGATAATCCAGCAACCCCCCACTAGGCCACCAGGGAGATAACTCAAATGCAGAGGCGTGAGGCAGAAGTAGAAAAAGTATCAAAAGGTTTATTTATACTATATACACTATATACAATCCAGGGCAAAACAAAAAACAAAACAAAAAAAACCCAAAGAGTATAATCCAAAACTGGGAAGACAAAGGGAAAAATAAAATATCCAAAAGTTCAAAGTCCAAAAAGGAAAAGGCAAAAATGCAAAAGCTCAGAAGATCCAAAAACACAGTCACTACTAAATCCAAAAGAAAAGCAAAGTGCAAAACAAAGGACACAGTACAGAGGAAACTGGAGATAAACATAACAGCACAAAGACTCCGTGACAAGAGGACTGAACTCAGGGGGTATAAATACACAAACTAAATTGAACACAGGTGAAGATAATCAGGACTAAACAGGCAATTAACAAAAACACAAAACACAGGAACAGTGGCGGCCTCTAGAGGCCAAAATAAACATGACACGAAAAGGAAATAACAGCGGCCTCTAGAGGCCAAAACAGTCCTAGTCCTAACAGGACCCCCCCCCCAGGAGTGTCTCCTGACGTTCCCAGGGCGATCCGGATGGGCCGAATGGAAGTCCCGACACAGTTCTTTATCTAGGACATCCCGAGCAGGAACCCAGCAGTGCTCCTCAGGACCATAGCCCTCCCAGTCCACCAGATATTGCAACCCGCCGCGGACCCGGCGGGAGTCAAGCAGGCGATGCACAGTGAACACAGTCTGCCCCTGGAAGATGCGGGGGGTGGGGGGTCCCTAGGGGCAGGGGCATACATAGACGTCAGTACGGGCTGCAACAGGGAAACGTGGAAAGTGGGGTTGATCCTCAGAGTCCGGGGCAACTGGAGCCGGTAGGAGACAGGGTTCACCCTGCGCACCACCTTGAAGGGGCCAATGTAGCGAGGAGCAAGCTTGCGGTTCTCCACCTGCAGCGGAAGGTCCTTAGTGGACAGCCAAACCCACTGCCCAGGGCGGAAAGCGTGTGCAGGTCTTCTATGGTGGTTGGCCTGAGTCTGGTTGGTTCTGGAGGTCTATATGAGGATCTTCCTGACCTTGCTCCAGGTCTTGTGACACCGTCTCACATATTGGTTGACCGAGGGCACCCCCGCGTCCTCCTCCTGGTCCGGGAACAGAGGTGGCTGGAACCCGAATTGGCACTGGAATGGCGACAGCTTGGTGGCCGATGACTGCAGGGTGTTGTGGGCGTACTCCGCCCATGGCAGCCAGGTGCTCCACGATGTCGGGTTATCCATAGCCAGGCCTCGCAGGGTGGTTTCCAGGTCCTGGTTGAGCATCTCCGTCTGACCATTGGACTGTGGGTGAAACCCAGAGGAGAGGCTGGCAGATGGTTGGGAGGTGTCCGGGAGGACCAGAATGGGTGCCGTGCAGAAGCGGTCCTTGAGGTCTTTGAACGCCTTTTCCGCCTGAGGAGACCAGCCATAAGATCCACCTGTCCCTTTGGTGAGGTCTGACATGGGTGCTGCTACAGAACTGAAGTTCCTGATGAACTTGCGGTAGAAGTTAGCAAATCCTAAGAACCGCTGAACCTCCTTAACGGACTTGGGAGTAGGCCAGTCCCGGACGGCCAGGGTCTTGGCAGGGTCCATTTGGAGTTGGCCTGTCCGTACAATAAATCCCAGAAAGGAGACCTCGGGAACATGAAATTCGTATTTCTGGGCCTTGGCGAACAGATTGTTCTGTAGCAGCCTCTGGAGAACCTGGCGGACATGGTGGCGGTGCTCCTGCACGGTCTTGGAAAAGATAAGGATGTCGTCGAGGTAGACAAAAACGTACAGGTTAATCATGTCCCTTAAGACGTCGTTGATTAGGGCCTGAAAAACAGCTGGTGCGTTGGTGAGTCCGAAGGGCATCACCTGGTATTCGTAGTGCCCAGACGGGGTGTTAAAGGCAGTCTTCCACTCGTCTCCCTGTCGGATACGGATGAGGTGGTATGCGTTCCGTAGGTCCAACTTGGTGAAGACGGTGGCGCCTTGGAGCAGGTCGAAAGCAGTGGACATCAGCGGAAGGGGATATCGGTTGCGCACAGTGATCTTGTTCAGGCCCCTGTAGTCAATACATGGTCGGAGGCCCCCATCCTTCTTGCCGACAAAGAAGAAGCCGGCACCAGCAGGTGAGGTGGAGGGTCGAATGAACCCAGAGACCAGGGCGTCTTTGAGGTATTCCTCCATGGCCTTGCGTTCTGGCTGAGAGAGGGAAAACAGTCTGCCACGAGGAGGGGTAGTCCCAGGGAGCAAGTCGATGGCACAGTCGTAGGCCCGGTGCGGAGGAAGAACGGCGGCCCTGCTCTTGCTGAATACCTCCTTGAGATCCCAGTACTCTGTGGGAACTTGAGATAACTCGGTGAGATCAGGGGGCTCGGCAGGAGACACAGGAGAGCTAGAGAGCAGACAAGAGGCATGGCATGCAGGGCCCCATTCCACAACCTGTCTTGTTACCCAGTCTATGCGAGGGTTGTGGCGAGTAAGCCAAGGAAGGCCTAGAATAACTGGGAACTCAGGTGAAGGAATCAGGTGCAGGGATATTTCTTCCTTGTGACCTTGAGACTGGAGGAAGACTGGAGAAGTAACTTGGGTGACTCTTCCATCACCTAACGCTTGGCCATCGAGGGCAGACACAGACAGTGGGACTTCAAGAGGTGCAGTCAGAATATTGATGCTTTGGGCGAAGTGAATATCCATAAAGCTCCCAGCCGCCCCTGAGTCTAACAAAGCTTGACAAGAGTGGACAGACTCACCCCAGGAGATGGAGACCGAGATGTAGATTCCTTGGCCAGGGAGTCCGGGAGAGAGGGTAGGCCCCGTCACAAATCTCCCTCGGCTGGACGGGGCGGTCCTTTTCCCGAGAGTTCGGGACATGATGCTCGGAAGTGACCAGGCTTGCCACAGTAGATGCAGCACTTGTCCCTCCTTCTGCACTCCCTCTCAGATGCAGAGAGGCGAGTACGACCCACTTGCATGGGTTCTGGACAGTCACTGAAGGAGGTAGACGGTTTCCAGGTAGAGGTAGGGAGGCTGGGGGGGCTCAAGGCTTGGTGGCGTTCTCTCATCCTGTTGTCCAGACGAATAGCATGTGAGATGAGGGTTTCGAGGTCACTTGGGCATCCAATAGAGGCCAGACCGTCCTTGATGGGGTCAGACAGACCATGGTGGAAGGCTGACACCAGGGCAGTCTCGTTCCATCCACTTACTGCTGCGAGCGTTCGGAACGAGATGGCGTAATCTGCGACGCTTCCTCCTTGCCGGATGGACATGAGCTTTCGGGCTGCGTCGGTACTGATGCCCGCTTGATCGAAGACCCGAAGCATCTCTTCAGAAAACAGCTGGAAATCAAGGCACTCAGGTCCCTGTCTTTGCCAGATAGCAGTAGCCCAGGCTCGCGCCTTACCAGCTAATAAGGTGATCACAAAGGCAATCTTATGGCAATCCGTAGTGTAGGTGGTAGGCTGAAGCTCAAAGGTGAGTTGACACTGGGTAAGGAACTCTCGGCACTCACTGTGCTTGCCGTCGTACCTCTGTGGTGCAGGAAGGCTTGGTTTGCAAGGTGAAGAAGGCAGCATGGCAGGAGTCACAGGAGCAAGATATGCAGGCAGAGATGTCAGCTGTGCCAGGGTTTTCCCGATTTGCTGAAGCAGTTCCTCGTGGTGAGCAAGGGCCTCACGTTGGCTGGTGAGCGTACGTCCATGAGCGTCCATGGTCACTCCGAAGCGTGTCAAAGCTGCCGTAATTCCCTGAAGGTTGGCCGGGTAGACAGTTGAAGCAGCCTCTGCTGAGTCGGTCATGACGGAGTCTTTCTGTTAGGGTTTTGCTGGGATTCGAACCTGGTTCGTTGGTGTGATAATCCAGCAAACCCCCACTAGGCCACCAGGGAGATGACTCAAATGCAGAGGCGTGAGGCGGAAGTAGAAAAAGTATCAAAAGGTTTATTTATACTATATACACTACATACAATCCAGGGCAAAACAAAAAACAAAAAAAAAACAAAGAGTATAATCCAAAACTGGGAAGACAAAGGGAAAAATAAAATATCCAAAAGTTCAAAGTCCAAAAAGGAAAAGGCAAAAATGCAAAAGCTCAGAAGATCCAAAAACACAGTCACTACTAAATCCAAAAGAAAAGCAAAGTGCAAAACAAAGAACACAGTACAGAGGAAACTGGAGATAAACATAACAGCACAAAGACTCCGTGACAAGAGGACTGAACTCAGGGGGTATAAATACACAAACTAAGGCCCACTTTACACGGGGACGGTATAAAACAAAAACGCAAAAGTCCGTTTTCGTTCTCACTTTTTTCCGCATCTACACGACCGTTTTCAAGGAGGAAATCTGCGTCTATACGGTGACGCATAAATGTCTCCGCTATGTCTGCACGCATGCGCAACGTCTTCTGTCTTGTCTGATCTGCACATCTGCGCTGCTGTTCTGTCAAGTTATCCTACCAAGCCTACTACGCATGCGTGAAATCCAGGAGGGTAGGAAAATTCAACAGTAGTTTTGTCCCACCGATCAGCTGGGCTGATAGAAAATCGGTGAGAATTTCACGCATTTGCCGATTTTTATGTTTTGTGCGTATTGGTCGAGTCTTTGGCCGAGTCAAATAATTTGTAATGACTTGTTTTGAATAATAAAACGGTCTGTATGAGAACTTGCTAGGATAACTTTACAGAACACCGGTCCGGCTGAGGTACTGTAGTGCTCGAGGGAGGAGCAGGAGCAAACCGAAACTCTTTTAATCTGCCTTTATTAAGTAACACTCACTCTTGTTTCGGTGAAGAAGAGAAAAGGCAGTGTCCATCTCAGCAAAATAAACCCGTTCGGCTGCTAGTTTTGTTTTCAGTCTCGGGTTTATGGTTTCACGAGCGGCTTGAATAGGCGGCGCGCGCGTGCGTGTGTGTGTAACTTGGCGACACCAAACTGAGGAGCTCCAGCTGGGCGGGTGAGCAGGAAAACACATCTACTGCATTAAAACACAGAGCAGCTTGAAGGTCCGTTAGATCGATGTAATCAGACATGCTCTTACTTTTTTACTTACTTTCTTATTAACCGGGCTGGCATGTGCAGTATATGACATATGTATGACGTAAACACGTACCCGACGTGAGCAGATCCGAGCAGAGTTTTGCGTATTGGGTAGTTTAGACGTATATGCAATGGGGGCCATTTTTAACTTATCCACTCTGGAAGGCGTTTTCAATTTTATCCGTTTTTCAGCCTCAGAAACGCCGTCCTCGTGTAAACGAAAGGCACTTCTGATAAAATATTTAGTCGTTTTTACCCGACAGCGTCCTCGTGTAAACGGGCCCTAAATTGAACACAGGTGAAGATAATCAGGACTAAACAGGCAATTAACACAAACACAAAACACAGGAACAGTGGCGGCCTCTAGAGGCCAAAATAAACATGACATGAAAAGGAAATAACAGCGGCCTCTAGAGGCCAAAACAGTCCTAGTCCTAACAAGAAAAAGGAGAGAGCAACGAGAGAGGATCTCTCCCAACCAGAACGTACGTGTGTGTGTGCGCGTTTGTGTGTGTAAACAAGCTTAGTGCAGCTGAAAAGCAGCAAAATCCAAAAAATAAAGTTGTGTGTAAACATCATCTCCTGCCTGCTGTGCTTCAGTATTCCACTAACAGCAGGGACTTACAACAGTGGTGCCAAAAGCCAGGATACTGAAGGGAACCACACATGGAGTCCTCCCCATTTAAGGACCTGATCCATGCCCTTGCTACTGCCCAACAGAACCAGCACCAAGTGCTGATCGCCCTCCAAAAGGAGCAGGAACAACATTTCGAAGCCTTGCTGCTGGCCCAGCAGGAAGATCGCCAGACATTCCGGCACCTGCTCACATCAGCAGGTTCCTCAACTGCCACAACAGCAGATCCTCTCCACATCACCTTCACCAAGATGGGGCCGCACGACAGTCCAGAAGCCTTTATAACGCTCTTTGAGCAAGCATCCGAAGCGTGGGGGTGGCCAGTTGAGCAGTGTGTGCCGTGCCTACTACTGCTACTGACTGGAGGGACACAGCTCGCTGCACAGCAGCTCCCCATCGACAGCCGGCTTGTCTGCACAGACCTGAAGTGAGCCATCCTGCAAAGTGTTGGCCACTCACCAGAACAACATTGCCAGCACTTCCAGACACTGATATTGGAGGAGATCGGCCGGCTGGCCGTTTGCATTCGGCCAATAGCTCCGGGATGCCTGCCGGCGGTGGCTGAGAGGATCATCAACCTGGTGACACTGGAGCAGTTCATCGTGTGACTTCCAGAAGGAATGGTGGAGTGGGTCCGGTGTCACCGCCCAGCATCGCTGAATCAAGCCATCGAGTTGGCAGAGGACCATTTGGCGGCAGTTTCGGCGGCAGGCAGACATGCTGCCTCTTCTCTCTTCCTCTCACCGGCTCCCCCCCAGCCAGCCCTCCACACCCGTCGTGTCCTCCTATCTTACCCTTCTGTGTCTGTGTCTTCTCTCCCCAGGTGAGTGACGCCCATAATGCTGGTACAGAAGTGAAGCCTGGGCTGGTATACTGGTGCTGCAGGGAGCCCAGGCATCTCCAGAGTCAGTGTTCTGTGATGGAGGTGGGAGCTGTGGTCTGGATCCCCGAGGCACCAGAGACCACTCTCAATTGGGCTGGAGCGTATCGTATACCGGTGAGTGCTCAAGGGGATACATATCACGCATTGGTGGAGTCCAGCTGTAATCAGACCTCAATCCACTGGTGCAAGGTGAGGCACTGGGGAGAGGACAAGTGATGAAGGTTGTGTGTGTGCACATGGATGTTCACGATTATCCATTAGTGTCCGTCCACATTCTATTTCAGGGAGAAAAGCATAGCGTAAAGGCGGCAGTTACCCCGTGTCTCACCCATCCACTGTTTCTGGGGACTGATTGGCAGGGCTTTAGAGGCTTAATGGAGCATATAGTAGGGGTTTGGTCCTGCGATAATATGTCATGGGGGGATCCCGGTGTGGCATTGACTGGGGAAGCTGTCACAGAGCCGTCTACGTCAGCACCATGCCAGCACGATACAAGGAGTGAGGAGCAGCTTGGCCCTCCTCCCTCTCTCAGGGATTCCCTCGAGGATTTCATGTTAGAGCAGTCACGAAACAATACTCTGCATCATGCGTTTGACCAAGTGAGCGTAATCGATGGTCAATCTCTTCAGCCAAATGTGACACCCTCCTTCCCATACTTCGCAATTATTAAGGATGGGCTGTATTGAGTGACACAGGACACTCAAACTGGTGAACAGTTAACCCAATTGTCAATCCCAAAGAGCCATAGGGAACTCCTATTCCATGCGGCTCACTTTAATCCAATGGCCGGACATTTAGGACAAGATAAAACACTAGCCTGAATAATGGCCTGGTTCTATTGGCCAGGGATTTGCAGGGATGTCCGTTGGGGGTGTGTGGCATGCCGCGAATGCCAACTAGTAAATCCTGTGGCCACCCCAAAAGCGCC
Organism: Neoarius graeffei; assembly: GCF_027579695.1. Taxonomy (NCBI): domain Eukaryota; kingdom Metazoa; phylum Chordata; class Actinopteri; order Siluriformes; family Ariidae; genus Neoarius; species Neoarius graeffei. Next base: position 48,074,284 of record NC_083572.1, read on the forward strand.
TTTGTGCCCTCTCCCTCTAATCAAGCCCCCCCTTCGAAGGAATTGGCATGGATCTCATTGGGCCATTAGATCAGTCAGCACGGGGATATTGCTTTGTTTTAGTTCTGGTGAACTATGCAACGCGATATCTGGAAGCAGTGCCTCTCCGCAATATTTCAGCACACAGTATTGCAGAGGCGCTCTTCCATGTTATCTCTCGAGTCAGGATTCCTAAAGAAATCCTGACTGACCAAGGCACTACGTTTGTCACGAACACTTCACGAGCTGTATGGGCTATTAGGAATTAAATCCATCTGCACCAGCATTTACCAGCCACAAACAGGTCATTCTCGACCTGCATGCAAAGCTCCACATCCTCACGCACTTAACCCAGGAGAATTTATGGCAGGCACAAGAACGTCAATCCCGGCTGTACAACAGGGGCACGCACCTTAGAGAGTTCACCCTGAGAGACAAAGTGCTCGTATTATTGCCCACTTCGAGCTCCAAATTAGTCGCGAAGTGGCAAGGGTCCTTTGAGGTCACACAACAAATCAAGAACGTCAACTATGAGGTGAGGCAAACGGATAAGGGAGGGGCACTGCAAATATACCACCTCAACCTGCTAAAATATTGGAACGAAGGGGTCCCTGTGGCATTGGTGTTGGTAGTTCCAGAGAAGGCGGTGCTGGGGCTGGAGGTAATAAATAAATAAATAAATAAATAAATAAACTACTCAAACCGCTCCATTCCCCTGTGGAGACCACCTCTCACCTGCCTAACTCACAGAGGTGGACAGGTTGCAAAAGGAATTTTCTGATGTGTTCTCCCCCCTTCCCGGTCGCACCGACCTCATAGAACACCACATTGAAATGCTCCCAGGGGTGGTGGTGTATAGCCATCCCTACTGCTTACTCGAACACAAGAAAAAGGTGGTTCAGGATGAACTCAAGGCCATGCTCAAAATGGGCATAATTGAGGAGTCCCACAGTAACTGGAGCAGCCCAGTGGTCCCGGTTCCCAAGACCGACAGGTTGGTCCGGTTCTGTGTGGACTACAGAAGAGTCAACATGGTGTCTAAATTTGATGCATACCCAATGCCTCACATTGATGAGTTGCTCGATTGATTAGGTGCTGCTCACTTTTATTCGATACTGGATTTGACAAAGGGATATTGGCAGATCCCCTTGACTCCTCTATCTTGAGAGAAAATGGCCTTTTCCACATCGTTCAGATTACACCAATTTGCCACACTTCCTTTTGGGTTATTTCGGGCTCCCGTCACCTTCCAGCGACTCATAGATAAGATCCTCCGCCCCTACGGTGGCCTACCTTGATGACATCATCATAAATAGCAATGATTGGCCACGGCACCTAGAACACCTTAGGGCTGTCATAGAGTCGCTGAGGCATGCGGGTCTCACAGCTAACATGAAAAAGTGTGCGATTAGGTGGGTGGAAGTATTGTACCTGGCTTTCCACTTGGGTCATGGGCAGGTGCGTCTCCAAATTGACAAGACAGCAGCGATTGCGGCCTGCCTGAGGCCCAAGACCAAAAAGGGGGTGAGACAGTTCCAGGGGCTGGCTGGCTACTATCGCAGGTTCATACCTAATTATTCGGATGTCACCAGCCCACTGACTGATCTTGCTAAAAAGAGAGCACCAGATCCGGTCCAGTGGACGGAGCAGTGCCAACAGGCCTTCACTAAGGTAAAAGCTGCACGGAGGGGTGGGAGGTGGGGGCACTCTTACACTCCCCTGACTTCTCTCTCTCTTTTGTTTTACAGACAGATGCATCAGACAGAGGGCTGGGGGCCGTTTTGTCCCAGAAGGTGGAGGGTGAGGAACGTTCGGTGCTGTACATAAGTTCCAAGCTCTCGATGCATGAAAGTAAGTACAGCACCATCGAGAAGGACTGCCTGGCCATCAAGTGGGTGATCCTCACTGACCAATACTACCTGCTGGAGTGCCCTGTCACCCTCTGTTCGGACCACGCGCCCCTCCAGTGGCTCCACCACATGAAGGATGCCAATGCACAGATCACCTGTTGGTATCTTGCCCTCCAGCCGTTTAAATTGGAGGTGTAGATGGTGGTGGTGGACTTTCTATCCTGTTGGGTGGGTGGGGAGTCTGCTGCAGGCCGGACGGCTCCCTGGCCTGAGTCGGGTGGTGGGGGTATGTGGCGGCGGGGGTGTGGCCAAGTGTCAGTTTGTGAATGGGGGGGGGTCAGGAAAGGTGAGTGGCAAAGTCAGTACACCTGTTGTCAATTAATGTTGCATCTGTGTGTTTTGCAGTGAGGATGGAAGGTAGAAAAGGAGGGAGAGAGCAATGAGAGAGGATCTTTCCTGATCAGAACGTGTGTGTGTGTGTGTGTGTGTGTGTGTGTGTGTGTGTGTGTAAACAAGCTTAGTGAAGCTGAAAAGCAGCAAAATCCAAAAAATAAAGTTGTGTGTAAACATCATCTCCTGCCTGCTGTGCTACAGTATTCCATCCACAGCAGAGACTTACTACACCTATATACCAAAGAATGTTGGTACTAGTTTACAACCTTGCTTGATGCCACTATTATACTCAAAAGACTGGGTTAGTTCACTATCAATCTGTATATAGTTTCTTGATCATTCTTATGCAGTTTGGCAAACAGCCTAGCTTGCCAAGGATAATGAAAAGCAGCTCACTACTGACAGTGTCAAATGCCTTGGCAAAGTCCACAAAGGCTATGTATAGACTATTGCGTTGCTCCCTGTTTTTTTCCATCAGCTCTCAAAGTGTAAATATTTTATCTATGGTGCTTCTACCATTACGATACCCTGACTGTGACTGGGGGTGACTACAATTGTGACAACAATTGCTGACACCATTGTTCTGCCAGCAATTGTAGCCTCTGCAGGATGATGTCTGCAAAAACTGTTCCAACAATGCTCAGTAGTGATATGCCTCTAGTTTCCACACTGACTTCTGTCACCCATTTTGAACAGCATGGTGATCATTGCATCAACCCAATCCAAAGGAATTATCTCTGTGGCCCAGAAGATGTTGAAAAGGACAAGTAGGAAGGATCTCAAGTGACTTCCGCCATACATGAATACTTCAGGGATGATACCATCAAAGCCTGGACTCTTTTCTAATCTGGTGTTAATAAGAGCTTGATCCAGTTATTGTTCTTCAATTGGATGGTCTATTGGTTTGATTATCGGGAGCTGCTCTATATCACCAACTACGCTGAAGTCGATGTCAGATGATTGATTAAATAATTCACTGAAGTGTTCAACCCATCAGTTCATGATGTTATCAGGGGCAGTCAGGAGCTCACCTTTTTTGGATCTTACTGGATGAGAGCTTCTAGATCTAGGACCCTGTACGGCATTCAAAGTGGCAGAGAAGTCTCTATGATTCTTTTCCTGAGAGTATTGCTTTGCTTCTTCACCTCTTTGTTGGAACCAGTTATTCTTGAACTCTCTCATGTGCCTCCTCAAAGTGTGCCTAACCAAATTCTTATCTTTAAGCAAATTCTGAATAATTTTATCTTGGTTATCAAATCAATAATTCTGCACCCTTTTCTTCTGCCCAAACACATGGGTAGCTGCATTTTGGCATTCTGAAGAACTTCTTTGAGTTTAAGCCACACTTGCAACCCACCGTAAGTGTTTTGGACATGCACAGGCCACAGGGTTTGGTAGCTTGCAGCCGTGCCGCAGGGTTGCGGTGAACCCGGGGGAAAGTTTGGGGGAGGAGTACAGGCAAAGTACTTGTCAAGTACAGGTTGCACGCCTGACTTCCTCAAGCTGTGGGAAAAATTGCACCGTTAGCCCATGGAAAGCGTATATCTGATGCACGTGATCAGTGTGTGTTCAGTGAGTGTGGAGTGCGTGTGACTTGCATTTTACCAGTTTCCTGTGCTAGGAGTATGGGCCGCACTTGTGAAGCATGTGTGACGCACGTGATTAGCACATGACAACCACTCATAACTTGCATGTGATGCAAGCCAGAAGTGGGTATAAAACCAGCGTGTCTGCAGCATTCTGCATCTGTCTTTTGACTGAAGAACATTGGATATTTTGTGGGAAAATTTTGAAAATTTTCAGTTTAAAGTTTAGGAAATGGGACCCAAGAAGAAGTGAACAAAAGTGAAGTAATGCAGCCTGAAAAAGCAGAGGGGGAGGAGGAGGAAGTATTTGATGATGATGGTCGCAGCACCGGCGAGCCCTGCACGGACAGGGAGAAGTATGCTGTGCCTTCAAGCCGGCAGAAGGCACAGCACCCTGCCAGAGGTATTTTCACAGGTAAATACTAATTAAACCTCTTGCACTATAATACACGTGGTTTAAACATTAATTTTGGTATCTATATGCTTATGTAATTAATATTATAAATGCTGATTTTCATGTATGTTTCAGCTAATGACGCCCAGAAGTGAGGACATTGCATACCCATCATCACTGTCAGGCCATTGTGCCATGCTCAGTGATGAGGACAAGGACATCTCGACACCCTGTCCCACCATTAAGCAGGAGTAGGAGCAGGACAGTAGCTCGGAGTCAGAGTGTGTTTCAGTGCCCAAACTGTTGGGCTATTTAGTTGGGATTTTTTTTTACAATGTAATAAAATGCGTTATTCCCTTTTACTCATGTTTTATTATTTGACGTTTGCATGGTAAATTAACATATACTCAAATAAAAACAGCAAATGAGGTGGTCTTCTTCCCTTCTACAATGCTACATGCTACATGATCTGCTCCTTGGCTCCTCCCCCAATACATATATACTCAGAGTCTTGCCCGTCATGTCGCGTGCAGGTCGCGTGCACGCCACACATAAGGGTAGAAAGTGAGATGTACTTCTGTCTTGGGGGCTGCACAAATAGCAAGTGTGGATACTTGAGTAGTACTTCTGAGGCATGTCACTCGTACAATGACCATGTGTCACTTGTGCGTCTTACTGTCATCGTAAAAAGCCCCTACTAGCTGTGCTGCTGACTTGATTCAGGCGTACAAAAGGAGTACGGGTCCCATACGTAGTGTATGCATTCTTGATTTTTCGCAAGACCCGTAGAATTTGCATGTGCAGGACCAAAAGTGTCCACAGCCAGTCTGTGACCTTCTACAGCGCTGAACACACGCAAGTGTTGCACAAGTCTCAAGCATGGTTTTGCCAAATTTTTTACCATAGACCACCCATAGTAGCACGTACAGAGGGTTGTGAGTGAGCCTTTATCAACATCAGCACTACAAACAGACAGCTTCTCATCTAGAAACTACTCTAGCCTTGCTTTCCCGTCATCATCCAAGCATGTCTCTAGCTTCCTTGAAGGTCTCGTACCTTTCCTCTTCCGCTTTATAGAGAAGAGATACTTATGGCCCTTTTCCACTACCCTTTTTCAGCTCACTTCAGCTCGCTTCAGCTCACTTCAGCCCGACACGGCTCACGTTTCGACTACCAAAAACCAGCACGACTCAGCTCGTTTCAGCCCTGCTTAGCCCCTAAAACTCGCACCGTTTTGGAGTGAGGCTGAAGCGAGCCAAGCCGTGCCGAGTGAGGCTGGGGGCGTGAGCAGACACTCCCCTGTGCACTGATTGGTGAGGAGGAGTGTCCTCACATGCCCACACACGCCCCGCGAGCGCGCTGGGATCTGTAAACACCGCAAACCCGGAAGAAGAAGAATTACGAGAATTTCTGAAGCCTTATGCGCCTCGCCTCATCTATACGCTCTTGCCAGTATCTGTTGGCATTGTCGGTGACAACAAGCCACAGCACCAAGACCAGCAACACTAACGACTCCATGTCCTCCATGTTTATTGTTTACTATCCGGGTCGTGAGACTACCGCTTAAAAGATCACTGAATCAGTGACATACAGAGCATCGTGGACGAGTTCGCGGAGCGCAAGGCTCGTCGTATGCCCTTCAAATAATGCGCGCAGTAGGCTATTGATGTTTTATTATGAGCCATGTACAGTATGTCACCTGTTTTTTTGTTTCTGAGTTACATGTTCGTTTGAAGGACTTAATGTACAAAATAACATAGTTGCACCCCGTAGTGTTGAAATTGGTAAACACAGTGCATTCAGTGAGGTTTGCACCGCCCTCCTTTTATTTCTGACTCTTCCTGTCACCGTTGCAACCTCTGAGCGCTCATTCGTATGCCCTTCAAATAATGTGCGCAGTATAGGCTATTGATGTTTTATTATGAGCCATGTATAGTATCCTAATGTTTTTTGTTTCTGAGTTACATGTTCGTTTGAAGGACTTGATGTACTACTAAATAACATAGTTGCACCCGGTAGTGTTGAAATTGGTAAACACCGCAGTTGCGGACATTTTGTAGCCTAAAATGATGTTATGATAAGCTTTAATAAAGGGCCCGGTCATTTGCCCCGCCCCCGGCCCGGCTCTGACTTGTTCCGCCACTGTCACTGATGTCACTGTTTGCGCTGCTTAACGACATCACGTGACGTCCACCCACTTTCGCTAACTCCACCCAATGTGTCCACCCACTTCCAGCCAGCACGGTTCAGCGCGGTTGTAGTCGAAATGCAACTCCAACAGCCCCGCTCAGCCCGACTCAGCTCGACTCAGCACGGCACGGCTCAGCCGCGTTTGTAGTGGAAAAGCGGCATTAGACACTAGCAGCTTATGATCAGTGAAACAGTTTGCTGATTAGTTGACCTTTGTCACTGCGATATGCTGTTTTGCAACTTGGTTAACCAATACATGGTCAAGCTCATGCCAGCACTTAGAATGTTGGTGCTGCCATATGTTCTTTAAAGTATCTTTCAGTTTAAATATTCTGCCCATTATACTGTACTTAGCTGAGACCTGCTACAGAACTCTAAAAGCATAAGAGCATTGGAGTTCATGTTTCCAACCCCATGTTTGTGGATGACGTTTGTCCATGATTTCCAGTCTTTACCCACATAAGCATTAAGGTTGCCCAAAATTATGAGCAGGCCATCTTCAGCATCATATTTTATTGTTTTATTTACAATTAAAACAATAAGCGTTCATTGTGCCGCAATGTAAATACTCTGTAGGGGCCTTTATATGAAGTTTTGGACCATGTCATATGCCATGTCTGGTCTCCATGGTTGGCCTGTGTCTTAGCTAACATGATGGATCATGAGCAGATTGGCCTTGGCCACACACCTGTTATCAACGTTTGCCACAATTCACTGGATAGAGCACTACATTCCGAGATACACTGCCCAAGGACCAAATACAGACACACTGACTACTGTCAAAAGTGTGGTCTTCCATATGTGGTGTGGGTAGACAATGCATTAGCCATTTTGTTGCTTGAATTTGACTGCAGCTATTGACCCCTCTGTGATGGAGCTGATCAAAACCTTGCTCAGTGGGACACCTAGGCCAGGACACAAGTTGGCTCTCTGCCAGTCTGACTGTGCCAAGTATGGTTGGCAACAGTCTGTGCTGCTGGAGATGTGTAAAACATGTAAACACTGTGAAACCTACTCTGTGTATCAGGGTTGCCCTTTGGGTCTGTGACAAAAGAAGCCCTGGAAAAATGGGCATAAGTTACTGAGACTAGAAATTTCAGAAATGAATTTGGTTGGTGGGTCATCAGCCTGCAGATAAACTCAAAATACTACAGACAGAGATATGGACTTGTCTCACTGACAATGGCACAAACTCTAGCTCACAGGAGACACAAGGTTTTTCTCATGAATGTGGTCAATCTGGCAGAGTGCTTATTGGAGGGAGATTGTCACTATGGGCATATGGACTAGGGGGCAGTGTGGTGCCACAGAGGCCTGGTGTGAGAGTAGTACATATCAATCAGCTGGAAGTGTGGGCAGTCTATCTACCTCTCAAATGGCCTGTTCAGACAATGTAATGATCCTCAAATACATTAATCACCATGGCAGCATGAGGTCACATGGCCCTCACCACTTTGTACAAAAGATCATCAGATGGGCCTACCCGCTACAGTTTCACAAAGAGTATTTCACTTGCTGTAACAGTACAATGGTGTGTTGGACATACTGTCACGATGCCTGGACAAGTGGTGTCTGCACCCAGAAATGGTGTCCCAGATTTGGGAAAAGTTTGGCAGGGCACAGGCAGATTTCTTTGCCAATGCCAAATTCACTTATTGTTGGATGTGGTTCTTCTTGGTGGAGTTGGAGAGTCTTCTGGTTGAGGATGTGATGGCCCATTACTCATCTCACTGTCTACTGTACACATTTCCACCTCTACCAGTGATTCTACACACATTATACAGAATTCAGCAATCAGCCCACTGAGTCCTGCTTCCTGCTGAGACCTGGTTCCTGCTGCTGCTCTCCCTAGTGGTCAAAACACCTTGGAGGCTTACTGCCTGATTAGATCTGTTATCTATCCGTAATGGATTGAAAGATTTGGCATCCTCAGACAGGTTTGCCTGCACCATTGGGTTGGGCCTCCTGGAGTGCACGCTGAGACACTCCTGAACATAAGAGAATGAGAACCTAGTACATGGGCCTGGCATGCTCTAAGATAGGAACTGTTGGTGTGCAGTGTTGCTGTGAATTGTTGGTGAAACCCATCTGTATTGAAGACGTTCATAATGGACATTGCAGTGCATCACAGAACCACTGTTAGACTCTCACTGAGGGCTAATAAACATTGCTACATACCTTTGTACACTATGACTCACAGTTGAGATGATGTAGGATCCCACACTTGTACTGGAGTCCATTAAAGCCTTTCCCATGAGCCCATGTAGAATGATGAGCTGAAATGGGTCTTTGACAAAAGGAGTAGAAGTGCATACCCCATCAATAGGCTCATCTTGCTTGTATTGGTGGCCTGATAAGTGACCTTGTATTGAACCTGATGTTTTTGTCCAAAGTTGCAGCACCTGCTTTTGTTGACCAATCATTTGGCTACAAGGTGGAGGACCTGCTGAGCATTTCTTGTTATGCCCCAATATGTGCCATATGGTACTATTTGAATCAGATGTCAGTGATTTAACCAGCTACTAATCTGCCACAGAGGGAAGGCCCAAGCTCCCCAGTCTAAACAAAAGTTGGTCTACTGGGTAATTCACATAATTACCTTAGCCTACAAGAACTAGATACCAACACTGCACCACTATGTCACCCTAGGGGGAGCATCTCCACCTTATGAGCATTACTTAGTGGCATAGCACTCCAGAAAGTCTGCACTGCTGCTATCTTGGTATCACCATGCAACTTCTCTAGATTCTGTAAGGTTAACATTGCCACACTTATGACATTGGGAGAGGCAGTCATCTCTAAACACCTTTACAGGCAATGGAATGTGTTTCTCATGAGATTGTAATGTTATTCCGGTGATATTCATTGCCTCTGGCAGTTAGGAGGGGTGAAACTAGTGGCAGCTCATCCACAGGAGCAAGTGGGTATATTTTACTATATATCAGTCATTCAGCAAAAGTCCTTGTTCCCAACTCCATTCATTTTTAAATATGCTGACATACTACTTACCTCTTTTGAGTGACAAGTTATTTAAAAAATGTTGCTATTTGACAAATATAAAATGTTCCTTTGATTTGCCTTCTTAGATGGTGCAAAATCACATGTTGGCATACTCACTGCTCCATTTAGTTTCCATAAAGTTATTATTGCACTGAGGCAGGGACTACACTGCCCCATGTTTGCTCAATTAACATTTTTTCAGTGTCGGAGGAGGAGCTGATTGAACCGTTAATGGGGAAGCCAGACTGGGCTTGTTTTAAATACAATACATTTTCACAAAGCCTAAGTGCATACAGCACATCTATGTGTTTGTCTTTGCCAATGGCTAAATTTATGGGCTAGTTTCAGGCCCTTGTGTGGGTTTTTTTGTGATGTAATTGGGCTGGAAATTGTACTGTAACCTGGAAACCCTGGTTAATGATATTAGCTCTTCTGCATGAACCTTGCTGGTAATGGAAAACACAGTTGAACAAAGGTATATCTAAAACTACTCAAAATGTGCTACTAGACAGTATGCTGAACAATTTTATGTTGCCAACTTTCAACCAACTTCCAACTCTGCCTAATGCAGAATAATTCTAATAATTCACTACATCATAAGTGAGATTGCCTCTTGACTTAATTTTGTTTGAGGTTATATGATCCTGCCCCACCAAATTATATGATCATGCACAGCTGCTGGGTGAAACAGAACTCAACTTACATATGTAACTGTTTCTATAAATACTGGATAACCACCAAGGTCCTGTCATTCAAGACCGTGCACATTCGCCAGGAACTTGGCAAGAAGATTTCAGAGAAATGATGACCATTGATCATCATATTTTTTAAAATTAAATACTACATCATACACTCACTTTGTGACTTTGTTGAAGGTCTTGGCGTTTGTGTGCACATGTATAAGAAAGTATCCAGGTCAAATTTCAGCACCCCCACCACCACTACCACCGCCGGGTATGCACTGTTCATGGTGCAAGGTTTTTGCATACGAAACAAGCATTTTCAGGTATCTCATATCACCATAGAAAAGGATCAAACATTTTAAATGCCCCTCTGTGGTATTCATCTCATCATCTCATTATCTCTAGCCGCTTTATCCTGTTCTACAGGGTCGCAGGCAAGCTGGAGCCTATCCCAGCTGACTACGGGTGAAAGGCGGGGTACACCCTGGACAAGTCGCCAGGTCATCACAGGGCTGACACATAGACACAGACAACCATTCACACTCACATTCACACCTACGGTCAATTTAGAGTCACCAGTTAACCTAACCTGCATGTCTTTGGACTGTGGGGGAAACCGGAGCACCCGGAGGAAACCCACGCGGACACGGGGAGAACATGCAAACTCTGCACAGAAAGGCCCTCGCCAGCCATGGGGCTCGAACCCGGACCTTCTTGCTGTGAAGCAACAGCGCTAACCACTACACCACCGTGCCGCCCCCCTCTGTGGTATTTCCAAAAAAAAAAAAAAAAAAGACAACAACAACAACCATGAGTTAGGAACAACTAAATTGTTTTTATTGCTAAACTAAAACCAGTTCTGCTATTTACACTGTACAAGCTTGACAGGCATAAACACAAGCAGTGTTTTACCACCACATAGCCACAAAAAAGACAATAATCATGGGTTCATGGCATTTAACATAATCATAACTAACAATGGGGTAATTGTATGGGATAACTGAGTGGCTGTCTGAGACACTGAAAACTTATAATGTTAAAGCTTTGGTATGAGCTCAGGCTTCCTGATGGGCATTAGCAGTTTTTGGTTAGATGAACAACAAAACAGATTTGCAGTCTATAGACAAACGACCCCAGGAAAAGATAAAATAGGCCAAATAAAATAACAATAGCCACACTGTCTTTCAATATTACATGAAAACTAAGTGGCATAGTAAATTAATCAAATAACTCTTTCCATAAACTCTGTTCAGGCAAGTAAACAGACAGACTCCTTAATTATGTCATGTCTGTAAGTCACTTTTACTACATAAAGTACAGGCTGAGAACAAGCTAGCAGAACAGAGCATAATGCTAATACTCAAGGGCTGTGTTGGGAACCAGTGACCTATGTTACACTAAAAAACAAATTAAGGTTTGTATATTTAGTATTGGATTTTAAAAATAGAACATTAACTGACTAAATTATATTGGGTCATTCATCATTATCTTATCCACAACTTATCTAAATTCTTCTTCAACATTATAAAATACCATTCAACCCAATTTTGCAATATACCACTTTGCGTGAAAGCATTTGTATGGAAAGAGCTATAGCCATTAGTTTATTTTTATAGCATAGTCTTGATCACACTGTTTGTGCGACTTTAAATATCTTGCACTAAAACTTTCAATATGCTGGTTTCGGTGAAACAACCTAAAGGTTTCAAGTCATAATATGGACAATAATAAAAATTAAAACTCGTTAGCCATTCTCATCATCAAGGACTTGCTGCTGCCCCAGCACAGAAAGGCCAGTTGACATCAAATATATTTCAGATACGGTTACACAACTACCACTAATCATATAACATTCAAAGACTTTACTGAGAATGTCAATAAGGCACAAGTCACATTAAACAGCTCAAAACTGCACAGGTACAGGAAGTACAGTGGAGGTGAGGTTTTGTTTAATCCATATAAAATACACACACAAGTTAGTCAAACATAACTCTTATTCTGTCAGAATTCATGAGTATAGATTCATTAACGATCTTCACACATTGAGCCATCAATATTTACAAGATACTTCTTCTTAAACCTTCTGCATAAATCACTTATTTCATTTGAATACTGAAAATGATTATATGGTTAAATACAATCTACACACTTTTGTGGTTCAAAAACTTACCTAAAGACTTAAAAAATATTTCATACATCAGAATAAATATTTCCTAACTTACTGGTTATGAATGTGGGAATCTCCAATCTGTCGTCCCATATTGTGCACTTCGCAGATACAAAAGGAACTTTTAATCTTCATGAGGAATAGTACAGTTCCCAATGTGATAGATTTAAGGTGACTTCAGCACCACAGACCTGTTTTTAACAGCAGCTGATATTGGTCTTTATTAGGCCCTGGTCACACTACAGCTTGTGATGGGTTTGCGAATACTCGGCGATGAAAAATTGGTAGCATCACCACCAATCGTGTGATGCATGGTGAATGTTCTCCGAGCTTCGCGAGTTGTTTTTTGGTGTGTCTCTGTCTCGTGAGTGGCCAAAAACGTCACGAAAAATTTCAATGCATGCATTGAAATTTGGTGGCGATGTTTTGTCGACAAACTAAGCAGTGAATGCTTGCAGATGGGTTTGGGAATATTTCCTGAAGCTCAGGGAACCTTCGTCAAGCCTCTTGACATGTATTTGTCTCGAACACAGCAGCTCGTCAGAGCCTAACCATCGCCGAGACTTGAAAAGTGCATTTACATTCGGGGATCCTTCGGAGCACGTTGGGACCAAGTCATTATGGGAAACACGTGATGCTGATTTGAGTGCAATCATCACACCATTTTCACAGAAACTTTATAAATTATTCTGTCAGGTATGCGGCGGTAGACACATGTAGGTGCAGGAAGACTGTTTATTATCAGGCATGATATTTACAACCCTGATTCCAAAAAAGTTGGGACAAAGTACAAATTGTAAATAAAAACGGAATGCAATAATTTACAAATCTCAAAAACTGATATTGTATTCACAATAGAACATAGACAACACATCAAATGTCGAAAGTGAGACATTTTGAAATTTCATGCCAAATATTGGCTCATTTGAAATTTCATGACAGCAACACATCTCAAAAAAGTTGGGACAGGGGCAATAAGAGGCTGGAAAAGTTAAAGGTACAAAAAAGGAACAGCTGGAGGACCAAATTGCAACTCATTAGGTCAATTGGCAATAGGTCATTAACATGACTGGGTATAAAAAGAGCATCTTGGAGTGGCAGCGGCTCTCAGAAGTAAAGATGGGAAGAGGATCACCAATCCCCCTAATTCTGCGCCGGCAAATAGTGGAGCAATATCAGAAAGGAGTTCGACAGTGTAAAATTGCAAAGAGTTTGAACATATCATCATCTACAGTGCATAATATCATCAAAAGATTCAGAGAATCTGGAAGAATCTCTGTGTGTAAGGGTCAAGGCCGGAAAACCATACTGGGTGCCCGTGATCTTCGGGCCCTTAGACGGCACTGCATCACATACAGGCATGCTTCTGTATTGGAAATCACAAAATGGGCTCAGGAATATTTCCAGAGAACATTATCTGTGAACACAATTCACCGTGCCATCCGCCATTGCCAGCTAAAACTCTATTAAACTCCATTTTAAATGAGGGCCAAGGCTCATTTAAAATGGACTGTGGCAAAGTGGAAAACTGTTCTGTGGTCAGACGAATCAAAGTTTGAAGTTCTTTATGGAAATCAGGGATGCCGTGTCATTCGGACTAAAGAGGAGAAGGACGACCCAAGTTGTTATCAGCGCTCAGTTCAGAAGGCTGCATCTCTGATGGTATGGGGCTGCATTAGTGCGTGTGGCATGGGCAGCTTACACATCTGGAAAGACACCATCAATGCTGAAAGGTATATCCAGGTTCTAGAGCAACATATGCTCCCATCCAGACGACGTCTCTTTCAAGGAAGACCTTGCATTTTCCAACATGACAATGCCAAACCAGCCCTGTGATGACCTGGCGACTTGTCCAGGGTGTACCCGCCCTTTCACCCGTAGTCAGCTGGGATAGGCTCCAGCTTGCCTGCGACCCTGTAGAACAGGATAAAGCGGCTAGAGATAATGAGATGAGATGAGAGACAATGCCAAACCACATACTGCATCAATTACAGCATCATGGCTGCGTAGAAGAAGGGTCCGGGTACTGAACTGGCCAGCCTGCAGTCCAGATCTTTCACCCATAGAAAACATTTGGCGCATCATAAAACGGAAGATACGACAAAAAAGACCTAAGACAGTTGAGCAACTAGAATCCTACATTAGACAAGAATGGGTTAACATTCCTATCCCTAAACTTGAGCAACTTGTCTCCTCAGTCCCCAGACGTTTACAGACTGTTGTAAAGAGAAAAGGGGATGTCTCACAGTGGTAAACATGGCATTGTCCCAACTTTTTTGAGATGTGTTGTTGTCATGAAATTTAAAATCACCTAATTTTTCTCTTTAAATGATACATTTTCTCAGCTTAAACATTTTATATGTCATCTATGTTCTATTCTGAATAAAATATGGAATTTTGAAACTTCCACATCATTGCAGTCCGTTTTTATTTACAATTTGTACTTTGTCCCAACTTTTTTGGAATTGGGATGGAACAAAAACAAAACACAAACGAAACCAAAAGCAAAACAGAATGCAGTGTCATAAAGCAGAGTATTTAACCGGAATCGTAAACATGGCTAGAAACAAACATGACAGTGATAATGATAATACTTTGCAAAGTCTCTGTGAAAACAGCGTCCTTATATGCATGTGCTGACTGTGCTCAAATCAGCATCAGATGTTTCCCATAACGACTGGGTCCCAAGAGCGCACACAACGTGCTCTGTGAGCGAGTGCGGCCGCTCGAGCTGTGCCAGACTCAAGTACGCAAAGGTGTGACAATCAAGTATTCGCCTGCCGTGTGACCACAACTTTTAGCTTGCCTGTATATTGCCATGCATCGCCAACAAAACGCCTCACTTTCATCGACAAGCCATCGTAAAGCATCGTGGGCTGTAGTGTGACCGTAGCTTTACAAACACACTCGTGTTTTTCATATGAACTATATCTGGGACATTAAGTAACATATTTTCCAATATCTTCATTCGTGAGGAAATTGATGAATTGTTCTGATAAATTTGGGTACTTTTTGTTTGTGAATGTGTCTATATAATAAAAAGAAAATCACATGTTGGCTTGAAGATGTGAAGTTTTATCTTCTCATGTTGAAAAACTCATATTTTGCATACGAAATACATCGCAGATCTGAGCGACATATTTTTCGATATTTCACTCCAGTGACATAATTTCCAGTGTTTTCTCGCTAACTAGATGCATATTGTCAAAATGATGAATGTCAAAATTAAAAAATTTTTGATTAACTTGCGGTTTTTTTTTTTTAATGTGTCCACATAATATAAAGAACATTACACGGTGGCGCAAAGATATGAAGTTTATCTTCAAGTAGTGAACATATTTCACAAATGATTGTCGCGAACATACAATTACACCACCATATAATATCTTCTATATATAAACACACATGCATACACTTCTTATATTCAGTGTTAACAATTCAGAGCATGAAGGAAAGGAATGCTCAGAAAGCTCTACAAATGAATATTCTGTCTTTTGGAGAAGCTACTTCCAATGCGTAACTGCAACTAACCTAACATGTCACTCCTGCAGCTGACTTAAGGCCATTATTAAAAAATGTTCTGTTTCCAGTCCACCGGCTGGGTGAGTGCCGTTTGTGCGGTTGAAATTTTTTTTTTTAACGCCGGTTTTTCGACATTTTTTTCGGGTTCGTAAATCTAAAATCGAACTTGACATTTACACATTCCCAGGGCTTTCCACTAAGGCTCATACTAGCCAGCCATGACAAATAAGTAGCCAGCCGGGGGGAGTAAACACAAAATAAACTCCTGTGCATGCAGTTCCCAGGATTAAATGTATTTTCCACAGACCATTTATTTATTCACTTTACTCAAATACAAAGTAAAATGGCAGTAAATCTGCTTTCTTTTCTTGCGTATTGCATCATGAGGCGTTCCTGGCTTGTAAATCTCTTATTTTCGATGCATGACACATTCACGCAGCTGAGCATGCTATGAATTAACAACGACAACGGTCTGCAGTGGCGGCTGCACAAACACTCAGCGAACATTTCTCCATTTGTGTATGAAAATACACTCCAACCACTCAGTTTGGTTTCATTTACAGCCAACGGTGTCTTTTGATGCCAGCACGTAATTGAACGAGAGAAGACTGGTTTACCGGAGACAAAATAAGCGTCATCTCTGCTTCTGTTCCCTCCGACACACTACTGCCTCCGCCGAGTGCCCGCGCACTCTGAACTTCAGCTCTGCGCATGCACCGTGGGGCACAAAAAAAAAATGGCAGCCACCATGAAGGAAGGAGATCCGGAGTTTTCAAACATTTGCTTAAGTGTGAAATCGCAAAATGGTATTCTAGCGAACAACAAAATAGTAAAGATTCAGAAAAACAAATCATTCAGTGATCAGTGATTTTAATAGTGTAATTTCATCCGAACTAGGCCTAACGGTCGATTTAGAACTACAAAAAGTCCGTGTGTCGGACATTTTAAGTACCTTTGTAAAAGTTTTGCAAATGTTGCAGTCAGCATTTAAAATGCTAACTTAAAGTTTTTGTACAAGTTTCAGTTGATTAAACTGTCATATTTTATTAAATGTGTCTGCTTTTGTAATAAAAAAGTACTGAAAGAAAAAGCAAACGCAGCATTGTGATTTCTTATCCATCCATATAGTAAAAAAAAAATCCCTCCCTCCCGACTGAAAATTTTTTTGCTCACCCGGTGGACAGGAAACGGATTTTTTTTAAGGATGGCCTAATCAAAAAAGTAAAAAAAAAAATCTGTATTATTATTATTATCTTTGCTACTGTAAGTATTACATAATTTTGTTTTATACAGAGTTAGCTGTAGATCTGCGAGAATAAAATGAAGTGCTTTGAACTGAGAGCGTGTGAAGTAAAAGAAGAGTAGCGCATTCTGAAAGGCAAGTGAGGATTAAAAAAAGATATTGAATCATCTGAGTCTGAAGCCTGAAGTTTTACCCCCCCCACGGCAAGTTGCAGTTTCTCCTCAAACATTCCCAAGTCTGTCCTTAAGAGCCTTCCCTTCATCCACTAAAATTTCATTTCTATTTTAGCTTCCCTGATTTATTTTTTATTTTATTTTAACTGTGCTGATTACCTGGTTCAGGTGTGTTTGGTGCTGGAAAAGAGAGCTACACTAAAAGAAATAAAAATAAAAAATTAAAATTAAAATGTGCTTCAACTGAGCCTCGCTCAACCTGCTATATAACAGTAATTTTTTCGATACATTCCCACACGCATGGACACACACACACACACACACACACACACACGTGAACTGTCCTCTAGTGGCCACCAGCAGAATTGCTGCTTCCTGTAGTCCAGTCGATGATGATAAAGGTCAAACTCATAGTCATAAACAGCACACCCAAACCAGCAAAACATGCAGCCTGAAAGACATACAACACACACAGAGAGAGAGAGATTTTCATCTGCTGTTTGGTGATATGCTAAAATTTGTCTAATCTGCAAGCTTTTCATGTCCACAATCTGATTATTTCCATAACCAGAAAACTACAAATGGGTTTAGAAACATGAGTAAAGCAAATATCAGGGTTTCCTAAGAAACAGTGAATCATACTGTAACTCTTCTTTCAAAACACATGCTCTTCAAACCGGTCACTGAAAAGCAGCTCACCAGGATTTTGGGTGTCGAGCACATAGGCTCATCATCTTTGGGGACAATGCGGATATAAAAGACAGCAGGGAAGATGAAGATGAGGCAGGGAGCAAAAGTAGCACCTGAAAGACAAAGAGGATGACAGATGATAAGCAGAATGTGTTTCTTTTCTTTTTTTTTAAAACATGAACACATGGAGAACACAATTATGATACATCAGCTTTAAATGCAAATAAAAATACAAATTATAATCACACTCATAACCAACAAGGACGAAGAAAGAAAAAAATGTAATTGTATAAAGAATTTTAGTAATATATCGGAATCAAAAACAACTTATTGACTGAGAAGAACAAACAACCATGTCCTCACTACGTTCTACAGAGGTGCTATAGAAAGTGTTTTGACCAGCAGTGTCTCAAAACACATTTATTATCATATTGTGCAATAACTCCCGAATGCAGCAGCACTCCAGAGAGTGGTAAGGACAGCTCAGAAAATCATTGGGACGTTTCTCCCACCTATACACAAGCTGTACCTGAAACGCTGCCTGAACCAAGCCACCAAAATAACCAGAGATTCCACCCACTCCGGTCACGGACTGTTTACCTTTCTACTGTCTGGCAAACACTACCGCAAAATGAGGTGTAAAACTTCCTGGCCAAGCAGGAGCTTCTCCCCACAGGCCATCAGACTCCTCATTTCCCTTTAAAAATAAAAACATGGGCGCGTGCACACACACACACCTCATCTCAAGCCATTTTTATGAATATTCAACTGTTTACATTTCTTAAGAGCACTTTATTAATACATATCAGTGTCAATGTTTACATTATTTATTATCACATTGTGCAATAACTCCGGTACTGGAATAAAAGGTGTGATAGTTATTTATTAGGTCTGTTTGTCTATTTATGTCTATGTGCAATATTTACTAGGTTTTAATTTGAATAGTTATATCCGTTATATATTCTGCTGTGTGCTACTTGTATAGTCTGAATGACAATGAAGTTCACTTTTACTTTGATATCAGAAAAACTGTATTGTAGACAACACCAAGCTTAACTATTATAGAAATACGTTCAGCCTGCATATTCAAGGGCTGTTCCCAGTTGTCCTTTCTGGTACAAAATCAGGAACACTTCCTGAATGCAATCCTTTGTGCCCTGACGCACAGCTCATTTTTATAGGGAGTGACGGAGAAAATATTGACTTAATGTCTCTTTCATCCTCAAAACCAGTAAGAGGTCCAACAGAACCAATTTCACCATCAACAGCAAATATGAATACACAGAGTGAAGTTTAAAAAGCATACAGTGCCGTACAGGGAAAAAAAATCCACGTTTTGTGTGGCTGCATAAAGTATAAATCTAGAACTCATACAACCCCAATTCCCCAAAAAATTGAGACACAGTATAAAACAAATAAAAACAGAATGCGAAGATTTGCAAATCATGGAAACCTTATATTTCCGTGAAAATAGTATAAAGACAACATATCAAATGTCAAAAGTGAGAAAGTTTAGTGTTTTTTGAAAAATATATGCTCATTTTGAAATTGATGTCAGCAACACATTTCAGAAAAGTTGGGACGGGGCAACAAAAGACTGAAAAAGTTGTGTAATGCTAAAAAGAAACTAATTTTGTTAATTGGCAACAGGTCAGCAACATGATTGAGTATAAAGAGAGCATCCCAGAGAGGTGGAGTCTCTCAGAAGTAAAGATGGGGAGGGGTTCACCGCTCTGTGAAAGACTGGGTAGGCAAACAGTGTAACAATTTAAGAATAACGTTCCTCAATGTAAAATTGCAAAGAATTTGGGGATCACATCATCTATGGTACATAATATCATGAAAAGATTCAGAGAATCTGGAGAAATCTCTGTATGCAAGAGACAAGGCTGAAAACTGACATTGGATGCCTGTGATCTTCAGGCCCTCAGGTGACACTGCATTAAAAACAGACATGTCTCTGTAGTGGAAATCATTGTATGGGCTCCGGAACACTTCAGAAAACCATCGTCTGTGAAAACAGTTCATTACTGCATCCACAAATCCAAGTTAAAACCAGATATAAACAATATCCAGAAACACGGCCACCTTCTCTGGGCCCGAGCTCTTTTACGATGGACTGAGGCAAAGTGGAAAATTGTCCCGAGGTCTAACGAATCAAAAGTAGAAATTGTTTTTAGAAATTATGGACACCACGTCCTCCAGGCTAAAGAAGAGAGGGACCATCCAGCTTGTTATCAGTGCACAGTTCAAAAGCCAGCATCTGTAATGGTATGAGGGTGCATTAGTGAGTATGACATTGGTAGCTTTTACATCTGGGAAGGCATCATTAATGCTGAATGATATATACAGTGGGGCAAAAAAGTATTTAGTCAGTCACCAATTGTGCAAGTTCTCCCACTTAAAAAGATGAGAGAGGCCTGTAATTTTCATCATAGGTATACCTCAACTATGAGAGACAAAATGAGAAAAAAAAAATCCAGAAAATCACATTGTCTGATTTTTAAAGAATTTATTTGCAAATTATGGTGGAAAATAAGTATTTGGTCAATAACAAAAGTTCATCTCAATACTTTGCTATATACCCTTTGTTGGCAATGACAGAGGTCAAACATTTTCTGTAAGTCTTCACAAGGTTTTCACACACCGTTGCTGGTATTTTGGCCCATTCCTCTATGCAGATCTCCTCTAGATGTTTTGGGGCTGTCGCTGGGCAACACGGACTTTCAACTCCCTCCAAAGATTTTCTATGGGGTTGAGATCTGGAGACTGGCTAGGCCACTCCAGGACCTTGAAATGCTTCTTATGAAGCCACTCCTTCGTTGCCCGGGCGGTGTCTTTGGGATCATTGTCATGCTGAAAGACCCAGCCATGTTTCATCTTCAATGCCCTTGCTGATGGAAGGAGGCTTTCACTCAAAATCTCACGATACATGGCCCCATTCATTCTTTCCTTTACACGGATCAGTCGTCCTGGTCCCTTTGCAGAAAAACAGCCCCAAAGCATGATGTTTCCACCCCCATGCTTCACAGTAGGTATGGTGTTCTTTGGATGCAACTCAGCATTCTTTCTCCTCCAAACATGACAAGTTGAGTTTTTACCAAAAAGTTCTATTTTGGTTTCATCTGACCATATGACATTCTCCCAATCCTCTTCTGGATCATCCAAATGCTCTCTAGCAAACTTCAGACGGGCCTGGACATGTACTGGCTTAAGCAGAGGGACACGTCTGGCACTGCAGGATTTGAGTCCCTGGTGGCGTAGTGTGTTACTGATGGTAGCCTTTGTTACTTTGGTCCCAGCTCTCTGCAGGTCATTCACTAGGTTGCCCCATGTGGTTCTGGGATTTTTGCTCACCGTTCTTGTGATCATTTTGACCCCACGGGGTGAGATCTTGCATGGAGCCCCAGATTGAGGGAGATTATCAGTGGTCTTGTATGTCTTCCATTTTCTCATAATTGCTCCCACAGTTGATTTCTTCACACCAAGCTGCTTACCTATTGGAGATTCAGTCTTCCCAGCCTGGTGCAGGTCTACAATTTTGTTTCTGGTGTCCTTTGACAGCTCTTTGGTCTTGGCCATAGTGGAGTTTGGAGTGTGACTGTTTGAGGTTGTGGACAGGTGTCTTTTATACTGATAACGAGTTCAAACAGGTGCCATTAATAAGAGTAATGAGTGGAGGACAGAGGAGCCTCTTAAAGAAGTTGTTACAGGTCTGTGAGAGCCAGAAATCTTGCTTGTTTGTAGGTGACCAAATACTTATTTTACCGAGGAATTTACCAATTAATTCATTAAAAATCCTACAGTGTGATTTCCTGGATTCTTTCCCCCCATTCTGTCTCTCATAGTTGAAGTGTACCTATGATGAAAATTACAGGCCTCTTTCATCTTTTTAAGTGGGAGAACTTGCACAATTGGTGGCTGACTAAATACTTTTTTGCCCCACTGTACATGTTTCAGAGCAATATGCTGCCATCCCGGCACGGTGGTGTAGTGGGTAGCGCTCTCGCCTCACAGCAAGAAGGTCCGGGTTCGAGCCCCGTGGCCAGCAAGGGCCTTTCTGTGCGGAGTTTGCATGCTTTCCCCGTGTCCGCATGGGTTTCCTCCGGGTGCTCTGGTTTCCCCCACAGTCCAAAGACATGCAGGTTAGGTTAACTGGTGACTCTAAATTGAGCGTAGGTGTGAATGTGAGTGTGAATGGTTGTCTGTGTCTATGTGTCAGCCCTGTGATGACCTGGCGACTTGTCCAGGGTGTACCCCGCCTTTCGCCCGTAGTCAGCTGGGATAGGCTCCAGCTTGCCTGCAACCCTGTAGAACAGGATAAAGCGGCTAGAGATGATGAGATGAGATGAGATGCTGCCATCCAGACAAAATCTTTTTCAGGGAAGGCCTTCCTTCTTTCAGCAAGACAATGCCAAACCGTTTTCTGCACATATTAAAACTGCATGGTTCTGTAGTAAAAGAGTCTGGGTGCTAAACTGGCCTGCCTGCAGTCCAGACCTGTCTCCCATTTAAAACATTTGGCACATTATGAAGCGCAAAATACGACAAAGGAGACCCCGAACTGTCGAGCAAATGAAATTTTATATCAAGCAAGAATGGGACAACATTTCCCTTCAAAACTACAGTAATTGTTCTCCTCAGTTCCCAAATGTTTACAGAGTGTTGTTAAAAGTACAGGTGATGCAACACAGTGGTAAACATACCCCGTCCCAACTTTTAAAAAATGTGTTGCTGACATCAAATTAAAAATGAGCATATATTTTTTAAAAAACAATAACATTTCTCAGTTTCAACATCTGATATGTTGTCTTTGCACTCTTTTCAATGAAATATAGGGTTTCCATGATTTGCAAATCAATCATCGATTCTGTTTTTATCTACAGTTTACACAGCATCTCAACTTTTTTGGAATTGGGGTTGTATCATTTCATTAGCAGCGTGCTCTAACTGGACCTTGGCGATCTATGTGGATGAGACGTTCGCTTTCTGTTGTGACTGAAAGACTCACCAAGAATTCCGAAAATGCCGAGGATGTTCGGTGCAAATATGACAAGCATATTGATGAAGGTGAGGAGGGTGATGGCGATGATGATATGACGGAGCCAACTGAATGCCTTATTGGGGAAGACCATTTGTTGAATGGCCCTGCGCACCTTTTGTGTGCACAATCACAAAGGAAGAAAACAAGATTCAGATAAAATAAAGACTGTGAATGTTATACAACATGCACCAGCATTTTCACTCATTTCCAAAAGAAAGTATGATCTGAGCATGAGATAGATTTTGGGTGCAGATGAAGCGAAATGACATGAGTGTGTTCAGGAGATGCTGTGTGTATACTCACAGGGAACAGCACGATTGGTACAGTCAGCATGACAGCTGTGAGCACAGCCAATCGCACGCAGAGGATCAGAGTGTCATAGGGTTCAATCCTGCTGTAGGTGTGTAGCAGCTCTGCCTCCACGTTTTCTGCAAGAAGAGTGCACAACGTGGAAAAATGCTTATTTTTGCCACAAGCAGCTGTTTCAGGTTCAGTCTTGAAAGGCACCTTAATTCTGATTAGTCAGATGTTGATTAATTTTCTACAACAGCACGGCTCGGACGACAATTCAAATCACAGGTTTATACACTATTAATGTCCTCTAATACATTGTTTCTTTAGTAATGGCTCATTTACAGGGTGTGGCAGCGGGGGCATGGTCAAGCGCTGGTCTGTGACAGGAGGGCGGAGTCAGGGAAGGTAAGTGGCAGAATCACTACACCTGATGTCAATTAACCTGTGTTTGTGTGTGTCTTCCTAGTGACCGCGCCCTATTTAAGGAGGGAGAGCGTAGAGCAGGGGAGCTCATCCCCGAACCAGATGCCAGTCGTGTGTGTGTGTCTGTCTAGTTAAGAGTTGTTCACTGAAAAGTGTGGCAATAAAACCCCTATTTCAGAACCTGATCTCTGTCCTGCCGTCCTCTGCGCTCCACCCACCCATACAAACTGTTACAGTGGTGCCGAAACCCGGGACGTGGAGCGCAGCAACCGATCAGCCCCATGGAGTCCTCCCCGTTCGCCAAACTGGTCCACGCCCTCGCCACGGCCCAGCAAAGCCAGCACCAGGCGCTAGTCTCCCTCCGAAAGGAACAGGAACAGCGGTTCGAGGCCCTGGTGCTGGCCCAGCAAGAAGATCGTGAGGCGTTCCGGCACCTCCTCGCGTCGGCGGGGTCCACCAGCGCTCCCACCACGGGCCCGTCCCCCCTCACCCTAACCAAGATGGGCCCGCAGGATGACCCCGAGGCATTTATCATGCTCTTCGAGCAAGTCGCGGAGACCTCGGGGTGGCCGATGGAGCAGCGCGCGGCGCGCCTCCTCCCCCTGCTAACGGGAGAGGCGCAGCTGGCCGCGCTACAGCGCCGACCACCGGCTGGCCTACGCGGACCTCTGCCGGGCCGTCCTCCAGCGTGTGGGGCGCACCCCTGAGTAGCAGCGTCAGCGCTCAGTTCAGAAGCCTGCATCTCTGATGGTATGGGGTTGCATTAGTGCGTGTGGTATGGGCAGCTTACACATCTGGAAAGACACCATCAATGCTGAAAGGTATGTGGCAGCGGGGGCGTGGTCAAGCGCCGGTCTGTGACAGGAGGGCAGAGTCAGGGAAGGTAAGTGGCAGAATCACTACACCTGATGTCAATTAACCTGTGTTTGTGTGTGTCTTCCCAGTGACCGCGCCCTATTTAAGGAGGGAGAGCGTAGAGCAGGGGAGCTCATCCCCGAACCAGACGCCAGTCGTGTGTGTGTGTCTGTCTAGTTAAGAGTTGTTCACTGAAAAGTGTGGCAATAAAACCCCCAGGTTTCAGCACCACTGTAACAGTTTGTATGGGTGGGTGGAGCACAGAGGACGGCAGGACAGAGATCAGGTTCTGAAATAGGGGTTTTATTGCCACACTTTTCAGTGAACAACTCTTAACTAGACAGACACACACACACGACTGGCGTCTGGTTCGGGGATGAGCTCCCCTGCTCTATGCTCTCCCTCCTTAAATAGGGCGCGGTCACTGGGAAGACACACACAAACACAGGTTAATTGACATCAGGTGTAGTGATTCTGCCACTTACCTTCCCTGACTCCGCCCTCCTGTCACAGACCGGTGCTTGACCACGCCCCCGCTGCCACACAGGGACTTGTATGGTGGATGCTCCACGTAATCTAAGGCTATTAATAGATGATATGAAAAACAAACAAACATTTATGGTTTATGTGACATACAGTACTGTGCAAAAGTCTTAGGCACCCTTTTTTTTCATACAAACATTGTTATAGATTTCTATTTTATGACTTCTACATTAAGCCCTGTGATGACCTGGCGACTTGTCCAGGGTGTACCCCGTCTCTTGACCATAGTCAGCTGGGATAGGCTCCAGCTTGCCTGTGACCCTGTAGGACAGGATAAGCAGCTACAGATAATGGATGGATGTATGGATGGATGGACTTCTACATTATCAAGTCAGTACAAAAACATTTTAGAGTCCAAACGTTCGTTTTCCAGCACAAAATTAAATGTTACAGAAAAAATGTTTGCATTAAGCAAAGGGTCGTCTCACACCAAATATTGAATTTGTTTAATTTATTATGGCTTACTGTTGTTTATAGTATTTTTTTCATGTTGTAACATTTCATTATTTTTAAGCCATTTTTGGTCTATAGCATTTCTTTACATGTGCCTAAGACTTTTGCACAGTACTGTACATAGAATGAGTCTTCCGTGTCAGTGCTTTATAGCGGTCAGGTGAGAGGGCATTGTACTTCATGATAAAAATGTAGGTTGGTGAGTGATCGACTGTTTATAGCTACTTGATATAATGATAACTAAATAGGAACGAGCTTGTTTTGCAGTTGGCTGACAAAATTAAATGCAACTATAAATAGATTAAGAGCACAGCATGTCATTTCAGAATAAATAGAAATTGTTAAAATCTTTGGCAAATCGCTGTGGAATAAAACACTTTCGGACTTCACGACACATCACACCACCCCATCGTTGATTATTCATTATTGACAGCATGCCCCATCAAGTGTTATTTCTTACACAGTGAGGGCTAACTAGATCAGACTAGAATTATATTACTTGCTAACTCTATTCTATTATTCGCAATTCGTTCATGTACATTCGTTCAATTCAGTTCATGTGTTCAGCTTGAGGGTAAGATTGTTAGATTAAAAATGTAGCAGTTGTCTATGGTGCGTTAAAATCTGAAAGGAACAAAGATCAAATGTGCCTCACCGTAAAAGGTCAGATAGCCAAACAGGGCAGCGAGGAAGTACATGACATACATAATGAAGATGGCGATGTTGGATACATGCTGCATTTTCTTTTTAGATGGGCTGAAATCAGACAGACAGACAGACAGATAAGATTAGATTATTTAGATTACAACCACTTAAAAACGTGCATGATCAACTTGTCTTTGTTAACTACAGTGGTGCTTGAAAGTTTGTGAACCCTTTAGAATTTTCTATATTTCTGCATAAATATGACCTAAAACATCATCAGATTTTCATACAAGTGCTAAAAGTAGATAAAGAGAACCCAGTTAAACAAATGAGACAAAAATATTATACTTGGTCATTTATTGAGGAAAATTATCCAATATTCCATATCTGTGAGTGGCAAAAGTATGTGAACCTCTAGGATTAGCAGTTAATTTGAAGGTGAAATTAGAGTCAGGTGTTTTCAATCAATGGGATGACAATCAGGTGTGAGTGGGCACCCTGTTTTATTTAAAGAACAGGGATCTATCAAAGTCTGATCTTCACAACACATGTTTGTGGAAGTGTATCATGGGACGAACAAAGGAAATTTCTAAGGACCGCAGAAAAAGCGTTGTTGATGCTCATCAGGCTGGAAAAGGTTACAAATCCATCTCTAAAGAGTTTGGACTCCACCAATCCACAGTCAGACAGATTGTGTACAAATGGAGGAAATTCAAGACCATTGTTACCCTCCCCAGGAGTGGTCGACCAACAAAGATCACTCCAAGAGCAAGGCGTGTAATAGTCTGCGAGGTCACAAAGGACCCCAGGGTAACTTCTAAACAACTGAAGGCCTCTCTCACATTGGCTAATGTTCATGAGTCCACCATCAGGAGAACACTGAACAACAATGGTGTGCATGGCAGGGTTGCAAGGAGAAAGCCACTGCTCTCCAAAAAGAACATTGCTGCTCATCTGCAGTTTGCTAAAGATCACGTGGACAAGCCAGAAGGCTACTGGAAAAATGTTTTGTGGATGGATGAGACCAAAATAGAACTTTTTGGTTTAAATAAGAAGCGTTATGTTTGGAAAAAAGACTGCATTCCAGCAGAAGAACCTTATCCCATCTGTGAAACATGGTGGTGGTAGTATCATGGTTTGAGCCTGTTTTGCTGCATCTGGGCCAGGACGGCTTGCCATCATTGATGGAACAATGAATTCTGAATTATACCAGCGCATTCTAAAGGAAAATGTCAGGACATCTGTCCATGAACTGAATCTCAAGAGAAAGTGGGTCATGCAGCAAGACAACGACCCTAAGCACACAAGTCGTTCTACCAAAGAATGGTTAAAGAAGAATAAAGTTAATGTTTTGGAATGGCCAAGTCAAAGTCCTGACCTTACTCCAATCAAAATGTTGTGGAAGGATCTGAAGCGAGCAGTTCATGTGAGGAAACCCACCAACATCCCAGAGTTGAAGCTGTTCTGTACGGAGGAATGGGCTAAAATTCCTCCAAGCCAGTGTGCAGGACTGATCAACAGTTACCAGAAATGTTTAGTTGCAGTTATTACTGCATGAGGGGGTCGCACCAGATACTGAAAGCAAAGGTTCACATACTTCTGCCACTCACAGATATGTAATATTGGATCATTTTCCTCAATAAATAAATGACCAGGTATAATATTTTTGTCTCATTTGTTTAACTAGGTTCTCTTGATCTACTTTTAGGACTTGTGTGAAAATCCGATGATGTTTTAGGTAATATTTATGCAGAAATATAGAAAATTCTAAAGGGTTCACAAACTTTCAAGCACCACTGTATTATCAGAGAGAGAAGGCTATGTTAACTGTACAGATAAAATAGGATAAAGCAGTAAAGGTGAATATGTCAGCAAACTTGTGACATATGAAAGTAGAAATGGGCAACTGGACCTGCTTGAAAATTCTTGAAAACGTTTCACCTCTCGTCCAAAAGGCTTCCTCAGTTCTGTCTGACTAATAGGGAGTATCAGATATTTATCTTCTCCTGGATCAGAATCAGAATCAGAATTCTGATGACCAGCTCATCTAAGGTGTCATTGAGGCATCATGTTGGTGTGGGTCACTGGAGGCTGGGCGCCGTTCACACCCAGCCTCCAGTGACCCACACCAACATGATGCCTCAATGACACATTAGATGAGCTGGTCATCAGAATTCTGATTCTGATCCAGGAGAAGATAAATATCTGATACTCCCTATTAGTCAGACAGAACTGAGGAAGCCTTTTGGACGAGAGGTGAAACGTTTTCAAGAATTTTCAAGCAGGTCCAGTTGCCCATTTCTACCACCCACAGTTTACTATGACCTGGATGATTGAGAATCTTCACAGACAAGACATATGAAAGTCCAATTGCATTTACACTAGTGCATATGACTTATACAACCCCGATTCCAAAAAAGTTGGGACAAAGTACAAATTGTAAATAAAAACAGAATGCAATAATTTACAAATCTCAAAAACTGATATTGTATTCACAATAGAACATAGACAACATATCAAATGTCGAAAGTGAGACATTTTGAAATTTCATGCCAAATATTGGCTCATTTGAAATTTCATGACAGCAACACATCTCAAAAAAGTTGGGACAGGGGCAATAAGAGGCTGGAAAAGTTAAAAGGTACAAAAAAGGAACAGCTGGAGGACCAAATTGCAACTCATTAGGTCAATTGGCAATAGGTCATTAACATGACTGGGTATAAAAAGAGCATCTTGGAGTGGCAGCGGCTCTCAGAAGTAAAGATGGGAAGAGGATCACCAATCCCCCTAATTCTGCACCGACAAATAGTGGAGCAATATCAGAAAGGATTTCGACAGTGTAAAATTGCAAAGAGTTTGAACATATCATCATCTACAGTGCATAATATCATCAAAAGATTCGGAGAATCTGGAAGAATCTCTGTGCGTAAGGGTCAAGGCTGGAAAACCATACTGGGTGCCCATGATCTTCGGGCCCTTAGACGGCACTGCATCACATACAGGCATGCTTCTGTATTGGAAATCACAAAATGGGTTCAGGAATATTTCCAGAGAACATTATCTGTGAGCACAATTCACCGTGCCATCCGCCGTTGCCAGCTAAAACTCTATAGTTTAAAGAAGAAGCCGTATCTAAACATGATCCAGAAGTGCAGACGTCTTCTCTGGGCCAAGGCTCATTTAAAGGCGTCGTGCGGTAAT
Organism: Neoarius graeffei; assembly: GCF_027579695.1. Classification (NCBI taxonomy): domain Eukaryota; kingdom Metazoa; phylum Chordata; class Actinopteri; order Siluriformes; family Ariidae; genus Neoarius; species Neoarius graeffei. Next base: position 48,103,651 of record NC_083572.1, read on the forward strand.
TTCAGCAATCAGGCTATATCATGTGTCAAAATGTCGGGTTTGGTGGGTTATTCAAGCCCCTCGGTTTCCCGCGATCTCAGTGTCACGATGCGCCCGCTACAAGCATTTAAAGTTGACACGCACAGCCAAATTTAGGCAGCCAGCCGTTAACTAGGTCAACTTGTGTGTGACGTCATACCAGTAACCTCCCTTGGGTGATGCTGGCCTGTCGCCATGTTTTCTCTATAGCGTGCGTTTACCCGAGTTGTTTACATTGCGGATTTATTCAGTTTGTGGATAGTTTTGAACACTCAAAACACTATGAAATGATGTATTAATATTCTGTGATACAAAATGCCTAATCGGTGTATTGTGTTTGGCTGTAACAACGAACACTGAACACTATTTGTGACTGTTATCAATGGATCTGATTTCAAGGTCATGGCTAGGTATTGATAGAAAAAAATTATTTTTTTAAAAACATGTTTTAAGTGTTTCTATGTATCAATCATTAATTGTACAAAATGATTTTCATACATTTATGTATTTGTCATATCTTTGTCACATGAAGTGTTGTCTTGATAACACATGTGGCACATAATTTTAGCAAATGGATGACAGAAGATTAATTGAAAGATTTATGCCACAGAGCTGCCTTTAACTAATAATTATCACTTATTACTGACGATTGTACGTTTACTAAACAATACAATACAAAGCTCAATACTCCCAGCCTATAACATACTGAATATCAAGTTAAACTCAACTGCAATAAAAGGAAAATGATGAAAACTGGAATATCAAGGGGTCTACTGTATCAGAACGCCCACTGCATTTCGTCGTCAGAACTGTCCTCATTTTCTTCTGAAGATGAGCGCTCAGGTTCAAATCTGTAAGGCTGGATACCACCAGGACATTCAGCTGTCAAAATCTCTACTTGTGGGCCATTTTCTTCTTCTGTATCGGTAAAATCAAAGCTAATTTCCTCAGCATCGCTCCTATTTTCTGGTGTGTCCGCCAGTGCAACTGCACCAAGTGGTTACTGGTATGACGTCACGCAGCTGTTCCATTGACCGAGAGGGGGCGCTGCGAACGCGGGAAATTTCAAGTGATGGGCATGACCAAATAAGGACCGATTACAACTGCGGGAAGCTTTTGAAAAATCGACGGTCAATTTATTTCAAATCTCGAAAGCATTCTGGTGCAGAATAATGCGACTTTTATCGCCACTGCGTGACGCCTTTAAAATGGACTGTGGCAAAGTGGAAAACTGTTCTGTGGTCAGACGAATCAAAATTTGAAGTTCTTTATGGAAATCAGGGACGCAGTGTCACTCAGACTAAAGAGGAGAAGGACGACCCAAGTTGTTATCAGCGCTCAGTTCAGAAGCCTGCATCTCTGATGGTATGGGCTTGCATTAGTGCGTGTGGCATGGGCAGCTTACACATCTGGAAAGACACCATCAATGCTGAAAGGTATATCCAGGTTCTAGAGCAACATATGCTCTCATCCAGATGACGTCTCTTTCAGGGAAGACCTTGCATTTTCCAACATGACAATGCCAAACCACATACTGCATCAATTACAGCATCATGGCTGCGTAGAAGAAGGGTCCGGGTACTGAACTGGCCAGCCTGCAGTCCAGATCTTTCACCCATAGAAAACATTTGGCACATCATAAAACAGAAGATACAACAAAAAAGACCTAAGACAGTTGAGCAACTAGAATCCTACATTAGACAAGAATGGGTTAACATTCCTATCCCTAAACTTGACCAACTTGTCTCCTCAGTCCCCAGACGTTTACAGACTGTTGTAAAGAGAAAAGGGGATGTCTCACAGTGGTAAACATGGCCTTGTCCCAACTTTTTTGAGATGTGGTGTTGTCATGAAATTTAAAATCACCTAATTTTTCTCTTTAAATGATACATTTTCTCAGTTTAAACATTTGATATGTCATCTATGTTCTATTCTGAATAAAATATGGAATTTTGAAACTTCCACATCATTGCATTCCGTTTTTATTTACAATTTGTACTTTGTCCCAACTTTTTTGGAATTGGGGTTGTAGTTTATATAACAGTTGTGCAGTAGGGAGTCAGTGGTTAAGGCTTTGGGCTACTGATCAGAAGGTTGAGAGTTCAATCCCCACTTTACTCTGATTGCTGGATAGATATAGAACTCACTTGCGCAGCTCAGTGTAGATGGGCAGCACTTCAGGGTGACACACAAAGGCAAAGGCAAGAATAGGGATGGTGTATGCCGTCTAGGACAAGGGTAAAACAATTTTACACAATATCTTGTTTGTTTTGTCTATACTCTACTTATAAGAGTCAGTCATGCTTTCCTGCCATTAAAGCACCACTACACAGCAGCAAACAGTACCTGAGAGTTGACTGTGAACATACGGGGAGAGCAATGTACATCGTCCACCACATGATCACCATGGTGACTGTCAGTCAATGGCAAATCAGTTGAGAGCAGGTGGATGGCTGTGTTATTAGCTGAGAACTCATCGAATGGGCAAAGGATGTGGAATTTCTTATAGATGACCTGAAATGAGAGAGAAGCAAGATGCTTTGCATTTTAATGTTTAGACATGATTTTGTCACGTTCCAGAAGTTCTTAAATGGACCACCGAAAGACCAGTGTGGACCAGATATTATCTGGATGATGGACCATTCTTACCACAGCAGTGACACTGACTTAATGACATGGGTTAAAAATCCACCAACACACAGAGCAGCATTACATACAGCTATGGAAAAAATAAGAGAATATTTTTCACGGCGGTGACCATTAAAAACAGCCTCTTAATTTTTGTATATGATGCTGCTCTGTGTGTTGGTGGATTTTTAACTCTCGCATGCATAAATTATAAAACCTATCCAGATTTCTAAATGGTTTTATTACTCACTAATGGCATGCCAAATCAAATTCATTTATAGTTTCTCTAAAAATCACTAAAAGCAACTGAAGTTAGCAGGCATTAAAAGACATCAGAGGAGTAAAATGAGGTTTAAAAAAAAACAGTGCTGCTTAAAAATGCTTGCAATATTACACAACTAAAAAAAAACCAAAAACTTCGGTGTCCCGCAATAATTGAAAATATTGTTATATTTTAACAATCGAGCAATTGTGTAGTTTAACCAAACCCATATTAAGAGACACGATACAGGTGACAAGCTTATACGTTAATGCTGATAGCCACTGTGCATGTACATACTGAAATGAGGAAGAAGACCATGCAACTGAGAGAGAAGCCACTGGTGTAACCAAGGTAACCTGTTGGGTAAAAAACATGGAGGCATGTCAGTATAGCACCAGCATAGACTAAGCACTTCATTTATGTGAATCCAAGACCATGCGACATACTGTACATATTAGCTATATCAAATTAGAAGAATGCCTTTATTGTCACTGCACAAATGTACAACAAAATTTAGTTCATCATAAGAGAGCAAAGCCACTGCGTACGTGCGCGCTGCCACTCTTGAACACTTCAGCCCAAGGTCGTCCCATGTTAACCTAACTGCATGTCTTTGAACTGTGGGGGATACCAGAGCACACGGAGGAAGCCCACGCAGACACGGGGAGAACATGCAAACTCCACACAGAAAGGCCCCCATTAGCTACTGGGCTCAAACCCAGAACCTTCTTGCTGTGAGGCGACAGCGCTAACCACTACACCACCGTGCCGCCACAGCTAAAGCGGTGGCTATAAACACATGCAAAATTCTGTGTGTTCTGTGTTTTGTTTGGACATTTTCAAACATTGTTATGCCAACACTTTTTCTAACTTAACCGAAGCAATATTATTCTTAGTCATACCACTGGACTACTGAATTCTCAAATCTCATTAGTCTGAAGGTGTTGATTAATTTTCTACACCAGCAGCTCTGAGAGTAGTACCAGCTATATTTCAAAATAACGGGTTGAAATTGCACTTGGGGCGGCACGGTGGTGTAGTGGTTAGCACTGTCGCCTCACAGCAAGAAGGTCCGGGTTCGAGCCCCGTGGCTGGCGAGGGCCTTTCTGTGTGGAGTTTGCATGTTCTCCCCGTGTCCGCGTGGGTTTCCTCCAGGTGCTCCGGTTTCCCCCACAGTCCAAAGACATGCAGGTTAGGTTAACTGGTGACTCTAAATTGACCGTAGGTGTGAATGTGAGTGTGAATGGTTGTCTGTGTCTATGTGTCAGCCCTGTGATGACCTGGCGACTTGTCCAGGGTGTACCCCGCCTTTCGCCCGTAGTCAGCTGGGATAGGCTCCAGCTTGCCTGCGACCCTGTAGGACAGGATAAAGCGGCTAGAGATAATGAGATGAGAACTGAGATGAGAATTGCACTTCTTCTGGGGTCTCTTGTTATCATTTCTATAGTAACAGATCATTCACAGGGATTTGGATGGCGGACGCTTCACGTCCTCTAAGGCTAACAATAAGCTGATTAAAAATGTATTTTAACAAAACAAATGGCACATGCATCACCACTGCCATGGTGATGCTTTCTGTAAGGACATTTATGCAACATTTATGGAAGAAGTCTCGAATGTCTGGGCTTTGTAACAGTCAGTACGTTTTCCATCACAGGGCTATTAAGTCTTCAGGACAGAGAACTTTACATGCTGTGACAAGCTGCTGACTGTTTTTCGTTGCTATGACGCATGTGATAACAGAAAATAACTAACTTGTTTTGTAGTTGTTCCACAGCATTAAATGTAACTATTAACAGTTAAAAGACCAAAAAAAGAAAACCACAACATTGTACAGTCTGAATTAATTAAATATCTTCTTCTTGTTCTGGCTTTATTCCCACTATGTGGGGTCGTCAGTGTGGATTTTTCTCTTCCACTCTTTCCTGTCCATGGCATCCTTCACTTTTGCACCATCAGAAGCCATATCTTCTTTTATACAATCTTTCCACCTCCTCTTTGGTCTTCCTCTTTTCCTACTACCAACTTTCAGTTCCTGTACTTGTTTTCTGACATATGGTAGTCCTCATCCCTCCAGTACACATGACCTAACCATCTCAGCCTATATCCCCTCAACTTTTCAGACAGTCGTCTTACTTTTAGCTTTTCTCTAATCACTTCATTCTTTATGTGGTCCATTCTCGTAATTCCCAGAGAGAATTTTAGCATTTTCATCTCAGCTGTTTCCATTTTTCTTTCTTGCATTTTTGTCAGTGGTAGGGTTTCAGTGCCGTAAAGCATTGCTGGTCTTACAATCATTTTATACATCTTCCCCTTTACTCGCACTGGTACATTTTTGTCACACAACCTCCTCATCTGAGGCAGCACAGTGGTGTAGTGGTTAGCGCTGTTGCCTCACAGCAAGAAGGTCCGGGTTCGAGCCCCGTGGCCGGCGAGGGCCTTTCTGTGCGGAGTTTGCACGTTGTCCACGTGGGTTTCCTCCGGGTGCTCCGGTTTCCTCCAAAGACATGCAGGTTAGGTTAACTGATGACCCTAAATTGACTGTAAGTGTGAATGGTTGTCTGTGTCTATGTGTTGGCCCTGTGATGACCTGGCGACTTGTCCAGGGTGTACCCCGCCTTTCGCCCGTAGTCAGCTGGGATAGGCTCCAGCTTGCCTGCGACCCTGTAGAACAGGATAAAGCGGCTAGAGATGATGAGATGAGAACTTCCTCATCTGAACTTTCATCTTCATGTACTGTGGACCCAAGGCACTTAAAATATTTCCTTTTTTGGGATTGGTTCATCTTGGATTTTTATTGTTCCTTCTGTCTTCTCTCCACAATTTATACATACGTATTCTGTCTTTTTCCTGCTGACTTTCAGTCCTTTGTTCTCTAGTGCCTTTTGTCATGTCCCCAATCTGCTCTCTGCTTCTTCTTTTGTTTCAGTGCATTTCACTATATCATCAGCAAACATCATATCCCATGGCGCTTGCCGTCTGAAACCTTCTGTTAGACAGTCCATGATGATGGCAAAAAGAAATGGACTCAGGGCTGAGCCCTGGTGTACTCCAACTCTAACTTCAAAGGGCTCACTATCACCATTCGCAGATCTTACTTGCGTTACACTATTGGCATATATATCTTGTATGATTTTGATGTAGCTTTAAGAGATTCCTTTTAATCTCAGACAGTTCTACAGTTCTTCTCTTGGGACCCTGTCAAAAGCCTTTTCCAAGTCTATGAATACACAGTGTAAATTCTGCTGGCCTTCCTGGTACTTTTCCATTAATTGGCGCAGGGCAAAAATGGCATCAGCTGTGCTTCTTCCAGGCATGAAACCAAACTGTATGTTGCAGATGTTAACCTTTTTTCTTAGCCTGGTTTCAATTATGCGTTCCCATATTTTCATGGTGTGGGAGGTGAGTTTAATACCGCGGTAGGTACCGCAGTCCTGTATATTTCCCTTACTTTTGTAGATGGCAAATCAATGTACTCCTTCTCCATTCATCAGGCATCTTTTTAGATTGAACAATATCATTTAGGATCTTAACTAGAAAGTGTATTCCATTAAATATATTGCCCAAAAAGTTCATATCAAATAATACAAACTAGTAGGGACAATTCAACTGAACAGTGCTCAGTGTGGGAAACAGGGCCGGACCGGCGGACATTGACTGGTAATTTTCGCATTTGTCTGTCTGTATTTCAAAAGCATCAGACCGGGTGGCCAATAAAAAAATAATTTGAATGTGTCCGTCAAAAGCATCAAACCGGATGGCCCATGAAAAAAATTGTAAAGATATGGGTCTAATCTCATCTCATCTCATTATCTCTAGCCACTTTATCCTGTTCTACAGGGTCGCAGGCAAGCTGGAGCCTATCCCAGCTGACTACGGGCGAAAGGCGGGGTACACCCTGGACAAGTCGCCAGGTCATCACAGGGCTGACACGTAGACACAGACAACCATTCACACTCACATTCACACCTACGGACAATTTAGAGTCACCAGTTAACCTAACCTGCATGTCTTTGGACTGTGGGGGAAACCGGAGCACCCGGAGGAAACCCACGCGGACACGGGGAGAACATGCAAACTCCACGCAGAAAGGCCCTCGCAGGCTCCGGGGCTCGAACCTGGACCTTCTTGCTGTGAGGCGACAGCGCTAACCACTACACCACCGTGCCGCCCTGGGTCTAATCTACTTTTAATTTTCTTCCAAATGTTACAGTGGGCGAATACATTATGTCATAACATGGCCTATGAAACGGGGGCCCCCGCGGGCAGGACTTTAAAAATTCATAACTCAGCCACCGATGGTCCTAACCCCGTCAAAATTTACAGGCACCTCCCTCTCTTTGAGCCCTTTTGAACCAGAACAGGAACAGCCCACTACGAGCCCGCCTTCACCCATTATTCGTACCCAAAACCCCCACGCAAGCGCTGCTCGCCGAAATCTTTAATATGAGCCCTGGCTCGAGCCAGCCTTTAAAAATTCATAACTCGGCCACTGATGGTCCTAGCCCCACCAAAATCTACAAGCACATCCCTCTCCCAGAGACCTTTCGAACCAGCCCAGGCTCGGTCCGATCTGCCATCAGGAGTGAGCGTGGATTGCATAAAGATTTAGCACAAGCCCTAGCTCCAGCTGCTTGTGCGTGTGGGGATTTAAAAATTCATAACTCTGCCACCAAAGGTCCTTGCCCTGCCAAACTTTTCAGGCACATCCCATTCCCCGAGTGGCACACTAAAAGACAAGAATAATACACTCAGTATTCACTGTTGTTTTTTATTGCACAATGCAGCTGAACTAGTGTTTTAGGGTTGACAATATCTGATTGATCCAGTCGGTTGATTAAGAGCTCAGTTTACATGAAACTTTGCAGTAAAGTATTATGTTAAGTGCTGAGCTGCCAATCAATGGTTATGTTGTTATCATTATGTGCATTTTTTATTCATAATAAGAATGACAGTCACATGCTTTGTAGGATGTAGATTTACATTTTAATAGTTTTTATTTTCTTCTATTTTATAAATTCTAGTCCAGCAGATTTGAGTCTGAATGCCAAATGATATGACCATGTCTAGTTTTGAGTCATTTTAAATGGCATTTTGTTACAAAGTTACTTGGAATCTCGTACTCAACATTTTAACTCTATTATGTAAGAATAGTTGTATTGTTAATTACTAAATTTCTTATAGACTTATTATAAACAGGGGCGGCACGGTGGTGTAGTGGTTAGCACTGTCGCCTCACAGCAAGAAGGTCCGGGTTCGAGCCCCGGGGCCGGCGAGGGCCTTTCTGTGCGGAGTTTGCATGTTCTCCCCGTGTCCGCGTGGGTTTCCTCCGGGTGCTCCGGTTTCCCCCACAGTCCAAAGACATGCAGGTTAGGTTAACTGGTGACTCTAAATTGACCGTAGGTGTGAATGTGAGTGTGAATGGTTGTCTGTGTCTATGTGTCAGCCCTGTGATGACCTGGCGACTTGTCCAGGGTGTACCCCGCCTTTCGCCCGTAGTCAGCTGGGATAGGCGCCAGCTTGCCTGCGACCCTGTAGAACAGGATAAAGCGGCTAGAGATAATGAGATGAGACTTATTATAAACATCTCATCTCATTATCTCTAGCCGCTTTATCCTGTTCTACAGGGTCGCAGGCAAGCTGGAGCCTATCCCAGCTGACTACGGGCGAAAGGCGGGGTACACCCTGGACAAGTCGCCAGGTCATCACAGGGCTGACACATAGACACAGACAACCATTCACACTCACATTCACACCTACGGTCAATTTAGAGTCACCAGTTAACCTAACCTGCATGTCTTTGGACTGTGGGGGAAACCGGAGCACCCGGAGGAAACCCACGCGGACACGGGGAGAACATGCAAACTCCGCACAGAAAGGCCCTCGCCGGCCACGGGGCTCGAACCCGGACCTTCTTACTGTGAGGCGACAGCGCTAACCACTACACCACCGTGCCGCCTATTATAAACATACTATAAAAAAAAATTCATTGTTGACATAGTTTCATGAGTGTTATTATAGTACCTATATATGAGTAACAGTAAGTTGTGCCCCCCATACTTTTTTCTAAACATGGAACTGACCTGTGTGTACTACTGTTTTCTTGGGTATGACTTTAAGCAACTGTAAATTATATTCAGTTTGTAGTGTAATTAGCAATTAATGTCTCGTGTAATTTGACCTTTGAAGATCACAAAAATGTGCCTGGAAATAGCTGAGAAGCCATCTCCAGGCATCTAAAGCTCTTCAGCTTTCGGGCCCTAAGGCGGGCCCCGGACCCCTGGCCACATTGTTCCGGGCCTTTGGCCCATCATTCGGACAGGCTGAAATTTGGACAGACAGACAACATTTCAGACTCTTCTGTCCTGTGACAGTCTGCTTAAAATTCCTTATTTCCCACACTGAGTGCTAGTATGCCAATAGTTTTTTCTGTTCACATTTTAGAGAAAATAATTTTAAGAGCTCAAATGATGTGTGCTCACCGGCCACTTTAATAGGAACTCGATTCTAAGATTCCTGTTCTTGGCTGGCAGGAGTGGAACCCAATGTGGTCTTCTGCTGTTACAGAAAATGCTTTTCTGCTCACCGTGGATGTAAAGAGTGATTATATGAGTTACTATATCCTTCCTGGCAGCTCGAACCAATCTGGCCATTTTCCTGTGATCTCTCTTATCAACAAGGTGTTTCCACCCACAGAACTGTCGCTCACTCAGTGTTTTTTGTTTTTTTTGTTTGCAACATTCTGTGTAAACTCTAGAGACTGCTGTGTGTGAAAACTCCAGGAGATCAGCAGTTTCTGAAATACTCAGACCAGTCCATCTGGCACCAACACCCATGGCACAGTGAAAGTCACAGAAATCACAATTTTTCCCGTTCTGATGTTTGAAGTGAACATTAACTGAAGCTCTTGATTTCTATCTGTGTGATTGTATGCATTGTGCTGCTGTCAAGGGATTGGCTGATTAGAGAACTGCATAAAACAGCAGGTGGATGGGTGTTCCTAATAAAGTGGCCGGTGAGTTTAGATTGCCTGTGACTGTAGGAGAGAAAAAAGTGAACAGCACAGACGATAAAAGGCTTCACTCACCGAGCTGCTTCATTAAAGCCAAAGGCAGAATCACAGTTACCGAGACCAGAATCACCAGGTAGTTGCCATTCAGATACCACTCTCTAAAGAAGACAGAGAGAAAGAATAAGAATGACAAAAGGTATACATTTTCAGTTTGATCTCATCTTATGTTGTGTATTGTGTATGCTTATTCACTTGTTTATATTTATTCATTTGGCAGATAATTTCCTCCAAAGTGCTTACAAGTAAGACAATACAATCCATGCATTTGAGAATTAGAGGTCTTTTTTTTTTTAAAGGAGATACACAGAACCATGGCCTCACTTTTTGCTTATAAATATGGATATGCTTGCCTCAGAAAGCTGGATATGCTTGCCTCAGTAGCAATATCTCACCCTTATGTGGAAGAAGCGAATGAACAGAGAACTGAACGAACAATTGAAAGTCAGATTGTTTCAAAACAATCAGCAACAAGGTCGGCCTTCAAGAAGCGAGAACACAGACGGGTAAGATGCAACTCTCATTTGGATACAAAACAACAAAAACAACAACACTCGTTGTTTACCTGCATTTAGATTTTACATGTAACTTGTGTGTTTAAGTTACCGGTATAAGATTATTTAATTTGCTTCAGAATGTGATTGTCTCAGTTCATCTGATTATTTAATTAGCCTTTTACGTTTTATCAGTGAAAATGCATGCATGTACATGTATGCTGCATAAGTTATAACACCTATCCTGTTTTAATGACAGTCAACCCACAATCAATGAAGTCAAATCAGTCTTAGTTGAGCAAGTCGGTAACGGTATTTCTTACTTTCACCATAAATTTTTATTTATATAACTTTAGTCTATAGCTGTCAAAGCCCTCGGCCTTAAAACCGGTTACCGCTGTGACGTCACGCACTCAGGGCTGGCTGGCTCAGCGGGGCAGCTTGAATGCCAACTTTGTGGTCGATTTTAACTCTCGAAAATATATATATATTTTTATTCCCATTTATGCAGCATACAAGTCAAGGATGGAGATACTATCCACTCAGAAATGTATTTAAAAATAAAGGTTCTGCGTATCTCCTTTAAGGACTCAACTATGGCTCTTTGGGAGTGATGGGGTTTGAACTTACAAATTACACTCGTATATCGCTCTGGATAAGTTCATCTACTAAATGCCATGTAATGTAATGTAAATTGCACATCACTAATAGAGAACCTTAAGTGCTGGAATATCATGATCGCGTGTCTGTTTTATTTTCTATTTTTGATTGGTATTGATTGTCTTGTCAATGTACAATAGAAATGTGATCAATTTTCATGCTTATAGGAATGCTGTACAAAAAATAAATAAATCACACAGATTCCCCAGTCAAGCACATGACCATGTACCAACAACTGTTTAACTGGAGCAAAACTGGATCAGATGATAGAATGTCTCATTTACGCTGTGCCAGTTAAATTATGTCATTGTAAAAGACAGGTGCAGGACAAGTACGGCTTGCTGGTGGCTAAAACGTGGCTATCATGTCCACCCGAGACCTTGAGTAACCTCCACCATAGAGATACACAATCACTCTGCAAGGGGATTTGGAGTTGCACCAGGCGTTCAGTGCAGACGTTTTAGGATATGGTTCTATTTTCAGCCATTACTATAGCTGGGCTTCCCACTAACTTTGTGCTCCCAGGGCAGGAAAGTGACACATAAGCATTCCAAAGAACAATATGTCCACATGCAAAAATCATATAATATAAAGTCTATATGAATTTATCAACCAATGAAAATGCATGCTATTTGCCAGTAATCAAATATACCATGCACTGAGAGGCTCCATTTAAAATTATGGATTCTCTGAGGTGACTGGCCTTCCTCCTGTCCTTCCTAGTCGGGAGCTTGTGGGTCAAATCTCCCAACTACACTGCTTCTCTCGTCATCTCTGTCCATCACACAACAATACAGCTCATCTATGCTAAGGCCGGTGATTTCTTGCATGTTTTTGACATAGGTTAGTCAAGGTCTTCCTCTCCTATTACGGCCGTGCACTGCTGTGTATAAAGCATAGCGATTTATGATTGATTCAGTTGGTCTTCTAAGCCAATGTCCAAGGGTGCGTAACTGTCTTCTTATGAGTATTTCTGCAAGGTTTCTCCTTTTTGTGGTAGCCAGGACATATTCGTTGGTGATTCTATCAGTTCGCTTGATGTTTAACATATGATAACAGCTGGTAGGTCGTCTGACAAGAATCCTATCATTAACTTTCGTTCCAGTCATCAAGGGGACAAAAATTCTTAACACATCATACACTGTGAAACTAAATAAAGCTAAATCCAAGTGTCCACAAAATTATACACTGCAGTTTTGTCATTGTGAATATTTATAACACGATCCTTTTTTGTAGCGTAAAAGCACTAAGAGAAAGCGTTATGGGCTGATGACATCATTTCCAGCCAATCAGCATCGGTGAATTCTTGCACAGCATGGTGTAAGCTGGGGCGGCACAGTGGTGTAGTGGTTAGCACTGTTGCCTCACAGCAAGAAGGTTCTGGGTTCGAGCCCAACGGCTGGCAAGGGCCATTCTGTGTGGAGTTTGCATGTTCTCCCCGTGTCTGCGTGGGTTTCCTCTGGGTGCTCCAGTCCAAAGACATGCAGGTTAGGTTAACTGGTGGCTCTAAATTGACTGTAGGTGTGAATGTGAGTGTGAATGGTTGCTTGTGTCTATGTGTCAGCCCTGCGATAACCTGGCGACTTGTCCAGGGTGTACCCTGCCTCTCGCCCATAGTCAGCTGGGATAGGCTCCAGCTTGCCTGCGACCTTGTAGGACAGGATAAGCGGCTACAGATAATGGATGGATGGATGGTGTAAGCCAGTCTGTTCACTACACACACGTGGAAAAGCATGGTCGCTGACCGGAGAATTCATTCGTCAGTTGAAAGACGAAATAATCCAATATCTACTTGCTGTATGCACATTCTAGATAGCTGAAATGAACCAACAACAATCTTGACAAAGGAAAATAGCAAAATAATGGTTGAAAATTGGTGGAAAAGAGGCAACAGTCATCAACCCGGATGTTCAATTTGATGAACTAGTGTCGATTCCAAGTCACCAAAAGGCCTGCTACAAAAGATATACTGACAAAAGGCAACTATTCTATGCTTAAAAATGTATAGGGAAGCCGAAATTGTCCAAACCATCTGGTGACGGTATGAAGAAATGCTATTTTAGTCTGGGAAGGAGGTGTGTGGCAGCGGGGGCGTGGTCAAGCGTCGGTCTGCGAACGGAGGGCGGAGTCAGGGAAGGTAAGTGGCAGAATCACTGCACCTGATGTCAGTTAACCTGTGTGTCTTCCCCAGTGACCGTGCCCTATAAAAGGAGAGAGAGAGAGAGCAGAGGAACGGAGCTCTTTCCCCAACCAGACAACTTATGTGTGTGTGCGTGTATGTGTGGCTGGGAGATTGTGAAATCACTGAAAAGTGCAAAAATAAAGAGTTTTGGGAAAGTCAGTTCTGGCCTGCCGTACTTCTGTGCTCCACCCACTTGCTCGAAGATCAACAGTGGTGCTGAAACCCGGTATCGGAGCACAGAGGAGAACAGCCCCATGGAGTCCTCCCCCTTCGCAGACCTGATCCACGCCCTTGCCACGGCCCAACAGAGCCAGCACCAGGCACTGGTTGCCCTCCAAAAGGAGCAAGAGCAAAGGTTTGAGGCCCTGGTGCTGGCGCAACAGGAAGATCGTCACGTGTTCCGGTACTTCCTCACGTCGGCGGGGTCCATCACCTCCACGGGCCCTCCCCACCCCACCCTAACGAAGATGGGCCCGCACGACAACCCCGAGGCCTTCCTTGCGCTCTTCGAGCAAGCAGCAGAGGCCTGGGGCTGACCGGTGGAACAGCGCGCGGCGCGCCTCCTCCCCCTGCTAACAGGCGAGGTGCAGCTGGCCACGCTACAGCTCCCCACCGACAGCCGGCTGGTCTACGCAGACCTGCGCCGGGCCGTCCTCCAGCGTGTGGGGCGCACTCCAGAACAACAATGCCAGCGCTTCCGCGCTCTGCGCCTAGAGGAGGTCGGTCGGCAGTTCATGTTTGGCCAGCAACTCTGGGATGCCTGCCGGCAGTGACTGAGGGCTGACAACCACGACGCTGAGGGAATCGTCGATCTGGTGGTACTGGAGCAGTTCATCGCCCGACTACCCGAAGGGACCACGGAGTGGGTCCAGTGCCATTGCCCGGCATCGCTGGATCAGGCCATCGAGCTGGAGAGGGACCATTTGGCGGCTGTTCCAACAGCAGGACAGCAGATCTCTTCTCCTGTCTCCCCCTCCCCTTCTGCTCCTCATCCTCGCCCCACTCCCCCACCGCAGAGGTGGGGGCCGGCTCCACCCCAGCCGGCCCGCCACACCAGTGGTGTCCTCCCATTTCCCACTTCCGTGTCTGTCTCCCCCCCCCCTCAGGTGAGTGAGCCCCAGAACGCTGGTGCAGAGAGAGAGCCTGGGCCAGTTTGCTAGCGCTGTGGGGAGCCGGGGCACCTCCAGAATCAGTGCTCAGTAATGGAGGTGGGCACGGTGGTGTGGATCCCCAATGCGCCAGGGACCGCCCTCGATCGGGCCGGAGCGTATCGCATACCAGTGAGTATCCAAGGGGATACGTATCAGGCTTTGGTGGATTCCGGCTGTAATCAGACCTCAATCCACCAAAGCTTGGTGCAAGATGAGGCATTGGGGACAGCACAATTGGTGAAGGTGTTGTGTGTGCACGGGGATGTTCACAACTACCCTTTAGTGTCGGTCCACATTCTATTTCGAGGGGAGAAATTTAGTGTAAAGGCGGCGGTTAATCCTCACCTTAGCCACTCGATAATTTTGGGGACTGATTGGCCGGGATTTCGGGAATTAATGACTCATTTAGTGAAGAGTGGGGCCTGCCATAGTTCAGCAGGGGGAGGTCCCGGTGTGGCATTGGCGGGAGCAGCTGTCACAGAGCTGTCTACGTCATCACCGCGTCAGAGTGAGGAGCCGCAGGCTCCTCCTCCTTCTCTCGGGGAATCCCTTGCGGATTTCCCGTTAGAACAGTCACGAGATGAGACTCTGCGGCATGCGTTTGACCAAGTGAGAGTAATCGATGGTCAAACGCTCCAGCCAAATGCCACCCCGTCCTTCCCCTATTTTTCCATTATGAAGGATAGATTATACTGAGTGATGCAGGACACTCAGACTAAAGAGCTGATCACACAACTTTTAATCCCAAAGAGCCGCCGGGAATTGGTATTCCAGGTGGCTCACTTTAATCCCATGGCTGGACACTTGGGGCAGGATAAGACACTAGCCTGAATAATGGCCCGGTTCTATTGGCCAGGAATTTGCGGCGATGTCCGTAGGTGGTGTACGGCATGCCGCGAATGCCAGTTAGTGAATCCAGCGGCCATCCCAAAAGCGCCTTTGCGCCCTCTGCCATTAATTGAGACCCCGTTCGAAAGAATTGGGATGGATCTCGTTGGGCCATTAGGTCGGTCAACACGAGGGTATCGCTTTATTTTAGTTCTGGTGGACTATGCAACGCGATACCCGGAAGCAGTGCCTCTTCGCAATATCTCAGCACGTAGTATTGCGGAAGCACTCTTCCACGTCATCTCCTGAGTCGGAATCCCCAAAGAGATTCTGACTGATCAAGGCACTTCGTTTATGTCACGCACACTGCGCGAACTGTATGGGTTACTGGGAATTAAGCCGATCTGCACCAGTGTTTATCACCCACAAATGGACGGTTTAGTCGAACAGTTCAATCGCACCCTCAAGAATATAATTAAAAAGTTTGTAAGCAAGGACGCATGCAATTGGGATAAATGGCTTGAACCCCTGTTATTCGCAGTGTGAGAGGTCCCACAAGCCTCCACGGGGTTCTCCCAGTTCAAATTATTATATGGGCGTAAGCCGCGTGGCATCCTAGATGTACTGCAGGAAAATTGGGAGGAGGGACCTTCAACGAGCAAAAATGAAATTCAATACATTATCAACCTGCACGCAAAACTCCACACACTCACACACCTAACCCAGTAGAATTTGCGGCAGGCCCAAGAATGGCAAATCCGCCTGTACGACAGGGGTACGCGCCTTAAGGAGTTCGCACCGGGAGATAAAGTACTCGTGCTGTTGCCTACGTTGAGCTCCAAATTGATCGCCAAGTGGCAAGGACCCTTTGAGGTCACACGGCAAGTCAGGGACGTCAACTATGAGGTGAGGCGAACGGACAGGGGTGGGGCGCTACAGATTTACCACCTCAATCTGTTCAAACTTTGGAACGAGGAGGTCCCCGTGGCGTTGGTGTCGTTGGTTCCGGAGAAGGCAGAGCTGGGGCCGGAGGTTCAAAAGGGAACATTGACAGCGTTTACCTCTCCGGTACTCTGTGGAGACCATCTCTCCCCGACCCAACTCACGGAGGTTGCCCAGTTGCAGACGGAATTTTCGGACATGTTCTCGCCCCTGCCCGGCCACACCCGCCTCATAGAACACCACATTGAGACGCCCCCGGGGGTGGTAGTGTGCAGCCGCCCTTACAGGCTGCCTGAACACAAGAAAAAGGTGGTTCGGGAAGAACTCGAGGCCATGCTCGACATAGGCATCGTTGAGGAGTCCCACAGTGACTGGAGCAGCCCGGTGGTCTTGGTTCCCAAGGCCAACGAGTCGGTCCGGTTCTGTGTGGACTATAGAAAAGTCAACGTGGTGTCTAAATTTGATGCGTACCCAATGCCTCATATTGACGAGTTGCTGAATCGACTAGGCACGGCTCGCTTTTATTCGACACTGGATTTGACAAAGGGTTATTGGCATATCCCCTTGACTCCATTATCCCAAGAAAAAACGGTCTTTTCCACACCATTTGGCTTACACCAATTTGTCACACTTCCTTTTGGGCTGTTTGGGGCGCCCGCTACGTTCCAGCAGCTTATGGACAGGGTCCTCCGCCCCCACGCCACCTATGCGGCCGCATACTTAGACGACATTATAATCTATAGTAATGACTGGCCGCGGCATCTGCAACACCTGAGGGCCGTCCTTGGGTCACTGAGGCGAGCGGGTCTCACCGCCAACCCGAAGAAGTGTGCGATTGGGCGGGTGGAAGTATGGTATCTGGGCTTCCACTTGGGCAATGGGCAGGTGCATCCCCAAATTAACAAGACAGCAGCGATTGCGGCCTGCCCGAGGCCCAAGACGAAAAAGGGGGTGAGACGGTTCCTGGGGCTGGTTGGCTACTATCGTAGGTTTAAGGCCAATTTATGCTGACAACCCAGTCCTCGCAGACGGCGTCGCAGATAGCGTCTGCATAGCCCCCCCACCTTCGCAGACGCTCTGCGCGCACCTCCCAAAAATTGTGACCACCGCAGAAGCCTCGCAGACAGCGTCGCAGACAAGAGGGCTCTGATTGGTCCACTCTACATCCGCTGTACACGCACTTCCGCTTCCCTACTTTCCCGGTTTGTTTTGTTTTCACGACCGCCATTTTTAAAAACACGAGCGAAGATGGAGCAGCACGAAGAGCGGTTGATCGAGGAAGTACGTACATCCATAGACATAGGATGTCTATGCGTACATCTATACGACTCCAGTTCTAGTCATTATAAGTAACCGGAGGATAAACACTCCACTAACCACACCCACCAACTACTCCTAGCGATTTCGCAACTTCGCACCCCCTTGCGTTGTGGCGGTGAATCACATCGCGCACGCCCATTACTCCCCGCTCAACGATAAACTACAACTGTCTTCGAAAAGCTATCTGCGAAAGCCTTGTCGCAAGAGCATGCAGAGGCCTTTATACCTAATTATTTGGACGTCACCAGCCCGCTGACTGATCTCACTAAAAAGGGGGCTCCAGATCCGGTCCAGTGGACGGAGCAATGCCAGCGGGCTTTCTCTAAAATGAAGGCTGCACTGTGTGGGGGGCCACTGTTACACTCCCCTGACTTTTCTCTCCCCTTTATGTTGCAGACGGACACGTCGGACAGAGGGCTGGGGGCTATTCTGTCCCAGGAGGTGGAGGGGGAGAATCGCCCAGTGCTGTATATCAGCAGAAAGTTGTCGGTGCGTGAGGGACGCTACAGCACGATAGAGAAGGAGTGCCTAGCCATCAAATGGGCGGTCCTTGCCCTCTGCTACTACCTGCTGGGACGCCCTTTCACCCTCTGTTCTGACCACACGCCCCTCCAGTGGCTTCACCGCATGAAGGATGCCAACACACGGATCACCTGTTGGTATCTGGCACTCCAGCCCTTTAACTTCAAGGTGGTCCACAGGCCGGGGGCGCAGATGGTTGTGGTGGACTTCCTCTCCCATCCGGGGGGGAGTTGGCTGCAGGCCGGACGGCTGCCTGGCCTGAGTCGGGCGGTGGGGGTATGTGGCAGTGGGGGCGTGGTCAAGCGTCGGTCTGTGAATGGAGGGCGGAGTCAGGGAAGGTAAGTGGCAGAATCACTGCACCTGATGTCAGTTAACCTGTGTTTGTGTGTCTTCCCCAGTGACCGCACCTTATAAAAGGAGAGCGAGAGCAGAGGAAGGGAGCTCTCTCCCCAACCAGACGACTTATGTGTGTGTGCGTATATGTGTGGCTGGGAGATTGTGAAATCACTGAAAAGTGCAAAAATAAAGAGTTTTGGGAAACTCAGTTCTGGCCTGCCGTACTTCTGTGATCCACCCACTCGCTCGAAGATCTACAAGGTGATTCTCAAAAATGATCGAAGTCTGTTTGGAAGGCTTCTTATTATCAGCCAGAGTAGAAATAAAACTCTGAGAGAGCTTGTCTTATTCCCTGGGGACAGTTTCTTTACCTTTGGGTAAGTGTTGATGGCTCTTTAGCAAAGACAGCCAAGTCTGCTTTGCTTCATCTACTTGAGGAATGTAGTGAAGCATGTATTGTCCCATCGGTACCAGGAGGTGGTGCGCTCATGATTGATGGAATGGCAGCTATCCAGGCCATATCACCTCTACCACATACATCTGGTGAACTTGCTGATCAAGTCCTAGTTAGCATCACATCACTGGCTCGGAAGTATGGGAGCACTAGAATAGACTTCCTGACTGACACCTATCCAGATATTAGCATAAAAAATACTGAGAGAGGAAGAAGGGCTGCCACAGGTTCTCAGGTAATCCAGGTTTATGGGAAAGATCAAAGGATTCCAAAGCAATGGAAGAAATTCCTTGCGGATGGCAAAAATCAAAGAAGCTTTGCTGAGTTTCCTATTCAAATGTTGGAGTAATGCTAGCTACAACTCAGTTGCCATGAATTTCAGTCTCTTCATGGCACATGCTAGAACATGCCAAGTAATAGTGATTGACACCACTGGCGGCTCGTTAATAGGGGCGACTTGGGCGACGCACTCCCAAACAGGGAGGGAGATTTTTTTTTTTATCTACTCCTACTACCAACAGTAATGTCATTGACCAATCAGGCTAAGGTCGCGCCTGGTCTAGCCACGCCCTTTTGGGGCGATTTCTGTCAGGTTCAGATTTGCCCCAAAATCTCCCATTGACACTAATGGTACATACGTTTTTTTCGAAAATCCTGCTCCCAATGCATTTTCTATTAGGTTTTATGTGCTCGCACAGGCAGCGTGCTTACGTCATACGCCTGTTGCGCCGCGCAAGTGTTGCCAGATTGGTTTTAAGTGCATTTTGGCGGGTTTTGAACATAATTTTGGGCTGGAAAACGCAACTTGCGCGGGAAATGTGTGAACATTCTATGAAGATGGCGGCGAGTATTGAGTGCAACAATACGATAGCGTCTCTGAAAGAAGTTCCCTTTAGTCGTCGTACCAATGAGGAGAAAACGGCAATCAAACAGCTAGGACCTCCTAGACCGAATTTAAACATCAAGCAAGTGTCTACGAAGGGGGAGAAGACCTACTCAAGAGGTTTTAACAAGAACTGGTGCCACCGGAAAACTTGGCTAGCTGGCTGTGATGTAGTCAATGCTCTTTTTTGCTACCCTTGCGTTCTCTTCCACCCTGGAAGTAGCACAGCAGACGGTACAGTGATATCTGATATTTGAATTTACTAGGCAAAAGGTTTTGTGTGTGTGTTACCAATGGCAGTTTAACATTGCCATGTTTTTGTTTTACCAATGGCAGTTTAACATTGCCATGCTTGGAATATTTCAGTAGCCTCAAGTTCTCTCTGACTTGGTGTAAATTAAGCATATTTTTAGTTTTTATATATTGTACAGTATATGTGTTCATTGGAGCCAGCAGCACCTTACCTTTTTTCCAACTTGTTAAGCCAAGTTGCACTGACTACAAAACCTTGTGTAACCTTGTGTGTGTATATAGCTAAATAACTAAAGCCTTTTGTGTTCATTGACATGCTTGTAATACTTTAAATTTCCTTTTAAGGCATGGCTTTCTGGAGGAATTCTTGGGAAAAAAAACTGCAGAATTTATTTAGAATTATTATTTGTTGTTAAAATGGTGCAATTCCATATAAAAAAAACACATAATTAAGCTGCACATGTTTGTTTGATGGTTATGCTTTTCTTCATCTTTTTCAAAACTTAAATAAACACTTGTTCTGGATTTATATCCTGCCACTTTAATTGCATTCTTTAGAATTGAAGAAATTAGAATATGTTTATAATTAAGAATTTGTGTCTACTTATTATAGAATACTGGAATAATATGAGAAAATAAATGAGTAATGTAATATTAATTGATTGTTTTGCTTTGAAGCCTTCAAAACAAATGTTTTGCTTTGAAGGCTTCACAATGAATCTTCCTTAGTTTTAGCCTGGCAAGCCAGACTAAATGTGAATATTTGCCACTCGTAGGCAAAAATATTTTTGGCTGCTAGGCGGGTGGGTCTAGTTTACTAGGCTACCTTAGTTTGCCACCTTTAACTTGTTTAGTGTTGCCACCTAGTGGAGAGAAGAGATATTGTCTATATTGATATCTGAATTTACCAGGCAAAAACAAGTTCGGCCAATTGATTTGCTACCTAGGTCAATTTACTTCAGTCCTGTGGACATTTACGGTCCGTGTAGACATAACGGGGGAAAATTGCCCCCCCTGAAAAAAAATTCAGGAGCCGCCACTGCTTGACACTGGTAATTCTACAACAAATGACGTGCCACAGTGACACTGGGATCATAAACAAGCTGATACCAGGCTAGTGTTACATACAAAGTATGCTGTTGCTGATGGGCATTGAAACATAATTCTCCTCTCATATCTACAAGACATTGATGCCAATTTATACATTCTGCCATATATAAGTGTCACAGTCCAGTCCAGTCCATCCATGCCTTAGATTGTGGGACTTCCATGCCGGATCCAGGACAGGAATTCAGTCCTGCCTTGCTGAAGGCCATTTCCTGAAGCGGCACTCCCACACCTGCTACCACTCCTCTCCCATCAGCCAGGGCTTTTTAAGAACTGTTTGGAGCTACTCCAGTCTCTAGACTGTATCTTGTAGACTTTCCTTGCCTTGCTACAGCTCATTGGTATTGTGTCGTCTTGATTTCCCCTGCCTGAATTTTTCCTTCTTTTTCTGTCCAGTTTTTTGTCCCCATTTTTGCCTGCCTTTTCTTTTGGATTGTGTCTTTTGCTACCTCTGCCTGGATTTCCCTTGTCCCTGTGTTCGTCGGATTTTGTGAAGATTTTTCCGTCTTGTTTTTTGTTCCTGATCGTGTCTACCTGCTCCTCTGTGTTTTTGACTACCCATTTTTGCCTGAGCCCTACTGTACCTTTGCCTTTCTGCCATCTACTTCATTAAAGAAGTTCTCGTTACACTGCCTGTTTTGAGTCTACTTTTGGGTCCTCACTTCACCTCAGCTCGTCATTTGTGACAATAGAGCTCTCAACCAGTGGATTTCAGCACCAACTCCTGCAGGAAGAGGTTGGAATGTCTCAAACAATGAGATCTCCATTTGCTGGATGACAAATGATCCAGCACCTAAAGATGTCCTTCAGCTCATTCACTGTGGGTGTAAATCTGGGTAGTGCTCTACTAATCGTTGTTCTTGCAGGTCATCAGAACTTCCCTTTACTGGTCTCTGTCAATGCAATAAGTGTACAAATCAGTCAGATATGTGTGCTGATGATTGAGTCTGATTCAGACAGTGATTTATATTGACATGGAATTCTCTTTCCTCTTGGTATGGGATGCCAACATTGTTGTTTCTCAGGCTACTTATATCAATTATTGTGAATTCTCAGGCAGTATATCAATATTGCAATTAATCTGAAGAAAATATCTTGGCAGATATTTGTGCGATTATAATTAAGTTATTCCATGAAATTGAGTCGTACATGAACTGATAGCCGACGAAGCGTGTAGGGCCGAGTGGGCTATAAGCAATGTATGACGAGACTGAGTGAAAATTTTTATTCTATCCACATTCACTGGATTTTGAGAAATGGAACACTTATTTTTTTTGCAAATTTGATAACTTTGATATAAAATGACAATCATTTCTGCTTAGAATGTAAACAAACTGGCAAGATGACATTAGCAATTTGTGGAAAATGCTATAATAATTCTTGGAAAATAAAGACTTATTATTATTATTATTATTTTTTATTTATTTTTTTTGTATTTTTGGGGGTGTTTTTGAGTAGAATGTTTTTGTTTATTTATTTTATCCTTGGTTGGTTCAGCAACACACCCTGCCATTGTTTTTCTCTACTCACGATATATGAGCTGATAGCCTAATGGTAGAGTAGCCAATCAAAGTGCATGATTGCTCATATCCGGTGACACTGGATAGAATAAAAAGTAATATGTTGACTTTTGTGTTATTCAATCTATATACATGTGTAGTCCTGGCTATAGTATAATTTATGACTAAATTCCCAAAGATTTATGGAAAAACTGTTTTAAATACTTTGTTTATTAATACTAAGGAACTTATGAGATCAGGCTTATCTTCAGTAATTCCCTGAAATAATGATTTTCAGTATCGGGATATGGTGACCCTTGTCATATCAAATTTTTCATATTTTGCAATCATGTTTATTCTGTAACTTCAGATATTATATCTCAAATTTTGTAAACTATATATTTGGAGACATTTCATTGTGGTGAATATTATCCATGTATGTTAAGTATTCTTAGTTATTTCTGGTCAAAATAGTGCTCAGATGCTAAAATATCCATTTTTGTCAACTTAAGTCCTATATCTCAAACTGCAGAAAATCTTTTTTGTGGACTTCTACTATAGTGTTCTTTATAACTTGTAGTAGAAAAAAAGTATCCCCGCAGATGTTGAAATGAAATCCATTTTGAAGCCCTCCCCTGTGTTTGAGCAGATGGCCTATGGTAGCAAACGAGTTCAGTTGATGGTTGTTGATGGTGTAATGGTTAGCGCCGTCGCCTCACAGCAAGAAGGCCCGGGTTCGAGCCCCGTGGCCGGCGAGGGCCTTTCTGTGCGGAGTTTGCATGTTCTCCCTGTGTCCGCGTGGGTTTCCCCCACAGTCCAAAGACATGCAGGTTAGGTTAACTGGTGACTCTAAATTGAGTGTGAATGGTTGTCTGTGTCAGCCCTGTGATGACCTGGCAACTTGTCCAGGGTGTACCCCACCTCTCGCCCATAGTCAGCTGGGATAGGCTCCAGCTTGCCTGCAACCCTGTAGAACAGGATAAAGCGGCTAGAGGAGATGAGCCTCTCAGTGCATGGTATATTTGATTATTTTATGATAGTGTAGTACCGTACATTGCATATGTGCAGGTCGAAGGTCGCTCTGACGTAAACAACAAACATGGCTGCCTCCAGCGAGTTTATGCCGAGATTCAATCTTACCTCTTTTAGTTTGGAATTTTGTGATCAGGGATCTCATCTCATTATCTCTCGCTGTTTTATCCTGTTTTACAGGGTCGCAGGCAAGCTGGAGCCTATCCCAGCTGACTACGGGCGAAAGGCGGGGTACACCCTGGACAAGTCGCCAGGTCGTCACAGGGCTGACACATAGACACAGACAACCATTCACACTCACATTCACACCTACGGTCAATTTAGAGTCACCAGTTAACCTAACCTGCATGTCTTTGGACTGTGTGGGAAACCGGAGCACCCGGAGGAAACCCACGTGGACACGGGGAGAACATGCAAACTCCGCACAGAAAGGCCCTTGCCGGCCACGGGGCTTGAACCCAGACCTTCTTGCTGTGAGGCGACAGTGCTAACCACTACACCACCGTGCCGCCCAGAAATAGAACATAATATTCATAAGTATGTTTTAATTCATGCATCTGTAACTACGAATTGTTGTTTTCGTATGCTTAGCATGAGCCCTTTATACCTACACAGGGTGCAGGTCCACTTCCATGGAGCCTTCTATGTTGTGCTACACGTAGCCCAGACCAGACAAACCTCTACAGAGTGCCTTCTGTTTTTCACGTTTTTACAAGCGGCAGTGTGAATATGGAAGGAAGCACCAGAAGAAAGATGGAGAAGAAAGGAGAGGAATCAGTGTTAGCTTGTGCTGGCTAACAAGTCTGAGAATCCAAATAAAAAAAATAGAGGATTATACTTATTACATAACATGAGAAAAAGCAAGAGAGCGTGAATGTAAGTACTGGAAGTATGCTACAGGCACCTGACAGCCAATGTACGTTCTAATACATGCTTGAAAAGGGAAGAGTAAGGGAGGGGCATTCAGCTTGTTGAATCCTACATAATGGACCTTACTTTGACTTGTATGTGACTGCAGACCGTATGAACCCAAGATATTTCACATTTTGTCTGGGCAACTTCATTTCATTTCTGAATATACATCCATTCCTGCATTTCAGGCCTGCAACACATTCCCAAAAACTTGGGACGGGTGCAATTTAGGGCGAGTAATGAGATTAAAAAAATTAAATAATATGTGATTTGAAACAGGTGACTGTATTCAGAATTTGGTACAAAATCAGTATCCAGGAAAGGCCTAGTCTTTGAGGAGCAAAGTTGGGCAGAGGATCTCCAGTTTGTCAACAGATATGTGAGAAGTATTGAAATGTTTAAAAATAATGTTCCTCAAAGAAAGACACAAAGAAATCTGGATATTTCACCCTCTATGGTGCATAATATCATTAAACAATTCAAGAAATATGGAGGAATTACCACGCACAAAATAATTACTTTGGCAAACCTTTGTCAAGCACTACAATATGGAGTTACATCCACAAATGCCAGTTAAAACTTTACTGTGCAAAAAGGAAGCCTTATGTTAACTGTGTCCAGAAGCACCATCAACTTCTAGGGGCTTTGAGGCATCTGGGAGCTGAGGGATCATCACACAGTAGAAATGGGTATTGTTAGACGAATCGGTATTCCAGTTTTTTTTTTGGAAGAAATGGACGCCGTCTGTACCGGACCAAAGATAAAAAGGACCATCCAGACTGTTACCAGCAACAAGTCCAAAAGCCAGGGTCTGTCATGGTATGGGGTTGTGTCAGTGTCCTTGGGAAAGGTACCTTACACTTCTATGATGGCAGCATTAATGCAGAAAAGTACATTGAGATTTTGAAGCAACATATGCTGCCTTCAAAACGACATCTCCCATACGAAAAAGAACAGTAAAGAACTTATAAGAATTTACCACTGTCTTAGTAGTAAAGCCTTATAAATATAAGGATAAATCCTTATAAGGATTTATAAATAAATATATATGCCATGTATGATTTACTCCTGAAAGTGGCCCATTTTGCATTTTCCTCATACAAATTTATGAAAATCTAGTATGTATGAAGTGAACATTGTGCATGGTTTTTACAGATAATGTGTATGATGAATTACACCGTCTTTGTATGCTTCATGTAATGTTTGTAGTTTTAAATTATATTTTACAGTTTAAAATGTATATGCCTTTTATATGTAAATCCACACAAACATATGTGGATTTACATATAAAAGGCATATACATTTTAAACTGTAAAATATAATTTAAAACTACAAACATTACATGAAGCATACAAAGACGGTGTAATTCATCATACACATTATCTGTAAAAACCATGCACAATGTTCACTTCATACATACTAGATTTTCATAAATTTGTATGAGGAAAATGCAAAATGGGCCACTTTCAGGAGTAAATCATACATGGCATATATATTTATTTATAAATCCTTATAAGGATTTATCCTTATATTTATAAGGATTTACTACTAAGACAGTGGTAAATTCTTATAAGTTCTTTACTGTTCTTTTTCGTATGGGCTTTTCCAGGGATATTTCAACAAGACAATGCAAAAACGCATTCTGCACACATTACAAAGGCATGGCTGTGGAAGGAGAGGGTGCCTGTCCCCTCTGTCCCCACTAGAGAATGTGTGGTGAATTTCGAAATGAAAATATAACAATGATAACCCCGTACTATTGCACACCTTAAAGCATATACGCAGAACCATGGCCTCACTTTCGTTTATAAATGCCTTGAGACCTCAAGAATAGCACAGGAATAGTTTTAAGCGTTAACAATAAATCTAATATAGTAATTTTTATGATTAAAGTGATTCATATAGGTAGCGGTCTGAGTGAATGACCTTGATGTCCGTGACATCACAGCAGGAAGTCTATCGGTCTCATAGCCATTTCCGCTATACTAAAACACAGAGCTGACTGCAACTCCAATCCTCGATTTTGAGCTAATTTATCGCCATGCCACGTAGATGTGGTTTGGCCGGTGCAGCAATATGACAAAAGCTGGATTTACGTTGCATTCATGGCCCAAGAATGTTCAAACTGCAAAGATTTGGACGTGTTTTGCGAGAAGTTCACGGGCACATTGGGCGCCTATGAAGTGGTCTCTCCTCTGCTCTGCACGTTTTACTAAAGATTCGTACGAGACCTCTGATCTGTTGAGGAGCGTTGGCTATAAGACCGTATTGAAAGAGGTTGCAGTACCAACAATTAAAGAAAAAGAAAACTACAAGAAAAGGAAAGTATTTATTTCATTTATTTATTTATTTTAAAAGGAAAGTGAGTTCAGTTGCACCAGTCCTCCCAGAGTGAGCCGAGGGTTGTTGCTAAAACCTGGGACGGAACGGGACGTGACATATCGCTCGGGCAGTGACCTCCCTGCGGTTGTTGCTAAAACCGGTGACATCCCGTTCCGTCCCGGGTTTTAGTAATTGCCTGAGCCCAGCACTAATGGTGGAATACACAGTATGAAGAAAAGTGAATGAGTGGAGCAGCCGTCTTATTTCTAAACTGGATATTGCTGCCGTCTCGCCCTTACGTGGAAGAAGTGAATAAACGGAGAACTGAACAAACAACTGAAAGTCAGATTGTTTCAGAACAACCTGCCTTCAAGAAGCAAGAACACAGATGGGTAAGCTCTGACTCATTTGGATAAAAAAAACAACACGACGTTGTTTACCTGCATTTAGATTAGTACATGTAACTTGTATTGTGTGTTTAAGTTACCGGCATAAGATTATTTAATTTGCTTCAGAATGTGATTGTCTCAGTTCATCTGATTATTTAATTAGCCTTTTACATTTTAATCAGTGAAAATGCATGCATGTACATGTATGCTGCATAAGTTATAACACCTATCCTGTTTTAATGAGAGTCAACCCACAATCAATGAAGTCAAATCAGTCTTAGTTGAGCAAGTCGGTAACGGTATTTCTTACTTTCACCATAAATGTTTATTTATATGACTTTGGTCTATAGCTGTAAAAGGCCTCGGCCTTAAAACCGGTTACCGCTGTGACGTCACGCACTCAGGGCTGGCTGGCTCAGCGGGGCAGCTCGAATGACAACTTTGCGGTCGATTTCAACTCTCGAAAATATATTTTTTTTATTCCCATTTATGCAGCATACAAGAGTCAAGGATGGAGATACTATCCACTCAGAAATTTATTTTAAAATAAAGGCTCTGCATATCTCCTTTTAAGACCTGTTTTCAGGAAGAATGGGACAAAATAACAGCTGGAATGCTTCATCAATTGATGTCTTTAGTCCCTAAACATCTTTTAAGTGCTGTGAGAAGAAATGGCAACATTACAAAGTTGTAAATGCTTTACTGAACCAACTTTTTTTTAAATCTGTTGCAAGAATCCGAATTGAAATAAAGGTTTATTTTGGAAAAAAACAAAACAAAAACAACAACAAAAAAACACCTATACAATTCATAAGTAACACATCAAATAATGTGCTGTTGCATTGCTTTGAGTACAATACAGGTCAAAAATTATTTACAAATCATTGTCATGTCCATCAACTTTGTTGCAGGAGGTTATGTTTTCACCTCCGTTTGTTTGTTTGTTCCCAATGTAACTCAAAAAGCAGTGAATGGATTTTGATGAAATTTTGAGGAAATGTGGGCCATGGGCTAAAAAACAATTGATTAGATTTTAACGCAAATCTGAAGATGTGGCTTGGTGGAGGTATGCACTCTATCGAGTGCCCTTCTGGTTTTGTCTGTTCCCAATGTAACTCAAAAAGTAGTGAACGGATTTTGATAAACTTTGGTGTGTAGCTTTAGTAGTATCCTAGGTTCAAGTGATTTGATTTTCATGCATGAAAATCCCTCACCTTTCGGCGAAATTCGCCGTTTTGAAACCAAAATGGGTGACCTACGTGAATCGTGTAGATCCGATGAGAAAAATAAATTGGGGGGGGGTGTTTGATATTGACCCAAAGGGCAAGGAGGTCGCTTCGCACCCATAGACAGTTCATGCCGGTTTGCGCCTCCTCCTCCTGCTTTGATATTGACGCCATAGCGACGAGTACATCTCGCTGCGAAGGGCAAGCAGCATCATTTCGCGCCTCTTCTCCTGCTGGCCAGAGCGTGCACACATGAGTTGGAGTGCAGACCAGACCACCGGAAGCTGGATTGAGTCATCGGACTGAATTTCCTACTTTTTTCAAACTTTCCTGATTTGCCATCAAAACAAACAAAACTTCCGGCTTGATTACGTCAGCATTCTAAAGAGGGCGTGCGCGTCTTTTGACAATCCCTGTGTCCGAAATTGCTCGCTACTCACTATAGAGGGCACTGTATAGAGGGATTTCACTGACGTCACCCGAAACCGGAAGTAAACAGACCCTGCGCCATTTTGGAAGGCCAACAAACCTGTGATTAGGGGGAAATAACGGCAGCGGTATGTGAACCCACGAGAATAAAGTGGAGTGGCAAACGACTTAAACAAATCTGAGCTGTTTTATTTATGATTTATTGGCCCAACAGTAGACTTGAAAGAAACCTGTGTGAGACTTGGCAAAAAACTGTGGATATAATGGATAAGTCTGTGCACAATCTGCGGACACTTTGAGGTAAGCAAACGCAAGAAATTCAGATTTAAAACATGCTAAATTGGCCCCAAGTTGATAACTGTATGAGGAGCAAGCCTCCCAGACTTCTACAATTTAATAATAATAATAATAATAATTTAGGATGGTTTGGGGCTTGCTCTCCCTCCTATTATATAAATAAAGCATAGTTATTGTGTAGGCATATATCATAAATACATATGTATAATTTGGATAAATTAACCTAAATTATGGATACCTTAATAGTAACAAAGTATTAATTTTTCAACTCAAAAGCTATATTATTAAAAGATAAATATCAACAAGATTACCTTGGCCATAACTATGTGTAGGTTATTCTTCATAACAGCTGTAACATCACGACCCAAGCCACTAACAACATAATTGTAAGCCTGTAGCCCTTTGTAGGCTTTCAAGTCATCAGCAGTGTAGGCACTGGGTGTAAACAACAAATAGTTTACAATGTCTGGGTAGCAAACAGATGGCAGAATTGGTGTCAGGTCCTCCTTATGTTTCCATTCTCCCTTGCCCCGAGTCTTATCATATGGGTCAAACCCATCAATCACAGCCAGTTTCTCCACATACCGTGCCCTTTCTGCAGCTGGTAATGTACTCACATAACCCGAATTATCATCCATCGTGTCACTTCACTCTCGCTCGTACTTTGTTTTATATTGTGAGTGCATGTACTTGGTCTTCCAATATGGTGCCTAACAAAATCTCGCGGCGCGGTGACGTCATGCGGTAGCCCTCTTGGAGACGCCATTTTGTAGTGCTGTCCGTGCTGAAAGAAATCAAATTAAAAGTCTCAAATTTGATTTAATAAAAGACAGCAGCAAAGAAGAAAGTATTCAGCCTTGATTTAAAAAGAGCTGAAAGCTGCAGGTACTTCCATATCTTGGCAGGCTGAGTGGTATGCTGGGGCACCTCTTGCCAGCAGACCAGGATATCCAGAGGGAACTTGTGCGGTTCAGTGTTGACCTGACCATCCCCAGCTTCAAGGAGGGAGAGAGCATCGTGGAGTGGTGGGGTCATGTCTTCGACAAACCAGACAAGTACCCCTCCCTGGGTGCACTGGTTAAGTGTTGCCTCTCCATCTTTCATGGACCTAGAGTCGAGTCCTCATTTAGTCTGATGAATGATGTAATTGATCAAAAGAGTGGCAACATGAATGTGGAAACATTTAATGCAATACAGACGGTCAAGTACACGCTGATGTCCAGGGGGAAGACAGCTATGCAGCTCTTTAGAAGGGAGGACGTGAAGTTTGGGGAAGTGGACAGAACATTGTGCAAGAACATTAACTCTGCAGCAGCCACATACAAACACCAGCAGAGGGTGAACAAGGAGGAAAAGCAGCAGCAGCAGAGCAAGTATAGCTCTTAAGCAACTTGCAGTGCTCAGCAGGCCAAGAAACAGACTGCTGAAGGAGAGAAGCGGGCAAGGCTGAAACATGTGGCAACTCGGCGAAAGCGGGCCATGGAGATACTGGTGGTCCAGGCAAATAAAAGGAAAAAATGATCACTATTCCTTGTGTTCCACTTTCTTCGTTCTATTATTCACATTTTTTTCCAGGGTATAATTTCACTATAACTACATGTATTTGTACTGTATGTCCTTGTGCAAATGTCAATACAGTATACTTAGTAAGGAGGCTATAATATTTATTCTGGGGGAAGACCCCCCAAACAAAATAAAACAACACCAGAGGCCACGTCACCACTCGCGCACCCTTCTCACCTTTTTCACCCCGACCCGTTTTCATGCCTGGATTTTGATGTTGATAACATGTGGCTTGCCAGAGGTATGCACTCTACCGAGTGCCCTTATAGTTTTCAGTTTTAATATCAATATTGTAAGATTGTATGTGTGTTCTCGTGCATAGCTGTACTGAACTTATGACCTGTTCACATCCTG
The DNA here is from genome assembly GCF_027579695.1 of Neoarius graeffei. Classification (NCBI taxonomy): domain Eukaryota; kingdom Metazoa; phylum Chordata; class Actinopteri; order Siluriformes; family Ariidae; genus Neoarius; species Neoarius graeffei. Next base: position 48,134,782 of record NC_083572.1, read on the forward strand.
GTAAACGTGCATAGCCGCGAGAACATACTCTTCTGCTCTTCTCTGTACCTTCTAGTTTCGCTGAAACCACATTCCTGGACCCTCCTGTTCTAGGGGGTGTACATTCTGCTCTTTCATGTATAATAAAAACGACTCCTTATCTGGCGAGTTCACCTTGTGCCCCCGGGCCCCTTACCTATCTTGTCACGAAAGCTTCTGATGTATATAAACCCTGCTCTTTTTGTGTATCACTGAGCAGTGCCTGAATAAACCAGATTGATTTCATTCGTGTGGTTTGTTTTCTCCCTGCTCCAGAGCGCTCTTACGTCAACGCATCTGAACTGAGACAGACACAGGTTCTAACAATTTGGTGACCCCGACGTGATACTCTCAATCAGGTAAGACATGTTTGATTGACTACCTGGTTGGCAGTAGTTTCGTAGTGTCCTACGGAGGACAGTTTTCCCTGGTTCGAGTCCAGGAAGAGCGCGCTATACAAATTTGTACTATATTTGTTGTCTGTTCCTCTTCAGATCCGTTTGTTGTCATTGTACGATGGGAAGCTCGTTCCCTAAGCCTGCGCCAGGGGAAACCCCGGCCGAATGGATGACTAGGTGCGGTTTTGCTTATTATGTTTCTCCCTGGCTCGATAATTTGGCAGGTTGGACTGAGGCCAACCCTCAAATTCCTTCCTATCCTCGTCAAGGTACATTCGATCCTGGTTATCTTGCATCAGCCTATCGCATGATTTATGAGGGATTAGGGGACCCCGGTTGGGATCGCCCGTATATGCGGGAGGGTTACGCTAAGTGGTATGACATGAAAAAGGTATGGGATAATTTTAAACAGGCCTATACTCCCCGTTCAGTCTTGAAGTCCATCCCGAAGCCTCGATCTGCGCCCGTTACTACAGAAACGGTGGAGGCGGCGTTGGGAAAATCTAAATCTCCTTCTGCTCCTCCAGCCTCGTTAGACAGTAAACCTCCGCCTTACAGTAAGACCGGAAAAGCTACTGGTAAATCGTCGTCATCTGTAAAAACGATTCCTAAAATTTATCCGTCCCTGGCTGCTGTGTCTGCGTGCCCCCCCCCCCCACGGTTGACAGAGGGCAGCGCCCTGGAGGGATAAAAGGTGCGCCTGCATCAGCCAAGACCGGCAAAGACGAAGAAAGCAGTGACGACACCGATGATGACACTGATGATGATGATTGGGATAATCCCGATGGTGTGGGTCCAGACGCCGGCTCGCGTCCTTATCCGCCACAAAACGCTGCTTGTGTATGGGTTGCAAAGCGCAGTGGTATTGATATAACTCCTCCGTCCCCGTCGGCTCTTAAGGACATCATCTCACTTCTTCCGTCACCCGACAAGCCTCTGCTCTTCGTTGATCAGTTAATTAATGTTTCTCGTAACTGTCAGCTAACGGGAGCCGACTACCGGTTTATTCTGCAGAATAAATTAGGAGGCGCATACGATGAGACGGCCCTGTTAGAAAACGTACAGGTCCTCCGCCCCGTCAACGATATTGCTGTTAATGTTAAGGAGGAATTGCCTCCGGTAGGGGAAAACGGTCGCCCTCGCCAGCGCACCGTGTCTACCTTCTTTTGGAAAGACACGCCGGACGCGCTGCAGCAGCTTCGCGAGCAGTTGACGCGATACCTGCTCGCCTTAAAACAAGCAAATAGAGACCTGTCACAGGTCACTAATTGCAAACAGGAGCGTTCTGAGCTGACGTCGGCTTTCTGGAAGCGCTTTGGGGAAGTTTGGCAACATTTGGGAGGTCTTGAACTTGATTTGGCAAACCCGAACCCAATGTTCTTGTCCACCTTTCTGTCTAATTGTCGCCCCGAAATACAGAGCGTATTAAAACATCACTGGAGTGACCGGAATAATCTGGTCCTCCGTCAGGCCGGGGAGCGGGTGCGCACGTTGGAGAGCGATGGTCTTTTAGACTGTAAAACGAATAAAGCATGTTTATCCGTCGTGCCGGGCGGACGAGCGGAGGGACGACAGGAGAGGGGTCGCCGAACGGGACCGCGCGGCGGGGGAGGGAGGAGAAATGGAAAGTGCCACTATTGTGGAAAAGAGGGACACTGGATAAGAGAATGTCATGCGAAACAGCGAGATGAGCAGGAACGCGAGAAACCCGTCATGCGCGCCGGTTCAAGCCCCACAGGGCAGAGAGATCCTGCCCGCCCATAGGGCTGCCCTCAGAGCGATGAAACCCCGACCGTTGCTATGTTAAATCTTTTATTCAGCTCCCCTCTTAACGAAGATCTTCCCACTATTGTTTTATGCCTGGCAGGGACTGAATATCTTTTTTTACTCGACACCGGGGCTACCATGTCCTCAGTGGGGAGGGAATATGCGGGTCCTTTATCTACACGGTCTGTAAGCTCTGTGGGAATAGAAGGGGTTCCTTTCCATTCCAGTTGCACGCCCCCCCTTTCTGTTACTTGTGCCCTTGATCCTTTACTGAAGTTTTCTCACTCCTTTGTTTGCATGCCTGATTGCCCTTTTAACCTGCTTGGACGGGACCTCATGAGCCTCCTAGGGCTCTCTATTTCTTTTAGTGGCTCACACATGGTTGTTGACATACCAGACGACACTTCGTCGGCTGCTCTTGCCCTCACCTCCCTTTCTCTTCCCCATAACCTTCTCAATGCTGCTTGTGCCGTTACCCACCTCACACCCTCTCTTTCTGACCTTCCAGCTTCTCTTTGGGCGGAACATAAGGACGAGGTGGGCTTTGTTAACTGTACCCCTTACGAGGCGGTCATTAAACACTCTTCGCCAGTATATGTAAAACAGTACCCCCTTTCCCCAGCTAAACTGTCTGGCATTGATGATGTTCTGTGTTCTCTCCTAGAGCAAGGTGTGGTTGTTCCCTGTGTCAGCCCTTATAACACCCCAGTGAACCCGGTGCAGAAGCCCAACGGCACGTGGCGTTTCACCCAGGACTTGCGTAAGATTAATGAGTTAATTATCCCAGTCGCCCCATTAGTTCCAGACGTTCCCTCTCTTATGGCCTCGATTCCGTGTGAACATGCGTTTTTCTCTGTGATTGACCTCTGTTCTGCCTTTTTCAGCGTCCCTGTGGGCTGTGAGACACAGCCCCTGTTTGCTTTTACGCATAGGGGTAAGCAGTACACCTGGACCAGGTTACCTCAAGGGTATGTTGATTCTCCTGCGGTCTTCACAGCCGTGGTTAGGGACGCCTTGGCCGATTTGTGCCTCCCCTCGGGCTCCTCCGTGCTCCAATACGCGGATGATCTTCTGGTAACGGCGGAGGACGAGGACCTTTGCGCTAAAGCCACACTCGCTCTCCTCTCTCTTCTGGCGCAAGAAGGTTTCAAGGTCTCACGAACTAAGCTTCAGTTCTGCCTCCCCACTGTTCGATATCTGGGTCACGATCTCTCCCAGGGCTCCCGCAGGCTCAGCCCCGAGCGTGTGCAGGTCATCCTAGACACTCAGGTGCCTGCCACCAAACACGCCCTCATGGCTTTTCTGGGACTTATCAATTACTGCCGCCAGTGGATTCCTGACTGTTCCACCTATGACAAGTGTCTGCGCTCTGCAATTCTGCACTCGGACCCTTTGACTCAGCCCCTGGTGTGGTCTGATGAGATGCTGACGGCCTTCAGGGCCTTGAAACAGGCTTTATGCTCGGCCCCTGCTCTCGGACTTCCGAATTACCGTTTGCCGTTTCATTTATATGTGTGCAACCAGCAGGGAACTGCGTCTGGGGTTTTGGCGCAGGAGCACGGGGGGGGTATGCGGCCTTGTGCGTTCCTCTCTAAAACTCTTGATTCTGTGGCACAGGGTCTCCCTGCTTGCCTCAGGGCGGTGGCTGCATGTGCTGTCATGGTCACGGACGCTGAACGGCTGGTTTTGTCTCACCCGCTCGTTCTCCACACCTCACATGATGTAGTGCACGTTTTAAAGAACCTCAGTACCCAGCATGTATCTGCGCAGCGTCGCTCTGGATACGAGTCTATTCTTTTGGCCACCGAAAACCTTACTGTTAAGCCCTCCTCCTCCTTTGATTCTCTCGCGCACGCGCTTCAGCGCCTCCTCAATTCACAGGATGATTTTCTTCCTTCTGAAACACACGACTGCATTTCTAGCATTCTTTTCGAGACAAGTATCCGCCCCGACTTACGCTCCACCCCGTTACTTTCAGGTGATTCGCTGTTTGTGGACGGCTCGTGCTCACGCCCCTCTGACGGCGTTTTCGTGTGTGGTTATTCTGTGTGCCGCCTTCCTGATGAAACTGTTGAAGCTTTTTCTCTTCCTTTCTCCTCGGCTCAGGCTGCCGAACTATACGCTCTAACCCGTGCATGTGTTATTGCTCAGGACACAGACGTCACTATCTACACTGACTCACGTTACGCTTTCGGCGTTGCTCACGACTTTGGTCGGATTTGGGCTTCGCGTGGGTTCACCACTGCAGACGGTAAGCCCATTTCTCATTCTTCGCTTGTTACTGATCTTATTACAGCGTGTCTTCTCCCGCGCTCTTTAGCCATTGTTAAGACTCGTGCTCATTGTATTGGGGACTCTTTTGAGATCAGGGGAAACTCTCTCGCCGATCGCATTGCCAAAGCCGCGGCTGCCTCCGGTGTTTTTCCGCCTTCGCTTACTCTCTCCCTGGTCTCATCCAGCCGTATGATTAGTGCCGTTCTTCCGGACATTGACTTGATCTCCCTCCAGGCCTCCGCTTCGGCCTCAGACAACCATTTCTGGGACTCATGCGGCGCGCAGCCGTCTGACGGCGTTCGGATCGATGCTCAGGGCCGCCTTTGTTTGCCTAGACATTGCACTCCATTTCTCGTCCGCGAGTTTCATGGTCCCACTCACCGCGGACGAAGGGGGGTAGTGGAGGATTTATCCAAAATATTTTGCATCGACAAAATACACACCGATGTACATCACATTCTAGACAGATGTTTAACGTGCGCCCAGAATAATCCATCTAAACCAGGCGCGGTACATCAGCACCTTCCCATACCTGACACGCCGTTCCAGGAATGGCAGATTGACTTTACTCACATGCCAAAACAGGGCCCCTTTAAGTATCTCTTGGTCATGGTCGACAAATTTTCACGATGGGTGGAGGCTTTCCCTTGCGGGAAAGAAGACGCTCGCACGGCGGTAAACAAATTGACGCAAGAAATCATTCCGCGTTATGGTCTCCCGGTAGGGATAGACTCTGACAAAGGTACGCCGTTCACCTCTAAGGTGACACAAGAACTGTGTAAAGACTTAAAGATCCATTGGCGTTTCCACATCCCGTACCATCCGCAGTCCTCCGGCATTGTGGAGCGCGCAAACAGAACAATCAAGGGTAAGCTGCGTAAAGCCATGCAAGAAGCTGGTACTAAAAATTGGGTACAAGTTTTGCCTTTAGTTCTCGCTGACATGCGAATGACCGCTCAAGTGGCCCTCGACAACCTGTCTCCGTACGAGCTCGTGATGGGCCGGCCTTTTCCTACACCCTGGCGCAGAGGTGTGCAGGCTATAGGAACGAGTGATCTTGATGTACATCTCAGTGAGTACGCCGTGGGTCTCATGCGGGTGTTGGATGAGTACTGGACGAGACTAAATTCCAAAAAGCCTCCCATTCCTGAGGCACCCACTCACCCCTTTGAGGTAGGGGATAAAGTGTTGGTAAAGAAATTTGCGAAATTAGGCGCTCCTTTGGAGGAACCGCCCTACAGTGAACCCACGGATGTGCTCGCTGTAACTCGAACGGCTGTACTAACTGACCTTTTTCCACAGTGGATCCACGCCAGCCGAATCAAGAAGGCTCCAATAGTAAATTGAATCTATGATGATGATGTCTAATAGGTTTTTGTGTTACAGAAGGTTGTTGTGACAACAGCTGACGGCCTTTTCAGGGATCCTCTCCCCAGCATCTGGAATAATCCGGTTTCGGCTGATCTACAAAGAGGGGATGGTCGGTGAGTCCTGCAGACTTCTGGGCTAAAGAATCTGAAAGACACGTGAGCCTGGGCTACCTTCAACTATCTACATCCTGTGGACACAGAAAGAACAAAGTCAGTGACCAGTATGACTTTCCTTCTGGTATTGGTCTTAGTGCTTGGAGCAGGGAATCCCGCTCAAGCCAGCCACGAGGACAACGTTTTTTGGCAATTTGCCAACTGGACTGGCCCCATACATCTCTATGATTATTCCTGTACTGGTGATTGGTCTTCTCGTTTGCATATGTGGCCCTTTTCTGTTTCGTTGCTGTATGGATAGGATCTACAATATGATGGTTGCGCACTCTGGTTACACCCCTATGTCTGCCAATACATTAGAGTCTAAACTGTAGTTATACTCTGTAAACAAAGTATAAAAGAGGGGATTGTAAGATTGTATGTGTGTTCTCGTGCATAGCTGTACTGAACTTATGACCTGTTCACATCCTGGTAAACGTGCATAGCCGCGAGAACATACTCTTCTGCTCTTCTCTGTACCTTCTAGTTTCGCTGAAACCACATTCCTGGACCCTCCTGTTCTAGGGGGTGTACATTCTGCTCTTTCATGTATAATAAAAACGACTCCTTATCTGGCGAGTTCACCTTGTGCCCCCGGGCCCCTTACCTATCTTGTCACGAAAGCTTCTGATGTATATAAACCCTGCTCTTTTTGTGTATCACTGAGCAGTGCCTGAATAAACCAGATTGATTTCATTCGTGTGGTTTGTTTTCTCCCTGCTCCAGAGCGCTCTTACGTCAACGCATCTGAACTGAGACAGACACAGGTTCTAACAAATATCGATCATACTTTTTTTTTTTCCTGATTTGGGGTTATAAATATTCCATCACAGCTCCATCACATGCAATGAATCTTTAACTACACACAGGATATGTGGTCACTGACTATAACTGTGACAATATACTCTTCCTGGAAGATGAATCAATGGAAAATCCACTGGCGATGTTTGTTTTTTTCACTCTAATCAAATACACTGTACACTTAGGCTAGGATACATAATAAATTACGTTAGAAAGCTTTATTTGAAAAATACATGACTATTTATCTCAGTTCAGGACGAGGATTTTTTTAAGAACACTGAGTCACTTCATGTCTCACACATACTGAATCCCTATATTATCCACTATACCACTATAAATTTAGGACTAGTCTTTCGAAAGGCATTTCATTTGTGTTAATGCTGGTTTAATGGTGGTTTGTGTTTAGCTTTGTGTAGATATTAAAGAAGATACGTAGAACCTTTATTTTTAAATACATTTCTGAGTGGATAGGATCTCCACCCCTGACTCTCGTATGCTGTATAAATGGGAATAAAAAAATATACATACATATATATATATGTGGGTGCAATCAGTTAATTATTGAAATTAAGTGATCAATCTCATTAAATCAGTCTCATTAAATTTGAAGGTTAATAATTAAAATGAATCAATCCCATTGAATCGTTTACTTTGACTCATTTGAATTGAATCATACCATAGAATCAGTCTCATTTAGTGAATCGTTTAGTGAATCGTTCAATGAATCATTTAGTGAATCATACCAATGAATCATTTAGTGAATCATTTAGTGAATCACACCATTAATCCTGGTGCTTAATAATAAATTACCAAACAGCTAGATTATGGTATATTTCCAAATTATTACAATCACTTACCACATTCCATAACTTTTATATGCACCCTTTTGAATTCGAGGGAGATTGGGGACTTCATATATTGTTCACACAAATAAACACAGTTTGTTTAATAAATGAATTTATCATAACAAAGAAAAATAATAAATCAATATATACAAGCAGTGAGGTGTGTGTATATACATGTGTGGTGTGTGTGTGTATGGCCTAGCTTGTTGCTAGCTAAAACAAAAGAATGTTATCTAAATAGAACAAAGGATTAGCTCTGTTGCTAATGTGTGCTTGTGTGTGTGTGTGTGTGTGCGCGTGTGTGTGTGGGGGAAGGACTTGACCATGTGTTTAGCCTCGTGTAGCTAACTACACGTGGTGGAGGCCTAGATTAGCCTTGTGTTGCTAGTGTGTTTGTGAAAGGCCCTATGGCCTAGCTAAAGTGTGTTTGTTAGGCCTGGTGAGGCCTACTGAGCACGTGTTGCTAAAGACAAACGCTACGTTCACACTGCAAGGCTTAATGCTCAATTCCGATTTTTTTGTGAAATCCGATTTTTTTGTGAGGTCGTTCACATTAACAAATATATGCGACTTGTATGTGATCCTCAGTATGAACGAAAAGCGACCTAAAAGTGTTCCGCATGCGCACTGCAGGATACGACGACGTCACACGCAGTGAGCATGGCCAGTGTTTACGGAAGTAAAACCGCCCGGTTGCGGTATGACTCATCCAATCTAGCTTGAATAGCTGCATCCCCCCAAATGGAAATCAGCTCCCTAACCTCTGCGTCCTTCCATTGAGAAGATTCAGAACCTTCACAGCCCGAAGCGTCCCTCGCATTGATGTCATGCGCAGGGGCGCAGATACGTTTTTTGAACTGGGGGGGGACAAAGCTGCCAGCAAACCAACCCCAACCCCGATATGCCTGTCAAACTTGTTGTTAGTAACCATAGCAACCAAGCTCGAGCTCGCAACCTGTGCAGTCTGCGCAGCTCCACCAACTGAATATCAGTCTTTGTTTTGTTTTATGTGAGTTGTTGCAACTATGTATACACTGCCGTGCACCTCAATAAACCGAATGGTAATTAGTCTTTTGATTTTTCCGTGAGGTTTGCCTTATGCAAAGAAAGACAGCATAGACGTTTTTTCCTCCCTATAAGTAGGGGGGACCGAACGAGGTGAATTTAAATATGACTCGTCCCACCCTCTATCTGCGCCCGTGATTATGCGCCATGTTGTTGTAACTTTTTTGAGAGACCCGCCGCCTACTTCAGCGCAGAATAGTGATGTTTGTGGCTTGTTGATGACGTGTAAGTCGGATGAATGCGACCTGGCGGTTCAGACTGAAGTCGCATATGAAAAGAGCAGATAGGAATCGGAATTAGCACCACATATCCAAACGGCCTGGGTCGGATTTGAAAAAATCGGATCTGTGTCGTTCATATTGTCAATAAAAGATCGGATACAGGTCACATATGGGCGAAAAGATCGGATTTGAGTCACTTCAGCCTGCAGTGTGAACGTAGCCAAAGGGAAGCTATCTAAAGTGTATCAGGCCTGGTCAGGCCTGTTGAGCACGTGTTCTCAGTAACAAAAGATTCCACACTCATAACATTACCAAACTCACTGAAACCTTGATAAGGTCAAAATATATGATAAGGAAATTAAAGTGTTAGTCAGAGAGGAGCATGTGCAGCCTATCTATTAAACAATTGAGAGAACATAGAACCAAAATAAATCAACACGCTGCGTGTCTAACAGTGTAACAGATAAACCTGGGTTTAAATTCACACTATTTCAAATAAAAGCAAATTCCTAAGACTATCCTAATTATGCCCAAATGCCAAAATCTTACTTAATTCTGCCTTTAGCAAGATATGAAGAACTATTCGCCGGTGTAGTTTCGGGCCTCGCCGTGGGAGCACGTGAGCCGCTCGTGATGGAGGCGTAGAAAACTTTCGGGTTCAGCAGAGCACTTGGGTGGTTCCCGTGGAAAGCAGAGGATTCTTGGTCCGAACCTCAGCTTTCGTGAGGAAAAGTCTCTGATCAGAATAAGATGCACAGAGCTTTTGAGTTAAAAAGGATTCAATCGCTTCTTAACTTTTAACTGCCTGGGCTGCAGTCGTGACGTCACTTCTAATACAAGTAAACCGGTTGTAACTCAGGTTGAGTTTAAAGATCGCGCGACTCTAGAGTTTACCTTTGCCAAGGGTAAGAAAGAAAATTGCGCTGAGTGATGGATCTTGCAAGAAAGAAGACGTCTTTTTGGGTGGAGACCATCTCTTTTGTGCGTCTAGCTTCCTTGAAAACCGGACGCGAGAGACAAAGATGGAAGCGTTGTCCCATTGTTTTATGCTTCCTTGTATGATGACGTAGATGATCCCGCCCCGGCGTGACGTAGGTCAACGCGGAAGTAGGCTGATGGGAAATGTAGTTTCTTAAAGAGACAAAATGGCGGCATGATACCTACATATATATATTTGAGAGTTCAAATCGACTGCAAAGTTGGCATTCGAGCTGCCCCACTGAGCCAGCCAGCCCTGAGTGTGTGACATCACAGCGGTAACCGGTTTTAAGGCTGAGGCCTTTGAAAGCTATAGACCAAAGCCAGACTCGGCAGGCGAGAGTGGTTGCAATGGTCTCTTTGTTCGGATTTATTGGAGATTCTTCGGATTCCTCAGATAGTAATACATCTGACTGTGATAGTCCTGAAATTGGAGCATGTGTACATGCTACTGCTATACACATAGAACCTATCAGTTCGAACCATCGGAAAGTGAATCTGATAGTAACACGTTGGCCACGGAGGCCCCCACTTTACGAAATAAAGCCAGAGAACAAAGCTGTCTAGAGAATTGGATGGAATTGAGTTGACAATCTCATGTGACTCTCATTAAAACAGGATAGGTGTTATAACTTATGCAACATACATGTACATGCATACATTTTCACTGATAGTACATAAAAGGCTAATTAAATAATCAGATGAACTGAGACAATCACATTCTGAAGCAAATTAAATAATTTTATACCGGTAACTTAAACACACAATACAAGTTACATGTATTAATCTAAATGCAGGTAAACAACGAGTGTTGTTGTTGTTATGATGTAACCAAATGAGAGTCGCATCTTACCTGTCTGTGTTCTCGCTTCTTGAAGGCCAATCTTGTGGCCAATTGTGTTGAAACAATCTGACTTTCAGTTCTTCGTTCAGTTCTTCATTCATTCGCTTCTTCCACATAAGGGTGAGATATTGCTGCCAAGGCAAACATATACAGCGGGGGGGGGAAGCATATCCAGCAGAGAAATCAGACGACTGGTCCACTCATTCTCCATTTTCTCCATACTGAGTACTCCACCATTACTGCTCGGCTCACAATCTGGGAGAACTGGTGCAACTGAGCTTACTTTCTGTTTCTTGTAGTTTTCTTTTCCTTTAATTGTTGATACTGCACCCTCTTTCCATATGGGCTTATAGCCAACGCTTCTCAACAGATCAGAGGTCTCGTACGAGTCTTCAGTAAAACGTGCCAGTGAATTTCTCGCAAAACGTGTCCAAATCTTTGCAGTTTGAACATTCTTGGGCCAGAAATGCAACATAAATCTACCTTCTGTCGTGTTGCTGCACCTGCCAGCAACACATGTACATGGCATGGCGATAAATTAGCTTAAAATGGAGGATCGGAGTTGCAGTTAGCTCTGTGTTTTAGCATAGTGGAAATGGCGATGAGACCGATAGCCTTCCTACTGTGACGTCACAGATGCCAAGGTCATTCACTCAGACCGCTACTTATATGAATCATTTTAATCGTAAAAATTACTATATTAGATTTATTGTTAATGCTTAAAACTATTCCTGTGCCATTCTTGAGGTCTCAAGGCATTTATAAACGAAAGTGAGGCCATGGTTCTGCGTATCTGCTTTAAAGTCAGATGTTCAGGAGGTAAATAATTTTGTATGCGGTGCCTTGCAAAAGTATTCATCCCCCTTGGTGTTAGTCCTGTTTTGTTTCATTACAAGCTGAATTAAAATGGATTTTTGGAGGGTTAGCACCATTTGACAAAGGCAATGAGGGTGGACAACAACAACAACAGCCAAGCCCCAGTCAGTATTAGTGTCAACAATAGCTGCATCAAAACCGTTGACCTATCTCAGCAGCACGGTAGCCAACGATGGCAAAGTAGAGCCTGATGTCAACTGCAGAATTGGTAAAGTAGCTACAGTATTTAAACGAATGAACACCATTTGGACAGCAAACACCATAGACTGGGACACAAAACTCAGACTCTACAACAGCATAGTTATCTCCACAGCTATCTATGCCAGTGAGACCTGGAAACATACAGCCTGTGTAAGCAAAAAGCTGGATGTCTTTCACCAAAGAAGCCTGAGGAAGGTCCTAAAAGTGAGATGGCAGGACCATGTTACAAATGAGGAAATATAGCGGAGGGCCAGATCACGACCTTTGAGTGAAACTGTTGCTGAAAGAAGACTACGGCTCGCAGGCCATATCTTACTCCTGCCAGACCACCGCCATGCAAAAACAGCCATAACATGGACACCACCAGTCAGAAAGAGAAGGAAGGGAAGGCCAAAGATCACATGGAGAAGGATTTTCCAGGAGGACCTAAAGAGAATGAACATCCCCTGGGAGAAGGCTGATGAAGCTGCAGCTGACAAATTCAAGTGGCGGAAACTTGCTGCCCAATGTGCCAATAGGCACAGGAGGATCTAAGTCTAAGTAAGTAAGCACCATTTGATTTACACCAGCGGTCCCCAACCTTTTTTGCAGCACGGACCAGTTTGATGTCAGACAGTATTTTCATGGACCAGCCTTTAAGGTGTGGTGGATAAACTGTGGTATTTTCTAAATATAGTAATAAATGTGAATCCACTGTGTACTCGTATGCAACTTTATTAGCAGCATCCTCGTAACATCACGTCAGCAACATAACATGAGTAATGTCCTCTCTCCAACATTCTTGGTCGCTGAGATAAGCGTCTTGACATGCGTCAAGAGCAGAGCATGTGAGCGGAGCGGACGAATTTTGAAAAGAGCGCGGAGCGGGATTTTTTTTTTTTCAAGGATGGGAAGGATGGAACGAGGCAATGGCCCGCTCCAGTTTCGCCCCATTACCGCTCACATCACGAGTCTGAAGCATGCCCAACGTGGCTCAGAATGAACGACAGCGGTGTTTGTTTGCCACCTGTGCTCCGCCTGCTCATGATGCATTTAGAGGCGGCTCGGAAAAACGCGTTTCCACGTGTTAAAAATTAATTAAGTGGTTGTAATGGCTGTAAAAAGTGCAGGGGACAGAGGGCAGAGATACGGGAAGTGCTCCGCGTCCGCTACGCGCATGCGTGCACATATTTTTTGAGCAAGCGTGGAGTGGAGCGGGATGCAATCTTGGTGGAGCGCTGAGCGGTAACGGGTGAAGCGGCATGGTGCGACGTTGAGCGGAGAGCGAGCGGAGCGACCACCTCCGTGAGCGAGGACCGAAATTCTCGCCGCTCCACTCCGCTCACATGCTCTAGTCAAGCGTGAGTTATAGACGGATGTAACGGAGAGAATCCGGTCATTTTTCAAAATCAAACATCGTTCAGACTCAGATAATGAATGAAACGGAAATAGTGCAGGTTATTTATTCTTTCTGTGTGGCCCGGTACCAAATGACCCACGGACCGGTATCGGTCCGCGGCCCGGGGGTTGGGGGCCGCTGATTTACACAACATGCCTACCACTTGAAAGGTGCACATTGTTTTTTTATTGTGACACAAACAATAATTAAGATGAACAAACAGAAATCTGGAGTGTGTATAAGTATTCACTCCCTTTTGTATGAAACCCCTAAATAAGAGCTGGTCCAACCAATTCACTTCATAAGTCACATAATTAGTTGATTAAGATCCACCTGTGTGCAATCAAAGTGTCACATGACCTGTCACATGATGTCTGTATAAATCAACCTGTTCTGGAAGGACCCTGACTCTGCAACACTACCAAGCAAGCAACATGAAATCCAAGGAGCCTCCAAACAGGTCAGAGACAAAGTTGTGGAGAAGTACCGTATAGATCAGGGTTGGGTTATAAAAAATATCCCAAACTTTGAATATCCCAGGGAGCACCATTAAATCCATTATAGCAAAATGGAAAGAATATGGCACCACTACAAACCTGATGAGAGAAGGCCGCTCACCAAAACACACAGACCGGGCAAGGAGGGCATTAATCAGAGATGCAACAAAGACACCAAAGATAACACTGAAGAAGCTGCAAAGATCCACAGCAGATATGAGAGAATCTGTCCATAGGACCACTTTAAGCTATACACCCCACAGAGTGGGGCTTTATGGAAGAGTGGCCAGAAAAAAGCCATTGCTAAAGAAATCATGTTTGGAGTTTGCCCAACAGCATGCGGCAGACTTCCCAAACACATAGAAGAAGATTCTTTGGTCAAATGAGACAAAAATTGATCTTTTTGGCCATCATGGGAAATGCCATGTGTGGCGCAAACCCAACACGCTGAGAACACCATTCCTACAACGAAGCATGGTGGTGGCAGCATCATGCTGTGGGGATGTTTTTCATCTACAGCAGGGGTGTCCAAACTGATCCATAAAGGGCCGTGTGGCTGCAGGTTTTCATTCCAGCCATGCAGCAGCACACCTGACTTGGCTCATTCAATCAACTGAACTGTCTTCACACAGTCAAATACTTGCAGCCACACCCATCCTTGATTAAAGGGTGGGTGTGTCAGTTGATTGAACAAGCCAAATCAGGTGTGCTGCTGCATGGCTGGAATGAAAACCTGCAGCCACACGGCCCTTTATGGATCAGTTTGGACACCCCTGATCTACAGGGAGAGGAAAGCTGGTCAGGACTGAAGGAAAGATGGATGGCACTAAATACAGGGCAATTCTGGAGGAAAACCTGTTTGAGTCAGCCAGAGGTTTCAGATTGGGACGAAGGTTCACGGTCCAGCAGGACAATGACCCTAAACATACTGCTAAAGCTACACTGGAGTGGTTTAAAGGGAAACATTTAAATGTCTTGGAATGGCCTCATCAAAGCCCAGACCTCAATCCAATTGAGAATCTGTGGCATAACTTGAAGATTGCTGTCCACCAACACAACCCATCTAACTTGAAGGAGTTGGAGCAGTTTTGCCTTGAGGAATGGGCAAAAATCCCAGTGGCTAGATGTGCTAAGCTAATAGAGACATATCCCAAGAGACGTACAGCTGTAATTGTAGCAAAAGGTGGCTCTATAAAGTATTGACTTTGGGGGGGTGCATACTCCAGATTTCTGTTTGTTCATCTTAATTATTGTTTGTGTCACAATAAAAAACAATGTGCACCTTTACAGTGGTCGGCATGTTGTGTAAATCAAATGGTGCTAACCCTCCAAAAATCCATTTTAACTCCAGCTTGAAATGCAACAAAACAGGACAAACACCAAGGGAGATGAATACTTTTGCAAGGCACTGTAGTCTGCTTAGTGGTGTCTCATAAAAATAAATGTGATGCCTAATTGTTTATTGTATTTAAATATGTATATTTTAGACAAAAGTGTTATTAGGCGCATACAGTTCTAAAAATTAAAACAAAGGTAACATGAAGGACAGACTAGATAAGGATATGCTAGATAAGGAAACGCCACACTCATGCTGTCATATCAAACGTCAAAGAAAATCCAAACTTCATCAATTTCATTATGTTTTTGAGGGACATATTTTGTCCTCATATGACCTTTGCTAGCATGCTTGGTGAATATGTCAAAAACATGGATGTCTACAGAGGGAAATCAGCTGACTACAGCTCCAGGACAGCATGCGATTTTAGCTTTGAAAAAAGAGAAGGGGTTAGGAAATGGTCACACTTCTTAGTCATGTTACTGTTATGACAGCAACTGTTGTTATGGTTGCTGTCATCAGGAGTGTGTCAGAGGAGTGGTGAGAACGTGCCAATCAGGTGCTGAGCTTCAAATAACTGTCCAATTCCAGTTCCATATTCTTGCCACACCTCCTGTTCCTACTTGTTAAAGATTTTTGAGTGTGAACCATGACAGATCACAGGCGTGTACCCTTAGCAGTACCAAGGGCAAAAAGAAAGTTAATGCCTTACTGAATAAAAATAAAAATTCACACCTCACATAACAAGCACTTAAGGTCAGAACAACTTACTAGATAACTCTCAGAACTGGGAATTTACTCATTACTCATTACTTGACATAGCGTATTAACAGACTTTAGGGGACTGATATACAGTTTATATGACACCTGACCATTACACCCATATGTGGGCCTTCCTCAAACTGTTCCCACACAGTGCATAAAGGTGTCCTAGCTCCTAATCTGAGCAGTGTTTAGTATTGACCTCTCATCTCATCTCATTATCTCTAGCCGCTTTATCCTGTTCTACAGGGTCGCAGGCAAGCTGGAGCCTATCCCAGCTGACTACGGGCGAAAGGCGGGGTACACCCTGGACAAGTCGCCAGGTCATCACAGGGCTTAGTATTGGCATATCTGTGTAAATTAGAAACAAATGCTTATGATAGATGAGACTGAAACACTAATGTAAGCTAAATCATATGATCTAGTTTACCAAGTTCGAGAAGAGCATGTCAGACTACATTGGGATTAGATTTACAACCCCAATTCCAAAAAAGTTGGGGCACTGTGTCAAACAAATAAAAACAGAATGTGAAGATCTGCAAATCTCGGAAACCCTTTATTTCAATTAAAATAGTACAAAGACAACATAGTAAATTTTATTAGTTTTTGAAAAATATATGCTCGTTTTAAATTTGGTGTCAGCAACATGTTTCATAGCACTGCAACATGCAAACCATAGCATTCTGTTTTTATTTACAGCTTGCACAGTGTCCCAACTTTTTTGGAAATGTGGTTGTCGATTCTATAGAGCGGTAAATCACCCAGCTTGGAGCAGAACTGGACAACCATGCCATATATACACCAGGTGTATGCTGTCGTTTTAATTTTTTAAATTCATCAACGCACCTTAAGCATGCTCCACCATTACACCACAAGCTCCAGTCACCTTGACTTACTACTAAGTGTTCACAGACATATTTCTTTAACCAAGCCTCAATCAAGGCTTGACAATCACTTACCCAGAGTCGGCCTCTACTCTTAAGAAGGCCTGGATGACGAGAGGAAACTCAGACTTGACAATGAACAGGTAGCTGGACATAGCTGTGAAGTATAAAATAAACAGGTCAGAGTTTGGAATATGCAGCTCAAGCCTCAACACCAGGTATTGCCCGAATGCCTGATTTGCCCGACCAAGACACTCAGGCATTAATATTTTAGTGAGTTAGGCCCATTCGGGCATACCTATGGTCGGTTTCTTTAAGCACAAAAATTATTTTCGAGCGAGCACATTACAAAAAACAAGACGCATTAACCAGCATCCTCGCCTCCCCTGAGATCACCGTTTTGTTTTTTTCTTCCTGATTTGTAACGGCAATTCTGATTGACTTGCGTGCGCATTTGTGCTTTTCATCACTATGAGCGGTCACTGGTGCCCTCGACGTTTTCCTGGGTTGATTTCAGGACGTACATAATGTGTATGTAAGAAAGCTAATGGTAAGTACACTGAACAAAAATATAAACACAGCGGTCCATATTTTATGAAATACAAATGTTCAGATAGAAATTCATTTTCATTTTTATTTTCTATGTGCCCGAGCCCAGTCCAGACGAGAACGTCGTCGCCCAGCAGTCAGGTCCAATCCTCGATGAGGTCTACGTGCATGGAGGCCAGCTTCTCTGAGTCGGTTTCTCACAGTTTGACTGCTGACCCTGCGATTGTGTCTCCCCATGGTCTCATCTGCGGTCCGTGTTGCAGTCCGGCACCGATCACGCAGGTGGGTCAGACGGATATGCCGGTCTTGTGCTGGAGTGGTGACACGTGGCCTGCATGCATGTGGCATGTTGTCTGTGGTGCCATGCTGCTGAAATCGTCGTCGGAGGCGGACTATCGGGGAATTATGCACCCCCAATAGACACCCTACAGCTCTGATGGACATTCCAGCCTGCAGCATGCCAATGGCTCGTTCCCGGTTAATTCTGGTCATCTGTGATTGTAGACTTCCCTAGGTGTGGGTGGAGCACAGAGGACGGCAGGACAGAGATCAGGTTCAACAAACAGTTTAATTGTTTCCACTTTTCAGGGGACACAAGAGGTTTTACCCAGACACACGCACACACACACATCAGGTGTCTGGTTCGGGAGAGATCTCCTCTGCTCTCGCTCTCCCTCCCTAAATAGGGCGCGGTCCCTGGGAAGACACACAAACAGGTTAATTGCTCTCAGGTGAAGTGAATCTGCCACTTACCTTCCCCGACTCCGCCCTCCTGTCACAGACCGGTGCTTGACCACGCCCCCGCTGCCACATACCCCCACCGCCCGACTCAGGCCGGGCAGCCGTCCGGCCCGCAGCCGACTCCCCCCCCCCTTGACGGGAGAGGAAGTCCGCCACGACCATCTGCGCCCCCGGCCTGTGGACCACCTTGAAATTAAAGGGTTGGAGCGCCAGATACCAACGGGTGATCCGCGCGTTGGCATCTTTCATGCGGTGGAGCCACTGGAGGGGCGCGTGGTCCGAACAGAGGGTGAAAGAGCGCCCCAGCAGGTAGTACCGGAGGGCGAGGACCGCCCATTTGATCGCCAGGCACTCCTTCTCAATCGTGCTGTAGCGCCCCTCACGCACTGACAGCTTCCGGCTGATGTATAGGACCGGGCGATCCTCCCCCTCCACCTGCTGGGACAAAACGGCCCCCAGCCCTCTGTCCGACGCATCCGTCTGTAACATAAAAGGGAGAGAGAAGTCAGGGGAGTGTAAAAGTGGCCCCCCACACAGTGCAGCCTTTACCTCAGAGAAAGCCCGCTGGCACTGCTCCGTCCACTGGACCGGATCTGGCGCCCCCTTTTTAGTGAGGTCAGTCAGCGGGCTGGTGACGTCCGAATAATTAGGTATAAACCTACGATAGTAGCCAGCCAGCCCCAGGAACTGTCTCACCCCCTTTTTGGTCTTGGGCCTCGGGCAGGCCGCAATCGCTGCCGTCTTATTAATCTGGGGACGCACCTGCCCGTTGCCCAAGTGGAAGCCCAGATACCGTACTTCCACCCGCCCAATCGCACACTTCTTTGGGTTGGCCGTGAGTCCCGCCCGTCTCAGCGACCTAAGGACGGCCCTCAGGTGTTGCAGGTGCCGCTGCCAGTCGTTACTATAAACGATAATGTCGTCCAGGTAGGCGGCCGCATAGGTGGCGTGGGGCCGGAGGACCCGGTCCATCAGCCGCTGAAACGTAGCGGGCGCCCCAAACAGCCCAAACGGAAGTGTGACGAACTGGTGTAAGCCGAATGGTGTGGAAAAGGCCGTTTTCTCCCGGGATAATGGAGTCAAGGGGATCTGCCAATATCCCTTCGTTAAATCCAGTGTCGAGTAAAAGCGAGCCGTGCCTAGTCGATCGAGCAGCTCATCAATGCGAGGCATTGGGTACGCGTCGAATTTAGACACCGCGTTGACTTTTCTATAGTCCACACAGAACCGGACCGAGCCGTCGGCCTTGGGAACCAAGACCACCGGGCTGCTCCAGTCGCTGTGGGACTCCTCGACGATGCCCATTTCGAGCATGGCCTGAAGTTCTTCCCGAACCACCTTTTTTTTGTGTTCGGGTAGTCTATAAGGGCGGCTACGCACTACCACCCCCGGGGGTGTCTCTATGTGGTGTTCTATGAGGTTAGTGCGACCGGGCAGGGGCGAGAACACATCCGAAAACTCGGCCTGCAACTGGGCGACCTCCGTGAGTTGGGTCGGGGAGAGGTGGTCTCCACAGGGGACCGGAGAGGTACATGATGCCAAATTCCCTTTTTGAACCTCCGGCCCCAGCTCCGCCTTCTCCGGAACTACCGACACCAACGCCACGGGGACCTCCTCGTTCCAGAGTTTGAGCAGATTGAGGTGGTAAATCTGTAGCGCCCCACCCCTGTCTGTTCGCCTCACCTCATAGTCGACATCCCCGACTCGCCGTGTGACCTCAAAGGGTCCTTGCCACTTGGCGATTAATTTGGAGCTCGACGTGGGCAAGAGTACGAGTACTTTATCTCCCGGTGTGAACTCTCTAAGGCGCGTACCCTTGTTGTACAGGCGGGCTTGCCGTTCCTGGGCCTGCCGCAAATTCTCCTGAGTTAGGTGGGTGAGCGTGTGGAGTTTTGCGCGCAGGTCCATAACGTACTGAATTTCATTCTTACTCTGTGAAGGTCCCTCCTCCCAATTTTCCCGCAGCACGTCTAGGATGCCGCGCGGCTTACGCCCATATAATAATTCGAACGGGGAGAACCCCGTGGAGGCTTGAGGGACCTCTCGCACTGAGAACAGCAAGGGTTCGAGCCACTTATCCCAATTACGTGCGTCCTCACTTACGAATTTTTTAATGATATTTTTGAGGGTGCGGTTGAACCGTTCTACTAAACCGTCCGTTTGTGGGTGATATACACTGGTGCGGATCGGCTTAATCCCCAATAACCCATACAGTTCGCGTAGTGTTCGTGACATAAACGTAGTGCCTTGATCAGTCAGAATCTCTTTCGGGATTCCAACTCGGGAGATGACGCGGAAGAGTGCCTCTGCAATACTGCGTGCTGAGATATTGCGCAGAGGCACTGCTTCCGGGTATCGCGTTGCATAGTCCACTAGAACTAATATAAAGCGGTACCCTCGTGCTGACCGATCTAATGGCCCGACGAGATCCATCCCAATTCTTTCAAACGGGGTCTCGATTAACGGTAGAGGGCGCAACGGCGCTTTTGGAATGGCCGCTGGATTTACTAACTGGCATTCGCGGCATGCCGTACACCACCTACGGACATCGCCGCGAATCCCCGGCCAATAGAATCGGGCCATTATTCGGGCTAGTGTTTTATCCTGCCCTAAGTGTCCAGCCATGGGATTAAAGTGAGCCGCCTGGAATACTAATTCCCGGCGGCTCTTTGGAATCAAAAGCTGCGTGACTCGCTCTTTAGTTTGAGTGTCCTGCGTCACTCGGTATAATCTATCCTTCATAATCGCGAAGTAGGGGAAGGACGGGGTGGCGTTCGGCTGGAGCGTTTGACCATCGATTACTCTCACTTGGTCAAACGCATGCCGCAGAGTCTCGTCTCGCGACTGCTCCAATGGGAAATCCGCGAGGGATTCCCCAATAGAGAGAGGAGGAGCCGGTGGCTCCTCACCCTGACGCGGAGATGACGTAGACGGCTCCGCGACAGCTGCTCCCGCCAAAACGACACCGGGACCTCCCCCTGTCAACTGGCAGGACCCACTCTCTACTAGGCGCGTCATTAAACCCCGAAATCCCGGCCAATCAGTCCCCAAAATTAACGAGTGGGTAAGGCGAGGATTAACCGCCGCCTTCACTATAAATTTTTCCCCTCTGAAAATAATGTGGACCGACACCAAAGGGTAGCTGTGAACATCCCCGTGCACACACAAAACCTTCACCCCTTGTGCTCCCCCCAATGCCTCGTTTTGAACCAGGCTTTGGCGAATTGAGGTCTGATTACAACCAGAATCCACCAATGCCTGATATGTAGCCCCTTGGATACTCACCGGTATGCGATACGCTCCGGCCCGATCGAGGGCGGCCTCTGGCGCGTCGGGGATCCGAACCACCGCGCCCACTTCCATTGCTGTGCACTGCTGTTGAAGGTGGTCCGGTTCCCCGCAGCGCCAGCAAACCGGCCCGGGCTTCCCCTCTGCACCGGTGCTCTGGGGCTCACTCACCTGAGGTGGGGGAGAGACAGACACAGAAGGGAGACACGGGAGGGCACCGCGGGTGCGGCGGGCCGGCAGGGGTGGTGCCGGCCCCCGCCTCCGCGGTGGGGGAATGGGGCGAGGACGGGACACAGAAGGAGGGGAGAGAGAGAGAGAAAGAGAAGAGGAGAGAAGAGATGTCGACATCCGCTGTCCTGCCGCCGAGACAGCCGCCAGATGATCCTCCGCCAGCTCGACTGCCTGATCCAGCGACGCCGGGCGGTGGCACTGGACCCACTCCGCGGCTCCTGCTGGTAAGCGGGCGATGAACTGTTCCAGTACCACCTGATCGACGATTCCCTCGGCGTCGCGATCTTCGGCCCTCAGCCACCGCCAGCAGGCGTCCCGGAGCTGCTGGCCGAACGCGAACGGGCTGCCGACTTCCTCCATCCGCAGCGCGCGGAAGCGCTGGCGCCGCTGCTCCGGCGTGCGCCCCACGCGCTGAAGGACAGCCCGGCGAAGGTCGGCGTAGGCCAGCCGGCGATCGGCGGGGAGCTGTAGTGCAGCCAGCTGCGCCTCTCCCGTCAGGAGGGGGAGGAGGCGCGCCGCGCGCTGCTCCATCGGCCACCCCGAGGCTTCAGCGACCTGTTCGAATAACGTGAAGAAAGCCTCGGGGTCATCCTGCGGGCCCATCTTAGTTAAGGTGAGGGGAGACGGGCCCGCGGCCGGAGCGCTGGTGGGCCCCGCCGACGCGAGGAGACGCCGGAACGCCTTGCGATCTTCTTGCTGGGCCAGCACCAGGGCATCGAAGCGCCGCTCTTGTTCCTTTCGGAGTGTGATGAGCGCCTGGTGCTGGCTTTGCTGAGCCGTGGCGAGGGCGTGGACCAGGTCGGTGAACGGGGAGGATTCCATGGGGCTGCTGGGTTGGTGCTCCATTTCCCGGGTTTCGGCACCACTGTAGACTTCCCTAGGTGTGGGTGGAGCACAGAGGACGGCAGGACAGAGATCAGGTTCAACAAACAGTTTAATTGTTTCCACTTTTCAGGGGACACAAGAGGTTTTACCCAGACACACGCACACACACACATCAGGTGTCTGGTTCGGGAGAGATCTCCTCTGCTCTCGCTCTCCCTCCCTAAATAGGGCGCGGTCCCTGGGAAGACACACAAACAGGTTAATTGCTCTCAGGTGAAGTGAATCTGCCACTTACCTTCCCCGACTCCGCCCTCCTGTCACAGACCGGTGCTTGACCACGCCCCCGCTGCCACAGTGATATCTTGGCATTTGAACATTTTTGTCATTTTAGGGTGGCCTTTTATTGGCCCCACATAAAGGATGGTCATGACATGCATTACTCAGTGAAATTTTTGTCTGCAATGGTCACACCCGACTGGATCATGGATTATCTCAAGTCTGGGCACTGCTCAGAACTTGAGTAGAGGGACTTTTTTTTTTTTCAAAAAATGTTTACTGGTATGCTATACTATCATTTGATGTGGGCAGAAAAAAAAAATCAGTATCGGATGTACAAAATAAATAAAATCTTTAGGTGCTGCGTTTATATTTTTGTTCAGTGTACATTCAAGGAATGGGAAGACATGCTTTTGTGTCTCAAATAGTAAACCACACTATAAAGGTTGTTTAATTTCCTCCTAAATGCAATGGCAAACTGAATGATGAGTCTGTACTGCAGTACAGACTCCTGTTTTATAATGTTTTTAGTTTTATAATTCATCTTTGCAATATTGCTAGTCATTGCTCTAGGCAAAACAAAGTGTGTTTTGTGTCCTAAACTCCATATAAAAAGACATATTATGTACTAGTACTGTACGTAAGTCTTACGTATACAGTTAGGTCCATATATATTTGGACACTGACACAAATTTTGTTTTTTTTTACCTGTTTACTGAAACATATTCAAGTTATAGTTATATAATGGACATGGACATAAAGTCCAGACTTTCAGCTTTCATTTGAGGGTATCCACATTAAAATTGGATGAAGGGTTTAGGAGTTTCAGCTCCTTAACATGTGCCACCCTGTTTTTAAAGGGACCAAAAGTAATTGGACAATTGACTCAAAAGGCTATTTCATGGGCAGGTGTGGGCAATTCCTTTGTTATGTCATTCTCAATTAAGCAGATAAAAGGCCTGGAGTTGATTTGAGGTGTGGTGCTTGCATTTGGAAGATTTTGCTGTGAAGAAAACATGCGGTCAAAGGAGCTCTCCATGCAGGTGAAACAAGCCATCCTTAAGCTGTGAAAACAGAAAAAAACCCAACCGAGAAATTGCTACAATATTAGGAGTGGCAAAATCTACAGTTTGGTACATCCTGAGAGAGAAAGAAAGCACTGGTGAACTCATCAATGCAAAAAGACCTGGACGCCCACAGAAGACAACAGTGGTGGATGATCGCAGAATAATTTCCATGGTGAAGAGAAACCCCTTCACAACAGCCAACCAAGTGAACAACACTCTCCAGGAGGTAGGCGTATCAATATCCAAATCTACCATAAAGAGAAGACTGCATGAAAATAAATACAGAGGGTTCACTGCATGGCGCAAGACACTCATAAGCCTCAAGAATAAAAAGGCTAGATTGGACTTTGCTAAAAAACATCTAAAAAAGCCAGCACAGTTCTGGAAGAACATTCTTTGGACAGATGAAACCAAGATCAACCTCTACCAGAATGATGGAAAGAAAAGAGTATGGCGAAGGTGTGGTACAGCTCATGATCCAAAGCATACCACATCATCTGTAAAACACGGCGGAGGCAGTGTGATGGCTTGGGCATGCATGGCTGCCAGTGGCACTGGGTCACTAGTGTTTATTGATGATGTGACGCAGGACAAAAGCAGCCGGATGAATTCTGAGGTATTCAGAGACATACTGTGTGCTCAAATCCAGCCAAATGCAGCCAAACTGATTGGTCGGCGTTTCATAATACAGATGGGCAGTGACCTAAAACATAAAGCCAAAGCAACCCAGGAGTTTATTCAAGCAAAGAAGTGGAATATTCTTGAATGGTCAAGTCAGTCACCTGATCTCAACCCAATTGAGCATGCATTTCACTTGTTAAAGACTAAACTTCAGACAGAAAGGCCCACAAACAAACAACAACTGAAAACTGCTGCAGTAAAGGCCTGGCAGAGCATTAAAAAGGAGGAAACACAGTGTCTGGTGATGCCCATGAGTTCAAGACTTCAGGCAGTCATTGCCAACAAAGGGTTTTCAACCAAGTATTAGAAATGAACATTTTATTTACAATTATTTAATTTGTCCAATTACTTTTGAGCCCCTGAAATGAAGGGATTGTGTTTAAAAAATGCTTTAGTTCCTCACATTTTTATGCAATCATTTTGTTCAACCCACTGAATTAAAGCTGAAAGTCTGAACTTCAACTGCATCTGAATTGTTTTGTTCAAAATTCATTGTGGTAATGTACAGAACCAAAATTAGATAAATGTTGTCTCTGTCCAAATATTTATGGACCTCACTGTATGATATTGATTTATGTTTCATGTTTTCAGGACTTGTCTTGTTCTTCTGTTGCAGAAATAAATGTTTTTAAAAATAAATGTTTTTTATAAACATGTACTTTTGTGTAAATAACTCAGTTATATCCCTAGAAAACATATCACTATTGCCTTGAACTGTGTGCTTGAAAACTTGACGAAATACCGCAAAATTTTAGGGCAAAAGGAAATTCAAGGGGGCAAAATTTTTTTGAGGCCATTTAAGGTGTCAAAAGTTAACGCTGAGGCCTGCAGCTTCAAAACTGCACCCATCCCTCTTTTCTATGATACTGCCATAACGAACTAGTTTTAATGGGTGATTTCCTGAATGGATGCACTGGCTTCGTAAAGAGGCATATATGCTCTTAAATGAATTATGCCACAAGCACCTCATTTGTATTGACCCTCAACAGCAGGCATGATTAAGTTAACACAAAGCCTCTGGGAGGATTACAAATTTTTGGCTGGGAGAGAGAGGGAAATGAGAATGCAAAAACCCAAAAAGGGTATGCAAAAGGGAAAAGAGAACGATTAAAGATCAGAAAATGAAGGACAAACGTCAAAAAAATTTATGCGGATGAATAATCAGCTAATTGTACTGACTGCTTATTTAAAAGGCAGGGCAAGGCAAGTTTATTTATATAGCGCATTTCATACACAGTGGCAGTTCAATGTGCTTTACAGAGGTAAAAGCAAACAGTAAACAATAGAAAATAAAATTACATAAAATAAATGGGGAAGAAGAGAGAAAAAAATAAGAATTAAACAATAGTAGAAATAAAATAATAAAATGAAGTAAAAGTTCAGTAAAAACAGCAGAATAAAATAGAATAAAAGTTAAGTAAAGTTTAAAACAGGCAGAGACTGTAAAAGTTAAGTAAAGTTTAAAACATGTAAAGATGACGATATTTATCAGTTAGCAGAAAGCATCTGAAAACAGCTTGGTCTTTAGTCTAGATTTGAAGCTGCCAACAGCAGGAGCATTTTTGATGTCCTCTGGCAGTTGGTTCCATAGCTGTACTGCATAGTAGCTAAAAGCTGCTTCACCACACTGTTTTAACAACAGGTTTTACCAGTAAATTTTGCTGCTGCGATCTGGTAGATCTGATTGGGTTAGGCTGCTGCAACATATCAGAGAGGTGATTGGGCCCTGTACCATTTAGAGATTTGTACACCAGCAGCAATGCTTTAAAGTCAATTCTGTAGCTTACTGGAAGCCAGTGAAGGGACCTTAGAATTGGAGTAATGTGCTCTGTTCTTTTTGTTCGTGTGAGAACCCTAGCCGCTGCATTTTGAACCAGCTGAAGTCGTTTGATGGTCTTTTTTGGCAGGCCTGTGAAAAGGCCATTGCAGTAATCAACCCTACTAGAGATGAAGGCATGTATAAGTTTTTCCAGATCATTTTTTGACATAAGTCCTCTTAGTTTGGAAATGTTTTTTAGGTGATAAAATGCTGATTTAGTGATTGCTTTCATGTGACTGTCAAAGTTTAGCTCGCTGTCAATGAAAACACCAAGATTTTTAACCATATCTTTTGTTTTAATCCCCTTTGTGTCAAGAATAGTGGTAATCTCAGTCTTTCATCTTTTTTCCCCAAATAGAATTACTTCTGTTTTATCTGTGTTCAGCTGAAGAAAATGTTGTGACATCCAGTTGTTGATTTGGTCGATACACTGGTAGAGACATTCAAGGGGGGCATAATCATTAGGTGATAGAGCAAAATAAATTTGGGTGTCATCTGCATAGCAGTGAAACAAAATTGAGTTGTTCTTGATAATTTGTCCAAGTGGGAGCATATAAAGGTTGAATAGTAATGGTCCAAGGATCGACCCCTGGGGGACACCACAGGTCAAGGACATTGATGTTGAGGTACAATTTCCCATGGTTACAAAGAAGCTTCTATCTTTTAAGTATGATTTTAACCAATTGATAACTTTACCAGTCAACCCAACCAAGTGTTCAAGTCGATATAGCAGTATGTTGTGATCAACAGTACCAAAGCTGCACTGAGGTCCAGTAACACCAGGACCGATGTTTTGCCTGCATCAGTATTAAGACGTATGTCATTTATAACTTTAATCAGCGCTGTTTCAGTGCTATGATTGGCACGAAATCCTGACTGAAAGTGATCAAAACAGCTGTTTGATATCAAGAAGGCAGTTAATTGATTGAAGACAATTTTTTCAAGGATTTTCCCGATGAATGGTAGATTTGATATTGGCCTGTAGTTATTTAATACTGAAGCATCCAGATTACTCTTTTTAAGTAGGGGCTTTACAACG
This sequence comes from Neoarius graeffei, assembly GCF_027579695.1. Classification (NCBI taxonomy): domain Eukaryota; kingdom Metazoa; phylum Chordata; class Actinopteri; order Siluriformes; family Ariidae; genus Neoarius; species Neoarius graeffei. The sequence continues at coordinate 48,161,966 of NC_083572.1, forward strand.
GCTTTTTTCAGGGACACAGGACCAATGCCAGTCTCTAGGGATGTATTTATGATCTGAAGCACATCTTAATTATGAGGTGAAGAACAGACTTAAAAAAGTTGGTGGGCAGAATGTCCAATTCAGATGTTGAGGAACTGAGATTTTGTACAGTTTTTTCAAGAGTCTCGTAATCAATCAAACAAAATTCTGACATTGTGTTGAAATTGTCTGTCTGTGTCACTGGTGATTGCAGCTTTTCAGTTATTTGCAACTGAGATATATTATGAGCAATATTCTGCCGTATTTTATCAATTTTACCTTTGAAGAAGGATGCAAACTCATTGCATTTATTAACTGAGAGAAGTTCAGGTGCTAATTGTGGTGGGGGATTAGTTAGCTTCTCTACTGTTGAAAATAGCACATGGGCATTGTTCATATTCCTGTTGATGATGTTGGAGAAGAAAGACTGTCATGCTTTACCAATTTCATAATTATATTTACAAAGCATCTCTTTATGGATTTGATAATGGATGTGAAGTTTAGACTTGCACCATTTTCTTTCAGTCTTCCTACATTCTCTCTTTAGCAATTTAACAGCTGGGTATTGCTTCCATGGTGCTTTCTGCTTGTCATTGACTCTTTTGATTTTGAATGGAGCAATATCATCCATAATTTGGGTCATATTTAAATTAAAAATTTCCAGTAAGTCGTCTACAGAGTCTGACATTTTGGTTGAGATCCGAGAGAGAGCTTGCTCAAAGAGAACACGTGTTGTCGTTTATGACTCTCCTACCCATAGTCGTTGAGCTGTTCTGAATGTGAGGGGACATAGAAACATCAGAGAGAAAACAGAAATGATCAGGGCCCTGTACTACAAACGGAGGTTAACCTACCCAGAAGTAACCCAGGGTTCCCCTGCTAAACCGGGGTTGACAAAACCTGGTTATCTTGTTTGGGGTTAAATGGTACTACGACGCCAGTTATGAAGTTGATTTGTTGAACCTGGTTTAACCTAATCAGCGTTAATGCGCGTTCACGTTAAAGGGGAGGTTATCAGCGCAAATCACCACTGTTCACAATGGCACGGTCGCCGTACTTCACGGAGGAAGAATGCACTGTCATAATGCAAAGCTACGAGGAGTTCAAAACAACATTAAGAGAAAAATCTAACACAGCGGCTGCCAATAAGGAGCGGCAAGCACGTTGGCAACGAATTGCCGATCGGGTAAATGCGTAAGTACATTCTCCCTTCTACATGTTCCAGAACAGAAGTATAGGATGAGAGAAAGCTTCATGATCAATCACAAGTCACAGAAAATGGTCCTTCGATGTGGCCCCAGTCATATATAGCTTGTTTAATGTCCGAAAAATCCTGAATAAAATTTGGTATGGTAAATTCATGGAGTAGCCTACTTAAGCTGATATGTGCACAGAGTCACATGAATTAGGATGACTGACTGTTCAGTCCCTTTGACTAAGTTGGTGTATGTCCTGTGAACATTTCAGAGGCAACAGCAGTGCCAAACGCACCTGGCAACAGGCGAAAATGAAATATAAAAACATCATTCATAATGGTGTGTGTGTGCGCATGCAAGCAAGCATTCATTTGCCTTTTTAATAGTTCAAATTGTTTTGTATATAGTTTATAATGTTGTTGTGTGATATTAATGATAATATTGTGGGAAAACTACTTTGCACGGACGTTCATTTAATTTATTCTATCGTCATTTTGTTTGTTCTATTTTTGTGTATTTTATTTATTTGTCTGTTTGTCTAGTTGTATCTATTTTTCTAATAATATATTTTTTGCATTAATAGTTTGTTTTTTCCTATTAAAATAATCTTGTGTTGTTATAACTATCTATTTATCTGACTGTTTAGTTGTATCTATTTTTATTACAATTTCAATATTTTTAATATAGAAAGTTTGTTTTTTTCTATTAAAATGTTCTTGTGTGATAACTAGTTCTTGTGTTATATTTATTGTAGTTGTATCTATTTTGTATCTCAGACTTAAATATTTTTGTAAAACAAGTGTTTTTCTATAAAATATTCTTGCGTTCTTGGTAACTATGTTCTTGAGTGGGTTCTTTTTTTTTTTTTTTACAGAAAAGCCGTTCTGCATGGACATTCATTGAAGCCCTCATTGTTTTTTAATGATTATTTATGAGCGTTTAGGGGTTACAATAATGTAAGTCTAGGTTGCTTTATATAAAAGGTATGTCCAGAAATATTGATGTCACTGTCTAAACAGAGGGATCTGGCTTCTTTAGACGCTGTCTTCTTAAAACTGAATAAATATTTAAAAAGAGCCAAATGAGCCAGTCTTTTGAACGGCTCTTTTCAAAGAACGGATCACAAAGATGCGGATCCCATCAAAGAGCCATAAATCCCATCTCTAATCTGCGCTCCGATATCGCACGGGTCATCCAGGTACGCTGGCATTGTCTCTAGAGGGAATGTCGGTGGAGAGGTGGTGTTTAAAAAGGGTGTGGTTAATCAGAAATCTCAGGTTAACCAAGAACATAACCTGAGACGAGCAGGTTTGAGATGCAGCGTAAGTTGCCATGGCAGCATACCTCGGTTTGAACATAGCCAACTTTCGTAGTATGGGTTAATCGGGAAGTTACGCTGCACGTGATCAAGTTACTCTCGAAGTTACCCTGGTAAGCCAGGAAACCCGCTTCGTGGTACAGGGCCCAGATAAGGCCAGGTCAACAACAGTAGTAGAAACAGTAAGACCCTTTGTGATAACGAGGTCAAGGGTATGACCACGAGAGTGGGTCGACCCCTGTACATGTTGTACTAGGTTGAAGTTGTCAATAAGTGCAAGTAGTTCTCTGGCATAAGTGTTTTCAGGATTATCTACATGCAAGTTAAAATCCCCAGATATAATAAGACAGTCAAACTCTAAGCAAATGACTGACAACAGTTCACCAAACTCTTCCAGAAAAACTTTGGCTGAATGTCTCGGAGGCCTGTAAATAGTTAATAACAATATGTTAGGAGAGCATGTAACAAGTGCACATAAGTGTTCAAAGGATGTAAAATCACCAAGTGAGGACTGTTTACATTGAAAAGAGGCTTTGGATATATTTGCGATCCCTCCACCTTTCCCTTGTCGGGTAGCACTCATGAAATTAAAATTTGGGGGGGGGCTGCTTCAATAAGGGTGGTAGCACTCTTTGCTTGATCCAGCCATGTTTCAGTTAGAAGCAAAAAATCAAGATTGTGTTTGCAAATAAGATCATTAATTAAAAATGACTTGTTTGAAAGTGATCTAACGTTCAGAAGAGCTAGCTTTACAGAAAGTCTAGAAGTAATATCCGCTTGGGCACTCTGATGTTGTTTTGAAACAGGAAGGAGACTAGACTGGTTTGCCCCCTGGGTTAAATATGCTCTATGCTTTCTATTTCTTATCAACACAGGAATAGAGAATGGCATAGGTATACTGGGTCCCAGCTTGTTTTCAAAACTACACCCAATGCAGGGACCCACAGCACATCATACAAGACTCACTGTATGTTCCATGAGGTTGGGAGGGGGAAGGATTGGAGGTGTCATGTATTTTTTAGATGGTGAAAAAGATTGGTAGCCAACTGAAAGTCCTGGGCGAACACAATTCAGTCTGTTGGTTGATTTTCGATGAACTGGGTACACTGCTTGTCGTGAATGATTTGAGCTGGAAAAATAGAGTGCAGCCATTGGCAGCAGTCTCTGCATACTTTTAGGGAAATCCATGCAGGGGGGAGACGGAGATGGTACAACAAAGTCAGAAGAGTGAGAATGAGATTGGTTCTTTGGTGAGGTCTTTGTGAGTGTCTCCATGACTGTCCCTGTGGTGACTGTCTCCCTGACAGTCTCTGTGATACTTGCAAAAAGAAATTGTTCAGATGGTGATTTCTCCCAAGTGGTAGCAAATCCCCTTATCTCATCTCATCATCTCTAGCCGCTTTATCCTGTTCTACATGGTCGCAGGCAAGCTGGAGCCTATCCCAGCTGACTACGGGAGAGAGGCGGGGTACACCCTGGACAAGTCGCCAGGTCATCACAGGGCTGACACATAGACACAGACAACCATTCACACTCACACTCACACCTACGGTCAATTTAGAGTCACCAGTTAACCTAACCTGCATGTCTTTGGACTGTGGGGGAAACCGGAGCACCCGGAGGAAACCCACGCGGACACGGGGAGAACATGCAAACTCCACACAGAAAGGCCCTCGCCGGCCATAGGGCTCGAACAGTGCTAACCACTACACCACCATGCCGCCTCCCCTTATACTACTAACAATAAAATCATTTATTTGTATTTTCTGCTCCCTTTTTCAATATTAATGGACACAGGCCCTAAACAAGTAGTAGTAACTTGCATGTGCAGTCTGGTAAATTTTGTGTGCAGGTAGTGGAAATTTTGTGGGGAATTTACAAAGAATTGCAAAAATGATGTTGAGTGCAGGGTGGCATGGTGGTGTGGTAGTTAGCGCTGTCGCCTCACAGCAAAAAGATCCGGGTTCGAGCCCCGTGGCCGGTGAGGGCCTTTCTGTGCAGAGTTTCCATGTTCTCCCCGTGTCCGCGTGGGTTTCCTCCGGGTGCTCCGGTTTCCCCCACAGTCCAAAGACATGCAGGTTAGGTTAACTGGTGACTCTAAATTGACCGTAGGTGTGAATGTGAGTGTGAATGGTTGTCTGTGTCTATGTGTCAGCCCTGTTATGACCTGGCGACTTGTCCAGGGTGTACCCCGCCTTTTGCCCGTAGTCAGCTGGCATACGCTCCAGCTTACCTGCGACCCTGTAAAACAGGATAAAGTGGCTAGAGATAATGTGATGAGATGAGAGAATAATTGTACAACATGTATCTTTAACAAAAAAAAAAAAGAATTTGGTGCACAAGTTTTAATTTAGGGGCGGCACGGTGGTGTAGTGGTTAGCGCTGTCGCCTCACAGCAAGAAGGTCCTGGGTTCGAGCCCCGGGGCCGGCGAGGGCCTTTCTGTGCGGAGTTTGCATGTTCTCCCCGTGTCCGCGTGGGTTTCCTCCGGGTGCTCCGGTTTCCCCCACAGTCCAAAGACATGCAGGTTAGGTTAACTGGTGACTCTAAATTGACCGTAGGTGTGAATGTGAGTGTGAATGGTTGTCTGTGTCTATGTGTCAAGCCCTGTGATGACCTGGCGACTTGTCCAGGGTGTACCCCGCCTTTCGCCCGTAGTCAGCTGGGATAGGCTCCAGCTTGCCTGCGACCCTGTAGAAGGATAAAGCGGCTAGAGATAATGAGATGAGTTTTAATTTATTTTAGGTTTTCTGAAATCAACACCCAGTTGAAATTATGCATACAGGTTTAAAAAGATGCATACAGCACACCTAATATTTGGTTAAAGGTCCCTTAGGAAGCTTCACCTTGACCAGATACTCTTGGTAGCCATCAACAAACTTACGGCAGAATTCTGGTGGGATATTTCACCACTCTTCTTGTCAAAATTAGTAGAATTCAATTCAATTTGTTTAAATCCACACATGGTTGAAATCAGGACTTTGGGAAACCTATTCCAAAAGCCAATTCCACAACCAGCTTTGATATGTTTGGGATCGATGTCCTGTTGCAACACCCAGTTATGTCCAGGTTTCAACCATCTAGCTGATGATTTGAGGTTATACTGAAGAATTCTGTGGTAGTCCTCCTTGTTCATTATTCCATCCCCTTGTTTAACCATGCTTAACAGTTGGTACATTGTTCTTGGGGTTGAATGCCTCACCTTTACTCCTCCAAACATACCTCTGGCCATTATAGCCAAACAACTCAATCTTTGTCTCATCTGACCATAAAATTTTCCTCCAAAAAGCTTTTTCTTTGTCCATGTGGTCAGCTGCAAACTTTAGTCAAGCTTGAATGTGCCGATTTTGTAGCAGGGGCTTCTTTCTTGGAGGGCAGCTTCTCAGTCCATGGCGTTTGAATGTAGACAGTGTTCCAGCAGCTTCCAGTTTATAGCAGGCCTGTGCCTTTGTGGTTCCTGGGTTGTTTCTGACCAATTTTCTCTCAGCTGAAGGTGACAGTTTGGATCTTCTTCCAGACCTTGGCAAAGTGGCTACGCTTCCCAATAACTTGTACTTGTCAAACAAACCCTTTTTATGTTTGCACAGAGCCGCTACCGGCTGTAGTCAACCATGATCACTAACATGAAGTTAAGAGGCCTTGGCTTTGGCAGGTTAAAAGACACTTTTGAACTTTCGGCACCACTGAATTAATAATCTAAGTGGGTCTATGTATATTTTTAACACTGTATGTATAATTTTGACTGTGTTGATTTCAGAAAAGTTAAAATAAATTAAAACTTGTGCACCAAATTATTGTTTTTTTATGCCTCCGCCACTGTAAGGTGCAGGAGGCATTATGTTTTCGGGTTGTCCGTCTGTCCATGCGTCCGTCCATGCGTGCATGCGTCCGTCCCGAAATCTTGTGAATGCGATATCTCAAAGGCTAATGAAAGGAATTTTACCAAACTTTCACCATTTGTGTGCTTTGGGACAAACATGAACTGATTAGATTTTGAGATCAAAAGGTCTAAGGCCAAGGTCACTGTGAGGTCAAATGCCTGTCCGAAAACCTTGTGAACACAATATCTCCAAGGCAGATGAAAGGAATTTCACCAAGCTTTCACCATTTGTGCATTTGGGGACAAAGATAAACTGATTAGATTTTCAGATCAAAAGGTCTAAGGTCAAGGTCACTGTGAGGTCAAATGTCTGTCCAAAATCCTTGTGAACACAGTATCTCCAAGGCTAATACAAGTAATTTCACCAGGTCAAGATTACTGTGAGGTCAAATGTCCATCCCCAAATCACAACTTAATAAGGCGTGTAGTCTACCGGGCGGAGGCATCCCCATCGACGCCGTTGACTTCGAGTTCTATCTAGTTTTTCTATTCAAGATGTCCATGTTGTACAATCATTCTTCCACAGAAAAAGAACAGTTTGAAGAAGTTACTGAAAGCCCAATATTGCCATGATATTCATGCACACATGAGTGTATGTAAACTTCTGACCACAGCTGTATTCATTAAGGCTAACACTAAAAACTGACTTGACATTTTCCTCATTTGGAAAACACAGTGCACTGTCGACCCTTTTAGTTAAATCAGCTTGCACATTTTTTGCAGGTTATTAAGTACTGCATGCAAATACCACTGTAATCACAGCTCTTGACTAAAGATACAATGTTTAGGGTAACATGAGTTTAGTGTAACATAGAAGAAAAATCCTGAACATCTTAAAGAAATTAACCATTCCATGTTTCTTTATACAGTCTACATATATACATAATATGGAGGGGGAAAGAAAGAAATCCCAAATGCAGGGCACAGATTTTGGTAGGCAGAATAAACCCATATATGAGGCTGTTCTTACCGCCAATGTTCTGCATTGTTATAGCAATTCCAGCTGCCATTTTGCCAGGTGTCCCAAAAGCCCGGAAGCCCAGCTGCTCATAGGCTCTGATTCCTGGAAGCATTGTCAGAATATGAAAATAAACTCTGAATATTTAATATTCAGTATGTGAGTAATTACAGAATTAAACGATTACAGCCACAGAAAGAGTTGTGGACTTACCCACAACACCGGAGGCTTTTAGCAAGAGGTGAATGGAGTAAGCTGAAAGAACAGCAACTGCCGTGAGGAGGAACCTGACCAGAAAACACTTATGACAACCCAGTTTCAAAAAAAAAACCCTTTGCATGCCTCTTATCTTATCAATATCTTTTATACCTACGTATACAACTATGAAATTTGAATAAGATTGATATGCAATAAATAATTTGAGCTTCTCTTTTAAATATATATTCAGTGTTGCTCATTTCATGCGTAAAGTTTGTTCTTTATGCTTTTTACTTTGATAAGAGACTTACGAGGCTCAGGAAACTTCTCCTCTTTTCTGCAAACACAATCAGGTTTGCAAGCCGCATGGTAATGTGGTACAGTACAGGCATTTTCAAAACACGGAAAGTCTCTGTATTCTCAGTAGCCTAAAGAATTTACAGGGTAACAACTACATGCATTTTGAAAATATTTACATTATAGTACTGTGTTACAAAGTGGCTTGCAGGCCTGACTGTTTTAGCAGAGAAGAGGAGTTGTTTCAGAAACAATGAAAGTCTAATCATATGTTGTGAAAACCACAAACTTTATGCTTGAAGTGGGCAACATCAATAAGCATTCAGTAATCATTAAAAGATTTTATTTTATTTATATTTTACTCATGTTAATCCATACCCTGGTCTTCTTAGGAAGGGCAGAAATCATTGCTTGGTGCAAATACACAGAACAAATTTGCCTAATGTTATATGTAGCTATGGAGTGTAGACTATAACTACCTTCTGAAACGTATCAGTTAATGGTGCACATGTGAAAAAAGTTACAACTATAAATTGTACAGGCGGCACGATGGTGTAGTGGTTACCACTGTCGCCTCACAGCAAGAAGGTCCTGGGTTCAAGCCCAGTGGCTGAAAAGGGCCTTTCTGTGTGGAGTTTGCATGTTTTCCCCGTGTCTCCATGGGTTTCCTCTGGGTGCTCCGGTTTCCCCCAAAGGCATGCAGATTAGGCTAACTGGTAGCTCTAAATTAACCGTAGGTGTGAATGTGAGTGTGAATGGTTGTCTTTGTCTATGTGTCAGCCCTGCGATGACCTGGCGACTTGTCCAGGGTGTACCCCGCCTCTCACCCATAGCCATCTGGGATAGGCTCCAGCTTGCCTACGACCCTGTAGGACAGGATAAAGCGGCCAGAGATAATGAATGGATGGATAAATTGTACAGTTGTAAACTATAATGCATCTTAGTGCTTATTTCTTTAGGGCACTGCTTTAATGTTTAGCTGAATCTACTAATGTGGACACTGATACATGGGTTCATAAGTTATAACATACAGTACCTGTCAAAAGTTTGGACACATCTTCTAATTCAATGTTTTTTCTTTATTTTTATTAATTAAAAGACACTTCATGTAGGCATATCAGGTGAAAATTCAAATTCAATCCAAATTGCTTGAAACTGTTCTCACTGTGTCAGGATGCAGGCACTTACGGATGTATGTGCAGGGGAGAGCGGGGAACGCAGACTGGCAAACAAATCCAAAACGCTAGATAAAATTGAAGTCGAGGGACAGGCAGGGGTCGATCGATCGGCAGACAGAGTAATAAGGGCCAGACTAAAGAGTAATGAGAATGAGACAATAGCGAGGGTCGAGAACACGATAAGGCAGGCAGAATAAGGCTTGGTATGACAGGTAAGACACTGAACAATACTTCACATCAAGTGATTGTGGGAGAGGTGTTTATATTAGCATGGGCTGATTAACCAGGAAATGAGTGACAGGTGTAATTAATAGACAGGTGATAGAGAGCGCTGTGGTTCTTGGGTGTTGACCCCCCCCCGAGGAGCTCCCTCCAGGAGCTACATTCTCCCTAAGACGCCTCCTCCTTCTGGATGCAGGTTTGTTGGGGTGTTGGTTGTGAAATTCTTGAGCAAAGAGAGGGTCTAGGATGTCCTTAGCTCCCACCCAGCTTCGTTCCTCTGGTCCATAGCCCTCCCAATCTGCCAGGTACTCTAGCTGGCCTCTTCTACGTCTAAAGTCTAGGATCCGATTTACCTGGTAGATGGGTTCTCCTTCTGGGCCAGGAGACGGGGGGTCGGGGGTGGGCATGTTCTCAGACAGGGGACCCTGGATGGAGGATTTGAGGCAGGCGACATGGAAGGTGGGTGACAGACGACTGTGAGGTGGGAGCTCAAGTCTATAGGAAACCTCGTTGATGTGTCGGAGCACCCTGTACGGGCCGATGTAGCGTGCCTGTAATTTTCGGCATGTGTTGGGTTCCCTAAGGTCTCTGGTGGACACCCATACCCGATTGCCAGGAGAGTACTTGGGGTTGTTGCTCCAGTGCTTATCGACGGATTCCTTGTACTTGACATTAACATAATGAGTTAATTAATACTAACTAAATATAAATTATGCTAATTAGGTAAAAATGTTAAATCTGTACACTCAATAAAAAAGTAATAAAATATTATTTCTAATAGCCTCTTTGCGCTCTGGAGGCCTTTGTATTTCTCAAAAGTAGGGCCTACTAGCATTTATATGAATATAAATGATAATTGTGGCAGCGGGGGCGTGGTCAAGCACCGGTCTGTGACAGGAGGGTGGAGTTGGGGAAGGTAAGTGGCAGAATCGCTTCACCTGAGTGTCATTAACCTGTGTTTTGTGTGTTCTCCCCAGTAAACCGCCCTATTTAAGGAGGGAGAGCGAGAGCAGAGGAGTTCAGCCCCGGACGAGACGCTGTGTGTGTGTGTGTGGCTCTCTCGCTATTTTCGAAACATTATTGCAAACCTGAAAAGTGTGGCAATAAAGCCGATTAGACAAACCTGATCTCTGTCCTGCCGTCCTCTGTGCTCCACCCACACGCGATTCTCCCTACAATAATATTCACAGCTTTCAAGGCGAACCTCAAAAAAACTGTGTGATCCACATCCAGTGAACAATTCCAATTAATTGAACTGAAATTGACACATGCGTTTCTGACTTCGTTTTTTTTTTAAATCTCATTCCAACCACAAAGATCTCAATATTTTTCATCAAAACTACTGCAGTTATATTATAAAATAGTTATTTATTTACATGAATCAGTTTTATTTGAAAAAAAAAATAAGTAGGTAAAGCTATGAAAACTTACTTCAAAGTCTCTCGTGAATCATAACATCAAAACTAGCTGACGGAAAATTTTGCTGAATACTTCATCAGAAACGCTGAGAACTAGAGAACATCCGTATAAAAATTCTCTGATTGATATTCATGAGTAATCCAGTTGGAAACCGATCAGGAGAGAGAGAGAGAGAGAGTCTGACCACTTTCCTGTGACTCTAAAAGCGCCGGCAGTTTCCTGACGTCGCGTGAGCAGAGAGTGGACTCTGTTGTACCAACTTCACCCTGCTGTTACTCCCAAAGTACTGAACAGATCTTAATGAGATAAATTTCTTTAGAAAGCAGAAATTGTGTACTTTTTAATGATAGTATTCACGATAGAAAATATTCAAGAGTTAAGCAATGACAGATTTGGAAACTTAGATGAGCGTCTGCATGCACAATTTTCACAGCACAGCCAGTGAGCGTCTGATATACCTACTTCATGTCTTAAAGTAATGATGGATGTTGTTCCTCTTTACTTAGTTGGGCACTTCTTAACATAATATGTATTACTACAGTTGTGGAATAGGGCTATTTACTGTGTTTTTATTATTTACTATTTACTGTTTGATCTCAGTCCCATTAAGAAGGAAATAAATTGCACTAATTAACTTTTGACAAGGCACCTGTTAATTGAAAAGCGTTCCAGGTGACTTCCTCATGAAGCTGGTTAAGATAATGCCAATAGTGTGCAAAGCATCATCAAGGTAAACGCTGGCTACTTTGAAGAATCTAAAACAGGAAACATATTTTGTTTTTTAACACTTTTTTGTTTTTGTTAACCAGAGACACAGACGACTTAGTGTAAAGAGTGAATATGCAAAACAAACACTCACTTCTCTTTTAACCCCTGTAAGTCCTCACTGGCCAACACACACTTTACTGCTGTTTTTATTATTTACTATTTACTGTTTGATCTCAGTCGCATTAAGGCTACATCCACACGACAACGGCAACGAGATTTTATTAAAAAAAATATCGCGTCCACATGGGCAACGGATCAGTAAAATATCAGGTACATATGGCAACGCAACGTTTGCTGAAAACGATGCAATGCACATGCCACACCTCTACGTGTGCTGTAAGACGGTCCCATCGGAGACACCAGAACAATAGAAGAAGTAGGACGCATGCGCATAAACCCCTTCCTCTACCCAGCGTGAAGCACTCACAGGAACAAACACACAACAACAAGAAGAAGATGGCTGTGACTACGCGAGGAAATCGTGCCTTCTATGTGTACAAATTAGTTTTATTAGTGTGCATAGTTTTATATAACTTAATTTTCTTATTGTGTGTGAACATTTTGAAAAGCATTTTTATATAATTTATATAACTTTTTATATTGTGTGTGAACATTTTGAAAAGCAGTCTTATCCAATAAAAAAAGAAATTCAAGAAATGTTCAGTTACTTGTTTATTTAAAAGAAAAGCTGTATACAAAAGTGAATGCAATGCAGTGGTTCATACAAAACAGCGAGAGTGCTGCTTGTTCTAGTCATGTGGTTGTGACGTCATCGTAAACAAATCCGTTCTACTCATCCAGACGACTTCGCAACGGCGCCGTTGCCAGACTTTTCCACTCTGGAACCCGTTCTCAAAAAATATCGTTTTGGGGCACCCAAAACGCCGGTGCCGTGTGGACGCCAGGCTGAAACGATAAACAATTTTATCAGATTCACCTGAATCCGTTGCCGTGTGGACAGCCTCTAAGAAGGAAATAAATTGCACTAATTAACTTTTGACGAGGCACCTGTTAATTGAAAAGCGTTCCAGGTGACTTCCTCATGAAGCTGGTTAAGATAATGCCAATAGTGTGCAAAGCATCATTAAGGTAAACGCTGGCTACTTTGAAGAATCTAAAACAGGAAACATATTTTGTTTTTTAACACTTTTTTGTTTACCACATAATTCCATATATGTTCCATATGTTATTTCATAGTTTTGATGTCTTCAGTATTGTTCTACAATGTAGAAAATAGTCAAAATACAGAAACACCTATGAATGAGTAGGGGTGTACAAACGTTTGACTACTACTGTAAGCAGATGTGTTTAATGCTTTAAGTATAGAGTGGTAGTATTCAGGTTTTAGCAATATAAATGGGAGATCATAGGGTTTTTTACAGGAAGCTGTAATAATTACGCTCCACATTTTGAGCCAGAGACTTTATAAATCATCACCGAGAGTTCAGCCAAGTTAGGTCGTTTTTGTTAACCAGAGACACAGACGACTTATGTAAAGAGTGAATATGCAACACAAACACTCACTTCTCTTTTAACCCCTGTAAGGCCTCACTGGCCAACACACACTTTACTGCTACCAGCTACACATGAGACATTTCTCTAATTGTTATATTAGAGCATGTCTCAAAATTCAAGAAAGCCGCTCTGAATTTAGTTGATTAATGTGTAATTGTTTAGTTTCTGTGATCGCTTGTGAGTAAATCTTGGAAGCAAACACACTGCATGCCTGCCTGACCAATGGGAAACTCTCTGCAATCAGCATTTTCTATAAAACACATCAGCGAATGGTGGAAAAACGTTTTATTCTTTTCAATGTCGCATTTGTGTATGGACAATAGAAACTAGTTTAATCGAACTGAAACGAGTAGGTGTTCAGAAGGCACAAGAATTCTGTGAGAAATTCTGCAGTGGATACTCTATTGAGATACACTATGGACTGCAGGCCCACTTTTGGATAGAGAGTATTTCCCATGACCCTTTGTGTTCACAAGCCAGTGCCAAGGTTTGGATGGAGCAATGGGTTGCCTGCAATGACCCATTAGCTTTGGGGGAAAAGTTCATCACTCAGCAGTCCTCAAAATGTTAGCGTCAATACCTTTCCCAGACAAGCGAGTTAGCCCACTGATGCCCTCGTGTTCTTTACTGGAATGCATGCTTAGGCAAATGCTTGTGACGTTAACACCAGACACACAGGCTGATAAATGAATTTCCATTTATAAATCATTAGCAATCGTGAGAAGTCAAGTTTCCTGATGACTATGGGAACGCCACAGCTGGATTAATATTTGATTACTGATTGATTTGTACTGCTGTGGAATATTGTAGCAGGCATCTGAAAAGCTCTATTAAACTTACATAAGTCCCATGACAGTTGTGGTATGATTGAACTACTGGCCTCAGCTTGGTCGAGCTGAGAATTTCAGTAAAAGCAATTCAGTGTTCCACTGTTGGCACATATGGTAGCAGTCTGCATGCCTAACTGAAGTCATATCTTATTTGCCTTCCACGTTGAAACAAATTCTCACTCTACATATAACCACAAAAGGCATGTGGGATTGGGCTAAGCACAAAGTTGAACTTAAGCTAATGTTATCTTTTCCAGATAGTAATTATCCCAGTACTACTCAAAATTTCATATAATTTCCGAGGTTCTGTATACTGATGTCAACTTGGGCCTTATTCATCTGGACCCAAATTTCTGTAATACTGCATTGTGGCAATGTCAGCTATCAAAACGGACAGATTTAGGGTGAAAAATCAAATCAAATTTCCAATCAGTTATCTGTTTTATGCTTTCAGCCATGATCACTAACGCAAACTTGAATGAACAAACTCACCTCTTCCTGCATAGTAAAATTGGTATAGAAACAAAGATAGCTCGATCGATGGATAGATAGAGAACCTATGTAATCAATTGCTTTATACAGAAGTCTACAATATTTTAAATCCATAATCTTTATATTCTGATGTGCTTGCCATTTTTCTTTTCTGTCCTGCCATAGTTAATGCCAGGGGGAATGAGCAAACTTTTCCTTTCCATGTCAAGCACGTGAGAGCATGAATGACTAATAGTTTAACACAACTAATAAATGTATAGTTTATGTGACTGCAGACTGTGTTCTTAGTAGAAGGATCAGCCTTCCAGGTAATCGGAGCCACGGTGTCCAGTAGCACGTGTGATACAGAAGACACCTAAGCTTGATTTCAGCTCTGCTGTCTAAACCAGACCAAGACAGGTCAGACAGTGAATCCAGTCAGATGAGCGAATGAGATCTGATGGCCGTATATGGGGAGGGGCGAGACTTTTCTGAAGGGAAGGAGGGGCTCAGGAGAGGAGCACAAGGACTATTTCAGACTTGGCCTTTCCAGGCACAGAAGGGGCAAGAGCAACAGACGGAAAGTTTTCAGGGGTAGGAGCTTAACCCTACAGGCAGGACAGAGACTGAGTCATGGAAACTTTTCAGAGGGAAGGGCTTGTGCTAGCAGGTAGAGCAGGGCTGAATGATGGAAAACTGGAGTGGGAGGGGCAGAGAGTCGCTTCACATCCTGAAGGACATGCCTTTTCCTCTCCTCTTTAGGAAACAAGGTCGCTGCGCATGATAAATGACATTACTGAAGGTCAGGGTGAGTGTGTGTAAGAAGCATGTCAAACCAATTTATCAACTCCTTCTGCCATCACTCGCAGCTAAACACAGAAGGTGTTTAAAATACAATTATACTTTAGTATGTATACTACAATGCCAATTCCAAAAAAGCTGGGACACTGTGTAAAACTGTGTATAACAAAGACAACATATCAAATGTTGAAACTGAGAAATTTTATTGTTTTTTGAAAAATATATGCTCATTTAAAATATTATAGCAGCAATACGTTTCAGAAACATTGAGACAGGAGCAACAAAAAACTGAAAAAGAAGTTGTGTAATGTTAAAAAAAAAAAACTAATTTGGTTAATTGGCAACAAGTCAGTAACATGATTGGGTATAACAAGAGCATCCCAGAGAGGCTGAGTTTCTCAGAAGTAAAGATCGAGAGGGGTTCATCGCTCTGTGAAAGACTGCGTGAGCAAACAGTGCAACAGTTTAAGAATAACATTACTCAAAGTTGCAAAGAATTTGGGGATTGCATCATCTATGCTACATAATATCATTAAAAGATTCAGAGAATCTGGAGAAATCTCTGTACGCAAGAGACAAGGCTGAAAACTGACATTGGATGCCTGTGATCTTCAGGCTCTCAGGCGACACTGCATTAAAAGCAGACATGTGTCTGTAGTGGAACTCACTGTATGGGCTCAGGAACACTTCAGAAAACCATCGTCTGTGAAAACAGTTCATTACTGCAACCACAAATGCAAGTTAAAACCAGATATAAACAATATCCAGAAACACTGCCACCTTCTCTGGCCCCGAGCTCTTTTACCATGAACTGAGGTGAAGTAGAAAATTGTCCTGAGGTCTGACGAATCAAAAATAGAAATTCTTTTTAGAAATCATGGACACCACGTCCTCCAGGCTAAAGAGGAGAGGGACCATCCGGCTTGCTATCAGTGCACACTTCAAAAGCCAGCATCTATGACGGTATGAGGGTGCATTAGTGGACATGACATTGGTAGCTTGTACATGTGGGAAGGCATCATTAATGCTGAATGAGATACACGTTTCAGAGCAATATGCTGCCATCCAGACAATATCTTTCTCAGGGCAGGCCTTCCTTCTTTCAGCAAGACAATGCCAAACCGCTTTCTGCACATATTAAAACTGCATGGCTCCATAGTAAAAGAGTCCAGGTGCTAAACTGGCCTGCCTGCAGTCCAGACCTGCCTCCCGTTTAAAACATTTGGCACATTATGAAGCGCAAAATACGACAAAGGAGACCCCGAACTGTCGAACAAATTAAATTTTATCTCAGGCAAGAATGGGACAACATTTCCCTTTCAAAACTACAGCAATTGTTCTCCTCAGTTCCCAAACATTCACAGTGTTGTTAAAAGTACAGGTGATGCAACACAGTGGTAAACATGCCCCTGTCCCAACTTTTCAAAAATGTGTTGTTGACATCAAATTAAAAATGAGCATATATTTTTTGAAAAACAATAACATTTCTCAGTTTCAACATTTGATATGTTGTATTTGTACTATTTTCAATGAAATATAGGGTTTCCATGATTTGCAAATCATCGATTCTGTTTTTATCTACAGTTTACACAGCATTCCAACTTTTTTTGGAATTGAGGTTGTATAATAAAGCAAGCAGGGTTTGGGTACATAGTGGTTTAGAGATAATATTTTTATATCATAAATTATCAAGATCAACATGTCAAGAAACGGCAAGCAAGCTCTGTTCCATAACAGAGAGAAGTGGAACAAGAGATGATATCACTAACCTCATGTTACTAGTGATGTCACTAATATATAGATGCAGGTGGCATTCTTCAAACAGTTAGGGGCAAATAGCTGTTTACTGAAAAGAATCTATTAAAACCATGATACACTACTCTGCATTCTTTTGGTCTCTGCTTTGTGATAATGATTGTGGTAAACAAAATCCATTACAAGTAATGTGCAAGTAAATGGATCCATAAATACAAGCAATTGTGCAACTGATTTCATTTAAATATCTATTCTATTTTTTTATGGTTTAGGAAATTCAAAAAGAAGTAATTTATGCCTTGATGTTGCTTACGACTATGTACCATTTCAGTGTTTGTGAAATAGAGAAACAAGGTTCAGACGTACAAAAAGAGGGCGATGCCGGTGTTGGACATGGCGTATGCCAAACCCAGAATCCCACTTCCCATAATGGCATTGCCAAGATTGAAGACAGACATGCCGAAAGAGGTCTTCCCTTCAAACTGATGGGAAAAAAAAAAGTGTGAAGTATAGTTAGGAGTCCAAAAAATCCAACATACTGGTATATATTACTCAGATATACACTTGATATACTTGATACACTTGATAGTACATACAGGCTTAGCACCACCTTGGCAATAAGTCTAATTTATGTAAGCAGACATTAGCCTCAGTGTTTGTTTACTGCACTTACATCAGTGAAACGTGGCTTTTTGCCCTCTCCGCCAGGCAGAAACTCCACATTTTCAGCCAGGGTTCCATCAGGATCATCAAATCTATAAGACGGCAGCACGGAACATGTATTAGGTCTGTAATTCTAATTTAAGATGAAATGTTATTAAAATTCATCACAGTCGCAGCAACTTTAGGTTAAGTGAGTCTAGAAGTTCAAAGAAACCTTCAAGCATTTTAAGCACTTTAATAACATACCTGTTTTGAGTGCCATTTCTTAGGGTTGGCAGCGAGACATGATCCATTGTCCAACATAAGCACAAAAACAAGGCAAACATGCAATGCACTTAGAAAATACATGAAATCATGTATGAAAACACTCCATTCCAGCACGATTTAACATGCTGTGAATAAACAAACATTCATACACAGAGCAGACAATCAAAAATACAAACGCTTATAATCTGTGGAAAAAAAAACAACAACAACAACAACGACGATGATGCAGTTCTGCTCATACATTTATATAGTCTTGCTATGTAATAGGCGAGAGGCCGAGGGCTGCAGAAACGGAGATCGGCGCCGCCCGATGCGCCATATGGCACGGGAAGGACTTTAGATTAGATAGCTTAATCAGATGAAAAATTGGAGATTGATTTTTTATTTACTCTAATCATTACCTTAACCAAAATCTTTACCAAAATATAAATGAAAGTAAAGTGCTTGCCGGAAAATAGACAAGATCTTAAATATACACAACCCCCTGCTGGGAAATAATACGTTTGAACATTCACTGAAATTCAGATAGTGAATGTTAGTATAGTCATGCACTTTGTGCTTGTGGGGTTCCAGATAAAAACTTTGGAAAATGTAAAAAGCTTAATTCTGATGCCAACACATTCTGGTTTTGCAGAGACCAAGCCAAGAATAACAAAGAGCATCACTACCAAGAAACCTAAACATCTGTTAAAGAAATAAATCCAGACTGATAAAAAAAAAAAACCTTGTCAGTCTTAAATTATACACTCAGAAAGTGGTCATAATACTGAAAACAGAAAAACATGTCGGTGCCATCAACATCTTAAACTGTCAGCTAAGAAGGCGTAAAGCTATAAGCAGAAGTGCATTTTGGACTTACACTCACCGGCCACTGCATTAGGTATACCCCTACACCTGCTGTTTTATGCAGTTCTCTAATCAGCCAATCCTTTGACAGCAGCACAATGCATAAAATCATGCAGATACAAATCAAGAGATTCAGTGAATGTTCACGTCAAACATCAGAATGGGAAAAATTGTGATCGCTGTGATTTTCGCTGTGGCATAGGTGTTGGTTTGAGCCAGATGGACTGGCTTGAGTATTTCAGAAACTGCTGATCTCCTGGGGTTTTCACACACAACAGTCTCTAGGGTTTACACCGAATGGTGCGAAAAACAAACAAACAAAAAAAAACCCTGAATGAGCGACAGTTCTGTGGGTGGAAACACCGTGTTGGGAAAATGGCCAGATTGGTTCGAGCTGCCAGGAAGGATATAGCATCGTGTAGCAACTCCCTACAACCGTAGTGAGCAGAAAAGCATCTCAGCATGCAACAGCAGAAGACCACACTGGTTTCCACTCCTGCCAGCCAAGAACAGGAATCTTAGGATCAAGTTCCTATTAAAGTGGCCGGTGAGTGTATTTACAACACAACATTTACAACACTGACAAAACAGAAACTCCTCATATAGATATATAACATGCAAGAGTGATATGAAATGGCCAGTTTTGTCCATGCTGGTAGACTGGCACCTCAGTATGACCCATAAGATCAGAGTGTTTTATATATAGACAGTCAGCATGTTCACGAAATAAAATATGTCAAAAGAAAAAAAAAACATGATCATTACAGTGATTAAAACGCATGCTTACGTTTCTTCCTCTATCATCGTCTTCATCGACACGCTCATATCATCCCCAAGGTCATGACCTTTCCCATTAACCAGGACGCTCATCTCTGATTGCACAGGCTCCATGGAAGAAATAATAGGTACTGCTTCTGTATGTGAGGGTGTTCAATACGTCTCCGACCTCTGCAAAGCAAAGATTAAGTTTCTTAGCATAAACAATGTACAGTCTTTACACAGTAGTCAGCTATGAGTTCCATATCTTGTCTACTTGTAACTAGGGCTGGGCAATATGACAATATGATATACAGTACTAGTCAAAAGTTTGGACAAACTTTCTAATTCAATGGTTTTTCATTATTTTTATGAATTAAAGGACACTTCATATCTTAAAGTAATGATCAATATCGTTTCTCTTTACTTGAGCGGTTCTTGACATAGTATCAGAGGTGGACAAAGTGCCCAAGTTCATTACTTAAGTCAAAGTACAGATCCCGCTGGTCAAATGTTACTCTGATACAAGTGAAAGTTGTCCAGTCAAATTTTTACTTAAGTTAGAGTACTGAAGTACTTGCTTTTAAAAATACTTAAGTATTAAAAGTACATTTTCTGCCAACACATCGTTGTATTATTGCCACAACGCTTACAAAACCTAATGCCATTACCAAGGACAGAAATGTGAATTCACAAAATGAACGCATGCTGTGCCATCATGGTGGTTTAACGTTAAGCTAGCTAGTCAGTGAAGCTCCACCTGACGCTAGCAAACTCTTTTCAAACTCAAAATCATATTGCGTAGCTAACGTTACTAGAAAAGAAAGATTTCTACATTGTTTATTTGGCAAGATGATGCTAAAACATATTTCTGAAAGGAATTCAGATAAGTTAACATTCTTCATGTTAGCGTAACTCTGTTTTTACATGCTAACTAACAGTGTCCAAGTTCACTAGCTATGTGTTAATGTTAGCTGTGGATAAAGCAATGGCAACTTGGCGGGCAAATCCACAGAAAGTCATTTGACTAACCAGACTGCAACGTTATCGCTAGCTCTAAAAGCACAGACAACTTCGTTGCAAGCTTTCTCTTGGAATAAAACGTTTCTATATCTCAATATGCTTCCGCAGGTTGGACAGTGAGTTTCTGAAGGCCGTGATGTGGTTCATTTTCAGCAAACAAAGCAAACGTTTAAAACAAAATGGATCTTTAATCCTTTCAGAAAACTGAAACATGGGTTGTAGGTAAAGCCATGAGTGCGTGCGTTCCCCAGAAGACCCGCCTCCTTCCGTTCTGCCATCAACTGATCGTGTTAAATAACGCTGCTGAGAAATCATTGAACTTGATTTTATAGTCTATGAACGTGATGTGACCCTAGTGATTACTGATCGGCTCTCCGTGTCACCTGCGAAAATACCAATCACGTTTTAGAAAAGAAAAGAAAAAACATCCACTTTCAAAGCTGCTTCATAGTAACGAGTAACGAGGACCTTGATAGAAATGTAGTGGAGTGAAAAGTACGATATTTGTCTTTCAAATCTAGTGAAGTTAAAGTCAGAAGTTTCCAAAAAAAATAAAAAAATAATACTCACTTAAAGTAAAGATACTCAAAAAGTGTACTTAAGTACAGTACTCAAGTAAATGTACTTCATTACTGTCCACCTCTGCATAGTATTGATTACTACAGTTGTGGAATAGGGCTATTTACTCTATATTATTTACTATTTACTGTTTGATCTCAAAACACATTAAGAAGGCACAGAATTGCACTAATTAACTTTAATAGTGTGCAAAGCATCATCAAGGTAAACGCTGGCTACTCTGAAGAATCGAAAATATGAAACATCTCATCTCATTATCTGTAGCCACTTTATCCTGTTCTACAGGGTCGCAGGCAAGCTGGAGCCTATCCCAGCTGACTACGGGCGAGAGGCGGGGTACACCCTGGACAAGTCGCCAGGTCATCACAGGGCTGACACATAGACACATACAACCATTCACACTCACATTCACACCTACGGTCAATTTAGAGTCACCAGTTAACCTAACCTGCATGTCTTTGGACTGTGGGGGAAACCGGAGCACCCGGAGGAAACCCACGCGGACACGGGGAGAACATGCAAACTCCACACAGAAATGCCCTCGCTGGCCACGGGGCTCGAACCCGGACCTTCTTGCTGTGAGGCGACAGCGCTAACCACTACACCACCGTGCTGCCCAATATGAAACATATTCTGGGGTTTTTTTTAACACTTTTTTTTGTTTATCACATACTGTAATTCCATACATGTTCCATAAGTTATTGCATAGTTTTGTCTTCAGCATTGTTCTACAACGTAGAAAACAGTCAAAATACAAAAAGCACATATGAATGAGTAGGTGTGTCCAAACTTTTGATTGGTACTGTACATATAATTACACATATTGTGCATCATAGAAAATGTCTTCAAGTACCATGACAATATTTTTGTCATTTTGCCCACCCTGAATTGCACCAAACCTGATCCAGCTCATGAGCTAATTATCAAGTTTTCCACTGGCTGGATCATAAACCTGAAACTATGCAGGGTAGTGAGTCTCCAGTTGGAGTGGATTTGAGAGGCCCTGGTTAAAAATCAAGGTTATTAATGTAAAACAGACATGAATCTCCGCACTAGTCCTCTCCTAAAAATGTTAATTGCATTTAGGTCACCTGATCAGTTGCAGATTTTGCTGGTTCTCAAACAGTTAGGTAAATTATTTACAAGGACATGATATTCTGCATTGCTACAGCTACATTTGTAACTGGCCCTGTTACGAGACCTTTAATAGAATTTGGCTGAGAGAACTCGAGCCCCAGTGAAACCTTGTAAGAAGCAGAGAACAGTCCAGCCATTGACGGGGAATCACCCAGCTGTTGGACCATATTTAACCTAGTCCTGTCTTCAACACGGCTAAAACAACTTTCTGATCCCATTAGTTAGCATTAGTAATTAATTCAATTACAACGTTAAATACAACATATATCATTCAACATAATTATTTGCTTGTTTAACATTTTACATTTATTTCATTTTTATTTTCTGTATTTAGATTTGCATTGTATTTCGTTATTCAGTTGGTGGTGTGTAAGGTTTTATTCCTTTGTAAGGATAAATAATTGTAAGTATTTATTCTTGACCAAGAAGGCAGTAATTTATTTTGTGACAAAATTGTAAGGATTTATTCTTAATATTGTTCTGTTCTGTTCTATTTTACTATTTCAGCTAGAAGGCACTGAATTCTTCTGTGACCTTGTTTCCTGTGTAACTGTGTACCAAGTTACTGTGTGACCTTCTGTCTAAGGCTACATCCACACGACAACGGCAATGAGATTTTATTAAAAAAATATCGCGTCCACATGGGCAATGGATCAGTAAAATATCAGGTCCATATGGCAACGCAACGCTTGCTGAAAACGATGCAATACACATGCCACACCTCTACGTGCGCTGTAAGACGGTCCCATCGGAGACACCAGAACAATAGAAGAAGTAGACGCATGCGCATAAACCCCTTCTTCTACCCGGTGTGAAGCACTGTCAGGAACAAACACACAACAAGAAGATGATGATGGCTGCGACTACGCGAGGAAATCATGCCTTCTGTGTGTACAAATTAGTTTTATTAGTGTGCATAGTTTTATATAACTTAATTTTCTTATTGTGTGTGAACATTTTGAAAAGCAGTCTTATCCAATAAAAAAAAGAAATTCAAGAAATGGTTCAGTTACTTGTTTATTTAAAAGAAAAGCTGTATACAAAAGTGAATGCAATGCAGTGGTTCATACAAAACAGCGAGAGTGCTGCTTGTTCTAGTCATGTGGTTGTGACATCATCGTAAACAAATCCGTTCTACTCATCCAGACGACTTCGCAACGGCGCCGTTGCCAGATTTTTCCACTCTGGAACCCGTTCTCAAAAAATATCATTGTGGGGCACCCAAAACGCCGGTGCCGTGTGGACGCCAGGCCGAAACGATAAACAATTTTATCAGATTCACCTGAATCCGTTGCCGTGTGGACAGGGCCTTAGCTAGACACATTGCTCGAGACGTAATATTGATATCTTTTGGAACATTCTATCAGAACTGTGCTATCTCTGACCTAAGGTTGTGCGTAAATGTTGATATCTGTTAGAACATCTGCTGGTGTGAGGTGTACACGGAGCATTGTGACATGATTGATCCAAGGTTTCACTCACACACACATATAAAACCCCTTGTATACTCTCGTCTCAGGGGGGACTTGTGAATAAAGATTGCAAACTCATGGGGTTCCTGTCTTTCTTTAGCGACTCACCCCCAGACGTCTGGGTGACACGGGAGGACTGATCTCAAGATGGTGAGGGCCAGAGGTGAAGAAAACCTTTCATGGTGTAAGTGGTTAGCATGGTCACCTCACAGCAAGGAGGTTCTGGGTTCGTGGCCGGCGAGGGCCATTCTGTGTGGAGTTTGCATGTTCTCCCCGTGTCTGCGTGGGTTTCCCCCACAGTCCAAAGACATGCAGTTAGGTTAATATGGGACGGCCTTGGGCTGAGGTGCCCTTGAGCGAGGCACCTAACTCCCAACTGCTCCCCGGGCGCTGTTAGCACGGCTGCCCACTGCTCTGGGTATGTGTGTGTGCTCATTGCTCACGTGTGTGTGTGTGTGTGTATGTTCACTGCTTCAGATGGGTTAAATGCAGAGAGGAATTTCACAAATATGTGATGAATAAAGTTGTGCTTTCATTCTTTTCTTTCATGCTGAGGCCTTGGTGGATGCCATGAAATGGTTCTTGCTTTGGCCTGTGGACCTGTCTGGTGTTATCTGGTGTTGGTTAAACAGCTACTTCGAATATGTAACCGTTTCGTCTTTGTCAGAACCACTTCAGTGAAGAGTACAGAATGAATGTCAGAAAGCCCTGAGCATTTAGAGTGTACACATTTAACAGCTGTCATGCCAAATAAAATGGCGACTCTGACTGATATGAGAATGTTGCTGCTTTTGCTAGAGCTTCAGCTGAAGAAGTTAGGCACAATTACAAAAGAAACGTGAAACAAGTATGTGAACGCATTGAAAGTGATTTAATAATTCTTGCCTTACTCTTCTCTTGTTCACTGAATATGAAAAAAAATACTGAATATGAAAACTGATTCCAAGGAACAGACTTCAGAGAGAAAAGCAGCTCCAGCTGACAAACGTATTCATCTATTTAGTAGTGGAGGAGACAAACACGTCATTTTATTTTCTGTTTATTGATCAATTCCAAAGCATGCAGAATGTGTTCAGAAAATGAATGAGAGGGGTGAATTACACGTCACACAAGAGATCTCATCTCATCTCATTATCTCTAGCCGCTTTATCCTGTTCTACAGGGTCGCAGGCAAGCTGGAGCCTATCCCAGCTGACTACGGGTGAAAGGCGGGGTACACCCTGGACAAGTCGCCAGGTCATCACAGGGCTGACACATAGACACAGACAACCATTCACACCTATGGTCAATTTAGAGTCACCAGTTAACCTAACCTGCATGTCTTTGGACTGTGGGGGAAACCGGAGCACCCGGAGGAAACCCACGCGGACACGGGGAGAACATGCAAACTCCGAACAGAAAGGCCCTCGCCGGCCACGGGGCTCGAACCCAGACCTTCTTGCTGTGAGGCGACAGCGCTAACCACTACACCACCGCCCTGTTCTTTTTTCTATGTTCTAAAACTCTTTTCTACGTTCCTTTTTTTTGTTAATAATTATGTATTTTAAACTAACATACTCTAAGCCTGTATGAATAAAAATGAAATTATCATCGTTCATTTTTAACTTAAATAATTATTGCTTAACTGGCCCTTACAGTGGGGCGGCACGGTGGTGTAGTGGTTAGCGCTGTCGCCTCACAGCAAGAAGGTCCGGGTTCGAGCCCCGTGGCTGGCGAGGGCCTTTCTGTGTGGAGTTTGCATGTTCTCCCCGTGTCCGCGTGGGTTTCCTCCGGGTGCTCCGGTTTCCCCCACAGTCCAAAGACATGCAGGTTAGGTTAACTGGTGACTCTAAATTGACCGTAGGTGTGAATGTGAGTGTGAATGGTTGTCTGTGTCTATGTGTCAGCCCTGTGATGACCTGGCGACTTGTCCAGGGTGTACCCCGCCTTTCACCCGTAGTCAGCTGGGATAGGCTCCAGCTTGCCTGTGACCCTGTAGAACAGGATAAAGCGGCTAGAGATAATGAGATGAGATGAGATGAGATGAGATGAGATGAGATGAGATGAGATGAGATGGCCCTTAGTGTCCTTGATTACTAATAATTGGTATCGGCCCAGAAATACAAAAAACAAATTTATCTCAATCCTTAATTTCATCAGATGCAAAAACAACATTATATCGATATTACATATCGGTCATCAGCATCAGCCATTGAAAAACCCCTATCTACTACTACTGACATCCACCATTTCCTACGTTATGCTGCTAAATAATGAAACCCAACAAGCTCATTCACATATTATTAAAGATCACAGAGCGTATATTTTACACATAGTAATATGCTGGTAAATTTAGTGCTGCACTGTGAGCCTCTGAAATTCAAAGTTGCATGACAGAGTCATAGGCCATTCAGTTGGCATAGACAGAAGGTCAATCCTGGGACAGCGAGTTTAACAGAGGACTGCCAATGAAGAGCAGCCAAATGCTGAGCATTCACTGCTCATGTGTACCAAAAAGCATTCAGAGCGTAAGAGTCAATTCAGTGGCAGAAATAAATCTGCAGACGCAAGGATTAACAGTGCATTTCAAGAGAATCAGTGCTGTTTCTCATATGGAAATCTTTAGGTTCGGAGCTCCAGGACGTTCAATCTTCTTAGTTTCAGGACATGCAGTGGGTGAATTTTATGCTTGTGTGTCGAAACAGTCTGAGGATTAGACAAGGTTGCAGTTTACACATCTGCACCTGAGATTATACATCTGTTTAATGAGATCAAGCTTTTAATAATCATAAAATCTTTCATAAAAACATTTTTTTTTCTTTATATGCACACACTGTGTTTGATAGCTATACATCCATGTCCATGTACACTTACTGAGTAGAATGCCCTTCAGGTCAATCTTTTTGGGTCCTAAAAATTCCATAAATGACTGAATGCTTGTTATTGAAGTGTATCTTCGTAATACTAATTTCTCACATAGCTGGAATCACTTCATGGTAGATGCTGGTAGACAATTTTGAGCCCTGTAGGGATTAACTGGCACACGTTCCGGGCCCTTCCATCAGAACACGTGAGAGCCGGGGAGCTACCTTGATAACCGGGAGGGCATGGTGTCCATCCCTGAAAAGTTTCGTTGTGTTGAAAATAGCCATGGGTCAAGCGCCTAATGAATTCATCCATCACATCCGTGAAGGCATCCGTGAGCATCCTTGAGGCACACGTGGGTTACTGTAGCATTTCGTTGCAACCATCAAGCTCAAAATGTTCATGGAACAACATTCTGCAGAAAGTGAAAAGTTTGCTGAGGGGGCGTGGCTTATTTTGTCTTGCTGCTGCAGCTGTGAAAACCGTACATACTGCCATAAGGTTATACGTCGCTATGCGTCATTGCCGCCATAGGTTTTACCTACGTCTTCCGCGGCTACCGTCGCAGCTACCATGGCTTCATTTGCGTATTTACTCCGCCCAAATTTATGCAACAGATCACCTCCAAAATCTGCCAGAATGGCCACATTAGCCCCAGCCACGGTTCTCACAGGTCAACCGGCTATGTGCGACCTTAGCATAAGGGTTTTTTTGGGGGGGAGGGAGATGTCAGGATGAAGAGCAAAATGGAGAATACAAATGTGAAGGCAGTCAATTATTAGCAGCTTCCCTGAATAATCCAAAATATATCACTTTTTGTATAACAATAAATGCCTTATTTCCGTGAACTGGACCACTGCTCTTATTTCTTTTCCTCAGTGTTCCTCAAGCTGTCCTACTCGCAGAAAAGGTTCAACAATCACTAAACACTGGCTCATATTTTATCTTGAATTTCCCATAACTCTTTTTATAGACAAGCAAGTCTACTGAATTAATGGGATAATGGAAATGTGAAGTATGCCCTAATACCCATATCAAGCAACATAGGATGGTTTTAAAAATGGCAAGCAATTACTCAGCTAATGATATCAATGATGGCATCACAAATTATTTCACAAATGATTCAATCTTTCTGAATAAGTCACCAAGATAAACACACCAGTATTGGATACTGCCAAAAACTGAGTCATTCCTTTTGTTCAATTGACGGGCCAGATGATTTTGTTTGATAGGTTTGATTTTAATCAAACCTAGAGTTTTACATAGGTTTCCATTGTATTTTTATCACTCAATATGTTTTCAATTGCATGCCTGGCAAACATACACTATATGGCCAAGAGTTTGTGGACGCCTGACCAACACAATGTGCTTTCTGAACATCCCATTCCAGATTTATTCTCCCCACTGCTATGATAACAACCTGCATTCTTCTGTGAAATTGTTCCCAGAAGGCCTGGTGAACAGTCAGCGTTCCAGTTCATCCCAAAGGTGTTCAGCAGGTTGAGGTCAGGGCTCTGTGCAGGCCACTCAAGTTCTTCCATTCCAACCTTAGCAAACCATGCCTTCATGGATCTTGCTTTGTGCCCAGGGGTACTGTCATACTGGAACAGGTTTGGGCTTTTTAGTTCCAGTGAATGGAAGTTGTAATATTACAGCATACCTAGGCATTCTAAACAATTGTGTGCTTCTAACTTCGTGGCAACAGTTTAGGGAAGAACTACATAAAGGGATGATGGTCAGGTATCTTCATACTTTGACCATATAGTGTTTTTTTTTCTTCATCCCTTGAATTACTGGAACCTTTCAGGAATGATCCATCTCAATCTGTGGATTAGTTGAGACAATGAGTTGAGTGAGTCCTGTTTGAGTTTATGCTGTCTGAGCTGGAGACGTCCATCATTTTACTGCATGCAAAAGTAATATGTGATGGGCTGGGTATAAAAAAAATTATTTTCCTAAACATGGGCATACAAGCATATTAAATATCATGATTAACAGTTCAGTTATTACAGTGGTGTATTAGAGCCATTGTAGGTTAAAATAAATAAATTAATTAAACAAACAGATCAAGCAAGGTAATATTCAGAAAGAAAAAAAAAAACTTTCAGAGAATAAAGTCATACATTTACAAGAAAAAAATCAGATATTCTTCAAGATTATAAAGTCAGAATTTTGTGAGAAGTCAGAGATTCCAAGATTAAGAAATCACAATTTTACAAGGAAAAAAAAAAACAAAACCTCTTAAGCGTCCCGGCTTCCTGGCTGCAGTGCATTCTAGGAAATGTAGTAGAAAATCTCTAAATGCTTCATTCTTTAGGAAAGATTGTGTTTCCTATAACTCTCAGATCAGCCGTTTCAAAGTAACAGAGATTTGGGCAGATGAGAACCATCCACGCACTGAAAGTAACAGGAAACTGCTCTTACACAATAATTATACAAAAACAGCCAAGACAAAAAAGGACTCAGATAAACAAAGCTGTGCACTTTATACATTCATCTCCCATTGCATCCAGGAAGCGCAACAATTAAGCAATAACCCTGGCTTCCCCACTGCAATATATTCTGGGAAATGCTATATATATATATATATATATATACACACACACACACACACACACACACACACAGTGGTCCTTGAAAGTTTGTGAACCCTTTAGAATTTTCTATATTTCTGCATAAATATGACCTAAAACATCATCAGATTTTCACGCAAGTCCTAAAAGTAGATAAAGAGAACCCAGTTAAACAAATGAGACAAAAATATTATACTTGGTCATTTATTTATTGAGGAAAATGATCCAGTATTACATATCTGTGAGTGGCAAAAGTATGTGAACCTCTAGGATTAGCAGTTAATTTGAAGGTGAAATTAGAGTCAGGTGTTTTCAATCAATGGGATGACAATCAGGTGTGAGTGGGCGCCCTGTTTTATTTAAAGAACAGGGATCTATCAAAGTCTGATCTTCACAACACATGTTTATGGAAGTGCATCATGGCACGAACAAAGGACATTTTGAGGACCTCAGAAAAAGCGTTGTTGATGCTCATCAGGCTGGAAAAGGTTACAAAACCATCTCTAAAGAGTTTGGACTCCACCAATCCACAGTCAGACAGATTGTGTACAAATGGAGGAAATTCAAGACCATTGTTACCCTCCCCAGGAGTGGTCAACCAACAAAGATCACTCCAAGAGCAAGGCGTGCAATAGTCGGCGAGGCCACAAAGGACCCCAGGGTAACTTCTAAGCAACTGAAGGCCTCTCTCACATTAACACATTAACTCTCTCTCACAATGTTCATGAGTCCACCATCAGGAGAACACTGAACAACAATGGTGTGCATGGCAGGGTTGCAAGGAGAAAGCCACTGCTCTCCAAAAAGAACATTGCTGCTCGTCTGCAGTTTGCTAAAGATCACGTGGACAAGCCAGAAGGCTATTGGAAAAATGTTTTGTGGATGGATGAGACCAAAATAGAACGTTTTGGTTTAAATGAGAAGCGTTATGTTTGGAGAAAAGAAAACAATGCATTCCAGCATAAGAACCTTATCCCATCTGTGAGATATGGTAGTGGTAGAATCATGGTTTGGGCCTGTTTTGCTGCATCTGGGCCAGGACAGCTTGCAATCATTGATGGAACAATAAATTCTGAATTATACCAGCGAATTCTAAAGGAAAATGTCAGGACATCTGTCCATGAACTGAATCTCAAGAGAAGGTGGGTCATGCAGCAAGACAACGACCCTAAGCACACAAGTCGTTCTACCAAAGAATGGTTAAAGAAGAATAAAGTTAATGTTTTGGAATGGCCAAATGAAAGTCCTGACTTTAATCCAATTGAAATGTTGTGGAAGGATCTGAAGCGAGCAGTTCATGTGAGGAAACCCACCAACATCCCAGAGTTGAAGCTGTTCTGTACGGAGGAATGGGCTAAAATTCCTCCAAGCTGGTGTGCAGGACTGATCAACAGTTACCAGAAATGAATAGTTGCAGTTATTGCTGCACAAGGGGGTCACACCAGATACTGAAAGCAAAGGTTCACATACTTTTGCCATTCACAGAGATGTAATATTGGATCATTTTCCTCAATAAATAAATGACCAAGTATAATATTTTTGTCTCATTTGTTTAACTGGGTTCTCTTTATCTACTTTTAGGACTTGTGTGAAAATCTGATGATGTTTTAGATCATATTTATGCAGAAATATAAAAAATTCTAAACTGTTCATAAACTTTCAAGCACCACTGTGTACACACACACACACATTTTATATATATCATGATCCATAAGGAAAGACTGCATTTCCTATAAGTCTCGGCTTTATACAAGTCTTGAGCCACACAACTTTTCCAATTTTTATCTTAGATATTTGTGATTTCTAATCTCAGAATTTCTGAGTTTTTTTTCTCGCAAATTTATGATTTTACGATCTCAAAGAATATCCGATTTTTTTCTCATAAATTTCTAACTTTAATCTCAGAAATTCTGCAGCTGTTGTTTTTTCGAAATATTACCCCCTCCCTCAGACACACAGATATATATATATATATATATATATATATATATATATATATATATATATATATATAAAATCTACAATGGCCCTAATATGCCGTTGCAATTTTTAGACTGCTCGAGCTGTTTGTTAGACAGCTAAGCCATAGACAGCTGCATGAACATGTTGCATGTTTGAGCAAACCATTCAACTGAACATGAAAACTATTCTACACTGCATCCATACATGTAACGTACTTCTGCTAACTAAGATAAAATAACATGGGTGTGGCAGTGGGGGCGTGGCCAAGCGTCGGTCTGTGACCGGAGGGCGGAGTCAGGGAAGGTAAGTGGCAGAATCACTACACCTGATGTCAGTTAACCTGTGTTTGTGTGTCTTCCCCAGTGACCGCACCCTATATAACGAGAGAGAGAGCAGAGGAAGGGAGCTCTCTCCCCAACCAGATGACTGATGTGTGTGTGCGCGTGTCTGTGTGACTGGGAGACTGAAAAAGCTGAAAATAAAGAGCTTTTTGAAACGCAGTGCCCTCCTGTTTCCCGCCTCCATGTCTGTCTCCCCACCCCGATGAGTGAGCCCCAGAGCAGAGAGAGAGCCCGGACCAGTTTGCTGGTGCTGCGGGGAGCCGGGGCACCTCCATCATCAGTGCTCAGCAATGGAGGTGGGCGCGGTGGCCCGGATCCCTGACATGCCAGGGACCGCCCTCGATCGGCCCAGAGCGTATCGCATACTGGTGAGTGTCCGAGGGGATACGTATCAGGCTTTGGTGGACTCCGGCTGTAATCAGACCTCAATCCACCAAAGCCTGGTGCAAGACGAGGCATTGGGGGGAGCACAAATGGTGAAGGTGTTGTGTGTGCACGGGGATGTTCACAACTACCCTTTAGTGTCATCCACATTCTATTTCGAGGGGAAAATTTAGTGTAAAGGCAGTGGTTAATCCTCGCCTTACCCACTCGATAATTTTGGGGACTGATTGGCCGGGATTTCGGGAGTTAATGACTCATTTAGTGAAGAATGGGTCCTGCCGTAGTTCAGCAGGGGGAGGTCCCAGTGTAGCATTGGCGGGAGCAGCTGTCACAGAGCCGTCTACATCATCTCCGCATCAGAGTGAGGAGCAGCAGGCTTCTCCTCCCTCTCTTGGGGAATCCCTCATGGATTTCCTGTCAGAGCAGTCGTGAGATGAGACTCTGCGGCATGCATTTGACCAAGTGAGAGTAATTGATGGTCAAATGCTCCAGCCAAACGCCACCCCATCCTTCCCCTATTTCTCCATTATGAAAGATAGATTATACCGAGTGACGCAGGACACTCAGACTAAGGAGCCGATCACACAACTTTTGATCCCAAAGAGCCACCGGGAATTGATATTCCAGGTGGCTCACTTTAATCCCATGGCTGGACACTTGGGGCAGGATAAGACACTAGCCCGAATAATGGCCCGGTTCTAGTGGCCAGGGATTCGCGGCGATGTCCGTAGGTGGTGTACGGCATGCCGCGAATGCCAGTTAGTAAATCCAGCGGCCATCCCAAAAGCGCCTTTGCGCCCTCTACCATTAATCGAGACCCTGTTCGAAAGAATTGGGATGGATCTCGTCGGGCCATTAGATCGGTCAACACGAGCGTATCGCTTTATTTTAGTTCTGGTGGACTGTGCAACGCGATACTCGGAAGCAGTGCCTCTTCACAATATCTCAGCACGTAGTATTGCGGAAGCACTCTTCCACGTCATCTCCTGAGTCGGAATCCCCAAAGAGATTCTGTCTGATCAAGGCACTTCGTTTATGTCACGCACACTGTGCGAACTGTATGGGTTACTGGGAATTAAGCCGATCCACACCACCGTTTATCACCCACAAACGGACGGTTTAGTCGAACGGTTCAATCACACCCTCAAGAATATAATTAAAAAGTTTGTACGCGAGGACGCACGCAATTGGGATAAATGGCTCTAACCCCTGTTATTCGCAGTGCGAGAGGTCCCACAAACCTCCACAGGGTTCTCCCCGTTCGAATTATTATATGGGCGTAAGCCGTGCGGCATCCTAGATGTACTGCAGGAAAATTGGAAGGAGGGACCTTCACCGAGCAAAAATGAAATTCAATATGTTATCGACCTGAGTGCAAAACTCCACACACTCACACACCTAACCCAGGAGAATTTGCGGCTGGCCCAAGAACGGCAAATCCGCCTGTAAAAATAGGGGCACACGCCTTAGGGAGTTCGCACGGGGAGATAAAGTACTTGTACTCTTGTCCATGTCGAGCTCCAAATTGATTGCCAAGTGGCAAGGACCCTTTGAGGTCACACGGCGAGTCGGGGACATTGACTATGAGGTGAGGTGAACAGACAGGTGTGGGGTGCTACAGATTTACCACCTCAATCTGCTCAAACTCTGGAACCCCGTGGTGTTGGTGTCGTTGGTTCCAGAGAAGGAGCTGAGGCCGGAGGTTCAAAAGGGAACACTGACATCGCTTACCTCTCTGGTTCCCTGTGGAGACCATCTCTCCCCGACCCAACTCACGGAGGTTGCCCAGTTGCAGACAGAATTTTCGGACGTGTTCTCGCCCCTGCCCGGCCGCACCCGCCTCAAAGAGCACCACATTGAGATGCCCCCGGGGGTGATAGTGCGCAGCCGCTCTTACAGGCTACCCGAACACAAGAAAAAGGTGGTTCGGGAAGAACTTGAGGCCATGCTTGACATGGGCATCGTCAAGGAGTCCCACAGTGATTGGAGCAGCCCGGTGGTCTTGGTTCCCAAGGCCGACGGGTCGGTCCGGTTCTGTGTGGACTATAGAAAAGTCAACATGATGTCTAAATTCGATGCATACCCAATGCCTCGTATTGACGAGTTGCTGGATCGACTAGGCACGGCTTGCTTTTATTCGACACTGGATTTGACAAAGGGTTATTGGCAGATTCCCTTGACTCCACTATCCCGAGAAAAAACGGCCTTTTCCACACCGTTTGGCTTACACCAATTTGTCACACTTCCTTTTGGGCTGTTTGGGGCACCCGCCACGTTCCAGCAGCTTATGGACAGGGTTCTCTGCCCCCACGCCACCTATGCGGCCGCATACTTAGATGACATTATAATCTATAGTAATGACTGGCCGCGGCATCTGCAACACCTGAGGGCTGTCCTTAGGTCGCTGAGGCGAGCGGGTCTCACAGCCAACCCAAAGAAGTGTGCGATTGGGCGGGTGGAAGTACGGTATCTGGGCTTCCACTTGGGCAATGGATAGGTGCGTCCCCAAATTAATAAGACAGCAGCGACTGCGGCCTGCCCGAGGCCCAAGACCAAAAAGGGGGTGAGACAGTTCCTGGGGCTGGCTGGCTACTATCGTAGGTTTATACCTAATTATTCAGACGTCACCAACCCGCTGACTGATCTCACTAAAAAGGGGGCACCAGATCCAGTCCAGTGGATGGAGCAATGCCAGCGGGCTTTCTCTGAGGTGAAGGCTGCACTGTGTCGGGGCCACTGTTACACTCCCCTGACTTTTCTCTCCCCTTTATGTTGCAGACGGACGCATCGGACAGAGGGCTGGGGGCTGTTCTGTCCCAGGAGGTGGAGGGGGAGGATCGCCCCATGCTTTACATCAGCAGAAAGCTGTTGGTGCGTGAGGGCTGCTACAGCACGATAGAGAAGGAGTGCCTCACCATCAAGTGGGCGGTCCTCGCCCTACGCTACTACCTGCTGGGATGCCCTTTCACCCTCTGTTCGGACCACACGCCCCTCCAGTGGCTCCACCGCACGAAGGATGCCAACGCGCAAATCACCCATTGGTATCTGGCACTCCAGCCCTTTAACTTCAAGGTGATCCACAGGCCGGGGGCGCAGCTGGTCGTGGTGGACTTCCTCTCCCGTCAAAGGGGGGGGGGAGTCGGCTGCCCAGCCTGAGTCGGGCGGTGGGGGTATGTGGCAGCGGAGGCATGGTCAAGCGTTGGTCTGTGACCGGAGGGCGGAGTCAGGGAAGGTAAGTGGCAGAATCACTACACCTGATGTCAGTTAACCTGTGTTTGTG
This sequence comes from Neoarius graeffei, assembly GCF_027579695.1. Lineage (NCBI taxonomy): Eukaryota > Metazoa > Chordata > Actinopteri > Siluriformes > Ariidae > Neoarius > Neoarius graeffei. The sequence continues at coordinate 48,196,915 of NC_083572.1, forward strand.
TGTCTTCCCCAGTGACCGCGCCCTATATAACGAGAGAGAGAGCAGAGGAAGGGAGCTCTCTCCCCAACCAGACGACTGATGTGTGTGCGCGTGTCTGTGTGACTGGGAGATTGAAAAAGCTGAAAAGCTGAAAATAAAGAGCTTTTTGAAACTCAGTTCTGGCCTGCCGTACTTCTGTGCTCCACCCACCCGCTCAAAGTCCTACAATGGTTTACTCTAAAGCTTTTTTTTTTCTAAATGCTATCAATAACCAAGATATCTACATTACCAAGTTATGACAAAATATCCCAGATCAGCTTGCTTGTTTTCTGACAGGAAGATGTGTTAAACTGGGAGTAATAATACAAATGGTTGTAAAACTGGTTATTGCTCCTTTACTCAAGGGCCAATGATTATTTTCCAGTTATCAAAACAATACTGTCGGCCTTGGAAGTACTTTTCCCCTTAAATGTTGTATTTTTTAATTATTTGTACTTTTTCAAACTGGAGTCATTTTTCATTGTTCAGATTCCAGCCATAGTTTGTACAGAACACGTCAGTGCTACTTATGGATAAAATTAATGTTTGAAGCACACCCAAACAAACAGAGTCACAGGCAGGTCTGTATAGTGTGCTTGAAGTAAAGGGTTCTCATACCAGAACATGTACCTCATCAGTTTAAAAGAGACTGTGCCTAGAATAAGAGACTCGAGCCAAAACCACCTCATAAAGTACCACTCTAACAAGACCGTTTTGAAATCATGTTTGCATGCTGGTACTTAAATAACCCATGAGGTTCCAAAACATTCACCAGACTAGACTCTCTCAAAACATTTTCTTTGGTCCAGTTTCAGTAAAATGGTAAGGCAAAAGAAAATTACTTCATTGACATTCTTAAACTCATCTCATCTCATCTCATTATCTCTAGCCGCTTTATCCTGTTCTACAGGGTCGCAGGCAAGCTGGAGCATGAAATAAAAAAATATATATTTTTTAACACATTATTTACATTTCTGAAACACCACATCACCTCGAATGGTCACCCCTTCATCTTTTGAAGAATTTATCAAGACTATAAATAATACTATATACATTCTATAAAGAACACCAACCAAAAAAATCTAATTGTGATTTCTCTTAGATACCTAACTGGCAAATCACAATGCACATTTCATTGTGAAAGAAGTGTATAATCTGTAGTTCAGAAAGTGTCTGAGATAACCCAGTTCTAGAAAATTTCTGTCAACAAGTACATTTGATATCAACATGTGCCAAAAGGTTGCTCATGGTTTTGTCAATAGAATGAGACAGGGACCTGAGGCCTGAGGCATATTTGGGACCAATTTCGTTTTTTTTTTTTTTTATATGAAAGTATGTCCCTTTACACACTCATCCAGAAGGGTAATTTTGCACAAGCCATCTGTCTACAGCAGAAAAAAATAAAATAACAAAACGCGTCTGGAAAAATCCCAAGGGAGTCTGGAGCCAGATTGGTGACGTTATCTGCGGAAGCGCGAGCAGGCTGCGAAAGCTTGCGCAGTTTCAGTGCACAGCCTGTGTAGACCAAGCACTCCCATTTCTCTCTCATTGTCCGGTCTTTTGGAAAACGATGAGTACTAATCCCATCAAGATTGGTGTTGCTACACCCTCCTACGATACATCTGTTAACCATTTTAATAATTACGTGATAACGTTGAAGACATTTGCAGAAAACCACCAGGTCGTTTTCTCATAAACAAACCAGCGCTGACGTAGGATTCAGAAGGAGGTGTCCCGCACGTGACGTCACGAAAATCAATGTTTGCTGGGAAATCCAAACGCCAAGTTTTTTCAGAGGCGGACCAATTCGCCTCAAATGGCTTGATTTCAACTGAATTTGTCTGGTCTTATGCAAGGTAAAAACAAATTGCAGAGAATGCAGAATATTACAGATATTTGACCAAAGTTTAATATAAAATAGGAGAATTACATTGATCTTGCTCCTGAATTTACCTGTGATATGCACTTTAAAAGTGAAGTTGTCCTAACTTGCCATCATTCTGTCACTCAGTCTACCAATTTAGCTCCATTTTTGTTTGTTTTTTGACAAATCCAGGTTCTGATATGTTGCTAGACTTTCATCCATCGAAATCCTTGTCTATTAGGGCAGGCATGGTGTGCACATATTCCACACATGCAGACCAGCAAAAATAATAACCACTTATTAACCTCACTTGCTCGGTCTTTACGGGAAAATATCAGACCGAGTTCTTGATAGTACGACAGGACAAAAAGACTGAGGTCTGATATTTTCCCGTAAAGACCGAGCAAGTGAGGTTAATAAGGAGTTTATTATATGGCTTTTTTTATTTCTAAGATTAAAATAGACGGTCATTATAATGAGGCATGATGCTGCTTTCAGTCATATCATATTTGTAATGTAGTTGAGTCACACATGCAGAATAAATGGCTAGGGGTTTTGAAACTGAATTTCTGTTAGCGGTTAGTGGTTTCTGAATGCTCTTCGTTGCTCGTTTCTTGAATAACCCTGTGACTCTTGTTTGTCTTTTGGCAATGTTTTATTCCGTTTTGATTTCCAATTAATTTTTTTTGTCATTTTGTTTCTGATTGTTTTTTGCAACATTGAAAGCTGGTGCCTTGGAAAGAAAGTCAGTAATTGCCCACAGGCATTACGGAAAAATTCTGCCTGCCAAGCAACCAATCAGAGCGCACAGTTTTACCGGAAGTAGCTTGTGCCATATAATAACCGTAAATAAAAGACCGCCACCTGCTTATTTTCCTCTAGAAGTAAACAACATGGCTGTAAGTTTGGTTAGAGCATTCAGGCTCCCTGGGCTGTGTGTTCATTCTTGCTCTGGTAAGAAAAGTCATGCATCAGGACCTTGTATTTGTTCCCAATTAACAATTACTTGCTAAAGGCAAAGTGAATCTCGGTGAATAATAGCCAAGATGAAGTCAAGATTATTATTGTGCATTGATATTCACTGAGCCTGAGGAGGATAATTGTTTTAGTACAATTGGGCAGCATGGTGGTGTACTTGCCTGACAACAAGGTTCTGGGTTCGAGCCCAGTGGCCGGCGAGGGCCTTTCTGTGTGGAGTTTGCATGTTCTCCCCGTGTCTGTGTGGGTTTCCTCTGGGTGCTCCAGTTTCCCCCACAGTCCAAAGACATGCGGTTAGGTTAACATAGAGCAACCTCAGGCTGAACTTGAGCAAGGCACCTAACCCCCAACTACTCCCCAGGTGCTGTAACATAGCTGCCCACTGCTCTGGATATATATGTGTGTGTGTGTGCGCACGCTCATTGCTCACTTTTGTGTGCATGCGTGTGTTCACTGCTTCAGATGGGTTAAATGCAGAGGACGAATTTCACTGTGCTTGAGTGTGCATGTGACAAATTTGTACTTCTACAAATACCCAGGGGATTTTTTTTAAATCGCATAAAAAATCGTTTATTTCAAACTTCAAAAGTGGCATGCAAATGTAATAACAGCACAGCACAGACTTGTGTCACTTATCTATGCTGACTCATAAAAAATACTTTGTTTTGAAATCGAGAAAACAAATCACAATGCCACGTTACCTTTGAATAGTTTTAAATCAAACTTCATAGCATCTTTAGTGCTTTTAGGAACAGCATTTTCTTTCATAATAAAATAATCGGAATCATGTTTATTGGCCAAGTATGTTGACACACACAAGGAATTTGGCTCCAGCAGTTTGTTTATTAAACTTTCACCAAAATCTAAATACAAAAAACAAAAAAAACCCAACCCTGTAATAAATAGAAAAGAAAAGAAAATTATGGTGGCGGTCACACAATAGAACTGGGCCTCAATTAAAGTGAGCTCTATATAGAAAACACAACATAAAATAATTAAATTAATATAACTTATATTCTAACCACATTCACTGGATATGAGCAATCGCACATTGATTGGCTACTCTACTACTAGGCTATCCGCTAAAATACCGTGAGTAGAGAAAAACAAAATGGCGGAGTGCATCAAGTCAGATACAGTATATCACTTTATCAAGTATTTAAAAGAAATAGAAATGGCTAAAAGAATACAGTCCCCCCCCATCCATCCATCCATCCATCATCTGTAGCCGCTTATCCTGTCCTACAGGGTCGCAGGCAAGCTGGAGCCTATCCCAGCTGACTATGGGCGAGAGGCGGGGTACACCCTGGACAAGTCGCCAGGTCATTGCAGGGCTAACACATAGACACAGACAACCATTCACACTCACATTTACGATCAATTTAGAGCCACCAATTAGCCTAACCTGCATGCCTTTAGACTGTGGGGGAAACCGGAGCACCCGGAGGAAACCCACGCAGAACATGCAAACTCCACAAAAAAAGGCCCTTGCCGGCCGCGAACCCAGGACCTTCTTGCTGTGAGGCGACAGTACTAACCACTACACCACCATGCCGTGGATTTCCATGATGTTAAAGGTATTAATATCAAAGACACTGTTAAGAGCATTGGTATAATGAGCAGTTAGCTGAGATTTAAATTGCTTAACAGACCTACAAGAGTATAAAGAAACAGGAAGATTATTCCAGAGCTTAGGCAGTCGATTAAAATAGCTAGTCTGAAAAAGTTTAGTACGGTGTAGAAGAATTAGCAAGTCTAAGGCAGAGCTGTTACAAGTAGTACAAAGTGGAACCTTTGATTTAATAAATTCACTTTATTTTATCTATACACTTTCTATCTTAGAAATATTCCCTATGGACTGGGGTGCCCACAGTTGGTGTCTCTCTAGTGATACAGAAGACGGGAAAAAAAAGTGTGAATATATGTAAGTTATGTATATGTAATATAAGAAAAATGTATATATGTATATGTAATGTACACTATGGACAATATAGACATTACACAATATAATAAATATGCAATCTACAATAACTAGTATAACTGTTATATGGTGGTGGATTGAGCTGTGTCTGAAGGCAGATCTCACCATTGGAAGAGTCACTGGCTACTTATGTGTTTTTCGGTGGCCGACCAGAACAATGCGAGACAGACAAAGACGCCCGACAGTTACCGCATTTCCATTGTGCCACTATGGCTCCAGTAGGTTGTGACTGGATGAAATTCTTTTGGCATGGATGTTTATCCTTGTTCTGTTGGATGTGGTTTTCCTCGAAGGCAGGTAGTCCCTTAGCACACAGAATAGTTCTGTTTCCAGCTGAAGCCTCCCATGTGTCTGGGTTTATGGTACAAGATTTCAAACTTGCTTCTAAAACGTCTTTATAGTTTTTCCTTTGTCTGCCTCTGTTTCAATGGCCCTCCTTCAAGTCACCAAAAAGGAGAAGTTTTGTGATTCGCGTGTCTTCCATGTGTCACTGTCAGTTTGCTGAAGGCAGCGCTCGCCTTACCCAATCTAGCGGAGATCTTGTCATCAGTCGTTGCATTCTGTGACAATATGCCAATGAAGTAGCAAAATTTATCAACCACTTTCAGAGCTGTCCCCTCAATGGTCACAGTAGGTGGGGTGTAGGTCGTGCCAGGTCTTGGCTGCAGCATGACTTCTGTCTTTTTTAGACTAATAGTTAAGCTGAAGCATCTGGCGGCAGTTGCAAATCTGTCTGTGATACTCTGGATGTTGGCTTCTGTGTGGGCAATGAGCACACAATTGTCAGCTAAGAGTAGTTCTCGCACAAGGAGTTCAGACACCCGTGTGACAGCCTTTAGACCCTGAAGACTGAACAGGTTACCCGTCCGGAAGCGGATGAAGACACCCTGAATACAGTTGTGGAATGTGTTGTACAGCATCAATGAAAAGACGATGGCAAATAACAGTGAAGCCATAACACAACCCTGTTTTGTGCCGTTAGTGACTGGAAATGGTTCTGATATTCCAGAGTTTCCTCATACTCAAGCCTTCATTCCCTCATGAAAAGAGCATATGATGCTGATAATCTTTGCTGGACAACCGGTCTTGCATAGAATTTTCTATAGGCCATCTCTGCTGACTGAGTCGAATGCCTTTGTTAGGTCAACAAAAGCCATGAACAGATCCATGTTCTGTTCTCGGCATTTTTCCTGTAGTTGCCGTACAGAAACTATCATGTCCACAGTACCTCTCCCTGGTCGAAAACCACACTGGCTTTCAGGGATTATGTCCTTGGCGATACTGGACATCAGCCTGTTCAGGGTAATGCATGACAGTATCTTCCCGGCAATTGACAACAAGGATATTCCTCTATAATAGTCACACTGAGCACGGTTGCCTTTCCATTTGTACAGCGGCACTATTATGGGATCTTTGAAGTCCTGTGGGACTTGTCCCTCATCCCATATGATTTGGAATGTGCATGTTAGAAGTTGTTTCAGCTTTTCTCCTCCATACCGGAAGACCTCAGGGGCAATGCCATCATTCCCAGGGGACTTTCCCATAGACATTCCCATGAGATAACTTTAGTTGTTTCTGTTCGTGATGGTAGAATGTCTAGTTCATGGTGTGTATGGTACTGAGGTAGGGCATCAATAGTTTCATCAGAAATGGTGGAAGGACGATTGGGGACACTGTCAAAATGCTTGGCGAGCTGGTTAAATATTCCATCAGGCTAGGTAATCAGTTTGGCATTATCTGCACTATGCAGTGGTGTAAATCCGTGAGACTGTGGACCATAGATAGCTTTAAGTCTGCTGTAGAATTTATTTGCATGGTGAGCATCAGCTGCCTGCTGCATCTCTGCAGCTTGAGCTTCCCACCATAAATTTTTTCATCTGACTTTGCATTGTGCCTCTCTCCTGAGCCTCGTATATTTATCTTTCATAGGGGAGCTGTTTTTGTTCTTAAGCCAAGCTGAGTGTGCTGAGTGAAGGTCGTACAACAAAGGTTTAATCTGTGGGTCATTCTCATCAAACCAGTCTCTGTGCTTCCATTTTGCATATCCCAGTACATCAACCGCAGCGTTGTACACCAAGTTGTGGAAAGATGTCCATGCAGATTCTTCATTTATAGGGGCAGGTGAATCAATAAGGAGCATGTTGTCCATATGGTCTACTAGGGTTGTTTGTATGATAGGATCTTTCAGTTTGCCAACATCCACCTTCTTATGAATGACTGCTTGTATCCAATGTATGCGATTCTTCAGCTGGAGCTTCATCTTGCTTCTAACCAGTCTGTGGTCTGACCACTGGATAGAACTTCTGATGGCCTTGGTGTGGGCCATGTCATGCCAGTCACACTACCATATGATGACACAGTCCAACAAATGCCAGTGCTTTGATCTCGAATGCATCAAAGTAGTCTTCCAGTTATTGGCCTGCTGCAAAATGGTGTTCATGATCACCAGTTCATTTGCTGAGCACACTGTTAGTAGAAGAGTGCCGTTTGAATTCTCGTTTCCTACACCATGGTGGCCTATCACTTTGGGTCAAACTGCATAGTTGCACCTAACTCTCGCATTGAAATCACCAAGTACAATAAGTTTGTCCTTCTTTGGAGTTAACTGGATGACTCTGACTTGGTCTTTGTAGAACTTCTCTTTGGCCTCGTCTGAATGAGTCAGAGTTGGAGCATAAGCACTGATGATGGTGGCACACTGGCTGTTTGATAATGTTAGGGAGAGCTTCATCAGTTTATCACTCAAGCCAGTGGGTAGTTCCTCAAGATGGTCTGTGAGAGACATCTTAATAGCAAATCTGACTCCAGCTTCATGCTTTTCACCGTCAGGCCTACCACTTCAGTAGAGTGTGTAGCCAGAACCAGCCTCTACCAAGTGGGATTCTCCAGTAAAGTGAATTTCACTTAGGGCAGCAATATCAATTTTATTTCTTGCTAATTCATGTGTGATAATAGCTGTCCTGCGTGCCAAGGTCTGACCATTATCTGGCAATGTCCTGATGTTCCAGGAGCCAAAAACAAGATTTTTCCATCTAAACTTAATCTTTCTATTTCTACCACAGAATGGATGACCATCCTGCCGTGGCTAGCAGGTAGGTCATAATGGGCAACCTTTGTTTAGAGAACCTTTTCTATCTCCTTCTCCAAGTGCAGACAGCAGTGCCATCCCTAAATAGGGCTGCTCTGACATCCAGGTAGGATATGAACTTTGCTGTTGCCCGTGCAGCAAAAAATGGCCATCACATTCAGACCGCCATGTGTGTGGTTTTGGGGCTGGAGGCTTCCAGTGTCCCCACTTACCCCCGTCACCCCTCCCCCATCGCCACAGGACTTATATCACACCAGTTAATCAGTTTTAGTTGGTCAGTCCACGTCCATGTACCAGCACGAAAGACTAGATTAATGTGAGACAGGCTTGTGCATGTCCTGACCCACACTCTCTTCCCATGGCCTTACTGTGGAAGCAGGTATGGGGACCATAACATGCATCCTGGCAGGTCAGGGTGCAGCAGACTCACCAGAACCTCTGTAAACTTGGGTCCGCTTTTGCAGGTCAAAGTGACCACAGCTGTCTGCAGATGCTGTGCAGTACTGCCACCCCAAAAGCACTGGTACTGTCTTCACCAAAGCCCCGTTGGTCAGCAGTGTTTCATGGTGACCAACGGGGCTTTGGTGAAGACTGTACCGGTGCTTTGGTGGTGGCAGTACTGCACAGCATCTGCAGACAGCTGTGGTCACTTTGACCTGCAAAAGCGGACCCAAGTTTACCGAGGTTCTGGTGAGTCTGCTGCACCCTGACCTGCCAGGATGCAGCAGACTGGTGATGCTGATGGCATGGGAAAAGAAGCTGCTCTTATATCTGGTGGTTCTAGTTTGCAGTGCTCTATAGCGCCTGCTGGAAAGGAGGAGTTGGAAAAGGTTGCCACCAAGATGTAAGGAGTCCTTAAAGTGCATATCACAGGTAAATTCAGGAGCAAGATCAATGTAATTCTCCTATTTTATATTAAACTTTGGTCAAATATCTGTCACATTTTGCATTTTGTGCAATTTTTTTACCTTGCGCAATACCAGAAATATTCAGTTGAAATCAAACCATTTGAGGCAAATTGGTCCTCCTCTGAAAAAAACTTGGCATTTGGATTTCCTGGCAAACGTTGATTTTCGTGACGTCACGTGCGGGGCGCCTCCCTCCGAATCCTACGTCAGCACTGGTTTGTTTATGAGGAAACGACCTGGTGGTTTTCTGCAAATTTCTTCAATGTTATCACGTAATTATTAAAATGGTTAACAGATGTATTGTAGGAGGGTGTAACAACACCAGTCATGATGGGATTAGTACTCATCATTTTCCAAAAGACCGGACAATGAAAGAGAAATGGGAGCGCTTCGTGCAAGGCACCCAGAAGCAGCCGATGACCAACAGAGCCAAGGACCAACAAAATCAGCGATTCACAAGTTGACTGTTGCCAGGGTAAGAAATAAGAGAGACTATACTCTAAATTAGGTGTTCCTGTGTTTGTGTGGTACACAGATAATGTTATTTATTGACACACACAAAAGTAAACAACACGAAAGCGCTGGGTGATAATACACTTACTTAGATTAGATTAGATTAGATTAGATTAGATTAGATTAGATTAGATTAGATAGAACTTTATTGATCCCTTTGGGAGGGTTCCCTCAGGGAAATTAAAAAGATACCATCCACAGCCTGGTAAAAAGCAGCCAAAGTATCTAAGTAGCCTTGCTGTGACAGAGTGAATCCCCTCACATGCAGTGGCTGCATTTGCCCTCGGAGGGATGTAAACACAGATGGTGATGCTAGCAGCTAGCAGTCCACGTTAGCATCTGGTACAAGGTGTGTTAGCCATGTCTCCGTAAAAATAAATAAGCTGCTCTCCCGGTAAATCAGCTGGTTGTTCAGTGCAGATAGCTCATCGACCTTATTCGGCAGCGAGTTCAAATTCCCCATGATTATGGAGGGAATGGATGGTTTGTAGCGCCACTAGCTTAGCCTTTAGCTTAGCCCCAGCTTTGCAGCCCCTGGGTTTCCTCCTCAGCTCAGCCGGGATTGGGGTGTTGTATCCCGGCTCGTCCCACTGTTTTCAGGGCCAGCAGCTCCTCTCTCGAATAAGTGAGAAAACTGGCTCCTGGTTGCGTGTTAAAGTTAAAAATATCCATAGGATATGAAGAAAAACACACTATGTCTTCATAAGAACAGCAGAAAAGTAAAAAGGTGGAAAAAAAGAGGTTTAAAGAGCTAAGACACCATTTATCAGCCACCTATAATGCAGTCCTTGGCACACTTCCCAGACAACTGAATGCACACCAAACCCCAGCTGTTTCAGTGACTCACAGGAGGACAGAGAGAACCAACAACCTATTGATCACCCCAACAACTCTCTAGGCCGTTCACACCCAGCCCCCAGTGACCCACACCAACAGGATGACTCAACAACACCTTAGGTGGTGTTTACATTAGACTGTATCCGTATCGTTGTCGTTGCGGATGCACTGTCCGTGCACATTAAAACGCCAGGAAACGACTCCACAGGCGGAACAGTTTGAATCCGCCAGGGCCCACGTATTCAACCCAGTACGTATCTGATCCGGTGCTGTGTAAACATTGAGGAATGAGGATACGCAGTGCTGAGCTCTAGCTGACGTTGTCATTGGACAACGTCACTGTGACATCCACCTTCCTGATTCGCTGGCGTTGGTCATGCCACGTTGGTCATGTGACGCGACTGCTGAAAAACCTTCTCCTCTTTAGTCCCAATGACACGGCGTCCCTGATTTCCATAAAGAACTTCAAATTTTGATTCTTATGCTCTCTCACACTCTCTCGCTCGCTTGCTCTCTCTTTCTCTCTCTCTCTCACACTCTCTTGCTCACTCTCTCTCTCTCTCACTCGCTCACTCAATCTCTCACGCACTTTATGTGCTTGCAAGTGGTGAGTGACTTGCGCATGCCCGATATGCACTGGGATCATGTGACGTGCCGTCTAATTAGTCATGTGATTAGCGTATCCGTGTATTGGCGTTGCTGTGTGCACGGGGAACGGTTTTGTTGCGGGCACAGAAATTTTGTGTGTGTACGCGAATCGTTTTAAAAACGTTAATCTGATGATCCGCTGATTCGAAATAATGTAAACAGGGCCTTAGGATTGCTTTTCATCCATGAGAGGATAAATACCTGATACTCCCTATTAGTCAGACAGAACTGAAGAAGCCTTTCGGATGAGAGGTGAAACGTCTTCAAGAATCTTCAAGCAAGTCCAGTTGCTCTCTTTTACCACCCACAGTTTACTATGACCTGGATGACTGAGAATCTTCATAGACACTCCAATCAGTACAGTCAAAACAGTCTTGCGGTTTGTGTTTTGCCTCACTGATCCATTTCTTCACAGTTTTCACCACAGGTTTTGCAGAGTTTAATTTCTGCCTGTAGGTTGGGATGAGATGGACTAAGCAGCAATCAGAGAGCCCCAAAGCTGCCTGGGGAAGAGCGATATGCATTCTTTAGAGTCGTGTAGCAGTGATTCAGGATGTTATTATCTCTGGTGGGACAATTAATATGCTGTATATATTTTGGTAGATCCAGGTTTAACTTTGGCCTGTTAAAGTCCCCAGGAAATATGAAAAGTGCATCTGTGTGTTTTTGTTCCCAGCTGGCTAGCTGATTAGCCAGAGTTTGCTCATCATCTGCACTAGCCTGGGGTGGGATGTAAACACCAACCAGGATGAAGGATAATGAATAAAATGGCTTGCAATTAAGGAACAATAACTCCAAATTCAGGCTGCAGTATTTACTAAGCACTGTGACATCTGTACACCAACCATCATTTACAGTTAGGTCCATATATATTTGGACACTGACACAAATTTTGTTTTTTTACCTGTTTACTGAAACATATTCAAGTTTTCAAGCATTCTTAACATGTGCCACCCTGTTTTTAAAGGGACCAAAAGTAATTGGACAATTGACTCAAAGGCTATTTCATGGACAGGTGTGGGCAATTCCTTCGTTATGTCATTCTCAATTAAGCAGATAAAAGGCCTGGAGTTGATTTGAGGTGTGGTGCTTGCATTTGGAAGATTTTGCTGTGAAGAAAACATGCAGTCAAAGGAGCTCTCCATGCAGGTGAAACAAGCCATCCTCAAGCTGCGAAAACAGAAAAAACCCATCCGAGAAATTGCTACAATATTAGGAGTGGCAAAATCTACAGTTTGGTACATCCTGAGAAAGAAAGAAAGCACTGGTGAACTCATCAATGCAAAAAGACCTGGACACCCACAGAAGACAACAGTGGTGGAGGATCGCAGAATGATTTCCATGGTGAAGAGAAACCCCTTCACAACAGCCAACCAAGTGAACAACACTCTCCAGGAGGTAGGCGTATCAATATCCAAATCTACCATAAAGAGAAGACTGCATGAAAGTAAATACAGAGGGATCACTGCACGGTGCGAGCCACTCATAAGCCTCAAGAATAAAAAGGCTAGATTGGACTTTGCTAAAAAACATCTAAAAAAGCCAGCACAGTTCTGGAAGAACATTCTTTGGACAGATGAAACCAAGATCAACCTCTACCAGAATGATGGAAAGAAAAGAGTATGGCGAAGGTGTGGTACAGCTCATGATCCAAAGCATACCACATCATCTGTAAAACACGGCGGAGGCAGTGTGATGGCTTGGGCATGCATGGCTGCCAGTGGCACTGGGTCACTAGTGTTTATTGATTATGTGACGCAGGACAAAAGCAGCCGGATGAATTCTGAGGTATTCAGAGACATACTGTGTGCTCAAATCCAGCCAAATGCAGCCAAACTGATTGGTCGGCGTTTCATAATACAGATGGACAATGACCCAAAACATAAAGTCAAAGCAACCCAGGAGTTTATTAAAGCAAAGAAGTGGAATATTCTTGAATGGCCAAGTCAGTCACCTGATCTCAACCCAATTGAGCATGAATTTCACTTGTTAAAGACTACACTTCAGACAGAAAGGCCCACAAACAAACAGCAACTGAAAACTGCTGCAGTAAAGGCCTGGCAGAGCATTAAAAAGGAGGAAACACAGCATCTGGTGATGTCCATGAGTTCAAGGCTTCAGGCAGTCATTGCCAACAAAGGGTTTTCAGCCAAGTATTAGAAATGAACATTTTATTTACAATTATTTAATTTGTCCAATTACTTTTGAGCCCCTGAAATGAAGGGATTGTGTTTAAAAAATGCTTTAGATCCTCACATTTTTATGCAATCATTTTGTTCAACCCACTGAATTAAAGCTGAAAGTCTGAACTTCAACTGCATCTGAATTGTTTTGTTCAAAATCCATTGTGGTAATGTACAGAACCAAAATTAGAAAAATGTTGTCTCTGTCCAAATATTTATGGACCTAACTGTATGTAGAAGCAAATTCTGCTGCCTCTCTTTGTCCTCGATAGCTCTGCTATGCAATCCCCTTGGCATAAGTCAAAACCCGTGAGCAATTGGCCACTGTCGGGGACTGAATCACCAAGTCAGGTGTCAATGAAACAGAGGGCAGCAGGACGTACAAAGTCCTTGTTCATTCTGTTCAGAAGAAACAGCTCATCCATTTTGTTGGGCAGGGAGCAAAGCTTCACCAGGTGGATTGATGAAAGCGGAGTTCTAAAACCCTGCATGCAGAGTTTCACAAGCGCACTGGCCCATTTACCCCTTCTGCATCTCCTCCATGTCCCATAGAGCGCCGCTCCTCCAACTAAAATTTCCTTAAGAAAACTTCCAGTGTTTGTGAAATTAGGTGAAAAGTTATCTGGAGTGTACTGCCTGATGTTAAGCAGTTCTTCTCTGGTGTAAGTGATTGGGTTTGAATTGCCGGACATACAGAGAATAAACAGAAACAAACAAAATGCTAGAGAGCGCAGTGCCGAGGCTGCCATCTGCAGTACCATCTTGTTGACCTTGTAATTATTTTCTCACTTACAGTGACGAAGTGGTTGGCCACCATTTTGCTATGTCGCTCAAGGTGATTATCAAGAAATAAGCGGAATTTCTTGACCAATCAGCGTGCATGATTTTCTATAATCACCTGCGTATTTATATTAATAAACAATATTGTAGATTCTCATTTTCCACAGATGAGGTTTCATGCAAGCATAGGAGCTGGCACACATTCTTGGAACCAGAGAAAACGTATTTGTAAAACAATCCATTACTCACTGCTGGTCCCATATCAGTATAATTTTAGTGCTGGATCTAAAGCAATTCTGGTATTGCAGTGGAAAAGCACAGAACAGGTTTCAGATAAGACTGTCGTTAGAAAAGCACAATAGGAGGACCTTTACGAATCTATTTGTCTCTCAGTGTTTCAGAGAACTGCCATAAAAGTCAGAGTTCACAATTATTTTAATTGCTCAACATGTCATTCATTTGTCACCTTTACCGCTAGGCTAATTTATCCTGCAGTTCTTTTCAGTGCCCCTGATTAGTTCTTACACATGTAATTGTTGGTATTTTACCTTACATGTTATTGATATTACTATGTCGTTGAATATATGCTATTACTACATCCATAATAAATATCTCATCTCATTATCTCTAGCCGCTTTATCCTTCTACAGGGTCGCAGGCAAGCTGGAGCCTATCCCAGCTGACTACGGGCGAAAGGCGGGGTACACCCTGGACAAGTCACCAGGTCATCACAGGGCTGACACATAGACACAGACAACCATTCACACTCACATTCACACCTACGGTCAATTTAGAGCCACCAGTTAACCTAACCTGCATGTCTTTGGGCTGTGGGGGAAACCGGAGCACCCGGAGGAAACCCACGCGGACACTGGGAGAACATGCAAACTCCACACAGAAAGGCCCTCGCCGGCCACGGGGCTCAAACCCGGACCTTCTTGCTGTGAGGCGACAGCGCTAACCACTACACCACCGTGCCGCCCATAATAAATATTAAATATGTAATTATTCACTACTCCTTGGGTATTGAGTAGTTACACGTTGTTGAACTTAATCGATACACAGAGCTATCTATGGAGGCTTGATGACCACTAGTCTGAAAGATTGCAATAGGACCACACCTGCTGTGTAAATATTGAGCATTATCACTCCAGTACTACAGAGCTAATTATAATGCTGTTTCATGCTGGGACATTGCAATTACGTACACCCAGGTAGTCCTGATGGCCATAACTAATCATAGGCACTTCTGAATCCCTTTATCAAACCTATGCAGTCCTGTTGTTATCCACTTCATTTACATGTATCTTGCAATTTTATAAGAATTATTTTTATATAATACCGTACATTATAAACAATGGGTTCCATCATGGTTTCAATACAGTGGAGTGCCGTTATAATATGGATCGCTATTACATGAAAACCGTTGTGACACGGTCAGCTCATGGCTCTCAAAATTTAAATTTATCTTTATGCAGTTGCATTCGAGAACTCAACAATCTCAGACTCGGAAGAAGTGTTACTTGAAAACGCGTTAAGACGGTTTGAACGCAACAGTACTTCTGCGGCAAATGACACGCATCTACGAAAAATGCTTCATTTCGCCCGACTACAGGCTCGCACGAGATTTCAACAAACGAATGTTGCAGACTTTTTCAGTAAAACCAAGGACTAAAATGTGCTGCATTATGCGCTATGCCTGAACTGTGCTTGTTGCGCGATAATCATTGTTCTATTCTTTGAACACTTCTCGTTTACTTGTTATTACATGCAGTTAATTATTCCATGATTGTCCATACTCTTCTCACTGCTACTGTAATTTTATAATGACTTATAATTGACTCGGCCGTGCTACTGTGCTGTATAGAATGATGCTTACAATTGTTTAGAGCAGGCCAAAACTTGTATTTTTAATATCTTGCAATGCAAACATAGGATGTCGCGATAGAAAAAAAACAAGTTTTGTAAATAATGTATTTTAATATATGCATATACATTTAAATAATATTTATTTAAATAACATACATAAGCATCCATTGCTCTAATCCAGGACAGGTGCATGTTATCAGTCTTTGAGGTGCACGCTGCTTAGAGTGCGGAAGCGTGTGAGTGAGAGTTCGAAGTGCGCCAAGCGCGAGCTCACGCGGATGTAACAGGCAGCAAAATATTTTATTACATATTATTTGTTACATTGACAGTCAACGATTAAAAGAAAAATGAATTATTGGCATGGTAAAAATGATTGTAGTCCTTGCAGTTTCTTTGTCGGATATCTTCAGGGAACTGGTTTATCTCAAAAATAAAGCTCAACGAATGTTTTCTACTCGAGCCATGGCAGATTTTCCATACCGTTATAACACGGATTCACTCATAACATGGTCAGATTCTTTGGTTCCCAACTACCGTGTTATAACAGTGTTCCACTGTATATTGATTTATCCTTTAGTACCAAAGAACGGGTGACACCCTACCAACACAACCTCAGGATAGGGGTCGACCGATAATCGGCCTGGCTGATATATCGGGCCGATATTCTGCATTTTTAGGGTTATCGGTATCGGCCATAATTTCCACCGATATGCCGATAACATGCCTTTTTGCAGCCATTTCGTTCCTAACGCGACTGTCACTGCACGTCCTTTCCTGCACTCGCCTCTCTGAGTTCAAGAACACGGTCCCGACCACCACAACATCTGATTTGTTTGGCACAAGAGATATAGCCAATCGACACGTGTAGCTAAACGCTGTGAATTGTTTCAAGGTGGCCGTACGGGCACTCGGGCAGAAGCGGCACAAGGGATACAGCCAATCAACATGCGTAGCTAAACGCTGTGAACTGTTTCAAGGCGGCCGTATGGGCACTCGGGCAGAAGCAGATCCCACTTCAAGGTAAGGACACGCTGCTTTTGCCGCAATAAGTCACAAACACACAAGTTGCAAAAGCACATCATTATATGTTTACATTCTTCAT
Source organism: Neoarius graeffei (assembly GCF_027579695.1). Lineage (NCBI taxonomy): Eukaryota > Metazoa > Chordata > Actinopteri > Siluriformes > Ariidae > Neoarius > Neoarius graeffei. Next base: position 48,213,684 of record NC_083572.1, read on the forward strand.
CTACTACTCGTTAAAATTGTCCATTTGCATCTGTGTAGCCAGGCAAACTTAGCTTACGGAAGGAAGCACTTGAATTAGCCTACAACCAACTAGTCTCGCTGAAACTACATGTAATGTTGTCCATAGTAAGCAGTCCCCAGCATAACGTAGGCTGAAGTCATTTTTAAATCCCCGTCTGGAAACGTTGTGAATGTGTCAGTAGTTCTACTCGAACAGTAGAATGACAGCCATACAGAGAGGTGGTCAAGGGAAGACGAAATAAAACGCATCATTTGTGTTCTGTAGGCTAGCGCAAGCCTACTGGCTATTTGTTATGGTGATGAGTAAACTTCATGACGTGACACATGCTCAAAAAGCGCATTGCACTTGTATATGTTAGGTAACTTTATAAAGCGCTATTTGAACATTTAAACAAGCCAGGTGTGATATGGTGCTTTATTTCTCATTTTATTCTAACTAATGTTTGACTTTATTGTACAAATGCTGCTGGCATCTCCCTGCACAAAATTTCATGTTCAATTTTACAATTAAACATACATTTCATGGATATGAAGGTCTGTGTCAGTGTGTGCTATGTTTAATTTCATGTGAATTATAATGTTTACATTTATCGGTTGCACATATCGGTTATCGGCATCCCAATTCCATAATAATCGGTATCGGCCCTGAAAAAAAACATATCGGTCGATCCCTACCTCAGGATGTCCACATTGGGTCTGGTTCTGGAAACTACAGTAACTTAGCCTTTTTTTTCCTTCCAGAGGACAATCCTCACTGGCAACAGACTTGTACTATGTTTTTGTTATCAACAAAATGAGCAACATATCAGGCAAATGTCAGGCAAAACTATTTAATGAGCATTTGTTAGGTTTTGATCTGTCTGTACCGAAGGAGATTGAACTGACAAAGTATGATCTAGGAATGTAGACCTCTGACACCTAAGAAATTCTGCCTCACGGACATCCAGGAGATTCTGCCTCTCAGGTCGATCTGGAGCAACTAGTCACTGGTTTTAACTAGTCAGTTTTAACAAGGCCTGGGTTTATTGGTATCAGTGAGATTGCTTCTGCAGCGATTTTTCCAGGCCTGGACCTGATCTGATAAAACACCTGACCAATCAGGTAATTGTTTACATGGGACATTGTCTGAGCACGTGCTATTTTTCCCGGGCATCTTTGTACAGCCTTGTTGCATCCTGAAGTCACGGAATTCGGATTCACAGAAAATAAAAAATATAATCCAAAGCACAGATCTTTAACTCACGGATATGTGATTTTCCATGAAATATCAATCGTAAATTAATAAAGCAAACATATAAATGAAGGTAAGATATTTTAATTATGAACTTTGGCAGTCAAAACATTTAATTGTTTTAGATGTCTTCATTTTTTATCCATGATGCATCATCCGTATGAAATCCATAACCAATCTGTAATGTGCTGAAACGTCCATGACCAATCTGTAAATTATTAGCATCTGTGATGCATCCGTATTAAAATCCATAACCACTCTGTATTTTGTATCCTTTTTTTATATATTTCTGTAGTCCATGACCTATCTGTATTTTGTCAACCACCAGAGTATGTGCATGGGTTGTTCTGAAGTCCGAGCTGTACAGTATGACCCAGAATAATGTGATATTACTTGGAAAAAAACTTCCATGACTATTCCTAAATTGCATGCATTTATTTACCTGTGTGGCAGGACCAACCGAGATTATAGTTGTGATTATTATAGCTGTGGTGTGACTGCTCCAGACTGGAACTAAATTCAGGCACAGGTATAGTCATAGTTATAGGTATAGTTATTGGTGTTGTGGGACCAAGCCATTAGGTGTCAGAGGTCTGCATTCCTAGATCATACTTTGTCAATTCAACCTCCTTTTGGTACAGACAGATCAAAACCTAACAGCGTTAAAAAATATAACCCAGGGTTTGGCCTCCCATAAACAAGGTAAGACAATATTGACTCTTTCTCCAGAAGAAACATGACTAAGATTAGTCCTATAAAACAGAATGTGTTTTGGCATGTTGTGCATCTTAATGTACTGTATACATTAAGATCTCACCCCAGTGTTCCCAAAAATCAAGCAATATGCAGTACAAATAACAGAAATATTAAAGAATAACATCAACCCTGGTTCATGTCATCACTCTGAAGCAAGCAAACAAGGGGTTGGGATCATAGTACATACATGTATATGCTTTAGTGATGTTTGCACAACCACACTGTCACAGACTGGTTCACATAAAACCAGATATGGCCACTGCCCTTACCTATCAGAAGTAGTTCTTGTTTGTTGACACACTCTGAACATTGACCCTCAGGAAAGCAACATCCTTTTTGTCAAACACAGTTGCAGTGCCACCATCAGCATAGCACTCATGCATCAACTATAAATATTTATCTATTCATTTATTTATTCATAGTACCAGCTTGGTGCATACACTATTATGCGCCAAATTAGAAAAGTTGAAGAATTAGTGAAGATACACTGTCTTCACTAATTCTTCAACTTTTAGACTTTTGGCTTTGTTATTTATTAAAGTAATTCCAGTTCCTGTGTGGAGATAAACCACATGGTGTCCAATGTCTTGAACAGTATCCAAGCAGTGGCCTGTCTCTTTATATAGGTCACAGTCAACAGAAAAGGTCTCAGACTGACATACATAGGTCATCTGCTACATTCTCAGAACATAAAGTACATCATTGTGCCTTTAGGGGTACAACGGTTCATCACTGGGGCAGTACCCTCTAAAGTATTTATTTATACCCTTTATATACTACTTGGGAACATAAATGTACCTTTTTGGCCCGAAAAAGGTACACATAGTTACCCTGAGGTCCAATAATGAGCCCTAGGAGGTACATTCGTGTAGATTATACCTTGGGGGACAGAAATGGACTCCTACTGTACCCCAATTTCTGACAGTGTATAATTTCATTACAAATCTTAATGTCCAACAGCCCTGCTGTCAGGAGGATAAAACTGGGTAAAGGTGTCCTTGGCCCAAGCTGGGTGGGGGGGTCTATGGGATCCACTGATTAGTGGAGTAGCCTATTCGTCAAAATATATTCATAAAACCAAACTGGCCTGGGTCCAGTCAATATACATGGCAGGCCTGAAGTCAACTAAATTTCAAGAAAAAATAATAATAAGCACCCTGAATATAATTGTTTATCATCAATGTAATCCTTAGTTGTGCAAAATATTTATTTTACGATAAAATTCTTTAAATTCTGAGTTGACTTTTTTGGTTTAAACAACAATTTGGTCCACTTCTGCTTTTCAACAGCATATTATCAACAATGTTGTTCGCCTGCCAACTAACAGTGACGCCAGTGGGAGTTCAATTCTATCTCAAGAGACTGATCTAGCAGTGCTTTAATCCTTTACTCTGTCCAGCTCTCTCAGCTCCTTATCTGTTCACTCTGCTCAAAAAAAAAAAAAAGTGGTAGGCATATCAGGTGAAAATTCAAATTTAATCCAAATTGCTTGAAACTGTCTGTCCATTCATTCATCCATCCATCCATCCATCCATCCATCTTCTACCGCTTATCTGGATCCGGGTCACGGGGGTAGCAGCCTAAGCAGAGCAGCCTAGATTTCCCTCTGCTTGAAATTGCTGTCACTGAATTCAGAATTGAATGCTAAACAACATACTTTTTACAGAATTAAAATGTTGATCCGCTCTTGAGATATTACCAATCAAAAACTGAAAAAACGGCTTCATTTTTAGAAATCTGCCCCAATATTCTGTATGAGGATAACATGGTCAAAAATGGGCCTCATTAATGAATGAGATCAAATGTTTTTTTCTTCATAACTTTTTTTATTTTTCAGAATATCGACACGGAAATTGGCAGGTACATAGATGGTTGTATACTGAATACAAAGTTTGAAAAATTAGTAAAAACCAATTATGCAAATTATTTTTTAATTAGTATTAATTATGCTAATTATGCCAAAAATACATTTAATCAGTACACTCTCTTCAAAGTTTCACCAAATGTCTTTATTTGTGCAATATAAAGCTGATCTTAATTCTCAATTATACATCACAAAGAAGATGTTAATTATAAAATATGCACAAATAAGCATTGAATGTCATTCACATCTACCATTCTCTATCAAAATAAAAAAAGTAATAAAAGATTATTTCTAATACCCTCTTTGCGCTCTGTAGGCCTTTGTATTTCTCCAAAGTAGGGCCTTAATAGTGTTTATATTAAAGAATATAAATTATTTCGATTAATATTCACAGCTTTCAAGGTGAACCTCGAAAAAACTGAGCCACATCCAATAAACAATTCCAATTAACTGAACTGAAATTGACACTCATGTTTCTGACTTTCGTTTTTTTTTAATCTCATTCCGACCACTAAGAGCTCATTATTTTTCATCAAAACAACTGCAGTTATATTCTAAAATAGTCATTAATTTACATGAATCAGTTTGATTTGTAAAAATAAGTAGGTAAAGCTATGAAAACTCACTTCAAAGTCTCCCATGAATCATAACATCAAAACTAGCTGATGGAAAATTTTGCTGAATAATTCATCAGAAACAGTGAGAACTAGAGAAGATCCCTATAAAAGTTATCTGATTGATATTCATGAGTAATCCAGTAAGAAACCGATCAGAAAAGAGAGAGAGAGAGAGAGAGAAAGCCTGACCGCTTTCCCGTGACTCAAAAAGCACCGGCAGTTTCCCAACGTCACATGAGCAGAGTTTTTACTCTGTTGTACCAACTTCAACCTGCTGTTACTCCCAAAGTACTGAACAGATCTTAATGAGAGAAATTTCTTTGGAAAGCAGAGATAAGCTTTTTAATTATCTCATCTCATCTCATTATCTCTAGCCGCTTTATCCTTCTACAGGGTCGCAGGCAAGCTGGAGCCTATCCCAGCTGACTACGGGCGAAAGGCGGGGTACACCCTGGACAAGTCGCCAGGTCATCACAGGGCTGACACATAGACACAGGCAACCATTCACACTCACATTCACACCTACGGTCAATTTAGAGTCACCAGTTAACCTAACCTGCATGTCTTTGGACTGTGGGGGAAACCGGAGCACCCGGAGGAAACCCACGCGGACACGGGGAGAACATGCAAACTCCACACAGAAAGGCCCTCGCCAGCCCCGGGGCTCGAACCCAGGACCTTCTTGCTGTGAGGCGACAGCGCTAACCACTACACCACCGTGCCGCCCTTTTTAATTATAGTATTCAATATAGAAATTATTCAAGAGTTAAGTAATGACAGATTTGGAAACTCAGATGAGCATCTGCATGCACAGTTTTCACAGCACAGCCAACGAGCCTCTGATATACCTACAAAGGGTTCCAAGGCTTCAGTTTCCATCTTAATACCACCATCCTCAATCAGCAGCATTGCACTAGTCATCTTGAATATGTTTTTGTAACTCAGCACTCGTCTACATTTTTGTAGCTCAGTTTTTGTAACTGCTTCATGCACAATACTGCCAAAAGTATGTCCAAACTTGACCATCACACCAACATACAGAAGTGTGTAAAAGTCTTAAGCGCATGTCAAGAAATGCTGTCGACCACAAATGGCTTAAAAATGATGAAATGAAATGATTCAACATTAAAAAAAATAATATGAAGAGCAGTAACCCATAATAAATGAAACAGTCAATATTTGGTGTAAGACGACCCTTTGCTTTAAAAAAAAAAAAATAGTCTCAGGTACAATAAGTGCAGTTTTATAAGGAAATGAGCTGGAGGTTTTACTGAGCATCTTACAGAACCAGCCTCAGTTCTTCTGGACACTTTGACTGTCACACTCACTTCTTAATTTTGCAACAAAACCCAGCAGCCTTCATTATGTTTTCTTTTTTCATCTGAAAAGTGCTCTCTTATGGAATATGCTGCTCAGATACAAACATTTTTTTGCAACATTTAATTTTGTGCTGGAAAATGAATGTTTGGACTCTAAAATGTTTTTGTACCGACTTGATAACGTAGAAGTCATCAAATAGAAATCGATAACAGTTTGTACAACCCCGATTCCAAAAAAGTTGGGACAAAGTACAAATTGTAAATAAAAATGGAATGTAATGATGTGGAAGTTTCAAAATTCCATATTTTATTCAGAATAGAACATAGATGACATATCAAATGTTTAAACTGAGAAAATGTATCATTTAAAGAGAAAAATTAGGCGATTTTAAATTTCATGACAACAACACATCTCAAAAAAGTTGGGACAAGGCCATGTTTACCACTGTGAGACATCCCCTTTTCTCTTTACAACAGTCTGTAAACGTCTGGGGACTGAGGAGACAAGTTGCTCAAGTTTAGGAATAGGAATGTTAACCCATTCTTGTCTAATGTAGGATTCCAGTTGCTCAACTCTCTTAGGTCTTTTTTGTCGTATCTTCCGTTTTATGATGCGCCAAATGTTTTCTATGGGTGAAAGATCTGGACTGCAGGCTGGCCAGTTCAGTACCCGGACCCTTCTTCTACACAGCCATGATGCTGTAATTGATGCAGTATGTGGTTTGGCATTGTCATGTTGGAAAATGCAAGGTCTTCCCTGAAAGAGACGTCGTCTGGATGGGAGCATATGTTGCTCTAGAATCTGGATATACCTTTCAGCATTGATGGCGTCTTTCCAGATGTGTAAGCTGCCCATGCCAGACGCACTAATGCAACCCCATACCGTCAGAGATGCAGGCTTCTGAACTGAGCACTGATAACAACTTGGGTCGTCCTTCTCCTCTTTAGTCCGAATGACACGGCGTCCCTGATTTCCATAAAGAACTTCAAATTTTGATTCGTCTGACCACAGAACAGTTTTCCACTTTGCCACAGTCCATTTTAAATGAGCCTTGGCCCAGAGAAGACGTCTGCGCTTCTGGATCATGTTTACATACGGCTTCTTCTTTGAACTATAGAGTTTTAGCTGGCAACGGCGGATGGCACGGTGAATTGTGTTCACAGATAATGTTCTCTGGAAATATTCCTGAGCCCATTTTGTGATTTCCATTATAGAAGCATGCCTGTATGTGATGCAGTGCCGTCTAAGGGCCCGAAGATCACGGGCACCCAGTATGGTTTTCCGGCCTTGACCCTTACGCACAGAGATTCTTCCAGATTCTCTGAATCTTTTGATGATATTATGCACTGTAGATGATATGTTCAAACTCTTTGCAATTTTACACTGTCGAACTCCTTTCTGATATTGCTCCACTATTTGTTGGTGCAGAATTAGGGGGATTGGTGATCCTCTTCCCATCTTTACTTCTGAGAGCCGCTGCCACTCCAAGATGCTCTTTTTATACCCAGTCATGTTAATGACCTATTGCCAATTGACCTTATGAGTTGCAATTTGGTCCTCCAGCTGTTCCTTTTTCGTACCTTTAACTTTTCCAGCCTCTTATTGCCCCGTCCCAACTTTTTTGAGATGTGTTGCTGTCATGAAATTTCAAATGAGCCAATATTTGGCATGAAATTTCAAAATGTCTCACTTTCGACATTTGATATGTTGTCTATGTTCTATTGTGAATACAATATCAGTTTTTGAGATTTGTAAATTATTGCACTCCGTTTTTATTTACAATGTGTACTTTGTCCCAACTTTTTTGGAATCAGGGTTGTATGAAAAAAAAATAGGTTGCCTCAGACTTTTGCACAGTACTGTACGTCCATTCCAAAACCATGGACATTCACATGTAATTTGTTCCTGCATTTGCTTGTGGCCTCTTCTGGGAAGGCTTTCCACTTGATTTTGGAGCGTGGCTGTGTGGATTTTTGCTCATTCAGCAACAAGAACATTAGTGAGATCAGGCACTGATGTCAAGTGAGAAGGCCTGGCACGCAGTCAGCAATGGGGTAGAGGTCAGGACTTGGGCCACCCAAGTTCTTCCACATCAACCTTAGTAATCTATGTCTTTGTAAGTTATTGTGACATGATTAAACAGCATCGCAGTGAAGGAAAATCTTAAAGTGCATATCCTGGACCAATTTTGTGTCTTTTTATATGAAAGTATGTCCCTTTACGCACTCATCCGGAAGGGTAATTTTGCACAAGGCCATCTGTCTACAGCAGAAAAAAATAAAATAACAAAACATGTCTGGAAAAATCCCAAGGGAGTCTGGAGCCAGATTCGTGACGTCACCTGCGGAAGTGCCAGCAGGCTGAGAGACCCTGCATGGATTCAGTGCACAGCCTGTGTAGACCAAGTTTAGCAGCTAGCGATTTTGCATTGAAATATGGAATTGTCGCCTGAGCTTCTAAACCCATGGATTCATGTATCAATGCTCATCTATCTACTGCTACATAAATCATATTTTTTCTAATCGCTATTATGTATTTATGTATTTCTTCATTTAGAAGAGTACTGGCTACTGTAGGAGAAAGATTTCATAAGCTGCACGCATGGAATCGGCTAAGCAGGGTTGCATATACATTTAATGTGTTTGACAGGTCCCAAGATCTCAAGCCCTGACACGCATATCCCTTGATACATGTGAAGTAAGTGTATTATTGCCCAGCGCTTTCATGTTGTACCACACAAACACAGGAACACCTAATTTAGAGTATAGTTTCTCTTATTTCTTACCCTGGCAACAGTCAACTTGTGAATCGCCGATTTTCTTGGTCTTTTTCTCGGCTCTGCTTTGGTCTTCGGCTTTGAAGTGCTCCCATTTCTCTCTCATTGTCCGGTCTTTTGGGAAACGATGAGTACTAATCCCATCAAGATAGCTGCTACACCCTCCTACAATACATCTGTTAACCATTTTAATAATTATGTGATAACGTTGAAGAAATTTGCAGAAAACCACCAGGTCGTTTTCTCATAAACAAACCAGCACTGACGTAGGATTCAGAAGGAGGCGTCCCGCACGTGACGTCACGAAAATGGCTTAATTTCGCCTCAAATGGCTTAATTTCAACTGAATTTTTCTGGTATTGCGCAAGGTAAAAAAATTGCACAAAATGCAAAATGTGACAGATATTTGACCAAAGTTTAATATAAAATAGAATTACATTGATCTTGCTCCTGAATTTACCCGTGATATGCACTTTAATTCTGCTGCATACAAAGACATTCTAGCTAATCCTGTGCTTACAACTGTGTGTCAACAGTCTGGGGGACGACTCACATTTGCATGATAGTCAGGTTCAGAAACTTTGTTGAGCAATGGAACATGACTGTGTTCCATTGCTCATTGAGATCACAGTCAGTACGTTTACATGCACATCCAAATCGAGCTACTGTTGGTAATCGAGCAAAGGGTCCCAGCAGGGGTGCCAGAGAAATCCAATCCTACATGCACAAGTGAAATCGGGCTATTGTGCAAGGTGCATTGTGCACCCGAGCCACACGTGGCGCTACACGCCCCATCGTGTTGGTACACTTCCGGTTGTCGTCATGAAGAAGAGCTATACTGTTGCCAGATACTGCTGACGTATTCCAGCCCAAAACATGTTCAAATCCGCCAAAAAGCACTTAAAACCCCCCAATCTGGCAACATTGGCAGTTCCGTGTTCAAGCTGTTAGGCTTGCTCTAACAGACTGTATGGCTACAAACTGTCCTGCGCAGACCACTGTTTTGTAAGACAACTTATTTTGCACAATTGTATATTTTTCTAAAGTCCATTTTTTGCTTACAATTTAACTTGTCTTAATAAACACACAAAAAGTTAAATTGTTTTGTTTTTATTGGCATTCTTCAGATGTTGGACATCTATACACACACACACACACACACACACACACACAAATACAGTGACTTGTTTATGTACACAATTCACAGCTATGCAACAACTGTACAGATGTATTTGGTGATACAGTAAGTGAGCTAAATTTTAACAGTGCAAACAATGCCACAAAAAGAAAACGATTCATGCCGTTGTCATGCCGACCGAGGCTGTTGTGTTTCCCGCTTGTGGTCTTGTCACTTCCGGAAGGGGCAGTGCTGAAGTAAGTAGCTCGAATACGTAGCTCGATAGGGTATACATGCACTAAGTAGCTCGGCAGAAATCGCATAATCTAGGTCGTGTAGCTCGATTCCGAGAAATCAAGTTCGGTTCAATTTCAGCCGAATTAAGGTGTATACATGGCATTTTGAACTTCGATTTCAGTCGAGCAACGGCAGAAATTCGATTTTCTCTATGTGCATGTAAACGCACTGACTGAATATTGCTTAAAAATAGTAACTGAGAAAAGACTCACTTACTCCTTTGTTTTTAGGAGTTAAGAGTGAAACCTGATCAATATGCCTTATGTCTGAAGTCATCTCTGTCTCTTACTACATACTATTTTAACTGCACTGTGCCCCCTGTGACATGACAGCTCACCTCTGGCAGGAACAAAGTCATAAATTAGCACCAGAAACGTTATGTACATCACTCATATGCCAATATAAACATATAAAATATGTTTTAGGGTGGTGTTTCAGGGCAGCATGGTGGTGTAGTGGTTAGCACTGTTGCCTCACAGCAAGAAGGTTCTGAGTTTGAGCCCAGTGGCTGACAGGGGCCTTTCTGTGCAGAGTTTGTATGTTTGCCCCGTGTCTGCGTGGGTTTCCTCTGGGTGCTCCAGTTTCCCCCACAGTCCAAAGACATGCAGTTAGGTTAACTGGTGACTCTAAATTGCCCGTAAGTGTGAAGGGTTGTTTCCCAAGACCAGAAATGGGAGGGTTGTGGTAGGAAGGGCATCTAGTGTAAAACCATGCTTCAATTAAAGATAGACAGCCTTTTGATTTCATAAATTTGGTGAAATTTAGTTCCCTCTGAAATTTGGTCATTGTGATATGTTTATTTATGTAATATCTCAAAAAACACACACACACACACACACACACACACACACACACACACACACACACACACACACAACAGGCCATTCTGTGGCTGGGAAGTTATTTAATTTGAGGGGATTCCCTAGCAAATAATGTGCATGAAATCACTCATTTTGTGCAGTCAAGCAGACAGAGGAAGTCCACGTGCACATGTGCAAGTTTACCTGCTGCTTCTTTTGGGTTTTACGGCAGCTGGCATCCACAGTATTGCATGATTGCCATCTACAGGTTTACCTTGACCGTGCACTGACAGTTACATCATTCTGTCACTAAATGATCAGCTGATCACACCGAGGTGCTCACTGACCGCCAATATTTATTAGTTTGGTCCAGTGGTTGTGTTAGACTTTTTCATTGTCCGTCATTTTGACGGACAGGGTCGTAAAAATTCCGTCATTGTCCATTATTATCTGTCATTTTATTTTAACTTTTAAATGACAATGTATATAGGCTATAAATGCTATATATTTAATAACTTGTGTTTTCATGGACTCATTTTCATTTAAAAATTAATTCACAGAACAAGCTTGTATTATTTAATCATTTATTTATGTATTTATGATGCAAAAAGATGAACAGAGATTCTGACATTCGGTCACTTGTGAACCCATTTTCCCTCCGCTAAAAACATTGCGGCTGTTGTGCCTTAACAGGCATATGAACAATGTTATTTTACAACGTAGCAAGACAATTGCAGTTAAAATATGAACAGTCCACTACAACGATTTAAGTGACAATCTAATTTGACCTGTTTGCGTGAGCTCAAACCTTCCTTCTGGCCCGCATGGATTTAAATTGGGAGCTCGCTTGTGCATAATCAAAGTCGTCAATGGAGATTGCTGCCGAGGTAATTGTCATTAAATTTTGCGTCTTTGCCTCGGACAGACGACTTCTCATTGATGTTTTAATTTTATTCTGAAGGCTGAACCCGCGCTCTGCTGCGACACTGGAGACTGGAATAACCAGCGCCACTTCAGCCAAAGTTCTGAAGTTGGGAAACATTTCTCCCAGGGAAGTGATCAGAAGCCGGCAAGAGCCTCTGAAAGTTGGATTTCCCGACCCTGCTAGTACTCTCTTCATAGGGAGGAAATCCTGCAGCATGCGGTCTTTCTGCACCAGTGGTGCAGCTGCACCCCGCGGTAACCCGGGTCACAGACGCGTTCCAACGCGTCCAGTCCATGCCTCTTCCATGAACTACCGGCTACTTAAATTGATCATCATCTGTCAAAATCACGCACGGCCTTCAGATTCTTCCGTAGGCTACTTAAATTTGTCATAGTGGGGGTCGGCTCGGCTCGGCTCAGCGGAGCCTGGAACCTGACACGGAAGGTCTTAAATAAAACGAAGTTATGTTTAAATGTTAGTTTGTCTACCCGTGCTCTCATTAAAATGATAGTTTAGCAGATATTTGAGCAGTGATGGTCCTAAGCTTCCTAAGCTTGCTGGGGAAGAATACAATAAATCGGCATTTGTTTCATTTTAAAAACAAGAAAACAAGTAGCCTAAATGAGCGCTATTGCATTAAGACGTACAGGCAGGGAAATGACACAAACAACCCAATGCATCTCTTTTTTTTAATAGCAAAAATGACGTGTCTTCTGCAGAGAAGGGAAACATTAATACATCTCACTGTGCTAGTGGTTAGAAAAGTCAGAGCGTGGTCAGGAGCGCGATAGGGGGGAACAGCTTTGCGCAGTGGCTACAATGTGAGTAGCCTATGCACTGAACATCAAGACTGCCGCAACGTCGGCTCAGATTGAAAGTGACAGCAGTGAAGACTATGTATACTAGAGCCCTGCACTCCCGCGGGAGTCCCGCGGGACCCGCCGCAAAGCAGTGCGGCACGGGACAAATTTTGAAAGCTCATTGCGGGCGCGGGCGGGACCGGAAGTGCACATATGCACGCGCGGGCGGGAGTGCACATATGCGGCGCGGGTGGGAGCGGTGATAAGCTGCAGTCCCGCTAACTAAAAACGTGCTTGAAATAAAATTTATAAATTATTAATTCTTATGTCTATCATATATAATTTGTGCTGGATATTTTATTTGGCATTAATAAAAACATTTTAAGATGCCTAAATTTGCAGAGAAAGTCAGATTGCCAGATTGAGTGAGAAATAGCATCTTAAACTTGCCCTTGATCACTTTAATGACTCGCAGTTCACACCCAGCTAGCAAGAAAACCATAAGTAAGTTGATTTACTTGTTGCGTTAGTCTACAACTTTAATCAGAGAGACAGGTTACACAGTGACGGTAGGCTTGACTCAATGCTATCCCAGAAATCCTTCCTGTAATATGCAAATTTGGCTGTCCAATCAGAGGAGGCCAAATTTGCATATTACAGGAAGGATTTCTGGGATAGCATTGAGTCAAGCCTACCATCACTGTGTAACATGTCTCTCTGATTAAAGTTGTAGACTAACGCAAGCAGTAAATCAATTTACTTCTTTTACTAGCTCTGCTTTGTAATAATAAAAAAAAAAATTTAAAAAAAAAAAAAAAAAACACACTGGTACAAAGCAAGCCCATTCACTTTTTTTATGCTGATCAAGGAATTGCAATGGTTTCTCATGTGTTAAAAATGTGTGATTTGCAATTAAATATTTTAATCGTTTAACAGCAGTAATTATCATTATTAGAGATACTACATGCTGAATTCAGAAACAAGTTAAACAATAACAAACGTGAGCTGTAGATATTTATGCTCAAATCCACTCAAAGTAGGGGGCGGGGCACCATCACGCTGTGTCAAGACAAGAACTTTCCTGAGAAATAACGCGAACGTCTGCATCATGCGGGATTTGCGGGCGGGAGCAGGACTGAAAATCATAATTTTTTTATGGGCGCGGGCGGGAGCGGGACTGAAAATCGTAATTCTTTGCGCGCGGGCGGGAGTGGGACTGCACAATGCGGGCACGGGCGGGAGCGGGACTGAAAAATCCGACCCGCGCAGACCTCTAATGTATACTGTATGTAAGAAAACTCTGCCACAACTTGCCAATCATTTCAATTGTGTGTTTCATTATGTTTTATTATTGTTATTATTAGGCTATTATTGTTATTGGTAATGGTAACGGTAAACATCCGTCAAAATGACCGACAGCCTTCAGATTTTTCCGTCATAGCTAAAAAAATCCGTCAATGATGGACAATTGTCGGTTAACGCGACCTATGGTTTGGTCCTGCGTTTCCTTTCCTTCGCAAAATAACATCTTTCCTTCTCGCTTTCCGTTACTGTAGTCGGCCTTTCACATTTCATTCGCACACTCATGTCCTCCATTTGTCTCACCTGTTTCAAATTTGTATCCCACAATACCTTGCACAAACTAGGAAAGCCCACCACGAGATGCATGATGTAGTATCTTGAATTGGGTCATGGTGAAGCAGGAAAAAATAGCAGAGAATTTAAGGCCATGTGGCCCTAAATTCATTAATTGTCCTATTAAAAAAACTAATAAAACTGGAAATCTGTTATTCAAATTCAGTAGCTAAACAAAAATAATTGGGTGTCAGGGAACATTATTTTTATGACCTACGCTTGAACAATCTGAAAGGCAGCCTAACTTTAATATGACATGTGGATCAATAGAGTCTACATGGACCCCAACTTGGCAACACTGCTGGACAAGGAAGAAGAAGAGAAGAGTGTAGTTTCTCTTTAAATCTCTTTCACACAGTCAATTAAACTTGTCACATCTCAATCCTTACTAGACTAAAAGTAGCAAACCAAAACATTACTCAGCAGCGTGTACAGTGGTGCTGGAAAGTTTGTGAACCCTTTAGAATTTTCTATATTTCTGCATAAATATGACCTAAAACATCATCAGATTTTCACACAAGTCCTAAAAGTAGATAAAGAGAACCCAGTTAAACAAATGAGACGAAAATATCATACTTGGTCATTTATTTACTGAGGAAAATGATCCAATACTACATATCTGTGAGTGGCAAAAGTATGCAAACCTGATTTATTAGCTTTGCCATAGCAAGATCTATATATGTACATACATTATGGCTGGGAAACCACTACAGCTTGCGCCAATTACAGTGGCCCCATTGTACTGAATCTGCATGTCTTTGAACTGTGGGGGAAACTGGAACATCCGGAAGAAACCCACGCAGACCATGCAAACTCCACACAGAAAAGCCCCTGTCGGCCGTGAGGTTCGAACCTGGAACCTTCTTGCTGTGAGGTAAGGGCCTCTGCATGCTCTTGCGACAAGGCTTTCGCAGACAGCTTTTCGCAGACAGTTGTAATTTATCGTTGAGCGGGGAGTAATAGGCGTGTGCGATGTTATTCACCACCACAATGCAAGGGGGTGCGAAGTCGCGAAATCGCTAGTAGTTGGTGGGTGTGGTTAGTGGAGTGTTTATCCTCCGGTTACTTATAATGACTAGAACTGGAGTCGTATAGATGTACGTACTTCCTCACTTCCTCGATCAACCGCTCTTCGTGCTGCTCCATCTTCGTTCATGTTTTTAAAAATGGCGGTAGTGAAAACAAAACAAACCGGGAAAGTAGGGAAGCAGAAGTGCGTGTATAGCGGATGTAGAGTGGACCAATCAGAGCCCTCTTGTCTGCGAGGCTTCTGCGGTGGTCACAATTTTTGGGAGGTGCGCGCAGAGCGTCTGCGAAGGTGGGGGGGGGCTACGCAGACGCCATCTGCGACGCCATCTGCGAGGACTGCGTTGTCAGCATAAATTGGCCTTTACAGTGCTAACCACTACACCACCGTGCAGCCTCTAGGATTAGCAGTTAATTTGAAGGTGAAATTAGAGTCAGGTGTTTTCAATCAATGGGATGACAATCAGGTGTGAGTAGGCACCCTGTTTTATTTAAAGAACAGGGATCTATCAAAGTCTGATCTTCACAAAAGTCTGATTTTGTCTGTGGAAGTGTATCATGGTACGAACAAAGGAGATTTCTGAGGACCTCAGAAAAAGCGTTGTTGATGCTCATCAGGCTGGAAAAGGTCACAAAACCATCTCGACAGAGTTTGGACTCCACCGATCCACAGTCAGACAGATTGTGTACAAATGGAGGAAATTCAAGACCATTGTTACCCTCCCCAGGAGTGGTCAACCAACAAAGATCACTCCAAGAGCAAGGCGTGTAATAGTCAGCGAGGTCACAAAGGACCCCAGGGTAACTTCTAAGCAACTGAAGGCCTCTCTCACATTAACTCTCTCTCACAACGTTCATGAGTCCACCATCAGGAGAACACCGAACAACAATGGTGTGCATGGCAGGGTTGCAAGGAGGAAGCCACTGCTCTCCAAAAAGAACATTGCTGCTCGTCTGCAGTTTGCTAAAGATCACGTGGACAAGCCAAAAGGCTATTGGAAAAATGTTTTGTGGACAGATGAGACCAAAATAGAACTTTTTGGTTTAAATGAGAAGCGTTATGTTTGGAGAAAGGAAAACACTGCATTCCAGCATAAGAACCTTATCCCATCTGTGAAACATGGTGGTGGTAGTATCACGGTTTGGGCCTGTTTTGCTGCATCTGGGCCAGAACGGCTTGCCATCATTGATGAAACAATAAATTCTGAATTATACCAGCGAATTCTAAAGGAAAATGTCAGGACATCTGTCCATGAACTGAATCTCAAGAGAAGGTGGGTCATGCAGCAAGACAACGACCCTAAGCACACAAGTCGTTCTACCAAAGAATGGTTAATGTTTTGGAATGGCCAGGTCAAAGTCCTGACCTTAATCCAATCGAAATGTTGTGGAAGGACCTGAAGTGAGCAGTTCATGTGAGGAAACCCACCAACATCCCAGAGTTGAAGCTGTTCTGTATGGAGGAATGGGCTAAAATTCCTCCAAGCCAGTGTGCAGGACTGATCAACAGTTACCGGAAACGTTTAGTTGCAGTTATTGCTGCACAAGCGGATCACACCAGATACTGAAAGCAAAGGTTCATATACTTTTGCTACTCACAGATATGTAATATTTGATAATTTTCCTCAATAAATAAATGGCCAAGTATCAGAATCAGAATTGGAATTACTTTATTAATCCCCGGAGGGAAATTCAAATTTGCAACCAAGCTCCTGAATGAAAGAAGTAGTAAACATGTCTAAAAATAGAAGATAAAATAGTCTTTAAAAAATAAATAAATAAAAATAAAATAAATTTAAATAAGTTCAATAACTTAAGTAAAAGCAAAATGAAGTGATTTTATATACAATGATTCCTATATACATATATTGCACCTGAGTTAAGGATACATGGTGAGACAGCGTACCACAGTTATACAGTGGCATTGTACAGCTTGACAGCAACAGGTAGGAATGATTTCCTGCGTCTCTCAGTTGTGCAGTGTGGAAGAATCAGCCGTTTACTGAATGTGCTCCTGTGACTGATCAGCTCCTCATGTAGAGGGTGGGAAGGACAGTCTAAGATTGTTTTTATTTTGGACAGTGTCCTCTTCTCCAACACCACTGTCAGAGAGTCCAGTTCCACGCCTACAACATGGCCAGCCTTCCTGATGATCTTATTGAGTCTGTTAGTGTCCTTCACCCTCAAGCTGCTGCCCCAGCAGACGACAGCATACAGGATGGCGCTGGCCACCACAGACTCATAGAACATACGCAGCATTGTTCGGCAGATGTTGAAGGACCTCAGGCGTCTCAGAAAATAAAGACGGCTCTGGCCCTTTTTGTATACAAAAAGGATAATATTATGTTTAATATGTATAAACACGCGGCACAGTGGTGTAGTGGTTAGCGCTGTCGCCTCACAGCAAGAAGGTCCGGGTTTGAGCTCCGTGGCCGGTGAGGGTCTTTCTGTGCGGAGTTTGCATGTTGTCCGCGTGGGTTTGTTCCGGTTTCCCCCCACAGTCCAAAGATATGCGGTTAGGTTAACTGGTGACTCTAAATTGACCGTAGGTGTGAATGGTTGTCTGTGTCTATGTGTCAGCCCTGTGCTGACCTGGGTGTACCCTGCCTTTCGCCCGTAGTCAGCTGGGATAGGCTCCAGCTTGCCTGCGACCCTGTAGAACAGGATAAAGTGGCTAGAGATAATGAGATTAGATGTATAAACATGGGGTGGCATGGTGGTGTAGTGGTTAGCGCTGTTGCCTCACAGCAAGAAGGTCCGGGTTCGAGCTCTGTGGCCGGCGAGGGCCTTTCCTCTGGGTGCTCCGGTTTTCACCACAGTCCAAAGACATGCAGGTTAGGTTAACTGGCGACTCTAAATTGACTGAGTGTGAATGGTTGTCTATGTGTCAGCTAGGGTGGCCAGACGTCCGGCTTTAGGCCGGACCGTCCGTCTTTTCAATGTCTTGTCCGGCGTCCGGCGCAGCATCAAGCCGGACGCGCATTTGTCCTCCTTTTAGAGACGATGAGCGGAATTATATAATATCGACTTGCCAGACTGGAAGAGCAGAGTTCTAGAATAACGTTTTGTAGGGAAACTGCAGATCTGTGCTGCACACTAGTAATCTACAATAAAGAGTCTATGGCTCAATGTTTTTTGGCATGCAATGCGAACTCCGCACCGCGAGGCATTGCATTCTAGAACGCGTTGCGCTCTATCCTTTAATGATCTTCCTGGCGAGTGGCTAGTGCCCTGCCCCCCTGGCCCTGGCTGAGACTTGGAAACATGAGTCTGTCCGGTAGACCAGCTGCTCACAACTTAACTTGTTAGGATATGGATGACAGTGCAAATGCACATCTACTATATCTACCTTAAGTTTAATTTCAGTGGTTTGTTACTCCACAATGTTTTTAATAAATACAAATATGGTGTTCTAGCCAATTAAGAGCTAATACATGAATTATAATAAATACTATGAATGCTTTAAAACATTTTATAATGTTGCTGGTTATGTTGCCTATTTGTTCTTTGAGAATCTACAAATGTTGTGCTTTTTGGTACTCAGCACCTTAAGTTTAATTTCAGTGGTTTGTTAACTCCACAATGTTTTTCATCTCATCTCATTATCTCTAGCCGCTTTATCCTTCTACAGGGTCGCAGGCAAGCTGGAGCCTATCCCAGCTGACTACGGGCGAGAGGTGGGGTACACCCTGGACAAGTCGCCAGGTCATCACAGGGCTGACACATAGACACAGACAACCATTCACACTCACATTCACACCTACGGTCAATTTAGAGTCACCAGTTAACCTAACCTGCATGTCTTTGGACTGTGGGGGAAACCGGAGCACCCGGAGGAAACCCATGCGGACACGGGGAGAACATGCAAACTCCGCACAGAAAGGCCCTCGCCGGCCGCTGGGCTCGAACCCAGACCTTCTTGCTGTGAGGCGACAGCGCTAACCACTACACCACCGTGCCGCCCTCCACAATGTTTTTAATAAATATAAATACTGTGTGTTCTAGCCAATTAAGAGCTAATACATCAATTATAATAAATACTATGAATGCTTTGACCTTACTCTTTTTTCCCCACAATCATAATCTTTAACCCTACAAAATTGCGATGTTGATTTCACCAAACTTGAGTGACTTGCATAAAAATAATCCATTCTCAATCTTGCCACTGTGGTTTACATAAAAATTTGAGGGCTATGAATCAGATGGGATTTGCCATTATTCACCCTAAAATTGATTAGAATGCAGGAAATTGCATCTAAGAAATACAAAGTTTTCTGGGGGAGGGCCCCCAGACCCCCCGTCCAAATAATGTCCTCCTTTTTGGTGTTATGGAAATGGTCACCCTAGTGTCAGCCCTGTGATGACCTGGTGACTTGTCCAGGGTGTACCCCGCCTTTCGCCCGTAGTCAGCTGGGATAGGCTCCTATGACTCTGTAGAACAGGATAACGCGGCTAGAGATATCTACTTTTCGGACTTGTGTGAAAATCTGACACGTTTTAGGTCATTTATGCAGAAATATAGAAAATTCTAAAGGGGTCACAAACTTTCAATGTCAGGAGAACTGGAGCTATAGAGACCTTGCAGTCACGTGACCGGAAAGTACACAGACGCCATCTTGTCTGGCAACAACACAGCTGAATACTGCTGCACTCGTGTACAGAATGGATCAATTTCAACCGACGGACTACACGGCTCATTTTTCTAATGAACAGATAACTAGATATATGTCTAAAATAAACGATCTACAGATTAGTGACCCTTATGGCTTTCCGGACGGAGTTTTCACGACCGTGTCAGTGGATGTTGAACTGCCAGCGGAATACCCAGACATGTATAATTACCTCATCAACTTTCCCTCGCTGTTCAGTGGTGAAGCACTGCGTGCTTATAAATCTCTGCACAGTTATCTTTACAGAAATTCAGGATTTGTCAGCGACTCAGATGTGGCATCTTGTAAACAAGAAAATAATCCTCACTGGATGGGTAAGTCACTTAAGTATTACTAGTACTGCACTGACCAGCCGATTATAGAATAGAATAGAATAAGGTAATTCCAGCTGTAATTCCAAATCGTCCGTTTTGTTTACCACGGATCTGGCGTTGGAGAGGTAGAGGCTTAAGGCCTCTGCATGCTCTTGCGACAAGGCTTTCGCAGATAGCTTTTTGCAGACAGTTGTAATTTATTGTTGAGCGGGGATAATAGGCGTGCGCGATGTTATTCACCGGCACAACGCAAGGGGGCGCGAAGTCGCTAGGAGTAGTTTGTGGGTGTGGTTAGTGGAGTGTTTATCCTCCGGTTACTTATAATGACTAGAACTTTTTTTTTTTATCATGACTAGAACTGGAGTCGTATAGATGTACGTACTTCCTCAATCAACCGCTCTTCATGCTGCTCCATCTTCGCTCGTGTTTTTAAAAATGCCGGTCGTGAAAACAAACCAAACCGGGAAAGTAGGGAAGCGGAAGTGCGTGTACAGCAGATGTAGAGTGGACCAATCAGAGCTCTCTTGTCTGCGACGCTGTCTGCGAGGCTTCTCCGGTGGTCACAATTTTTGAGAGGTGCGCGCAGAGTGTCTGCGAAGGTGGGGGGGCTACGCAGACACTATCTGCGACACCGTCTGTGAGGACTGGGTTGTCAGCATAAATTGGCCTTTAGCAGTGGAGGTTTGAGTAGCTGTTTTCTGAGCTTAGTCAACAGGCCGGCTCTGCAGCCTCGCTTTTGCTTCCGCTCCCGGCGCCGCCTCCTTCGCTTTGCTTCCGATAACAATCCACAGGGACCCCGCTGGTCTCGCTATCTCGTCCGGAATGTTTTTTTTTTTTTTTCTTGTCCGGAATGTTGTGCATGCGATGGAAATCGCTACAAACCGTCATTTTCTGATGGAAACCAATGTCCAGTAAGTCCATACGGTTGTAGTGGATATTGAAGTCCGGTACTAGACCCCGAAGCCGCTGCCAGGCGCCGCTAAAACCACCATTTAGAATTTGAGCTGCCTCCAGCCAATAATTTTGTAAGCCAATTTGAGCCGCTATCTAATAAAATTTGGCTGAGCCACTAAGAATTGTGTACATCAAATAATGGGTTTATCCACATCATGAGCTACAAGAAAAGTGACACAAACATGATCAACTGTACACACTAGTAGTAACACAATAGAGACGTATAGGCATACACTGTAGAGATTTAGAACTGATATCACAGCACAGAGAGCCACCACAAGCTTGCCGTTGTGACTACCTGTCTGGCTTCCCGCCCCTCACACCGTTACCACGATACACTGGGGAACCCGGGAACCCACCCAGAGCATCAATCGACTCCGATATTGACGAGATGGCTGCATTCTTTGCCGCTGCTGAGGGAAAGTGTAAAGGTATTTTTTTGTTTGTTTCACATACTTCAAGATTGATTAAAAAAAAAGTACTCCACCACTCTACTTTCATCATAGTAAGATAGCTGCCAGTCCTTCACTGGTCATTGCTAGTGAGAGTAGATAGCTAGATGCCTTCCTCGAACAATCCAGATTAGCTTATTATTAGCATTGAACTACAATCTTGCTAGATTTATATTTACAATGAAGTAAGAGACCAGGGGACCTGTGGTAATTTGCTATTTATTCCCCCCATTTGTTTGATCCGTTCGCCCGGATATATGCCACACAGTGACGTCCAGTATCAGCCATTTGTAGCCATAAACATTTTGGTGGCTGCAGCAGCCATTAAGGTTTTGGCTGAGTCAGCTAGCCAGCCAATAATTTCATCAGCCAGCCATTATCCTGAAAACAAACGGCTTCGGGGTCTATCCGGTACAGACGAACAACACGCAAAAATACACACATAAAAAATGTGCACAGGTAGGGAGAGCTTGTAGCCGCAGCCGTTGTAGTAGAATTGTATATAGTAGGGTTTTCCAGAAGAAAAGGTAGAAGTAGAAGGCGGAAATATGGCGTTTGACCGACAAGATGGCGTCTGTCACAATCTGGCTCGGCTGTGACGTCACATGCAAGTGCTCCATAGAGTGTCAACATGAAGGAAGATACTGTGTTTTTATTAACATTTCGGACTGGAAATGTCAGGAAACTTTTCTTTCACGTTAAAAACTTAATCCACTTTATTGGTTTCCAGTTAACCGAAAGAGCAGACGTGCTCGTTTCTATCATCTCTCATTCATCAAGAAAATGTAATCCTGATTTCTCCTCCTGGAGCTGTACATGGCTCCTGAAGCGGAAGTGCCGGTTGGCTTCCTGAGCGTCTGCACGCGGAGGATCCCGTTCCAGAATGAATTGAGGCGCATGCGCAAACTCACCGCGTGGAAACCTCGAATAAAAGGTCACAGACCTTTAAACATGTTCATAATAAACAACATGCGGTCATTCTGCCGAGCATTTCAATTCTTATTTAAAAACAAATCCTTGTGTTTAAGCACTCTAGAGACAATACAAATACCAGGAGATGCGCACAGTCCTCTGTGGACTGAATATTCACTCAATAATAGTCGGACAAGCAGTTTGTATTGCCTTAAATTGAGTTCAGCGACTGAATAACGTGTGGGTCGATATTTTGTTATGGATACCGTGAGACACCGATTTAACCGTTAAACACATAGACATGACACACCAGCAGGAATCCTCTCTCTCTCTCTCCCTCTCTCTCTCTCTCTCTCTCTGTACAGCCTGTTCCTCTACTCAAACACTCATTCCTGCAGAAACAACATGTATTCAATATTACAAAATATCCCGAATAACACTGCTGTTTTCATTTTATTCCTCGCAAGCAACAAACTTTTTAAAACGATAAAATAACTCACCAGTCGATGAAAACACAAATACAGCACTGACTTCCACTTATTTCCTCCGTTAACGAGTTTTTTTTTTAATGATTATTATTATTTATTTACATAAAATGTGGTTTTGTCTTTGCACAGGGATGGACTCAGAACTCCTTCTTCTTGTGTCACACAGACGCCGTTTTGGAAATTAATTCATTTCAGAGTCGCTCTTAAGTTAGAAATATAGGCGGGGCCATGTAGGTCCCGCCCTTCTTAAACCATCCAATCAGGATCACTTACAGTGGTGCTTGAAAGTTTGTGAACCCTTTAGAATTTTCTATGTTTCTGCATAAATGACCAAAAACATGATCAGGTTTTCACACAAGTTCTACAAGTAGATAAAGAGAACCCAGTTAAACAAATATTATACTTGGTCATTTATTTACTGAAGAAAATGATCCAATATTACGAACCCACCAACATCTCAGAGTTGAAGCTGTATTGGGGCTAAAATTCATCCGTACAGAACAGCTTCAACTCTGGGATGTTGGTGGGTTTCCTCACATGAACTGCTCGCTTCAGGTCCTTCCACAACATTTCGATTGGATTAAGGTCAGGACTTTGACTTGGCCATTCCAAAACATTAACCATTCTTTGGTAGAACAACTTGTGTGCTTAGGGTCGTTGTCTTGCTGCATGACCCACCTTCTCTTGTTCATCAGTTCATGGACAGATGTCCTGACATTTTCCTTTAGAATTCGCTGGTATAATTCAGAATTCATTGTTCCATCAATGATGGCAAGCCGTCCTGGCCCAGATACAGCAAAACAGGCCCAAACCATGATACTACCACCACCACGTTTCACAGATGGAATAAGGTTCTTGTGCTGGAATGCAGTGTTTTCCTTTCTCCAAACATAACGCTTCTCATTTAAACCAAAAAGTTCTATTTTGGTCTCGTCTGTCCACAAAACATTTTTCCAATAGCCTTCTGTCTTGTCCACGTGATCTTTAGCAAACTGCAGACGAGCAGCAATGTTCTTTTTGGAGAGCAGTGGCTTTCTCCTTGAAACCCTGCCATGCACACCATTGTTGTTCAGTGTTTTCCTGATGGTGGACTCATGAACATTAACATTTGCCAATGTGAGAGAGACCTTCAGTTGCTTAGAAGTTACCCTGGGGTCCTTTGTGACTTCACACAGTAAAATCCGCATACCCAAATTAACACTGTCAGATTTAATTTCAACACTTTTAAAGTGTCTATATGGGTCCACCCCATGAGTGTTAATTTAACTCTTTTTGCAGTGTTGGTACCTTAACACTAATTTGGTGTCATTTTTCACTCTTTTTGGAGTTAAAAGTTAACACTTATTAACAACATCCAGTGTTAGTTTTTCTCAACACTGATATGTAGTGTTAGACATTAACTCTCTCAGAGGATCATTTGTTGACTATAAAAGTGTTAGCCCCATAACACTTAAAAGGTGTAAATACAGCTCTTCCTCGAAATGATTTTCAAATTAAAGTTTGCTGAAATAAAGGTGGGCATATTTTGTGTTTTACAATTAAACATTTATTTTAAACATTTGCACCCCAAAAAAATGAATTCACATTAAAAAATGTAACAATATGGAACAATATATGTCCTTTTACTCTCATTAGAATATTGCTTCTGAAATGGTTTAAAGTACAGTAAGTCAACTGGTCAACAAAAATCAAAGCATGTTCATTACTTTGTTCCTGTATACAGTATGCATGAAAGTGTTCATCAAAATAAAGTGTATCAACAGTAGAGGCTATTATTAAAGCATGCTGTTCATGTAATATTATGTTACAGATTTTGTTGAATACAGGTAGGTCATTGGATGTTCCAGTGCATACAAACAAATCAATCTGATACTCAGTGGCATAATTTCTGACCCATCTTGCAGTTGAAACATTTGAAAATGGATCTAAATGTAATGTTTGACAGAGTAATTCTCCACCTTCCAAGCGCGCATAGATCTTCTGGCTTCAGCCAATCGATGTGTGTCTATGCAGTGGGCAGGGTGACATGAACACTTCAAGTGTAAAACCCAGGATCGGAATTGAGAGTTAGAAGTGCAGAGTTAATATTTATACAATTACACTGACAGGTTTGATTTAGTGACGCTTTGTTTTTACACCCAATTTTGACACCAACTACTTATCAACTGAAGTCAAATATAATGGATTTAACTCTATCAAAGTAAAATTAACTCTACTTTTGCTCAAATTTCACTAACACCCAAAATTTAACACTTCTGAATTTGCTGTGCACCGACTATTACACGCCTTGCTCTTGGAATGATCTTTGTTGGTCGACCACTCCTGGGGAGGGTAACAATGGTCTTGAATTTCCTCCATTTGTAGACAATCTGTCTGACTGTGGATTGGTGGAGTCCAAACTCTTTAGAGATGGTTTTGTAACCTTTTCCAGCCTGATGAGCATCAACAACGCTTTTTCTGAGGTCCTCAGAAATGTCCCTTGTTGGTGCCATGATACACTTCCACAAACATGTGTTGTGAAGATCAGACTTTGATAGATCCCTGTTCTTTAAATAAAACAGGGTGCCCACTCATGCCTGATTGTCATCCCATTGAGTGAAATTACCTGACTCTAATTTCACCTTCAAATTAACTGCGAATCCTAGAGGTTCACATACTTTTGCCACTCACAGATATGTAATATTGGATCATTTTCCTCAATAAATAAACGATCAAGTATAATATTTTTGTCTCATTTGTTTAACTGGGTTCTCTTTATCTACTTTTAGGACTTGTGTGAAAATCTGATTATGTTTTCAGTTATATTTATGCAGAAATATAGAAAATTATAAAGGGTTCACAAACTTTCAAGCACCACTATGTGCGTTGACAGGCAGGTCACAAAGCGTGCTACTGTACTAAAGAGTAGGCTAGTACAAACAATGGTATACTTATCTAACATACTGCTTAGTTTAATATGATGTATCACTTGATCCATGAGTTTCTTGTGTACACTCTCAGAAACAAAGGTACTAAGCTCAGTAGTGCTTGTTTTCGTTTGTTTTACATTTGGTAATGTACATGTGGTGTACCTTTGATTAGCGTTTAAATTCATTTTTAGGTCCTTAAAAGTCCAGATCTTTTTCTGACATCTTTTTTCCACTTTTATGTAGAGTCCACCAATAGGTTTAAGGGCCTTGCCCAAGGGCCCAATATTGTCAGCACTGTGGGTGGCACTGTTGCCTCACAGCAAGAAGGTTCTGGGTTGGATGGGGGCCTTTCTGTGTGGAGTTTGCATGTTGTCTGTGTGGGTTTCCTCTGGGTGCTCTGGTTTCCCCCAAAGACACGCAGTTAGATTAACATAGGATGGCCTTGGGCGGAAGTGTCCAAGAGTGGCGGTGTGCATGTACACAGTGGCAATGCTCTCCAGTGATGAACTAAATTTCATTGTGCAGTGACAATAAAGGCATTCTATTCTGTTCTGGGGCTTGAACCCCTGACTCTTCGATATCCTTTATTATTCTATCCACATCACTGGATATGAGCAATCACACACTCTGATTGGCTACTCTACTTCTATGCTATCAGCTCATATACCAGGAGTAGAGAAAAACAAAATGGCAGAATGTTTTGCTGAACCAACTGAGGATGAAATAAAAACTCTGCTCAAAAATAAAAACCCCAAAAATACAAAAAAGCAACAAAATATGGAATGAAAGTATTTGATGGTAAGAACGTATCCTTTTTTATTTTTTCAAGAATGATTTTTATAGCATTTTTCACAAATTGCTATTGTCATGTCACTGGTTTGTTTGCATTCTAAGCAGAAATTATTTTGTCGGACGTTTTGTATAAAGTTTTTATTTATTGAATTTGCAAAAAATAAAAATAAAAATGCTCTGTTTCTCAAAATCCAGTGAATATGGATAGAATAAAACAATTATTTCACTCAATCTAGTCGTAAATGGCTTATAGCCAGCGTGGCTATCAGCTCATGTATGACTCGATTTCATGGAATAACTGTTAGTTATTATACACACAGGACACTTTTTTGATTGAATAAAAACATGCATTCTATTCCCTTCTAGCAGATTCATTCATTTGGTTTGATAGCATGCAATATTGTTAGCATATCGCTTTTCCTATGTGTATTTCATCACTCTACCCAATGGAGAATGTGCATTGAATATGGTTTACGATATTGCATGGTTGTCAAGACAACGTCACGTCACACATCGGCGCTGATGTGATACGTATTACACGTAAAACTTCCATGCTAGCGAGCGACTGTGACAATTTGTAAACAAACATGGCTGCCAGGTTTGCTTCGTTAAATACGGAAGTTGAGAGAATTTTGAAAGAGAAAGACGCGTTGAATACCCGAAAGGAATGCATCCATCCATTATCTGTAGCTGCTTATCCTATACAGGGTCGCAGGCAAGCTGGAGCCTATCCCAGCTGACTATGGGCAAGAGGCGGGGTACACCCTGGACAAGTCGCCAGGTCATCACAGGGCTGACACATAGAGACAAACGACCATTCACACTCACATTCACACCTACGGTCAATTTAGAGCCACCAATTAGCCTAACCTGCATGTCTTTGGACTGTGGGGGAAACCAGAGCACCTGGAGGAAACCCACACAGACATGGGGAGAACATGCAAACTCCACACAGAAAGGCCCTCGTCAGCCGCTAGGCTCAAACCCAGGACCTTCTTGCTGTGAGGCGACAGTGCTGACCACTACACCACCATGCTGCCCCTGAAAGGAATCTCATCTCATCTCATCTCATTATCTCTAGCCGCTTTATCCTGTTCTACAGGGTCGCAGGCAAGCTGGAGCCTATCCCAGCTGACTACGGGCGAAAGGCGGGGTACACCCTGGACAAGTCGCCAGGTCATCACAGGGCTGACACATAGACACAGACAACCATTCACACTCACATTCACACCTACGCTCAATTTAGAGTCACCAGTTAACCTAACCTGCATGTCTTTGGACTGTGGGGGAAACCGGAGCACCCGGAGGAAACACGGACATGGGGAGAGCATGCAAACTCCGCACAGAAAGGCCCTTGCCGGCCACGGGGCTTGAACCCGGACCTTCTTGCTGTGAGGCGACAGCGCTAACCACTACACCATCATGCTGCCCCCGAAAGGAATGTATAATAATAATAATAATAATGGCTTTTTTTCATGGTATATCAGATATATTCCATTCAACTAGCATGAAGTGAACTCATCTTCGACTCGTTCAATATCATGATAGCTGAATGGAATATATCTGATATACCACTCAGTGCCAGTCAATATTATTTAAATATCTCATCTCATTATCTCTAGCCGCTTTATCCTGTTCTACAGGGTCGCAGGCAAGCTGGAGCCTATTCCAGCTGACTACGGACGAAAGGCAGGGTACACCCTGGACAAGTCGCCAGGTCATCACAGGGCTGACACATAGACACAGACAACCATTCACACTCACATTCACACCTACGGTCAATTTAGAGTCACCAGTTAACCTAACCCGCATGTCTTTGGACTGTGGGGGAAACCGGAGCACCCGGAGGAAACCCACGCGGACACAGGGAGAACATGCAAACTCCGCACAGAAAGGCCCTCGCCGGCCACGGGGCTCGAACCCGGGCCTTCTTGCTGTGAGGCGACAGCGCTAACCACTACACCATCGTGCCGCCCCCAAAAGGAATGTATTATAATAATAATAATAATAATAATAATGGCTTTTTTCATGGTATATCAGATATATTCCATTCAACTAGCATGAAAGTGAACTCATCTTCGACTCGTTCAATATCATGATAGCTGAATGGAATATATCTGATATACCACTCAGTGCCAGTCAATATTATTTAAATATCCTTAAAGTATTTTAACAGTACACCATGTCCAAGATAAATACTAAAGATATAAAATATGTACATTACTCTTGATAATACCACAAGGAGTGTACTCATTAAATCCTATAACATGTAGCCTGCTATTGGCTTAAACAACTCAAAAAACACTTTGAAATTTGGGACTGGGCTAGATTTCTTTAACCTCCATTCCTTTCCTGGATCCACAGTCCTGGAAAAAATTACGGCAGCATTTGAACACACATCATTTATAATCCTACGGTAATCCTCTTAGAGTCACCTAAAAGATGATGGGTTTCATTTTGAGTCTGGTTTCTCTCAAGGGTTTGTTTGTTAATGGTGGTGGTTTTCCATCTCAGTGTGTTTTTCCTTGCCACTCTCACCTCTCATTTATTTCTTAAAGATTGAAATCTACATACTGAGCTCTGTAAAGCTGCTTTGTGACAATATCTATTGTTAAATGTGGTATATACCTATGCCCTGAGATTGGAGACTGCAAAGTAATAGCAGGGGAGAGTGCAGCAGCTTCGGATGATGGTTGGGAGGATGACCTTAGAGTGAAAGAAGAGGAAGAAAGAGAAAGCTAAATCAAAAATTAGATGGTGGAAGTTGAAGGAGGAAGATTGTAAGTCAGAATTTAGGAATGTGGTGAGACAGAAATTGGATAAAGCGGTATTAGATGATTGGACAACTATGGCAGAATTGGTGAGAGAGACAGCTAGGAAGGTACTGAGAGTGACATCAGGACAAAGAAAGGAAGACAAGGAGACTTAGTGGTGGAATGAGGAAGTCCAGGAGAGTATAAGGAGGAAGAAGTTGGCAAAGCAAAACTGGGAAAAAAGGAGAGATCAAGAGAGCAGACAAGAATACACAGAGATGTGAGAGAAAGCAAAGAGAGCATTGGCAAAGGTGAAGGAAAATGCATATGATGAACTATATGAAAGGTTAGCCAGTAAGGATGGAGAAAAGGACCTGTACCAATTAGCAAGACAACTAGATCAAGCTGGGAAGGATGTGTAGCAGGTTAAGTTGATAAAGGATGCAGATGGAAATGTGCTGACAAGTGAAGAGTGTGTGTTGAGAAGGTGGCTGAAGGAAGAAAATGAAAGATAAAGAAGGTTGGCTGAGAAGTGTATAAGACAGTAGTAAAAGAAACGTTGTATGGTTTGGAGACAGTAGCACTGACAAAAAGACAGGAGGCTGAACTGGAAGTTGAAGATGTTGAGTTTTTCATTAGGAGTGACAAAGTTGGACCGGATGAGAAGTTAGTATATTAGAAGAACAGCACATGTAAGA
Organism: Neoarius graeffei; assembly: GCF_027579695.1. Classification (NCBI taxonomy): domain Eukaryota; kingdom Metazoa; phylum Chordata; class Actinopteri; order Siluriformes; family Ariidae; genus Neoarius; species Neoarius graeffei. Next base: position 48,243,810 of record NC_083572.1, read on the forward strand.
TGGCTTGGAGACAAAGTGAGAGAGGTGAGATTGAGATGATTTGGACATGTACAGAGGAGAGATCCAGGGCATATTGGGAAAAGAATGATGGAGACGGAGTTGCCAGGTAGTTGTAGAAGGAAAAGAGGAAAACCAAAGATAAGTGTAACAACACACTGACTTTTGGGAAACAGAGGAACTGGGAGCAGGCTTTAGAACAGGTGTGTTTATTTTATTTATTTTTCACCACACTTTTCAGTGACTTTAACTGCACTACACTTCCACTTGGGGAAAAAAGGAGAGATCAAGAGAGCAGACAAGAATACACAGAGATGTGAGAGAAAGCAAAGAGAGCACTGGCAAAGGTGAAGGAAAATGCATATGATGAACTATATGAAAGGTTAGCCAGTAAGGATGGAGAAAAGGACCTGTACTCTCTCTCCCTCTCTCTCTCTCTCGTTCCTGACTGTCTGAAAGACACAGAGACACAGGTGTAGTATGTTCTCGATGTGGGTGGAATACTGAAGCACAGCAGACAGGGACTGATGTTAACAGAGACTTTATTTTACAAATACTGTATCATGAATGCTCTGATTTTAATAGGGCGGCACAGTGGTGTACTGGTTAGCACTGTCGCCTCACAGCAAGAAGGTCTTGGGTTCGAGCTCAGTGGCCTTTCCGTGAGGGCCTTTCTGTGTGGAGTTTGCATGGACACACTACACATGTGTGTCCATGCAAACATGGACACACATGTGAATTCCATGACTCACACATTTGTGAGAATTCCATGACTCACACATTTGTCTCTTTGTTTTTAGTATTAAAAGACTTGGCTATATTATACAGATTATTTAATCTATGTACCCATACTCATTTTTACAAATACTGTATCATGAATGCTCTGATTTTAATAGGGCGGCACAGTGGTGTACTGGTTAGCACTGTCGCCTCACAGCAAGAAGGTCTTGGTTTCGAGCTCAGTGGCCTTTCCGTGAGGGCCTTTCTGTGTGGAGTTTGCATGGACACACTACACACACGCGCAACGGGGTGTCACAGCTCTCTCTCTCTCTCTCTCTCTCTCTCTCTCTCTCTCGTTCCTGACTGTCTGAAAGACACAGAGACACAGGTGTAGTATGTTCTCGATGTGGGTGGAATACTGAAGCACAGCAGACAGGGACTGATGTTAACAGAGACTTTATTTTGTTAATATCATGCTTGCTTTTCAGCTTACTTCTCTCTCTCTCTCACGCATGCACGTACACACACACGTGCTCTGGTCGGGAGAGATCCCCTTTCTTTGTTCTCTCCCTCCTCTCTATCCTCCATTGTCACTGCAAAAACACATACACACCACATTAATTGACAACAGGTGTACTGACTTTGCCACTCACCTTCCCTGGCCTCCATTCACAAATCGCCACTTGGCCACAGGCGCACCTTGTCACATGTTACCTATTGGTTCAACCTGACTCCTCGCCATTCACCGCCAACGCTCGGCCATGCCCCCACTGCCACGATAAGATTTATGGATGTGGTGAAGGAGGACATGAGGACAGTTGGTGTGACAGAAGAAGATATGGAGGACATGAGGAGATGAAAGGGCATTATCTGCTGTGGCGACCCCTTACGGGAACAGCTGGAAGAAGAAGAAGAAGAAGAAGAAGAAGAGGAATGGGAAAACCCTTAAACGAAGAATTCCATGACTCACACATTTGTCTCTTTGTTTTTAGTATTAAAAGACTTGGCTATATTATACAGATTATTTAATCTATGTACCCATACTCATTTTTACAAATACTGTATCATGAATGCTCTGATTTTAATAGGGCGGCACAGTGGTGTACTGGTTAGCATTGTCGCCTCACAGCAAGAAGGTCTTGGGTTCGAGCTCAGTGGCCTTTCCGTGAGGGCCTTTCTGTGTGGAGTTTGCATGTTCTCCCCATGTCTGTTACCCCTTTTCCACCAAATCAGTTCCAGGGCTGGTTCGGGGCTGGTGCTGGTTCACAACTCGTTCAACTTGCGAGCCAGCTGAGAACCAGTTTGCTTTTCCATAGCTCGGGGTGCTGAGGGGAGCCACGTCATTACGTCACTGTATACATCAGTTACGTCGCTGCGTTTGCATAAACCTTGGCACGAACATCGAAGCAACAACAACACGGAGAAGAAGAAGCAGCAACAACAACAATAATGGATGACTTTGCATTTATACAGCTGCTGCTTCTGGCTTTACAGTGCTTCATTGGGATCAGAAAACGGCAGATCCAATATGTTTGTGTTGATCAACAGGTTTTGAGTGGACGGCGATTACGTTCTAGGAGACAGGTAATAACCTAATAACATTTTGACTCTTACTTACACTGAATATCTCGTCGCTTAAAAATGGCGACCTTTCGCAGTCTTGCTATTGTTGTTGGTCTTAACAACTCCACCCCACCCCCACCCCCCGCTGACGTAAGTGGTTCTTTCCTTTGGCCCAGCAAAGAGCTGGTGTTAGCCTAGAACCGGTTTTTCTGGCCCCAGAGCCAGTTCTTTGTCAGTGGAAACAGAAAACCCGGTTCCAAACTAAGCACTGGCCCCGAACCAGCCCTGGAACTGCTTTGGTGGAAAAGGGGCATGTGTGGGTTTCCTCCGGGTGCTCCAGTTTCCCCCACACTCCAAAGACATGCAGGTTAGGCTAAGTGGTGGCTCTAAGTTGACCGTAGGTGTGAGCGTGAATGGTTGTTTGTCTCTGTGTGTTAGCCCTGCGATGATCTGGTGACTTGTCCAGGGGATGGGCTCCAGCTTGCCTGCAACCCTGTTGGACAGGATAAGCGGCTACAGATAATGGATGGATGGATAATATTTTATTCTTACCCCAGTTCCTCCTAAATGTATAATTAACTGTGTAAAACATACTATACAACACCCTGCACCAGACAATTATTTATGTTGCTTCAAAAAACAAAAAAAACTATCCCATGTTACATTTGTCTTAATAGCCTGTAATCATTTAGCACTCACTGCACTCAAGTCTGGCCAAAAAACAGCTCACTGTTTAGGTACTACCTCCATTACCCAACAACAGAACTGTGTTTGTCAGTGCACTGCCAAGCCACTAGTGTCATGTGTTGATTTTATTAATTTATGTTAATTTAATGCTGAGGCACAGTGTATCCCATAACATGTTTTTTGCACAGAGAGGTTTTAAGAATGTGTTTGGTCAGGTTTCTACCATGAGCTACTATACAAAACAACCAACAGTTATTAACAAGTGGTGAGTACATAATCAGGTATTTAAAAAAAATGTCTCCCAGCATCCCCAGCATGTATTTGTACATGTGTTTAGTACAAGAGGTACTTAGCCAAGACTCAAAGCATTCTCTCTGCATTCTACCTGTTTTAAATAGATATAGTATAGAGTATATCAGCCTAGCACAAGTGCAGTGTGTGTGTTTGTGTGCGTGTGTGTGTGTAACTGTTACTTCAGGTTTTGCTCTCCTCAGTGCAGCTGTCTTCATTCTACTTGTGCTGGAGAGCGAGAAGACATGGGTTACCCACTACACATGAACCTGTATAAACTAGATAGAACTCGACGCCAACGGCGTCGATGGGGATGCCTCTGCCCAGTAGACTACACGCCTTATTAAGTTGTGATTTGGGGATGGACATTTGGCCTCACAGTAATCTTGACCTGGTGAAATTACTTGTATTAGCCTTGGAGATATTGTGGTCACAAGGTTTTCGGACAGACATTTGACCTCACAGTGACCTTGACCTTAGACCTTTTGATCTGAAAATCTAATCATTTTATCTTTGTCCCCAAATTCACAAAGGGTGAAAGTTTGGTGAAATTCCTTTGATTTGCCTTGGAGATATTGTGTTCACAAGGTTCTCGGACAGACATTTGACCTCACAGTGACCTTGACCTTAGACCTTTTGATCTCAAAATATAATCAGTCGATGTTTGTCCCCAAATGCACAAATGGTGAATGTTTGGTGAAATTCCTTTCATCTGCCTTGGAGATATTGCGCTCACAAGGTTTTCGGACAGACATTTGACCTCACAGTGACCTTGACCTTAGACCTTTTGATCTCAAAATCTAATCAGTCGATGTTTGTCCCCAAATGCACAAATGGTGAATGTTTGGTGAAATTCCTTTCATCTGCCTTGGAGATATTGCGCTCACAAGGTTCTCGGACAGACATTTGACCTCACAGTGACCTTGACCTTAGACCTTTTGATCTCAAAATCTAATCAGTTGATGTTTGTCCCAAATGCACAAATGGTGAATGTTTGGTGAAATTCCTTTCATCTGCCTTGGAGATATTGCGCTCACAAGGTTTTCGGACAGACATTTGACCTCACAGTGACCTTGACCTTAGACATTTTGATCTGAAAATCTAATCAGTTCATGTTTGTCCCCAAGCGCACAAATGGTGAAAGTTTGGTGAAATTCCTTTCATCTGCCTTGGAGATATTGCGTTCACAAGGTTTTCGGACAGACATATGACCTCACAGTGACCTTGACCTTAGACATTTTGATCTGAAAATCTAATCAGTTCATGTTTGTCCCAAAGCGCACAAATGGTGAAAGTTTGGTGAAATTCCTTTCATTAGCCTTTGAGATATTGCGTTCACAAGGTTTCGGGACAGACGCACGGACGCACGCACGGACGCACGCACGCACGGACGCAGGGACAGACGGACAACCCAAAAACATAATGCCTCCTGCACCTTACGGTGGTGGAGGAATAAAAATACAGATATTTCATTCAGGCATATGCATGGTGCATTCCACATTGCTTTTTATGTTAATATGTGATAATTTGCAAATCATGGAAGCCCTATATTTCATTGAAAATAGTACAAAGATAGCATATTAAATACTGAAATTTTATTGTTTTTTTGAAAAATATATGCTCATTTTGAATTTGATGTCAGCAACACATTCAAAAAAGTTGGAACGGGGCATGTTTACCACTCTGTTGCATCACCTTTACTTTTAACAACACTGTAAATATTTTGGAACTGAGGAGAACAATTGCTGTAGTTTTGAAAGAGAAAAGTTGTCCCATTCTTGCCTGATATACAATTTCAGTTGCTCAACAGTTCGGGGTCTCCTTTGTCGTATTTTGCACTTCATAATGCGCCAAATGTTTTAAATGGGAAACAGGTCTGGATTACAAGCAGGCCAGTTTAGCACCAGAACTCTTTTACTATGGAGTCATGCAGTTTCAATATGTGTAGAAGGCGGTTTGGCATTATCTTGCTGAAAGAAGGAAGGCCTTCCCTGAAAAAGATTTTGTCTGGATGGCAGCATATTGCTCTGAAATGTGTATATATCATTCAGCATTAATGATGCCTTCCCAGATGTACAAGCTCCCCGTGTCATGTGCACTAATGCACCCTCATACAATCACAGATGCTGGCTTTTGAACTGTGTACTGATAACAAGCCGGATGGTCCCTTTCCTCTTTAGCCTGGAGGACGTGGTGTCCATGATTTCTAAAAATAATTTTTACTTTTGATATGTCAGACCTCGGGACAATTTTCCATTTCGCCTCAGTCATCATAAAGGAGCTCGTGCTCAGAAAAGGTGGCAGTGTTTCTGGATATTGTTTATATATGGTTTTAACTTGCATTTATTGCACTTGCATCTTCAGACCACAGCAGTGGTTTTTATACTTGTCTTCATTAAATAAGATTTGGTTCAGGTGATCACCTAATCAGAACCTCATTAAGTAAAATGAGATGTGCTTGTGTTGGGATTCCAGCCAGCACAGACACTGGAATGAAATGGCTGCCATATATAGAGATGCTGATTTAAGAAAAAAATGAAGTGGCCTCTTAATTCTTAATTTTTGCTCAGGGCTCTCTCTCTCTCTCTCTCTCTCTCTCTCTCTCTCTCTCTCATATATATATATATATATATATATATATATATATAATGATATGTACTGTAAGTCAAATGATGTGTACTGTAAGTCATGAAATAGGTGAGACTGTTACAGGATAGTAATTATTAGTCTCTTACATATGCAGACTGCTGAATTAAGTTCATACTCAGACCATTACTCATTCAGACTGTAGCTTCAGCAAATTCAAATGTTTATTATATGTTGAGTGCCTTGTTCTAATTATAATTTTAACAATTCAAGGAAATGAAGAATTAAAAATGCATAGCAAAACAAGTAGAAGACTCTTGTTATTATTTTTTAAGACATTTCTCACAGGGGGTGGCACGGTGGTGTAGTGGTTAGCGCTGTCACCTCACAGCAAGAAGGTCTGGGTTTGAGCCCCGTGGCCGGCGAGGGCCTTTCTGTGTGGAGTTTGCATGTTGTCTGCATGGGTTTCCTCCGGGTGCTCCGGTTTCCCCCACAGTCCAAAGACATGCAGGTTAGGTTAACTGGTGACTCTAAATTGACCGTAGGTGTGAATGTGAGTGTGAATGGTTGTCTGTGTCTATGTGTCAGCCCTGTGATGACCTGGCGACTTGTCCAGGGTGTACCCCGCCTTTCGCCCGTAGTCGGCTGGGATAGGCTCCAGCTTGCCTGCAACCCTGCAGAACAGGATAAAGCGGCTAAAGATAATGAGATGAGATTTCTCACAGGCACACATGATTTAGCAGTAGGGAATCCTCACAGAGGTCCGATTTTTGTTGAAAATGAAAGGTAAAGTGACTTAATTAGATTTTTTTTTTTTAAATCCAAGCCTAGTAGATACAACAAAGAACTGAATATCTTGAGTTGGACAGAAGGCCTTGTGCATCCTATTAACTCTCAACATAATTGATGGTGTGATGGAGTTAACCATCACAATTTGAGTTCCAGTGAGAGGCCCATTATCTGACCTTTAGTGCCATCTATGTTTTAGGAAACTGAGACTAGCCAGGTCTATTACAATAAAAATAGCCAGATTCATGATTGAGTGAATTTCAAACAGCTGTACTCCAGTTAAATAATGGCATAATTTGAAGACCTGAAGACATAAAATAAAACTGAATTGAATTGATATCTGAAATAAAGACAGAGGCTTCAAGTATAGGATTTTAATACTACAAGTCTTGCATGTGGTATAGTGGTTAGCTCTGTCACCTTACAGCAAGAAGGTTCTGGGTTTGAACCTCAAGGTTGACTGATGCCTTTCTGTATGGAGTTTGGATGCTCTCCTCATGTGTGGGTGAAGCCCCTGTGTGGGTTACCTAATCCACAGTCCAAGACATGTGGATTAGGTCAGGTGGCTACTCTAAATCGCCTGTGAGTGTGAATGGTTGTTTGTCTCTGTGATAGATTGGTGACCTGCCCTGGGTGAGCCTTGTCTCTTGGCTGAAGTCATCTTAGATTGGCTCCTGTGACCCTGATGGAAATAGATAGATGGAAGTGTGTACTGTATTGTAGATCTAAATGTTAAGGCAGTTGAAATGTTGGCTATTTAAACACCTAAGGCAATGGAAGATGAAAGAAAATCTCAGGCTGATACCTGATTTAGTTGGCTCTTTTATTTTCAAAAACTGATTATCAGCAATCCATAGTAATGCATGTGGCACCTTAATTCAGTAATGAGAGTCTATCCATCTATTTTCTTCCGCTTATCTGAAGTTGGGTTGCGGTGGCAGCAGGCTAAGCAGGGTATTCCAGGCATCCCTGTCATCAGCAATGCTTTCCAGTTCCTCCTGGGGGATCACAAGGTGCTCCCAAGCCAGATGAGATATATAATCTCTCCAGCATGTTTTGGGTCTACCCTGAGGTCTCCTCCTAGTTGGATGTGCCCAGAAAACCTCCAAAGGAAGGCGGCAAGGAGGCATTCTAATCAGATGCCTCAACCACCTCAGCTGACTCCTTTCGACATGAAGGAGCAGTGGCTCTACTCTGAGATCCCTTCAGATGTCTGAGCTCCTCACCCTATCTCTAAGGGTGAGCCCAGCCACCCTATGGAGAAAGCTCATTTCAGCCACTTGTACAGTGCCTTGAAAAAGTATTCATACCCCTTGAACTTTTTCACATTTTTCCACCTTACAACCACAAACTTAATGTTAGGGTTTTGCTGGGATTCTAACCTGGTTCGTTGGTGTGATGATCCAGCAAACCCCCACTAGGCCACCAGGGGAATGACTCACATGCAGAGGCGTGAGGCGGAAGTAGAAAAAGTAACAAAAGGTTTATTTATACTATATACAATCCAGGGCAAAACAAAAAAAACAAAAACAAAGAGTATAATTCAAAAAGAAAAAGGCAAAAATGCAAAAGCTCAGAAGATCCACAAAACACAGTACAAAGGAAACTGGAGATAAACATAACAGCACAAAGACTCCGTGACAAGAGGACTGAACTCAGGGGTATAAATACACAAACTAATTAAGGACACAGGTGAAGATAATTAGGACTAACAGGCAATTAACAAAAAAAAACACAAAACACAGGAACAGTGGCGGCCTCTAGAGGCCAAAATAAATATGACACGAAAAGGAAATAACAGCGGCCTCTAGAGGCCAAAACAGTCCAAGTCCTAACAGGACCCCCCCCTCTAGGAGCGTCTCCTGACGTTCCCAGGGTGATCCGGATGGGCCGAATGGAAGTCCCGACACAGTTCTTTATCCAGGACATCCCGAGCAGGAACCCAGCAGCGCTCCTCAGGACCATAGCCCTCCCAGTCCACCAGATATTGCAACCCGCTGCGGACCCGGCGGGAGTCAAGCAGGCGATGCACAGTGAACACAGTCTGCCCCTGGAAGATGCGGGGGGGTGGGGGGTTCCTAGGGGCAGGGGCATACGTAGACGTCAGTACAGGCCGCAACAGGGAAACATGGAAAGTGGGGTTGATCCTCAGAGTCCGGGGCAACTGGAGCCGGTAGGAGACAGGGTTCACCCTGCGCACCACCTTGAAGGGGCCAATGTAGCGAGGAGCAAGCTTGCGGTTCTCCACCCGCAGCGGAAGGTCCTTAGTGGACAGCCAAACCCGCTGCCCAGGGCGGAAAGTGTGTGCAGGTCTTCTGTGGCGGTTGGCCTGAGTCTGGTTGGTTCTGGAGGTCTGTATGAGGGTCTTCCTGACCTTGCTCCAGGTCTTGTGACACCGTCTCACATATTGGTTGACCGAGGGCACCCCCGCGTCCTCCTCCTGGTCCGGGAACAGAGGTGGCTGGAACCCGAATTGGCACTGGAATGGCGACAGCTTGGTGGCCGATGACTGCAGGGTGTTGTGGGCGTACTCTGCCCATGGCAGCCAGGTGCTCCACGATGTCGGGTTATCCATAGCCAGGCCACGCAGGGTGGTTTCCAGGTCCTGGTTGAGCCTCTCCGTCTGACCATTGGACTGTGGGTGAAACCCAGAGGAGAGGCTGGCAGTGGCTCCGATGACCTTGCAGAACCCGTGCCACACTCGGGAGGAGAACTGGGGCCCTCGGTCTGAGACGATGTCCTGTGGAAGACCAAAGACTTGGAAGACATGATTAAATATAAGTTTCACTGTTTCAAGAGCAGAGGGGAGTTTGCACAGAGGTATGAAGCGGCAGGCCTTGGAGAATCTGTCAACAATGACCAAAATGACCATGTTACCTTGTGACTCAGGGAGACCCGTGATGAAGTGGACTGCCACGTGGGACCAGGGACGCCGGGGAATGGTCAGAGGATGCAGGAGACCCTGGGGACGCTGTCGTGGGTTCTTGGTTCTGGTGCAAACCTCACAGGACAGGACAAATGACCTTACTTCCTGCTCCATGTTAGGCCACCAGAAGCGTCTTTTCAGGAAGTCCAGGGTCCTCCGAGCTCCCGGGTGGGCGGTGAGAGGGGAAGAGTGACCCCACTGGAGAACCTTGGCCCGGGCTTGATGTGGGACGTACAAGAGGCCCGGTGGCCCCGTCCCAGGACCGGGGTCCTGGCGTTGGGCTCGTCGAACAGCCTCCTCAATACCCCAGCAGACAGGGGCCACAATCCGAGACACCGGGATAATAGGCCCGACTTCATTCTCCCTGTTAGTGGCAGAGAACAGCCTGGACAGTGCGTCAGGTTTGGTGTTCTTGGAACCGGGACGGTACGAGAGGGTGAAGTCAAACCGACTGAAAAACAGGGCCCACCTAGCCTGTCGAGGGTTCAGTCTCTTGGCTTGCTGGAGGTACTCCAGGTTCTTGTGGTCAGTCCAAACCAGGAATGGATGTTGCGCTCCCTCCAGCCAGTGCCTCCACTCCTCAAGGGCCAGTTTGACCGCTAGCAGTTCTCGATCCCCCACATCGTACCGGGACTCCGCAGGACTCAGGCGGTGGGAGAAGTAAGCGCAGGGGTGCAGCTTTCCTTCCGAATGTTGAGAGAGTACCGCGCCGACACCACTGTCCGAGGCGTCCACCTCCACGATGAATGGTTGGGAGGTGTCCGGGAGGACCAGAATGGGTGCCGTGCAGAAGCGGGCCTTGAGGTCTTTGAACGCCTTTTCTGCCTGAGGAGACCAGCCATAAGATCCACCTGTCCCTTTGGTGAGGTCTGACATGGGTGCTGCCACAGAACTGAAGTTCCTGATGAACTTGCGGTAGAAGTTAGCGAATCCTAAGAACCGCTGAACCTCCTTAACGGACTTGGGAGTAGGCCAGTCCCGGACGGCCAGGGTCTTGGCAGGGTCCATTTGGAGTTGGCCTGTCCGTACAATAAATCCCAGAAAGGAGACCTCGGGAACATGAAATTCGCATTTCTGGGCCTTGGCGAACAGATTGTTCTGCAGCAGCCTCTGGAGAACCTGGCGGACATGGTGGCGGTGCTCCTGCACGGTCTTGGAAAAGATAAGGATGTCATCGAGGTAGACAAAGACGTACAGGTTAATCATGTCCCTTAAGACGTCGTTGATTAGGGCCTGAAAAACAGCTGGTGCGTTGGTGAGTCCGAAGGGCATCACCTGGTATTCGTAGTGCCCAGACGGGGTGTTAAAGGCAGTCTTCCACTCGTCTCCCTGTCGGATACGGATGAGGTGGTATGCGTTCCGTAGGTCCAACTTGGTGAAGACGGTGGCGCCTTGGAGCAGATCGAAAGCAGTGGACATCAGCGGAAGGGGATATCGGTTGCGCACAGTGATCTTGTTCAGGCCCCTGTAGTCAATACATGGTCGAAGCCCCCCATCCTTCTTGCCGACAAAGAAGAAGCCGGCACCAGCAGGTGAGGTGGAGGGTCGAATGAACCCAGAGACCAGGGCGTCTTTGAGGTATTCCTCCATGGCCTTGCGTTCTGGCTGAGAGAGGGAAAACAGTCTGCCACGAGGAGGGGTAGTCCCAGGGAGCAAGTCGATGGCACAGTCGTAGGCCCGGTGCGGAGGAAGAATGGCGGCCCTGCTCTTGCTGAATACCTCCTTGAGATCCCAGTACTCTGTGGGAACTTGAGATAACTCGGTGAGATCAGGGGGCTCGGCAGGAGACACAGGAGAGCTAGAGAGCAGACAAGAGGCATGGCATGCAAGGCCCCATTCCACAACCTGGCTTGTTACCCAGTCTATGCGAGGGTTGTGGCGAGTAAGCCAAGGAAGGCCTAGAATAACTGGGAACTCAGGTGAAGGAATCAGGTGCAGGGATATTTCTTCCTTGTGACCTTGAGACTGGAGGAAGACTGGAGAAGTAACTTGAGTGACTCTACCATCACCTAACGCTTGGCCATCGAGGGCAGACACAGACAGAGGGACTTCAAGAGGTGCAGTAGGTATATTGATGCTTTGGGAGAAGTGAATATCCATAAAGTTCCCAGCCGCCCCTGAGTCTATCAAAGCTTGACAAGAGTGGACAGACTCACCCCAGGAGATGGAGACCGGGATGTAGATTCCTTGGCCAGGGAGTCCGGGAGAGAGGGTAGGCCCCGTCACAACCCTCCCTCGGCTGGACGGGGCGGTCCTTTTCCCAAGAGTTCGGGACATGATGCTCGGAAGTGACCAGGCTTGCCACAGTAGCTGCAGCACTTGTCCCTCCTTCTGCGCTCCCTCTCAGATGCGGAGAGGCGAGTACGACCCACTTGCATGGGTTCTGGACAGTCACTGAAGGAGGTAGACGGTCTCCAGGTAGAGGTAGGGAGGCTGGGGGGGCTCAAGGCTTGGTGGCGTTCTCTCATCCTGTTGTCCAGACGAATAGCATGTGAGATGAGGGTTTCGAGGTCACTTGGGCATCCAATAGAGGCCAGACCGTCCTTGATGGGGTCAGACAGACCATGGTGGAAGGCTGACACCAGGGCAGTCTCGTTCCATCCACTTACTGCTGCGAGTGTTCGGAACGAGATGGCGTAATCTGCGACGCTTCCTCCTTGCCGGATGGACATGAGCTTTCGGGCTGCGTCGGTACTGATGTCTGCCTGATCGAAGACCCGAAGCATCTCTTCAGAAAACAGCTGGAAATCAAAGCACTCAGGTCCCTGTCTTTGCCAGATAGCAGTAGCCCAGGCTCGCGCCTTACCAGCTAATAAGGTGATCACAAAGGCAATCTTGCGGCGATCCGTAGTGTAGGTGGTAGGCTGAAGCTCAAAGGTGAGTTGACACTGGGTAAGGAACTCCCGGCACTCACTGTGCTTGCCGTCATACCTCTGTGGTGCAGGAAGGCTGGGTTCGCGAGGTGAAGAAGGCAGCATGGCAGGAGGCACTGGAGCAGGAGTGGGAGCTGGATCAGGAGCAGGAACTGGATCAGGAGCAGGAGATGCAGGCAGAGATGTCAGCTGTGCCAGGGTTTTCCCAATTTGCTGAAGCAGTTCCTCGTGGCGAGCAAGGGCCTCACGTTGGCTGGTGAGCGTACGTCCATGAGCGTCCATGGTCGCTCCGAAGCGTGTCAAAGCTGCCATAATTCCCTGAAGGTTGGCCGGGTAGACAGTTGAAGCAGCCTCTGCTGAGTCGGTCATGACGTAGTCTTTCTGTTAGGGTTTTGCTGGGATTCGAGCCTGGTTCGTTGGTGTGATGATCCAGCAAACCCCCACTAGGCCACCAGGGGAATGACTCAAATGCAGAGGCGTGAGGCGGAAGTAGAAAAAGTAACAAAAGGTTTATTTATACTATGTACACTATATACAATCCAGGGCAAAACAAAAAAAACAAAAACAAAGAGTATAATTCAAAAAGAAAAAGGCAAAAATGCAAAAGCTCAGAAGATCCACAAAACACAGTACAAAGGAAACTGGAGATAAACATAACAGCACAAAGACTCCGTGACAAGAGGACTGAACTCAGGGGTATAAATACACAAACTAATTAAGGACACAGGTGAAGATAATTAGGACTAACAGGCAATTAACAAAAAAAAACACAAAACACAGGAACAGTGGCGGCCTCTAGAGGCCAAAATAAATATGACACGAAAAGGAAATAACAGCGGCCTCTAGAGGCCAAAACAGTCCAAGTCCTAACACTTAAAAGTTTTTTATTGAGATTTTATGTGATAGACCAACACAGAGTAGCACATAATTGTGAAGTGAAACGAAAATGATAAATGGTCTTCAAAATTTTAAGCAAATAAAAATCTGAAAAATGTGATGTGCATTAGTATTCAGCTCCCCTGCGTCAATACTTTGTAGAGCCACCTTTTGCTGCAATTACAGCTGCAAGTCTTTTGTGGTATGTCTCTACCAGCTTTGCACATCTAGACACTGAAATTTTTGCCCATTCTTCTTTGCAAAATAGCTCAAGCTCAGCCAGATTGGATGGAGAGTGTCTGTGAACAGCAATTTTCAAGTCTTGCCACAGATGCTCAATGGGATTTAGGTCTGGACTTTGACTGGGCCATTCTAACACATGAATATTCTTTGATCTAAACCATTCCACTGTAGCTCTGGCTGTATGTTTAGGGTCATTGTCTTGCTGGAAGGTGAATCTCCTTCCCAGTCTCAAGTCTTTTGCAGCCTCCAACAGGTTTTCTTCCAGGATTGCCCTGTATTTAGCTCCATCCAGCTTCCCATCAACTCTGACCAGCTTCCCTGTCCCTGCTGAAGAAAAGCATCCCCATAGCATGATGCTGCCACCACCATGTTTCACAGTGGGGATGGTGTGTGCAGGGTGATGAGCAGTGTTAGTTTTCCACCACACATAGCGCTTTGCATTTAGGCCAAAAAGTTCAACTTTGGTCTCATCTGACCAAAGCACCTTCTTCCACATGTTTGCTGTGTCCCCTACATGACTTCTAGCAAACGGGACTTCTTGTGCCTGTCTTTCAACAATGGCTTTCTTCAAACAAAGGCCAGATTTGCGGAGTGTACGACTTATAGTTGTCCTGTGCACAGATTCTCCCACCTGAGCTGTGGATTTCTGCAGCTCCTCCAGAGTGATCATGGGCCTCTTGGCTGCTTCTCTGACCAGTGCTCTCCTTGCTTGCTCCGTCAGTTTAGGTGGACAGCCATGTCTTGGTAGGTTTGCAGTTGTGCCATACTTTTTCCATTTTTGAATGATGGATTGAACAGTGCTTCTTGAGATGTTCAGAGCTTGGGATATTTTTTTATAACCTAACCCTGCTTTAAACTTCTCCAGAACTTTATCCCTGACCTGTCTGGTGAGTTCTTTGGTCTTCATGATGCTGTTTGTTCTTCAGTGTTCTCTAACAAACCACTGAGGCCTTCACAGAACAAGTGTATTTATGCTGAGAGTAAATTACACACACTAGGACTCTATTAACTAATTAGATGACTTCTGAAGGCAATTGATTGCACAGGATTGTATTTAGAGGTATCAGAGTACAGGGAGCTGAATACTAATGCACACCATATTTTTCAGATTTTTATTTGTTTAAAATTTTGAAGACCATTTATCATTTTCATTTCACTTCACAATTATGTGCTACTCTGTGTTGGTCTATACATAAAATCTCAATAAAAAACTTTTAAGTTTGTGGTTGTAAGGTGGAAAAATGTGAAAAAGTTCAAGGGGTATGAATACTTTTTCAAGGCACTGTATCCACAATCTCATCCTTTCAGTCACTACCCAAGCTCATGACCATAGGTGAGGGCTGGAACGTTGATTGACTGGTAAATCAAAAGCTTTGCTCCCTCTTCACCACGACGGTCTGGTACAATGCCTGCATTACTGCTGATGCTGTCCCAATCTGCCTGTCTATCTCCCACTCCATTTTACCATCACTTGTGCACAAGACCCTGAGATACTTGAACTCCTTCACTTGGGGCAGCAACTCACTCCCAACCCAAAGGGAGCACTCCACCATTTTCCGGCAGAGAACTATGGCCTCAGACTTGGAGGTGCTGACTCTCATCCCAGCCGCTTCACTCTCAGCTCCAAGCCATCCCAGTGCATGCTGAAGGTCATGCTCTGATGAAGGCAACAGAACCACATCATCTCCCCGGCTGTGCCTTGAGATCCCATCCATGAATCTCACAAACAGGATTGGCAACAAGGGACAGCCTTGGCGAAGTCCAGCGCCCACTGAAAATGTGTTTGACTTTGTGCCGAGAATATGGACACAGCTCACATTTTGGTTGTACAAGGACCGGATGGCTCGTAGCAATGATCACGATACCCCATAGTCCTGCAGTGCCCCCCACAAGAGCCCCCGGGGGACACGGTCATAAGCCTTTTCCAAATCTACAAAACACATGTAGACTGGCTGGTCATACTCCCATGAATCCCCCAATAACCCTGCCAGGGTAACGAACTGGTCCACCGTTGCGCAGCCAGGATGGAATCCGCATTGCTCCTTCTGAATCTGAGGTTTGACAATCTGTTGGAGCCTCCTTTCCAGCACCCTGGAATAAACTTTCCCAGGGAGGCTGAGTAGTGTGATACCCCTGTAATTGGAGCACACTCTCTGATCCCCCTTTTTAAAAAGAGGAACAGCCACCCCAGTTTGCCACTCCACAGGCACTGTACCCGACCTCCACGCAACATTGAAGAGCTGTGTCAGCCAAGACAGCCCAACAATGTCCAGAGCTTTCAGATTTCAGAATCTCATCCATCCTGGGTGCCTTGCCACCAAGGATCTTCTTGACTACCTCAGTGACCTCTGCCAGAGATATGGGTGAAGCTTCCCCCAAGTCCTTAGACTCCACCTCCTCCATGGAGGACATGTAGGATGGGTTCAGGAGTTCCTCAAAGTGCTCCTTCCTGAGGCAAGCCCTGCTTCCCCTTCCTGAGTCACCAAATGATTTGCCAGAACTTGCTTGAGGCCAACTGAAAGTCCTTCTCCATGGCCTCCCCAAACTCCTCCCACACCCGGGTTTTTGGTTCAACAACTGCTGAAGCTGCAGTCCTTCTGGCCTCCCGGTACCTGCTTACTGCCTCAAGGGACCCCTGAGCCAACCAAGCCTGAAAGGCCTCTTTCTTCAGCTTGATGGCTTCCTTCACCACCAGTGTCCACTAGCAGGTTCTTAGGTTACCACCAGGACAGGCACCAATGACCTTTTGGCCACAACTCCTACCAGCTGCCTCTACAATGGAGGCTTTGAACATGGTCCATTCAGATTCCATGTTCCCAATCTCCCCCAGGATGCACAAAAAACTCTTCCAGAGGTGGGAATTGAAGACCTCTTGAACAGAGGACTCTGCCAGATGTTCCCAGTTCACCCACACTACACACTTGGGTTTGCCAGATCTGTCCGGCAGCCTCCCCCGCCATCTGATGTAACTCACCACCAGGTGGTGATCAGTTGACAGCTCTGATCCTCTCTTCACCTGAGTGTCCAAGACATACAGCTGCAGATCTGATGATATGACCACAAAGTCGATCATCGATCTTTAGCCTAAGGTGTTCTGGTACCAGGTGCACTTATGAACCACCTTATGCTCAAACATGGTGCTTGTTATGGCCAATCCAAGATGAGCAGAGAAGTCCAACAAAACAGGCAGGCTGTTCCTCCCAATCACCCCCCTCCAGGTTTCTCCATCATTGCCCATGTGAGCGTTGAAGTCCCCCAGGAGAACTATGGAGTCCCCAGGCAACACCTCTTCCAGGACACCACCCAGTGACTCCAAGCAGGCCGAATACACTGCACTGCTGTTTGGTGCATAAGCACAAACAACAGTCAAAGTTTTCCTCTCAGTGACTAGCAGTCGCATAGAGGCGACCTTCTTGTTCTCTGGGGAGAACTCCAACACAGTGGCACTCAGCCAGGGGCTCGTGAGTATCACACGCACCCGGTGCCTCTCACCCTGGGCAACTCCAGAAAAGTAGAGAGTCCAACCCCTCTTCAGGAGTTTGGTTCCAGAACCGGTGCTATGCGTGGAGGCGAGCCCAACTATATCTAGTTGGTACCGCTTCACCTCCCGCACCAGCTCCAGTTCCTTCCCTGCCAGAAAGTTGATGTTCCATGTACCAAGAACTAGTCTGCACTGCTGAGGATCAGCACACCCAGGCTCCTGCCTTTGCCTACCACCTGGCTCACAATGCACCTGACCCCGGTGCCTGTCCTTGCAGGTGGTGAGCCCACATGGCAGCGGCTCCATGTAATTTCTTTAGGCTGTGCCCAGCCAGGCCACCAGACGCTCACCAGTGAGCTCCCCTCCCAGGTCTGGCTCTAGGAGGAGGCCCTGATTTCCTGCTCCCGGGTGAGATGCTGCAGCTCCTTTTTTGCCATTTCATCAGGGTTTATGAATCGTTCTTAGTCTGGCCCCTCCCCTGAAACCAGTTTACCTTGGGAGACCCTACCAGGGGCTAATGCCCCTGACAACACAGCTCCCAGGATCACTGGGACACACAAACCCTTCCACCATGTTAAGGGGGCGATTCTTCGAGGGAGAGTAATGAGAGTGCAGGTCATTTTTCCTTAGTGTCATTTAACACCTAAGCAAAAGGAGACTGGATGCATATGGCAAATAATGCATCAAAGAAAGAGTCCTTCTACAGGGTCGCAGGCAAGCTGGAGCCTATCCCAGCTGACTATGGGCAAAAGGCGGGGTACACCCTGGACAAGTCGCCAGGTCATCACAGGGCTGACACATAGACACAGACAACCATTCACACTCACATTCACACCTATGGTCAATTTAGAGTCACCAGTTAACCTAACCTGCATGTCTTTGGACTGTGGGGGAAACCGGAGCACCCAGAGGAAACCCATGCGGACACAGGGAGAACATGCAAACTCCACACAGAAAGGCCCTCGCCGGCCCCGGGGCTCGAACCCAGGACCTTCTTGCTGTGAGGCGACAGCGCTAACCACTACACCACTGTGCCACCCCCAGATTACATTGGTAAGT
This sequence comes from Neoarius graeffei, assembly GCF_027579695.1. NCBI lineage: Eukaryota > Metazoa > Chordata > Actinopteri > Siluriformes > Ariidae > Neoarius > Neoarius graeffei. The sequence continues at coordinate 48,261,901 of NC_083572.1, forward strand.
AAAAAAAAAAATTTCACCTGCACGCATGACATTTAACAAACTTTTGTCAAATTTAGCCATTTGATATTAATGACTTGACATTCTTGGAATGATTGTAGCAATGGCAACAACTTCCATGGCATATCACTCCTTGTTATCATTTAAAATGTCTTCGCTCGGGTCTTGTTGGTTTGCTTGCAGGTTCTGGCTGCATGTATCTATCCAGAGCCACAGTGTGGATTCAGAAGAGGCAGATCTACTGTGGAAATGATCTTCTCACTACGCCAGCTACAGAACAAGTGCAGAGAGCAGCAGAAACCCCTGTACATCACCTTCATTGATCTTACAAAGGCATTTGACTTAGTCAGTAGAAGTGAGCTCTTCATTCTCCATAAGAAGATTGATTGTCCCCCGAAACTGTACAACATGATTATTTCCTTCCATGATGACATGCACAGCACAGTCCACTTCAATGGTGCCACTTCAGATCCTTTTCCAGTGAGCAGTGGAGTAAAGCAAGGCTGCATCCTGGTGCCAACTTTCTTCTGATATTTTTTCCATGCTTCTCCATTATGCATTTGCAGATTGTGACAAGGGCATCTACCTTTGTACTAGAGCCAATGGAAAGCTCTTCAACATCACCAGTCTGTGTGCCAAAACAAAAGTCAAGGAGGTTCTCGTTCATGAGCTGCTGTTTGGTGATGATGCTGTACTGTCACACACTGAGGCTGGGCTCCAACAACTAGCAGATTGCTTCTCCCACGCCTGCAAGTAGTTTGGGCTGACAATAAGCGTCAAGAAGACCAACATCCTGGCCTAGGATGCTGACTCTCGTCTTGTCATTACCACTGATGACAGTCATATTGAGGTAATGGACAACTTCACCTGTCTGGTGTCAAATATATGTAGCTCTGGCTTCCTGGACACCAAAGTCAACACAAGAATTGCTAAAGCCACAGGGTTTATAGCAAGACTAAACAAGAGAGTGTGGTCAAATATTCAGCTGACTGCAAATACTAAACTGCATGTGTACCAAGCCTGTGTACTCAGCACTGGAGTCCTGGACAATGTATGCGAGGCAGGAAAAAAGACTTAACAGTTTCCACCTCCACTGCCTTAGGCATACCCACAACATTCTGTGTCAGGACAGACCAACTAACACAGAGGTCCTTCAATGTGCTGGAACCCAAGGTGACTAGGCCACATGCGTCACATGGACTCAGGGCACATTCCAAAGGATATGCTGTATGGCGAACTGTGTGAAGGGTCACGTCCAGTTGGAAGGTCGCATGTCCTTTGTAAAGATGTGTGTAAGAGAGACTTAAAGCTGGCAGGCAATAATCCAAGCAATTGGGAAAACACAGCAGACTCGCGTGAAGCTTGGAGGGCTGCAGTTGGAAACGGTATGCAGAAGACCGAATGAGACAGAAATGACAGCTCTCAGCGAAAAGAGCTAAGACAAAAGCAAAGGCAATATCTTCAAGAGATCCATCATCATTAATCTACAGCCACTGTGTGAGAGATTGTCATTCTAGAGTAGGCCTCTTCAGCCACTCTAGGAAATGCTACAGCACCTAACGTGCTACACCACTGTCTCCAGAGACAAACGGATGTCAGAGATTGGAACACTAATTTATGCTGTGTTGAGGAGGCATTCTTTTACTAATTAGAAATATTTTTTTATTTTCAGTTCTCTGAGCAGTGCCTTTTATGGAGTTCTGTGGGTATCACCAAATGTAAATCAGCTATGCCATGAACATGCTGGGTAATTTATGAGTGATTGGAATTTATCAATATATAGCCTCACTCACAACCCGCCGTAAGTGTTTTGGACACACACGGGTCGCACGGTTTGGTAGCTCGCAGCTGTGCCGCAGGGTCACGGTGAACCCAGGGGAAAGTTTGGGGGAGGAGTACGGGCAAAGTACTTGTCAAGTACAGGTTGCACATCTGACTTCCTCGAGGCATGGGAAAAATTACACCATTAGCCCGTGGAAAGCGTATACACTCAAAAAAATAAAACATTGGATTTACTTAACCGAGTTATGGCAACCGGTCCCACGAAACTGTGTTAATTTAGATGTATTGAATACAGTTATGTGTTGAATAACTCAACATAACTGTATTCAATACATCTAAATTAACACAGTTTCGTGGGACCGGTTGCCATAACTCGGTTAAGTAAATCCAATGTTTTATTTTTTTGAGTGTATCTGACGCATGTGATCAGTGTGTGTTCAGTGAGTGTGGAGTGTGTGAGACTTGCATTTTACCAGTTTCCTGAGCTACGAGTACGGGCCACACTTGTGAAGCATGTGTGATGCATGTGATTAGCACATTACAATCACTCATAACTTGTGTGTGATGCAAGCCAGGAGTGGGTATAAAACCAGTGTGTCTGCAGCATTCTGCATCTGTCTTTCGACTGAAGAACATTGGATATTTTGTGGGAAAAATGTTCAGTTTAAAGTTTAGAAAATGGGACCCAAGAAGAAGCGAGCAAAAGTGAAGTAACCCAGCCTGAAACAGCAGAGGAGGAGGAGGAGGAAGAATTTGACGATGATGGTAGCAGCACCAGCGAGCCCTGCACAGACAGAGAGAAGTATGCCTTCAAGCCGGCAGAAGGCACAGCACCCCGCCAGAGGGATTTTCACAGGTAAATACACATGCTTTAAACATTCATTTCAGTATCTATATGCTTATGTAATTAATATTATATATGCTAATTTTCATGTATGTTTCAGCTAACAACGCCCAGAAGCGGGGACATTGCAATCCCATCATCGCTGTCAGGCCATTGTGCCATGCTCAGCGATAAGGATAAGGACATCCTGACACCCCGTCCCACCACTCAGCAGTAGGAGCAGGACAGCAGCTCGGAGTCAAAGTGTGTTTCAGTGCCCAAACTGTTGGGCTATTTAGTTGGGATTTTTGATACAATGTAATAAAATGCATTATTCCCTTATACTCATGTTTAATTATTTGACGTTTGCATGGTAAATTAAACATATACTCAAATAAAAACAGCAAATGAGGTGGTCTTCTTCCTTTCTACAATGCTACATGCTACACGATCAGTTCCTTGGTTCCTCCCCAATATATATACCCAGAGTCTTCCCCCTCGTGTCGCGTGAAGGTCGCGTGCACTGCGTGCACACCACACATAGGGGTAGAAAGTGAGATGTACTTCGGTCTTACGCACCACACAAATAGCAAGTGTGGAATGCTTGTGTAGTATTTCTGAGGCACGTCACTCATACAATGACCGTGCGTCACTCATGAGTCTTACTGTCATCGCAAAAAGCCCCTACTAGCTGTGCTGCTGACTTGATTCAGGCATACAAAAGGAATACGGGTCCCGTACATAGTGTATGCATTCTTGATTTGTCGCAAGACCCGTAGAATTTGCATGTGTAGGACCAAAAGTCTCCATCAACTGTGTTGGACTGAGGCTGGTTCAAGAGGACTTGAGACAGGGACTCATTTTAAATGACTACCATGTAGTTCCTGTCCAGACCCAGAAATGAGTCAACACTCAACAGCGTCCATTCTTTGTACATGTACTGACTGATTCTGGGTCCTGGTCTCCATGTCTTCAACACTGCATGTTCAGAGGCTAGAAAGAATAAAAACACATTTTATGACTGACTCTCTTGGATCAACAACAGTTCTAGTTTTGTTGGTAACATTTTGTACAGGTTTAATTTGGTCCCATGCTAGAAACAGAGTATTGGCAACTAATATTCTGACATAATTGGCACATTGCCAAAAATGAAATTGGCATGGTGCCAAGCAATCAGTTAGGTATTAAATTAAATTACCAATAGCTGTTTTGCAAATCCATAGTAAAACTAGTGTCATTCTGGTCTAAAAACACACTTTCGACCTAGCTGAAACATCATTTACATCATGAACATTTTGAAGGTTTTCTGCCTGGGAAATGGACCATTTTGGGTTGTGCACACATGATTTTATGTCAGATTTACAGTAACTTTCCTTGGCCCAATTTCACTTTGGTTTGTATTTCCTGCATATAGAGGCTTGGTAGTGCAATACAGCAGGTATAAAGGTATAACTCAAAATCCATAATCTGAGCATCTGGTATGAAAATCTGGTGGACTGAGACACACACACACACACACATATATATATATATATATATCTCATCTCATTATCTCTAGCCGCTTTATCCTTCTACAGGGTCGCAGGCAAGCTGGAGCCTATCCCAGCTGACTACGGGCGAAAGGCAGGGTACACCCTGGACAAGTCACCAGGTCATCACAGGGCTGACACATAGACACAGACAACCATTCACATTCACATTCACACCTACGGTCAATTTAGAGTCACCAGTTAACCTAACCTGTATGTCTTTGGACTGTGGGGGAAACCGGAGCACCCGGAGGAAACCCATGCAGACAACATGCAAACTCCACACAGAAAGGCCCTCGCCGGCCACGGGGCTCGAACCCGGACCTTCTTGCTGTGAGGCGACAGCGCTAACCACTACACCACCGTGCCGCCCTACCTAAAACTAGCAATGGTAATTATTTTTTGTTACATATTTTTCATAGTTCTATTCTAGTACTAAGTCAAGTTTTAAGATAAAACAGACTCAAAACAAGATGCATCATCGCCTTCGGCAGACCAAGAAACACCGGCCCAAGCGGCAGTTGCCAGTGAGTGAGCTTGGTTTGCTTATGCTATGGTCACTGTTTGGTTTGATAGAATTAGCCTGAAACATTAGTACGGTCAGTAAGCTCAACCATTCTTTTTGGTCGATGTAGGTTTTCTTGATTTGTCAGATGAAATAATCTTAAAGATTATGAAGCACCTACCGCTCTCAGCAGTGTTCCATAGCTTGTTGAGTACCTGTAAAAGGCTGCTGCAGCTATCTCACACAGCCATGTTATGGAAACGTTTCACGTTAGATGATACAGGACGTCCTCCTTTCTACACCATCCATGGTTTTAAGAGCATTTTTGAGAGGCATTGTACTCATTTTCACCATCTTTATTTTAACGGGAATTTTGAACAACATTTCACCTTTCAGTTTAGTAAATTCAGTCTTACACAAATATTGGGAAATTGCTCAAACCTTGTTATTTTAGGATTTGTCAACAAACTTTCTCAGAAGACATTTCTTTTGTAATACATTTAGTGCATTTGAAAGAGTTGTATTTAGAGTATTGCCATAACGTAAATGATGTAATTGCTACAAACATTCTGAGCAACCATAGTTATTTACAAGATCTGGAAACACTTAGTTTACGAATGTGTAGACAGTTTGATTCAGAACAGCTGATTGCTACTGCATTAAGCTACTCAAGTCTTCATATTTACAAGATAGACAGCTGTGCCAATGTTGATATTGTATCAGCTTTGGCTATTTTGAACTCTCTGCGGTTGTCACTGTTCGAGATTTGCATGACGCCAAATTTAGATCGCCATTCTTTACAAGAATGAACTTCCTTAGAAAACATGTTTGAGGAACTAAGACTATGCTAAACAAGTGGAGTGGGCAGTAGGGTTGTCCAAACTTAACATGCATGTCAAACATTTGCTTTTGACACGAGCCATGGTTATATGGAACAACAAGACAACAAGAATAGAGAGATCTGCATCAGTTGACTAGGGTAAGATTTCAAGCTGCTATCCATACACTGCCGGATAAAGCTAATTTGGCCTAATCATTGTCCGACATCTCAACAGCTCGCAACATGAGATGAAAGAATGATGCAAAGACCGCGTTATTTTCTCAAATGTATTCAATGTATTTTTTCATTTACAAACCTGCGGGTATGTACTCAAGCTGCCAGTCAGTGTGTGACCCCCCCCCCCCCCCCCCCTTTGAAAAATCCTAGCTATGCTCCTGTCTTGATCTTGTGGTCCTCCATCCACACCTTGATTAACCTGGCTGTGTGGCATGGAGCATTGCCTTGTACATGGCTTGATTCATGGGTCCTTCACAAACAAAAATCTGCCTCATTCCAGTCTTGCTGAAGCACCCCCAGATCACTGATACTCCACCAAATTTCACAATGGGTGCAAGACACTCTGGCTTGTAGGCCTCTCCAGATCTTTGTCTAACCATTAGGTGACCAGGTGATGGGAAAAGCTGAAAATTGGAGTCATCAGAGAAGACGACCTTAATCCAGTTCTCTACAGTCCAATCCTTATGGTCTTTGGCAAACCTCAGCCTGGTTCTTCTTTGCTTCTCATTGATGAAGGGCTTTTTTCTAGCTTTGCATGACTTCAATCCCGCCCGGTGGAGCCTGTTTTGAACCGTCCTTGCTGTGCACTTAACTCCAGCTGCCAGTTGCCATTATTTTTGTAGATCATTTGATGTCATCCTACGGCTGTTGAGTGACATCAACAAAGGAGTTGATGATCATCCCAGTCAGTGGGAAGTCGTTTTCACCCTTTTCAGTCTGTAACTTTGTTGTCCACAATGTCTGCTGCTTGACCTTGTTCTTATGGCTGGCTGTTTTTGACATTTTGAGGATGGAAGCAACCTGACGCTCACTGTGTACCTCTGCCAGTAAAGCCAGAATTGAACCCTTCTTTTTCTCACTCAAACCTTTTCTTTTTTTAACTCTTTTAGCATGATGAATCGATAATTTTGTATTTCAGTTAAATTTAAAGTACTACTAGCACTGTTTTTGCCATCCAAATTGGTCCTATTGCAAGAGTATAGTGATGACCACAGCAGTGGTTTTTATACTTTTCCTTGTTAAATAACATTTGGTTCAGGTGATTACTTAATCAGTACCTCATTAAGTAAAATGAGGTGAGCTTGTGTTGGAATTCCAGCACAGACACTGGAATGAAATGGTTGCCATCCATAGAGATGCTGATTTAAGAAAAAATTGAAGCGGTCTCTTAATTTTTTCCAGAGCTGTATGTACAACTTCACATATTTACCATCAGTTTGGTTTTGACGCTTTTGCTACTTCAGCAATCAGATGCATCACTAATGTACCAGCTATGATTAAAAACTGGTTACTAGGATTGTAGTACTTGAGACTGGTCTTGGATTCGAGACTAATCTCAAGACCACTTTTTGATGGTCAGGGTCTCATCTTGAAATCGACCACATTTTGACTCGGTCTTGTCTTGGTCTCAGATATAGAGAACTTGGGATTTTATTTCAAGACCACAACTGCGGGGATTTCACAAAATTGCCTATGCATTGTTTGATTTATTTGTTAACATTGTTACTCTGGATGTAAAGTTTCCTGCTTCCAATGCAATCAATAACATGACTCATTGCTAATTTGAAATTTTTCTTCCTGTTAATGACTGTCATCCTCCCCACCCCCCTTCACACACAATGGTCTGGTCCTGGTCTTGACTCAGTCTCGCCCTGCCTTGGTCTTGGTCTTGACTTGATCTCAACCCCTCAAAGTCTTGGGCTTGTCTTGGTCTTGATACACTTTGGTCATGGTCTTGACTTGGTCTCAGTTTAGGTGGTCTTGACGACAACACAACTCATTACTGTTTCTTCTGTTTTATCCATTCTCCTTTGTCCTTGTGAATCACTGTATTTTTCAGCACAATGAGTCTGATCATGGCATTGAATATTATATTCTTTTGGGTATTTCTGTGACATTTGGACCAGTTACACATCAGCTTTCCACTTAGTAGGAAAAAGTTGGTGCGTATTTTTCCTGTGAAAATGACAGTTGTTTTTCTTGGAAGACTGTTTGTCCAATTTTCTTCTTTTGGAAAGAGACAAGATTACAGCTTGCTAATGAAGGATTATATATCATGAGCACATTTTATCACTTGGCTTATCTGAGCTTATACCCTTGAGTTTATTGCTCTATTCTGACCCTTATGCATACAAGCTCTTTTTTAAAATTTCAGTTCAGTTACAGTGGTACTTGAAAGTTTGTGAACCCTTTAGAATTTTCTATATTTCTGCATAAATATGACCTAAAACATCATCAGATTTTCACACAAGTCCTAAAAGTAGATAAAGAGAACCCAGTTAAACAAATGAGACAAAATTATACTTGGTCATTTATTTATTGAGGAAAATGATCCAATATTACATATCTGTGAGTGGCAAAAGTATGTGAACCTCTAGGATGAGCAGTTAATTTGAAGGTGAAATTAGAGTCAGGTGTTTTCAATCAATGGGATGACAATCAGGTGTGAGTGGGCACCCTGTTTTATTTAAAGAACAGGGATCTATCAAAGTCTGATCTTCACAACACATGTTTGTGGAAGTGTATCATGGCATGAACAAAGGAGATTTCTTTGGAGATTTCTTGATGGAATCCACCATCAGGAGAACACTGAACAACAATGGCATGGCAGGGTTGCAAGGAGAATGCCACTGCTCTCCAAAAAGAACATTGCTGCTCGTCTGCATTTTGTTAAAGATCACATGGACAAGCCAGAAGGCTATTGGAAAAATGTTTTGTGGACGGATGAGACCAAAATAGAACTTTTTGGTTTAAATAAGAAGCGTTATGTTTGGAGAAAGGAAAACACTGCATTTCAGCATAAGAACCTTATCCCATCTGTGAAACATGGTGGTGGTAGTATCATGGTTTGGGCCTGTTTTGCTGCATCTGGGCCAGGACAGCTTGCCATCATTGATGGAACAATGAATTCTGAATTATACCAGCGAATTCTAAAGGAATATGTCGGGACATCTGTCCATGAACTGAATCTCAAGAGAAGGTGGGTCATGCAGCAAGACAACGACCCTAAGCACACAAGTCATTCTACCAAAGAATGGTTAAAGAAGAATGAAGTTAATGTTTTGGAATGGCCAAGTCAAAGTCCTGGCCTTAATCCAATCAAAATGTTGTGGAAGGACCTGAAGCGAGCAGTTCATGTGAGGAAACACACCAACATCCCAGAGTTGAAGCTGTTCTGTACGGAGAAACGGGCTAAAATTCCTCCAAGCCTGTGTGCAGGACTGATCAACAGTTACCGCAAACGTTTAGTTGCAGTTATTGCTGCACAAGGGGGTCACACCAGATACTGAAAGCAAAGGTTCACATACTTTTGCCACTCACAGATATGCAATATTGGATCATTTTCCTCAATAAATAAATGACCAAGTATAATATTTTTGTCTCATTTGTTTAACTGGGTTCTCTTTATCTATTTTTAGGACTTGTGTGAAAATCTGATGATGTTTTAGGTCATATTTATGCAGAAATATAGAAAATTCTAAAGGGTTCACAAACTTTCAAGCACCACTGTATGGCCCACAAGATGTATCTGTGATCCATCCATCCATTCATCCATCCATCCTTTATTTATTTATTTATTTATTTATTTAACATTTGTTAACTATTCAAACAGCTTGCACTAAACTGTTGCTGTTATTGTGGTCAGTGGAAAGATACAGATTGTTAGATAATCTAAGATAACAGCAATGCATTTCACCTAATCAAATTGTGTGGTTGAAGCTATCTGTTATAGAAAATGAGACATACACCCACAACTTTATTACTTTATTATTAACCCTTTATTGCTATTTCTAATGTTTTTGTGCTGCTACTTTTTTTTAACAAATAATATTCTTAAAAATAAAGTAAATAGCTTAGGTCTTCTTTGTGAATAACAGATTATGAATCTAGTCTGAAATCCTAAAACATTAATGTGCCTAACATCTAATTAAAGGAGCTCTGTGCACTGTAAACCTGAATAAGTTGAGTTTACTTAAAAAAATTGAGGAAAGTGGTTGCCTTAAAAAAAATAAGTAATTATTAATGATTGAATTGAGTACCTTAAACTTACCAGAAGATTGTAAGTTTAAGGTACTCAATTCAATCATTAATAATTACTTATTTTTTTTAAGGCAACCACTTTCCTCAATTTTTTTAAGTAAACTCAACTTATTCGGGTTTACAGTGTAGTGGCGTAGCCAGAAATAAAACATTGAGTGTGCAACAGCAAATACTGGGTGTGCCAAATTTATTATGAAATGTATACACCTCTACATACATTCAGCATGTATCTCTCTCAAACAACATGCAACCACCGCAAAACAACACACAGACACTGAGATGAACATAAGTATAACACCTGAATATAGCATCTGAACAAATTGGCCTTAGCAGATGAGTGAAGAACATAACACTGCTGCTACACCTGCGCTGCGCAACTGAATTTATAGGGCAAGGCGACGTGGCTTGTCCTTGAATGCATTTATTATGTCATCACAGTCTAATTTCTTGGCGAGCTCTTTTTCGAACATGAGCAGTGAGATGCTATTAAGTCTGTCTGTGAGCATCGTGCTTCGGATCTTTGACTTTACTCTGTTAACAACCGAAAATAGTCGCTCAACAGAGCAACTTGTGACTGGCAGTGTTACCAATACACGCAGTAAACTGTTAATTGACGGAAACACATCTTTACAACATGAATCCAACACTTCAATAAGGGACGAGAATTTATGTCCTCCGTCCGTTTTCCTTTCAAGCAATAGAGTGCTTCGAGGTCAGCACGAACCCAGCGGCGGCCATATTGGAAGTCAAAGGTTGCCTGGGTCAGGCTGTGTCAGTGCATTGTTGTTCAGCCAAGCAAAAAGGGGTGACAATGTCGAATATGTGTGTCATTGTTGGCTGTAGTAGCCGGGGGGAAAAGGGTGGCAAAAGCTTCTACAGACTCCCTAAAGTCGTGACTAACCAGGGAATTGCAGCACAGGAGAAAAGCGAACGGAGGAGACGACAGTGGCTGGCTGCCATTAACCGATCAAATTTAGAACAACTTGACTGTATCCGGATTTGTTCTGATCACTTTGTGACAGGTAGGTTAATATTGTCTTGAATTTCATAGTTACTAAAATAAATGTGATACAAACTATTATCTTTTCTATGTACTTTCAGCAATGATTAATGGATATATTTGCCACATTAGGTAGCTTATGTCTACTGCAGTGCATTGTTGCATTAAATGGCATTTAAGATCTAGGCCTAGTAATGTTTATGTACACATGCTTTAATTCACAAAATGGACTTGGGTGAAACACTAGATAGTTCACAAGATCGATGTGTGTCACATGTGGCAACAAGCTGGGGTCAGCTTTCCATTCCTTCTCACTAACAGTGCATGGATCTACATTCCCAATGAAACGTAACTTCTCAGCATAACGCTCCCATGCCTGCTTATCTAAACTATCACAGTAGTGCTCCATATTCTTAAAAAATCCAAGCTTCTAAGCCCTCTAACGCGGAAATGAATCGGTGACTGTAAATAGCTGATGTGTACTCTATGAGCGCTCTGGAACGAGTGACTTCCAAGATGGCCTCGCAGACCGCAGTGCTACTATTTTTAGCATCATCTCGGAGCACTCTATTGCCCAAACACGTTCAGCTCGAATGCCTCCAACTCAATTCCATAATGTCTGCTTGCCTCGCGCAATGCGTCGAGCTGGTAACATGCGTCTGGCGCAGACATAAGGGAGGCAGCAGCCTTGATTATTCCATACGAGTCACTTTGGAAATGGTTGTTAAGTTCCATCAGCTGTCTGTCAAGGATCACATTCCACAAGGACTGCAGGTCCGAATCATTCCTGATGGGCGCGCACCTGCCCACTGTGGAGGTCACATGCGAGTCGGCAAACCTGGCAGGCAGCTTTCTGTTCCGTGCACCTGGCCTGCTACATCCCAGTTCTGAATATCATTTTCGGTCATAATATCATCCATAGGGCGGCACGATGGTGTAGTGGTTAGCGCTGTCGCCTCACAGCAAGAAGGTCCGGATTCGAGCCCTGTGGCCAGCGAGGGCCTTTCTGTGCGGAGTTTGCATGTTCTCCCCGTGTCTGCGTGGGTTTCCTCTGGGTGCTCCGGTTTCCCCCACAGTCCAAAGACATGCAGGTTAGGTTAACTGGTGACTCTAAATTGACCGTAGGTGTGAATGTGAGTGTGAATGGTTGTCTGTGTCTATGTGTCAGCCCTGTGATGACCTGGCGACTTGTCCAGGGTGTACCCCGCCTTTCGCCCGTAGTCAGCTGGGATAGGCTCCAGCTTGCCTGCGACCCTGTAGAACAGGATAAAGTGGCTAGAGATAATGAGATGAGATGAGACACTCAAGGTGGGTTTGGTGTAAAAAGAAGGATGGTTGTAATGAAAAGAACAAGATCCCAACTGTGCATTGTGCAGTCCCGCTCCCGCCCGCTCCCGCAAAGAATTATGATTTTCAGTCCCGCTCCCGCCCGCGCCTGCCATATTTTGTCCCGCTCCCGCCCGCAAATCCCGCATGATGCAGACATTCGCGTTATTTCTCACGAAAGTTCTTGTCTTGACACAGCGTGATGGTGCCCCGCCCCCTACTTTGAGTGGATTTGAGCATAAATATCTACAGCTCACGTTCACATTTGTTATTATTTACCTTGTTTCTGAATTCGGAATGTTGAAATGGCAACATGTAGACCTAATAATAATAATTATTTAAGTAGGCTAATCATTTAAGTATGCGCTCTCCCGTGGTGCGTCTCCTATGAATAATTAGTGTGAAAGGAGAGATGGATCGCACTCTTGAACTTATTCTTTTAGTTACATTTCTTTTCAGTTGTTTTTAGCAGCAGAAGGAGACAAACGTTTCGGCTGTTGCCTTCGTCAGTGTCTATAATAATAATAATAATAATAATAATAATAATAATAATAATAAACAATAAAAAAAGATAGGCAAGCACGTAATTCCGAGTGGAAATTTGGTATATTTATTGTTCAGCCATACAAAACATTAGGCTAACCCAGTTTATATTTGTAAAGCATTTCTAACTAGAATATCCTAGTATGTCAGAACCTTTTGGCACTTATCACAGCAAGCAAAGGGCAGCTGATTTCCCTCCACGTCGTACACGAGTGAGAATGATTTCCAAATGTCCGATTTCAGGACTCTTGACTTTTTAACAGTAAATGTACCTCTTTTTAAAGCAGCACTTACTTTTGAAGCACTGTGAGCTTCAGTAGAGGAGCTCTGCTCTTCTGCCATGATCGGAGATCTCAAACACGGAAGAGGAAAGGAATCGGAAACGTACGAGAGATATTTATCCTCTCCTGGATCAGAATCAGAATTCTGATGACCAGCTCATCTAAGGTGTCATCGAGGCATCATGTTAGTGTGGGTCACTGGAGGCTGGGTGTGAACGACGAGTCATTAGAGTGATCAAAGGATTGCCCGTTAGGGTGATCAATGGCAATCTGACTCTCTCTGCAAATTTAGGCATCTTAAAATGTTTTTATTAATGCCAAATAAAATATCCAGCACAAATTATATATGATAGACATAAATTAATAATTTATACATTTTATTTTAAACACGTTTTTAGTTAGTGGGACTGCAGCTTATCACCGCTCCCGCCTGTGCCCGCATTGTGCACTCCCGCTCCCGCCCGCGCCCGCAATGAGCTTTCAAAATTTGTCCCGCGCCGCACTGCTTTGCGTCGGGTCCCGCGGGTCCCGCGGGACTCCTGCAGGAGTGCAGGGCTCTACACTGAACAACTTAGAAAATGCAACGAGAAGAAATATGAATCTTTTTGTCTGTAGTTGTTGCAGGAGAGACTCGGCGTCTATTTTAGTCTGCCCTGACCCCTCCGCAAACTCACTCAGTGTCTCCAATATCACATCATACAACTTCAAAACACGGCCCACAGACTCTGATTTTGAACTCCACCTTATGTCTGTGGCATGCGCAAGCTCCAGACTCGGTGCGCCTGGGTGAAGTTCTTGTTGGATTTGTAAAAATCGTGCATGTCTGTTGGCTCCGGTCATGAAATGATGGAGTGAATTCACAACATCAAAAAAAGTGGCCACAGTAGGGGACACTTTTGAGGCTGTCGAAAGCACCAAGTTCAGGCGGTGGGAGTGGCAGTGTACATACACTGCATGAGGAAAAGTTTTTTTGAGCTGCACCTGCACCCCTGATTTCTCACCGGACATAACTGCTGCTCCGTCAAAACTGAAACCCACACACAATTCAGGATCCAGCTGTGGTTCAAGTACTTCCAAAATCTTTTTGGTGATGCCAGATGATGTCATGTCATCTGTCGCAAGAAATCCGACAGCTCTCTCTCTCAGGTTACCCTTATGCACATACCTTAAGCAGACAGCAATGAGCTCTTTTTTTGACAGGTCCTTATATTCATCAGCTAAAATGGCATAATACGTGTCTGTCTCTGCATGCAGCTCAGCTTTGATTTTTCGAAGGAGTAGTGATGCTGCAGTTTCAAGGAGATCGTTCTGAATGTCTGGGCTCATCATTTTAGCGTTATTTGGAAGCTCATCAAAGCGCTTTTTAATTTCAGGGTCATAATTACAAATCAGTTCGAACAGCTCGTTCAGGCTTTCTGCGTCCTCCTTGTGACCACGCAGTGCAATGCCTTGTTTCGCGCAAAACAGCAAAATATCAATGATAACTTTCACGTGTGCCCGGTTTCTTTCAATAGAGTCTATTAAACGCTTGTGTTTGTCCTTTGTCACTTGATGTATGATGTCACTGTTTCCAGCTTGTTTTATCTCAATGTAACCTTTGTGTCGGGCCACTGCAGAAGCATGAGCTTTACTTGATTCGTGCTTAACACAACTCTGACCTAGATGCCCCCAGTCTCTCATTCCTGTTTTTATGAATCTGTCCTCCCTGACGTCTGTGCTGAAGTGACGACATGACTGACAAAACACCACGTCCAATTTACAACTGTACTCCAACCAGCTGTATCGGGCATACCATTTAGAAGAAAAACTCCTCCTCTTTCCACTGACAGCTTCAGTGGTTGGGTGGGAAAGCTTGCAGCTTGGGCTGGCATGCAGGCTCGTCCACGGCAGAGAGATCAGGGATCCCCGCGCTAGCTACTTGTATATTGGGGTCATCTGTAGCGCTAGCTGCTATGGTAGGCTCACTTGGTGGTGTCGTGGGCCGGCTTGTTGAGGGTAAAACGTCTTCCTCAGTTCTCAAACTTGAGTCTTGCTGGCCCTCAAGTCGAGGCTTTTTAAAATAATGTTTGAGAGAACTCTGTTTCATCGCAGCACTGTCTAGCTTGTATCGTGCCCCGGTGCTTGCTTACTATCGGTTGCCAGGTGATGAGTGGGTGTGCCAACTGCGTCTTTGGGCGGCACTGGCACACCCTAGCACACCCATGGCTACGCCCATGGTATACTATAACCCATTAGTCCAACACAACCTATTTACGTTATCCAATAAAATCATGATGTAATAACATATTTTTCTGTTCATTATCAAATCATCTAAAACAGAACCATGACTTCACAATCAAAAGTGATACTTTGCCAGATGAAACTGTGCAATAAGTGATTAGTTTACGAATTAATTAATTAATTAATTGCAACAGTGAATAACAGCAAGACTAGTAATTTTACACAGCAGAAGAAATTAAAGCCCTCTATTAGCATTGTTTGGCAACTTTCCAGCATTGTGTGTGACAAATGCTGAGCCACCTGAGTGTTGTTCTGGCAATGTTAGTTATGTTAGCTCTTTTTGTAAGGTTAGTACCTAATTGTGTGGAGATAAAGAAAGGCTCTTCATGAATCCTTTGCATTACATCAAGAGAGCATCAAGCCTCGTGAAGTTTCTGAGCGCTAATGATGTCATAAAGAAGAAATGGCAAATTGGAGGATTCAATCTCAGAAGCATCATCCTCTTATTTCATTAAAATGTAAAGGTGTTTCCTTGTCTAAACTTGGGGACATTCAGTTTCTTCTTTTTAATCTGCTATCACTTTCCACTATTTGTTTTAAGGAAGGCCTGTCATCACAAAAAAAGGCAGCTCGTTTGATGACAGCAATGAATTATGATAATGTAAGAGTGGACTTTGAAAGCAGTTTACTGGCAAGTTTTAAGCAAACAACTGTGTTGGCAAAGAGACACTACAATTAAGAAAAGTGAAAGTTGAAAGTTAACAAAATATAGTGCAAAGCACAAGCAAATCAGTCTAATTTTAAAGTAAGGAATAAAAACTTTAGGGATCTGCTGTTATAGGAAAATAATCCACAACATCGTGGTGTGATAAGGCCTGATGTGTAGCAGAGTGGATTATTTTCTTATCGCAGCACATCCTGCTGCATTTTATTCCTCTTTTATGACTGCAATTTGCCAGCAAATTTAATTAGTAATTTGTGAATGAATTTATCCATTTATAGTTACATCTAATGTTTTACAACAAATTAGTTCCTGCTACCACCTGCATAATGGCAGCTATAAACAGTCATTCCCTCATCCGCCTCTCTTTTTCCTCTCTCCTGACTGAAGAAAAATGTGGTTTGTCATGTTTATTTAGAAACCGCAAAAGCATAAAGTAATTTGTGCTGAAGATTTTCCTGTTGTGAAAAACTTTCTGACTGTTACAAAGCATTGACATTTGAGACGCTTTCCATAAATGTGAAATAAATGTCTACTTATACAGCAAATACACATTTTGTCAAGTAATAGCACATTCTTTTAATCCACTTATTATGAGTCTTATATGGAGTATCTGTCATACATACAAGTCCCTGTGAATTAGTTATTATGATAGAATGATACACAGTACATGATATAAATGATATATATGATATAAATTCAATGATACTGCGGTATAAAATATTTTGATCATGCTTGAATACATTACAGAATACAGCAATAATAAGTGCAGCAATATAATCTCCACATATTGCCATCACTCTAACAGCTTTCACTTCTTGAAAAGACACCCAATTCATATTTCATAAACTCTGTCTGTGGAATGCACACTATACAGACCTTGACCACAGTGGTCCATAGAGCAATGTTCATTTTAAACATTTTCCAAAAAGCACACGACATCACTGAAAAACAAGACTTGTTGCACATCCTGTGTGATACCACTTCAATTTATTGACAGATTGACTTTGTAAAGTATCCAGAGGGTGGGAAGATATTCTAAGAGAGAGAGAGAGAGAGAATGTAAAACAAATGTAAACAAATTACACAACTTTTTCTTTTAGAAATGTACATAAAAGACTGATCATCAAGCTCTACAATACCAGTTACACTAAAATTTAGTTCTCTCTCTCTCGCTCGCTCGCTCGCTCACACACACACACACACACACACACACACACACACACACACACACACACACACACATACACACACACACGTCAAAGAAGACTATTTATTCATATTCTGAAATGGGTGAATATACACTGCTTAGCAGGGCGGCACGGTGGTGTAGTGGTTAGCGCTGTCACCTCACAGCAAGAAGGTCCGGGTTCGAGCCCCGTGGCCGGCGAGGGCCTTTCTGTGTGGAGTTTGCATGTTCTCCCCGTGTCCTCGTGGGTTTCCTCCGGGTGCTCCGGTTTCCCCCACAGTCCAAAGACATGCAGGTTAGGTTAACTGGTGACTCTAAATTGACCGTAGGTGTGAATGGTGAGTGTGAATGGTTGTCTGTGTCTATGTGTCAGCCCTGTGATGACCTGGCGACTTGTCCAGGGTGTACCCCGCCTTTCGCCCATAGTCAGCTGGGATAGGCTCCAGCTTGCCTGCGACCCTGTAGAAGGATAAAGCGGCTAGAGATAATGAGATGAGATGAGACACTGCCTAGCAAGGACGCGTTATCCTAATGGGCTTCATGGGCAGCTGCCCAGGGCCTCGGCCACTAGGAGGCCTCAGAGGTAGCGAGATCGGAAAATATGAAACGATATTTTCAGAAGTTTTGATCATATTGATAACATTTTTGATGCATTTCGCCACCCGTAAGAAAGCCCACCTTGTCCTGTCGCATAAATCACCCGTCATTGTCAATATGATCACTGTCTACCATGTCTTCACACGCTACGCCAGCTTGAGTTCAATGATTTAATTAATGACTTCGCTTTCCAGAAAAGTAGGAAAGTGCCCTTGTAAGTTGACCCATGGCTGTCAAACTGAATGCGCAAAGCTGTGTGCCACTGCTGTTTGGGACATTACGTGTGTGAAAGGATGAAATGTTTCACATAGCCTAACATTTTGAGATTTATTTCTGAGAAGCAAGATATTTTTCTTTCTTTGTTATCGCTCTTTGTTTTCACAAGTTAAAAGTCGCCTGGATTCCAAAATGAAAACGAACGGTTATATACCAAATTAATGTTCTTGTTCTGAATACTAAAGAAACTGTTGTAGGCCTAGGTTATGTTCTTGACATGTTGTCCATTGACTCACTCATTCAAAGGCTTCTTGAAGCTAAACTTTAGTTAACCAGACTTGTTAACCGTGATGTCTGATGGATTTTTTCACCATGCAATTGCCTATTTCACCATTGCTTTTTCTCGATTAAATAGGTGTTGATGGATATAAAGTTTTATCGTTCAATAGTATTTCTAATTGTGCCACTGTCATTATTTAAGTTTCTGTGTCTAGTTAGACAGGCATGTCTGAGGTGGTGAATTTGCTGAGCGCAGTTGACAACAGGCGGGGGTGGGGCCTCAGGGGTGTGTCTGCCCAGGGCCTCGGGGGTGTGTCTGCCCAGGGCCTCGGCAAGGGTTAACGCGGCCCTGCTGCCTAGGCCCCCAAAAGGTTGCATTCACTGAACCATCATTTCGTTGAATTACGGCATGCATTCATTGTGGCATTGCTTCAAGAACCTTATGCAAAGTCACAACGATTATTTCCATCCAGAGTTGTATTAATTTTTCACTGAGATCTTGTCTTGATGACAGGAGAGTTAATCCACTCTGTAAAGTTTTCTCCAGCACATCCAATAGACTTTGAATGGTGTTAAGGTCAGGAATCTGTGGTGGCCAATTCATGTGTGAAAATGATTCCTCATGTTTCCCCTGAACCACTCTTTCACAATTTGAGCTTTAATTTTATGCACATGCCATCAAGGAAGAAACAAATTCCATTGATATGATAACCTGGTCATTCAGTACATTCAGGTCATCAGCTGACTTGTGGGTGGCACGGTGGTGTAGTGGTTAGCACGGTCGCCTCACAGCAAGAAGGTTCTGGGTTCGAGCCCAGCAGCCGGTGGGGGCCTTTTTGTGTGGAGTTTGCATGTTCTCCCCTTGTCTGCGTGGATTTCCCCCACAGTCCAAAGACATGCGGTTAGGTTAATATGGGATGGCCTTGGGCTGAGGTGCCCTTAAGCGAGGCACCTAACTCCCAACTGCTCCCCGGGCACTGTTTGCATGGTTGCCCACTGCTCTGGGTGTGTGTGTGTGTGTGCTCATTGCTCACGTGTGTGCATGTGTGTGTTCACAGCTTCAGATGGGTTAAATGCAGAGAGGAAATTTCACAAGTGTGTAATGAATAAAGTTGTGCTTGCTTGCTTTGACTTCATTTTATTGCCACATAACATTGCTAAGCCTCAACCTGACCACCTGAAGCAACCACAGATCATAACGCCGCCTCCAGAGGCTTGTACAGTGGCCACTTTGCATGATCAATGCATCGCTTCATGTGCTTCCCTTCTTACCCTGACACACCCATCACTCAGGAATAGGGTAAATCTGAACTCATCAGACTACATGACCTTTTCCCATTGCTCCAGAGTCCAATCTTCATGCTCTCTAGCAAACTGAAGCCTTTTCACCTGATTAGTCTCACTAACAAATGGTTTTCTTATGGCCAGTCCCAAGCTGTTTAGTCCACAGCCATTAGGTGATCTCTGATCATGGTCAGTCAAGGTTTTTTTTCCTGACCACACTTCTTCCACAAAGTTGATGGTTCATCACTATCCTTCCAGGTTTTAATAAGACATTGGACAGTTCTTAACCCAATTCCAGTAATTTCAGCAATTTCCTTAGTTGATTTCTTTGCTTGGTGCAGGCAAATAATGTGACCCTTCTGAAACACAGTAACATCTTTTTCACAAGCATGTGATACGTCTTCCAGCATGGCTGTTAAAGAAATGAGAAGCTACTCACTGCACCAGTTAGGGTTAAAAGAAGTGTTGCCAGTTGAAACATATTAATCACTGCAGTGATTATCCAATTAAAGGATCTTAATTATTCTATTACTTAATCCAAATCATGACTTTTTTTTTGACCAGGCAGTGCATTACTAGCAGTAAGTCTACCAAAATGTGGAAAACTTCAGACTCATCTTAAAATCAATTCAACTAATTTATTTCTCATCAATCTACACATAGTACTACACAATGAAAAAGCAAAAACAGGTTTTTGGAATGTTTTGTAAATTTACTAAAAAATAAAACACTAAATATCTTTTTTAACATGCATAAGTATTCAGACCCTTTGTTATGACCCTTTGACCAAGTTTACATTAGACCATATCTGTCTCGTTTTCTTCGCGGATGCACTGTCCGTTTATATTAAAACGCCTGGAAACGCCAGGAAACGGGAATCCGCCAGGGTCCACGTATTCAATCCAGATCGTGTCTGGTCCGGTGCTGTGTAAACATTGAGAATACGCGGATACGCGGATACGCTGTGCTGAGCTCTAGCTGGCGTCGTCATTGGACAACGTCACTGTGACATCCACCTTCCTGATTCGCTGGCATTGGTCATGTGACGCGACTGCTGAAAAATGGCGCGGACTTCCACCTTGTATCACCTTTCATTAAAGAGTATAAAAGTATGAAAATACTGCAAATACTGATGCAAATACTGCCCATTGTGTAGTTATGATTGTCTTTAGGCTTGCCATCCTTCCACTTGCAAGTGGTAAGTGACGCGCATGCCCGATATGCACTGGGATCACACACACAGCGGCTCAGTCCCGAATCACTGCTCGTGCGCTTCACTCTCGCGCTCTGTGAGCTGCGCAGGGCCGGAGTGCGCACCCTCCAGAGGGCACTCGCTGTTCTGGGCGGAGTGATTTGGAGCGCAGGATGCCTGCGGAGCCGAGCGTATCCGTGTATTGGCGTTGCTGTGTGCACGCGAATCGTGTATTGGCATTGCTGTGTGCACGCTAATCGTTTTAAAAACGTTAATCTGATGATCCGCTGATACTGTCTAATGTAAACCCCACCTTTGTCCACTCACCTCAATAAAGCTCACCTCAAAGGAGTTCACTTGTGCCTAATTGAATTGATTGGTCATAATTAGGAAAGGCACACAACTGTCTATATAAGGTCTCACAGTTAATGGTGTATGTCAGGATGAAAACCAAGTCATGAGCTTGAGAGTCTGTCGACTGATTCTCCATAGACCTGAAAGACAGGATTGTGTCAAGACACACATCTGAGGAAGGATACATGAAAATTTCTGCAACATTGGATGTGCCCAAAAGCATGGTAGCCTCTATCATTGTCAAATAGAAGAAGTTTGGAACCACCAACAGTATTTCTAGATCGGGCTGCTCAGCTAAACTGGATAATCAGGGCTTGGTCAGACAAGTAACCTAGAACCCAATATCCACTATCAGTGAGAGCCTCTGTGGAAATGCTAGAATCTTACAGAAGGACAACCATTAGTGTAGCACTGCAGTAATCAAGCCTTTATGGTAGAGTGGTCAGACAGAAGCCATTCCTCACTAAAAGGCACATTAAAGTCTACTTGGAGTTTGCCAAAAGGCACCTGAATGACAATCAGACCATGAGAAGCAAGATCCTCTCTTCTGATGAAATGAAGCTTGAATTTGGCCACAATTTCCAGTGCCATGTATGGAGGAAGTGATACACTGTTCATCACCTCATTAATACCATCCCTACAGTCAAACATGATGGTGGTAGCATCATGCTCATAGATGCAGAAAAACACAGAACAATCCTGGGTGAAAACCTCTTCCAAAGTGCCAAAGATCTCAGGCTGGGGCAAAGATTTACATTAACAAACCACCAAGAAAACACAGAAGTGGCTTCAGGAAAACTGAAATTCTTGGAGTAGTCCAGACAGATTCAGGACCTGAACCCAACAGAGCATCTCTGGGAAGACCTAAAAAATGTCTGTATACCAATGATCCCCATCCAACCTGTCTGAGTTTGAATGATTCTCAGAAAAAGAGCAGGAAAAACTTCCAAAAGAATGGTCTGCCAAGCTTAGGATCATTCCAAAGAAGACTTGAGGCTGTCATTGCTGCCAAAGGTGCTTTAATCAAATACTAATTGAAGGGTCTAAATACTTATGTAAATGAGAATTTCAGTCTTTTATTCCAAAAAACTGTTTTTGCTTTGTCATTGTGGAATATTGTGTGTCAGTTGACAGGGAAAAAATACATGAATCCATTTTAAGATGATAAGATACCAAAATACAGAAAACTTAAAAAGGTCTAAAAACTTCCCATACACATATAAATATGTACTACGAATAAACTCAGGTACTATTGAGGTATTTCACCCACGTGACCAAGTCACGTGATGCAGCCATTTTGGACGGCACGCTTAAGTCCTTCAGTGCAAGGCGGTATGAGATGGTGGAGACCTTTGCACATTTTAACAAGAAAGTAAGCTGTGATTCGTGTTAAATTGGATCTGTCTTTTATCACAAACACTGTACCCAGCCTTGGTATGGAGCCAAGGTTGTCGACAGAAGTCAACAGTTTGATGAAGGATGACCCCAGCAGTTTGAAATGGTACAAGGTAGGCTATGTCCACAACACTGTCTTGTTACTCGGGGGATCCGAGATCCCCTGAAACAGACATGAGATCCTTTGAAAACATGATTTGGGAAATGTTGGGGGGTCTCTAAAATATTGGCAAAATGATGTTTATTGACATAGCAATCGTGCGTAATGGGAAGCATTTGCATATCCGAAGTGTTGTGTTTACATGACAACGACTGCTGCTGCCAGGTTGGTTGTTGAGTAGCCTGACTGTTTTTTTTTTTTCTTGTGTGTGGTATCATTGTTGACGCGAGGTTGTTTTTTGAACATGCCAATGCGGACACGATTTCCCCTGATGAGTTATGACTTCAGACGCGATGCGTGTGTGGAGGTGTGGAGTCCGCGTGATATGTGCGTAAGATAGGCTTCTCATGTGTTTGGAGATCCGCGCTCTTTTTTTTTCTTTTTTCTTTTCCTCTTTCTTTCTTTCTTTCTTTCTTTCTTTCTTTCTTTCTTTCTTTCTTTCTTTCTTTTTACTTAATTTCCCTGTTTATTTCTGTGTCCCGTTTCTTTCTAGCCTCTGTTATTGCGTTTTATGTCTGATGTCTGCTACATGCAACCCTAGACAAATTAACACTGCCTTGTTTCACTGCTCAGATGGGTTAACAAACACTGACCCATTTACTTTTTGCTATATATTTTATCAAAATTGCGTTAACTGATAAACTAACCTGAAATGAAATGATCACTGCAAAGTCTGGAGTACTCTGTTGGCTCCCAATCCTGTCTCTCCACAGCTGTAATCCCTCTTGTCTGGGTCAGTAGGAAACTGGTAGTGATGTGTCGGTCGCGAACGATCCGGTTCAAAGAGCCGGCTCTTTGAAGTGAACGACGGGAGCCGGCTCTTCGGTGGGAGCCGAGTTGGGGAGCCGAATTATTTTTTTGTCCTTAGGTGCCTCAGAGAGAGAGACTTTCACAAAAACAGTTGCTGTCCGATTGCGTCTTTGTGTTGTCTATTACCATTCAAAGGAAAAAAAGTAGCATGGTCTACGCCTACTTTTTTTGGTTGGGGGGGTTGATGTCATTCACAGCTGCGAAAATACGAAAATTGGTGTAATGCTTAAAGCTGTGGAGCGCAGGGGAGAGGAGTCTGTGAGGCACCTGAGGAGGGGAAAATCAGCTGTGTATTTTATATTGGTAATATAACACAGTTTTGCATTATGTTTGTGAGAAAATAATTTATTAATTGGTAAGTTTTATTTCTATAGCTAGAACATTGTTACACTGCTATACTTTACAAAGCTTTACAATGGCTACAAAAAATAAAAAATAAAATGGAAAACATCCTATTGATAAAATATAAATAATGTAATTAATTAACTAGTTAATTGCAGCAATTAAATCAAAAATAAAATCTCAGGAGCCGTTTGGGAGCCGAAAGAGCCGGCTCCTTATAGTAAGAAGAGCCAAAAGAGCCGGCTCCCGAAAAAGAGCCGAAATTCCCATCACTAGAAACCGGTAAAAGGAGCGTCCTGCACGCTGTCCCTGTCTGTTGTGGCAGCCCACAGCACAACAAGCAAACACCATGGTTATTTATAGAGTGCTTACTGACAAATTAATCTATTCTAGGTGTCTGTAACACGTTTTTTTTTTCAAGCCGGTTCTCCCTCTCTGTCTGCAGCGTTAGTATGTAGATTGACGTTCAAAATGGCGGACACCGGGGCGTCACGTGACCCTGTGACGTCAGGTGAAATACCTCAATAGACTTGTACAATCACCATGCAGTAATTGATAAGATGTAAAAAGGTTTAATACAAAAGACAAGAATTACATTATTTTGTTGTGCCTCCTGCACTGCATTAACCGATACACAGATAAGAGTTGTTTAGATGGTTAAGAATGTTGATACATGAGTTAATATAAAGAATGCTAACAGCTTTATTGTAATATGAATGGTTTAGGTGTGCCAGAGCTCCTAATGTAATCATATTATAGAACATTTCTGGTGGAGGGTGGCACGGTGGTGTAGTGGTTAGCGCTGTCGCCTCACAGCAAGAAGGTCCTGGGTTCGAGCCCCGGGGCCGGCGAGGGCCTTTCTGTGTGGAGTTTGCATGTTGTCCGCGTGGGTTTCCTCCGGGTGCTCCGGTTTCCCCCACAGTCCAAAGACATGCAGGTTAGGTTAACTGGTGACTCTAAATTGACCGTAGGTGTGAATGTGAGTGTGAATGGTTGTCTGTGTCTATGTGTCAGCCCTGTGATGACCTGGCGACTTGTCCAGGGTGTACCCTGCCTTTCGCCCGTAGTCAGCTGGGATAGGCTCCAGCTTGCCTGTGACCCTGTAGAAGGATAAAGCGGCTAGAGATAATGAGATGAGATTTCTGGTGGATTATCATTGGTTTTATTTTATTATTAAACTTTATTATACATTGTTAGCCCTAAACAACCTTGCCACTCAAAGTACCATGTAATCTTAACATGCAGTAGTTACAGGAACAAATGATCTCTGTGGTGGGAATGTAAAAGCATGGTCTGATTTTATCAATCACAGTGAATGCCAACAGACAAATGTATGAAGATCAGAGAAGGGAACAGGAAAAGCCATAGCATGCTGTGTGGTACATTATCCAGAGGCAAGGTGCACAAATACTGATCTGTCTTCAGTGCTGGAGAAATGATGTCAGATGGGATTTGTCCATAGATAGATAGATAGACAGATTGATTGATTGATTGATTGTCATTCACTTGTACATTCAGAATGCACATTTGAATGAAATTTCATTCCACTGGCTTATGTCAATATAACTGCTGCATATACAGTGGATATAAAAAGTGTACACACCCTGTTAAAATAATAGGTTTTTCTGATGTAAAAAAAATGAGACCACAATAAATAATTTAAAAACTTTTCCCACCTTTAATGTGAACTATAACCTGTACAATTCAATTGAAAAACAAACAACTCTGTTGGGGGCGGCACGGTGGTGTAGTGGTTAGCGCTGTCACCTCACAGCAAGAAGGTCCGGGTTCGAGCCCCGTGGCCGGCGAGGGCCTTTCTGTGCAGAGTTTGCATGTTCTCCCCGTGTCCGGGTGGGTTTCCTCCGGGTGCTCCGGTTTCCCCCACAGTCCAAAGACATGCAGGTTAGGTTAACTGGTGACTCTAAATTGACCGTAGGTGTGAATGTGAGTGTGAATGGTTGTCTGTGTCTATGTATCAGCCCTGTGATGACCTGGCAACTTATCCAGGGTGTACCCCGCCTTTCGCCCGTAGTCAGCTGGGATAGACACCAGCTTGCCTGCGACCCTGTAGAACAGGATAAAGCGGCTACAGATAATGAGAGATGAGACAACTCTGTTGGGGGGGAAAAGAAATTTAAAAACATACAATAAGCTGGTTGCATAAGTGTGCACACTCTTAAACTAATACTTTGTTGAAGCACCTTTTGATTTAATTACAGCATTCAGTCTTTTTGGGTCGGAGTCTATCAGCCTGCCACATCTAGACTTGGCGATATTTGCCCACTCTTCCTTGCAAAAGCGCTCCAAATCTGTCAGATTGCGAGGGCATCTCTTGTGCACAGCCCTCTTCAGGTCACCCCACAGATTTTCAATTGGATTTAGGTCTGGGCTCTGGCTGGGCCATTCCAAAACTTTCATTTTCTTCTGATGAAACCATTCTTTTGTTGATTTCAATGTATGCTTGGGGTCATTGTCATGCTGAAAGATGAAATTCTTCTTCATCTTCAGCTTTCTAGCAGACACCTGAAGGTTTTGGGCCAAAATTTACTGGTATTTAGAACTGTTCATAATTCCCTCCACCTTGACTAAAGCCCCTGTTCCAGCTGAAGAAAAGCAACCCCAAAACATGATGCTGCCACCACCATGCTTCACCGTGGGTATGGTGTTCTTTTGGTGATGTGCAGTGTTGTTTTTGCACCAAACATACCTTTTGGAATTGTGTCCAAAAAGTTCAACCTTGGTTTCATCAGACCATAACACATTTTCCCACATGCTTTTGGGAGAGTTGATGTATTTTTTTTAGCAAAATTTAGCCGGGCCTGGATGTTTTTCTTTGTAAGAAAAGGCTTCCATCTTGCAACCCTGCTTCATAGTCCAGACATATGGAGAATACAGGAGATTGTTGTCACATGTAGTACACAACCAGTACTTGCCAGAAATTCCTGCAGCTCCTTCAGTGTTGCTGTCGGCCTCTCGGCAGCCTCCCTGACCAGTTTTCGTCTTTTCATCAGTTTTGGAGGGACGTCCGGTTTTCAGTAATGTCACTGTTGTCCCATATTTTCTCCACTTCTTGATGACTGTCTTCACTGTGCTCCATGGTATATTTAATGCCGTGAAAATGTTTTTGTACCCTTCTCCTGACTGATACCTTTCAACAATGAGATCCCTTTGATGCTTTGTTAGCTCTCTGCGAACCCTGGCTTTTGCTGGAGGATGCAACTGAGTAAATGTCTGAACTTTATTTGGGGTTAATCAGAGTCATTTTAATTGATGGCAGATGTGAACCCAAACAGACTGAATGCTGTAATTAAATCAAAAGGTGCTTCAACAAAGTACTAGTTTAAGGGTGTGTACACTTATGCAACCAGCCTATTGTATGTTTTTTATTTTTTATGTTTTCCCCCTAACTGATTTGTTTGTTTTTCAATTGAATAGTACAGGTTATAGGTCACATTAAAGGTAGGAAAAGTTTTAAAATTATTTATCGTGGTCTCTTTTTTTTTTTTTTACATCAGAAAAACACATCATTTTAACAGGGTGTGTACACTTTTTATATCCACTGTAACTGTTGCACATAGTCCAGTAAACAAAATATCAAATTTTACAATTAGATACTTTAAATAATAATAATAAAAAAACCTTGAATAAAATAGACTAGCTATGCTACATATGTTAAATATATATTAAATATATTGCACAATAAAGGTTGACAGTACACTTCTACTACCTTCTACATTTAGTAACATTGGGCTTCATTTATCAAGGTGGAAAACAAACAGTTTTTTTCCTAAATGATTCACCAGAGCATTTACACAAGAAATTTGTGTATTCATGAAAATCCCATAATATTTGAAAAGAAGTTCATATCCTACTTGTGCTTCTGAGTGTGTTTAAATTTATGTATAAGAACACCAACAAATGTAAATCCTGACTGATCGGCTTCGAATGATATAAATTTTGATTATATACAGTATTTTGTACATCTTCTTAAACTGTTTAATATTTTTACTCTGCTTGATATATCAAGACCATTCCACAAAGTCACCCCATTTTTGAATATGTCCAGGAAAGCAATATTTAAATTATTTCTTGCTTTGTACATTATTTGTGCAGTGTTAAATTCCACCAGATTCATGAATTTCAAAGCATGTTATCTTTAAAATCCACGTTAGTGTGTTTACGAAATCCTACATCGTTTACTATTCTTATAGCTCTTCTTGGAGTACGCTTAATGGTTTTAAGGTGCTTTTGCAAGTGTTACCCCACACTTCCACACAAAAATTTAAATACAGTAATGCAAGTGAACAATACAGAGTGTTCAATGCTTTATGATTCAAAATGTGCCTGTGTTTTAACCAAAACTGCAAGACTCCTTGCCAACTTTGCTCACACATGTTATATGTGGTTTCCAGCAGAGTCTCTGGTCTAATATTGCCCACAGAAATCTCATCTCATCTCATCTCATCTCATCTCATTATCTCTAGCCGCTTTATCCTGTTCTACAGGGTCGCAGGCAAGCTGGAGCCTATCCCAGCTGACTACGGGCGAAAGGCGGGCTACACCCTGGACAAGTCGCCAGGTCATCACAGGGCTGACACATAGACACAGACAACCATTCACACTCATTCACACCTACGGTCAATTTAGTCACCAGTTAACCTAACCTGCATGTCTTTGGACTGTGGGGGAAACCGGAGCACCCGGAGGAAACCCACGCGGACACGGGGAGAACATGCAAACTCCGCACAGAAAGGCCCTCGCCGGCCACGGGGCTCGAACCCGGACCTTCTTGCTGTGAGGCGACAGCGCTAACCACTACACCACCGTGCCGCCCTGTCTATCATCACTTGCATATAAATGTTTATTTTATGTTTCCCAAATAGCATAAGCTTGTTTTTTTCAAATGTAATGATACATTGTTTTAATCAAAACACTGATTTAATTTACTCCTTTCAGACATGACTACGTCCAAATGTTGCTGCAAATTCAACCCCACCCCACCCCAAAAAATTGTTTCATCTGCCAATAAAACAAGTTTCAGTATCTTTGATACCATACTTATGTAATTTATGTCCAAAATTCAAATGTAATACTAACCCCTTTAGGACTCCACAAGTAATAACCTTGAATGTTGATTTATAATCAAATATTTGTACAAATTGCTGCCTGTTTCCTATATAGGTAAAGGAGCAGGTAACACAGACATGAGGGCACTCTGGGACATAAAGCACCCAGCCAGTCCACCATCAACAAACCTGAGTGAATGCGTGAGAACGGGGGGATGACAGCATCCATACATCCCAGTTCACCCAAACATTCTGTGTCCATGAACCCTTCATATGTATCTGCTCCTTTAACTCGTAAAAAGCTATTAACAAAAGTCTTGACTACACAAATATATTTTCAGCCTAGACTTAAACACTGAGACTGTGTCTGAGTCCCAAACACTAACTGGAAGACTGTTCCATAACTGTGGGGCTTTGTAACAGAAAGCTCTGCTCCCTGCTATAGCCTTCACTATTCGAGGTACCAACAAATACTGTAGTTTGCACCCTTTTATTGAAGTAGGCATGGCAGATCATAAAAGACCAGAAGTTTACCCAGGTACTGTGGCACAAAACCATTCTGTGCTTTGTAGGTCGATAGTAGTATTTTATAATCCATGTGAAATTTGACTGGGATTGGGACATATATGTTTTCATGTCAATCAATTTACATTTTACTTCACTTAATTATATCTAATTCACATTTCCTATAATTTGGTTTTCTTTTACTGGCATAGATGTGAGTCAAAATAGCTTTCACTTCAACCTCTGAGAAGGTCTATTTTTGCATTTCAGCTGTATAAGCTTGACCTTTTCTGGAGATTTGTGGGCATCACTAAAGGCAAATCAGCTGTACTGTGCATATGCCTGGTAATTTATGGGCAATTGGCATTCATCAACATACAGAAGTCACAATAGACAAGAAGCTGTCCTGGTCAAAACATCTGACCAAAATCTCCATACGGGCAGGTCAGAAACTGGCAGCGCTGAGGAGAGTGGCCAGTAAACTCACCAAGGAGAGCCGAGCAACTGTCTACAAGCTACAGGTACGCAGCGTCATGGAATACACCTCACTCAGCTGGATGAGTGCCTCACCAACATATCTTGGCCTACTCAACAACATCCAGAAGAAGGCCCTAAAGATTATAGGAGTGGACCAGGACACTGCCAGCACAAAACTCTCCATCCCCAGCCTTGGCCACAGGAGACAGGTTGCTGCTGCTACAGTCCTGTTCAAAATGCACACCCACCACTGCCCTACAGATCTCCGGGATATGCTCCCCCCGCCATACCCTAGATGGCAAACCACCCACCTACGCACAGCTATGCCAGATCATGCCCTGGACCTCCCAGCCTCTAATACTCACACCCTGGACAGAACCTTCCTCCACACTGCTGTCCAGGTATGGAATAGCCTTCCAGAACATGTAGCTCGACCTGTAGACACTGGCCCCCAGGCCTTTAAATGCAGGGTCCACAGACATCTTCTGACCACTCCTTCCACTACCAGAAGAGCTACATAGACTGGTACCAAAATCCAGAATTGTGACACCCAAAAGCATTTTTGAGACAAAGTCGGCAAACAGTCTTATTTTGTCAATTTGGGTGTGCCGAATTCAAATCTGCAATATGCCGAGCTCTATCTGACCTCTGTTGACCTCTAGAGGTCATTGAACTTTGGGCCTGTAAACGTCTCAGCTGAACCCAGTTTCTCAGCTTTCTAAGGAATGAAATGTACTAAAATGATTCATGAAGTTAGCAAATGGCCTTGTTTGTTAAATGTTTGGGTGCTGAATTCATTTTTCATTTGTAAAACGACATATGACCTCTGATAACTTCAAGGTCATTAAACTTGGCCTATAGGCCTATGCATTTAACGGCATTTTTAAACTGACTTTACTCCCCCAAAAAGAATATGAACAGACAAAAAACAAATAGAAAGGAACAAATACAACATTAAATGCCAGTCCATGTACATGTGACTTACTTTTCACAATGAGAATGCCTAGGTGATCACCTTACATAACATTGCATTACATTTAGCGGTTATTGTTTATACAAAGCTACTGAAAAAAGGACAGATTCAGCAGCATACAAAATGTGGGGGCATACAGGGTATCATCTCATCTCATCTCATCTCATTATCTCTAGCCGCTTTATCCTTCTACAGGGTCGCAGGCAAGCTGGAGCCTATCCCAGCTGACTACGGGCGAAAGGCGGGGTACACCCTGGACAAGTCGCCAGGTCATCACAGGGCTGACACATAGACACAGACAACCATTCACACTCACATTCACACCTATGGTCAATTTAGAGTCACCAGTTAACCTAACCTGCATGTCTTTGGACTGTGGGGGAAACCGGAGCACCCGGAGGAAACCCACGCGGACACGGGGAGAACATGCAAACTCCGCACAGAAAGGCCCTTGCCGGCCACGGGGCTCGAACCCGGGCCTTCTTGCTGTGAGGCGACAGCGCTAACCACTACACCACCGTGCCGCCCGGCATACAGGGTATACAGGTTAATCAGGGTTAGTATATATGAGAGTTTTTTTCCCTTGTTTGTTTTTTGTAAAGACTTTACCCCGTTTAAAACAAAACAAAACAAAAAACAAACAACAAAGAAAAAAACTCATATATACTAACCCTGATTAACCTGTATACCCTGTATGCCCCCACATTTTGTATGCTGCTGAATCTGTCCTTTTTTCAGTAGCTTTGTATAAACAATAACCGCTAAATATAATGCAATGTTATGTAAGGTGATCGCCTAGGCATTCTCATTGTGAAAAGTAAGTCACATGTACATGGACTGGCATTTAATGTTGTATTTGTTCCTTTCTATTTGTTTTTTGTCTGTTCATATTCTTTTTGGGGGAGTAAAGTCAGTTTAAAAATGCCGTTAAATGCATAGGCCTATAGGCCAAGTTTAATGACCTTGAGGTTATCAGAGGTCATATGTCGTTTTCTCATCTCATCTCATTATCTCTAGCCGCTTTATCCTTCTACAGGGTCGCAGGCAAGCTGGAGCCTATCCCAGCTGACTACAGGCGAAAGGCGGGGTACACCCTGGACAAGTCGCCAGGTCATCACAGGGCTGACACATAGACACAGACAACCATTCACACTCACATTCACACCTACGGTCAATTTAGAGTCACCAGTTAACCTAACCTGCATGTCTTTGGACTGTGGGGGAAACCGGAGCACCCGGAGGAAACCCACGCGGACACGGGGAGAACATGCAAACTCCACACAGAAAGGCCCTCGCCGGCCCCGGGGCTCGAACCCAGGACCTTCTTGCTGTGAGGCGACAGCGCTAACCACTACACCACCGTGCCGCCCCATATGTCGTTTTACAAATGAAAAATGAATTCAACACCCAAACATTTAACAAACAAGGCCATTTGCTAACTTCATGAATCATTTTAGTACATTTCATTCCTTAGAAAGCTGAGAAACTGGGTTCAGCTGAGACGTTTACAGGCCCAAAGTTCAATGACCTCTAGAGGTCAACAGAGGTCAGATAGAGCTCGGCATATTGCAGATTTGAATTCGGCACACCCAAATTGACAAAATAAGACTGTTTGCCGACTTTGTCTCAAAAATGCCTTTAACTCCTTAAATAAGCACTTTTTTGAATTTTGGTACCAGTCTAACAGTGAACCAGATGATTGGCCAAGTGGAATTGTATTCTACCTTGCTATTGTTCACAATTGTACACAATTAAAAAAAAAAAAAAAAAAAATATATATATATATATATATATATATATATATATATATATATATATATATATACTCACCGGCCACTTTATTAGGTACACCTGTCCAACTGCTCGTTAACACTTAATTTCTAATCAGCCAATCACATGGCGGCAACTCAGTGCATTTAGGCATGTAGACATGGTCAAGACAATCTCCTGCAGTTCAAACCGAGCATCAGTATGGGGAAGAAAGGTGATTTGAGTGACTTTGAACGTGGCATGGTTGTTGGTGCCAGAAGGGCTGGTCTGAGTATTTCAGAAACTGCTGATCTACTGGGATTTTCACGCACAACCATCTCTAGGGTTTACAGAGAATGGTCCGAAAAAGAAAAAATATCCAGTGAGCGGCAGTTCTGTGGGCAGAAATGCCTTGTTGATGCCAGAGGTCAGAGGAGAATGGCCAGACTGGTTCGAGCTGATAGAAAGGCAACAGTGACTCAAATAACCACCCGTTACAACCAAGGTAGGCAGAAGAGCATCTCTGAACGCACAGTACGTCGAACTTTGAGGCAGATGGGCTACAGCAGCAGAAGACCACGCCGGGTGCCACTCCTTTCAGCTAAGAACAGGAAACTGAGGCTACAATTTGCACAAGCTCATCGAAATTGGACAATAGAAGATTGGAAAAACGTTGCCTGGTCTGATGAGTCTCGATTTCTGCTGCGACATTCGAATGGTAGGGTCAGAATTTGGCGTCAACAACATGAAAGCATGGATCCATCCTGCCTTGTATCAACGGTTCAGGCTGGTGGTGGTGGTGTAATGGTGTGGGGAATATTTTCTTGGCACTCTTTGGGCCCCTTGGTACCAATTGAGCATCGTTGCAACGCCACAACCTACCTGAGTATTGTTGCTGACCATGTCCATCCCTTTATGACCACAATGTACCCAACTTCTGATGGCTACTTTCAGCAGGATAATGCGCCATGTCATAAAGCTGGAATCATCTCAGACTGGTTTCTTGAACATGACAATGAGTTCACTGTACTCAAATGGCCTCCACAGTCACCAGATCTCAATCCAATAGAGCATCTTTGGGATGTGGTGGAACGGGAGATTCGCATCATGGATGTGCAGCCGACAAATCTGCGCCAACTGTGTGATGCCATCATGTCAATATGGACCAAACTCTCTGAGGAATGCTTCCAGCACCTTGTTGAATCTATGCCACGAAGAATTGAGGCAGTTCTGAAGGCAAAAGGGGGTCCAACCCATTACTAGCATGGTGTACCTAATAAAGTGGCCGGTGAGTGTGTATATATATATATATATATATATATATATATATATATATATATATATGCAAGTATGAAAAAAATCTGCATTTCTGAAACATTTGTAAATATGGCTAAAATGTGGCTTATACAAACATTTACTCTAAAATGTTGATAAATGAGGACCATTGTAATGCCCCAAACTTCAAACACACATATGAAAAGCAAATATAATCCAACAGACATCTTTGTTCAACCAGCGGTCAGAGTGAATTGCTCAAGGGAACTCGGAGCCAAAACCAACAGCAGTGACTCTGGTGGAAAAGTGCACTTGTGGCCCAGTGATAGCCCTCATTAACAGGGCATCAAGCGTGATCGATTTTGCTCACTGCACAACTTCAAAGGCAAGCTTCCAGCAGATTTCAAACATGATCTCCCTGACGGTACCAGCCGATGAGCCAACAAGTGATGGTGACGCACAACTCATTGCAGTTATGTTCTTGTTCACTCACAATGCATACTGTAAAAGAATATAATCTATCACAAAAGTAGTTTATTTGCCTTAATGCTGTAAAATGACTGGTTACTTTCTGTATGTGTGATAAGTTCTATTCACATATTCATATATGTTTTCAATGTAAAGTTTAATTTGTAAAGCAGTCTTTGAGGTGTGAAAACTGACAAGTTGAGAACTAGTCACCTATATTTCTACATGCCATATGCTAAACATACAAAATACTGAACTGTAAATGTTTGTATGGAAAAATCACACTGTGCTGATGAATCCTTTTGTATTAACAATACTTCAAAATGCTGCTGCCCTCTGGTGGTGATGTAAGACATTATCTCACTGCAGTCACAGTCCTTTCTGTTTTATAAGAGTCATGCTATAAAAAGGGCGGCACAGTGGTGTAGTGGTTAGCACTGTCGCCTCACAGCAAGAAGGTCCTGGGTTTGAGCCCAGCGGCTGGCGAGGGCCTTTCTGTGTGGAGTTTGCATGTTCTCCCCATGTCTGCGTGGGTTTCCTCTGGGTCCTCCGGTTTCCCCCACAGTCCAAAGACGTGCAGTGTCTAGTATGGACGGCTTGAGGTAACATCATTGTTATTTGTAGGTGTGTTCTTTAGCAGCGTTCAAAGCAGAACCCTGACTTGAACAATTTGTCGCAGAATGTAGAAATTGCTTGCAAGAACAAAGCCCAGGTTAATTGGTGGCTCTAAACTGACTGTAGATGTGAATGGTTGTTTGTTTCTATGTGTCAGCCCTGTGATGACCTGGCGACTTGTCCAGGGTGTACCCCGCCTCTCGCACATAGTCAGCTGGGATAGGCTCCAGCTTGCCTGCAACCCTGTAGAACAAGATAAGTGGCTACAGATAATGGATGGATGGATGATATTAAAAGTAGATTAGATTAGATAGAACTTTGTTGATCGCTTTTGGTGGGTTCCCTCAGGGAAATTAAAATTCCATTAGCATCATTACAGGATAAACAGAGAATATAAATAGAGAAAAACTTCTAGATAAATTAAATTAAATTAGGTATTTACATATATAAATATAAACTAGACGGCATTTCCGCAGAGAAAATGCAAAGTGTGCTTGCTGAGCTGTATCAGAACAGCTATCATGCTAGCATGCTAAAAGCTAGCATGTCAACATGCTAACAACTAGCATGTTAACAGTTAGCATACTAACATGCTAACAGCATACTAACATGCTAAAAGCTAGCATGTTAACATGTTAATGCTAACATGTTAATAGATAACATGCTAACAGCTAGCATTCTAACATGCTAATGATTAACATGATATTTGTTAAAATTCTAACACTTTAAGGCTAATATGCTGACAGCTATCATGCTAACAGCTAACAGGCTAACATGCTAATGGCTAGTATGTTAACTTTTAGCATGCTAACATGCTGAGGGTGACATGCTAACAGCTAACATGCTAACAGTTAGCATGCTAACATGCTCAGGCAAACTCGCTAACAGCAAACATGAGAACTCTGCATGCTACCATGCTAATCCTAACATGTTAACAGCTCTCATGATAACATGCTAATGGTGAACATGCTAAAAACTCGCGAGCTAACAGCAGGCATGATATCGTAATGGGTAACATGCTAACAGCTAGCATGGTAACACGTGAATGCTTATATGCTAATTGCTATTGTGTGTGCATGTAAGTATTCCTAATAAAGTGGCCATTGAGTTGAAGTTGATTTGCTGTCAAAGTCTCAGATGAGCAGATCCTTGCCAAATGCATCATCACCCATGGGGAAGGGAGGAATGACTCAGTCAAGCTTCCATTGATTAGCGGCAAAATGGAGAAAAAATGGACAGATGAAAGGCAAGACAAAGACGAGTGCGGGTCAGAACCGATATCGTGTGTGTGATGGGTGATTTGGCCTGAGGTGCCGTATGAAGTTTGGTGGAGTTTGTGTGGTGAAGTGTTACTGAGCAAAACTCCATTCATTTGAATGGGGCCAAAAATCAATGGAAGCCTATGGAGGTAAAAAGAGATGCGTGAAAACCAAGGAAAAGACGAGTGCAGGTCTCAGATGAGGGGATGGATCTGTGCGGGGACTTGGCCTGAGGCATCAAGTGAAGTTTCTTGAAGTTTGGTCACTTGGTTAAAAAAACTGATGGAGAGTGAAAGTTTTTCTCCTGAAACACCATTCATTTTCAATGGGGCCAAAAATCAATGCAAGCCTATGGAGGAAAAAGGGATGAGCAAAAAGAAAGGAAAAATATGAGTGCAGGTCAGAACCGATTGCATGTATGTGTCGGGGGAGTTGGCCTGAAGTATCACATGAGGTTTGGTGCATCTGCTGGAGCGTGTCCGAGTAGGATGATTCGATTCATGAGCCCTATTCATTCTTTATGGGAAAAAAACAAAAGAAAAACGACAAGAACAAGAGAACGGGCACGTTGATCCAAAAGCTGTATACAAGTACACTACACCACTTCGGGCCAGACGTCTCAGAGTTGGAACGGTGTCTCTATCTCGAACGCCCTAGGAGGAGTAGTGGATCCAAAAAACATGTCGGAATAAGGCAGAATAAGTAAACTTAAGAACAATAGTGTGCTTGAGCAAGCACACTAAAAAGAATAAGAATAAGATATGGGGAAGAGGAAGGGAAAAAAAAGCTTTCACCTTATTTTGTTTGTAGACACAGGAAGTGTAGATAAGGGAATCCTATACAAATCTAAAGGGCCCAGACCATCACAGAGTAATACTGTTACGTTTTTCCAGGAGTGGGGTGTCAATCACCTGTTTCTTCACGAACTTTGAAAAGTTGCCATATTAAGAAACAAAAAGAGCCAATAAAGAAGATAACGTTCTTAAAATATACATTTAATATTAAAATAATGGTTTAGCATGTATAACCCCGATTCCAAAAAAGTTGGGACAAAGTACAAATTGTAAATAAAAACAGAATGCAATAATTTACAAATCTCAAAAACTGATATTGTATTCACAATAGAACATAGACAACATATCAAATGTCGAAAGTGAGACATTTTGAAATTTCATGCCAAATATTGGCTCATTTGAAATTTCATGACAGCAACACCTCTCAAAAAAGTTGGGACAGGGGCAATAAGAGGCTGGAAAAGTTAAAGGTACAAAAAACGAACAGCTGGAGGACCAAATTGCAACTCATTAGGTCAACTGGCAATAGGTCATTAACATGACTGGGTATAAAAAGAGCATCTTGGAGTGGCAGCGGCTCTCAGAAGTAAAGATGGGAAGAGGATCACCGATCCCCCTAATTCTGCGCCGACAAATAGTGGAGCAATATCAGAAAGGAGTTCGACAGTGTAAAATTGCAAAGAGTTTGAACATATCATCATCTACAGTGCATAATATCATCAAAAGATCCAGAGAATCTGGAAGAATCTCTGTGCGTAAGGGTCAAGGCCGGAAAACCATACTGGGTGCCCGTGATCTTCGGGCCCTTAGATGGCACTGCATCACATACAGGCATGCTTCTGTATTGGAAATCACAAAATGGGCTCAGGAATATTTCCAGAGAACATTATCTGTGAACACAATTCACCGTGCCATCCGCCGTTGCCAGCTAAAACTCTATAGTTCAAAGCAGCAGCCGTATCTAAACATGATCCAGAAGCGCAGACGTCTTCTCTGGGCCAAGGCTCATTTAAAATGGACTGTGGCAAAGTGGAAAACTGTTCTGTGGTCAGACGAATCAAAATTTGAAGTTCTTTATGGAAATCAGAGACGCCATGTCATTCGGACTAAAGAGGAGAAGGACGACCCAAGTTGTTGTCAGCGCTCAGTTCAGAAGCCTGCATCTCTGATGGTATGGGGCTGCATTAGTGCGTGTGGCATGGGCAGCTTACACATCTGGAAAGACACCATCTATGCTGAAAGGTATATCCAGGTTCTAGAGCAACATATGCTCCCATCCAGACGACATCTCTTTCAGGGAAGACCTTGCATTTTCCAACATGACAATGCCAAACC
Source organism: Neoarius graeffei (assembly GCF_027579695.1). NCBI lineage: Eukaryota > Metazoa > Chordata > Actinopteri > Siluriformes > Ariidae > Neoarius > Neoarius graeffei. The sequence goes on from NC_083572.1 coordinate 48,300,059, forward strand.
ACATACTATATACCTACTTATTCAGGTGACATTGGGCATACCTAACCACCTGTGTTTTCTTTCCCTCCCCCCCACCCCAAATCTGTCCCTCTGAGTTACATGGAGTCAACAGAAAATCTTTTGGTGGAGAGGGTGGAGACCTCGACTGGCTATCGTAGCCTGCAGGGAATCGGCCGTCAGACATTCTGTCACATGTCCCAGACCTGGTGAAATGTAACTGAATTGTCTTGGCCAGCCCTAAGGGTCCCATCTGCATCTCATCATTGCTGAGGAGTGTGCTCCCATCAAGCATCCAGCCAGAGCAGGTCATGATGTATTTTACCATATTAACATGCCATTGTTGTGTGTTATGCCTGATGTAAAGACTCTCATCTCTGCGAGCCTACCACACAGATTTAATACTTGTCATTTTTAGGGCATACCTAACAACGTGTTTTCTTTCTCTCCCCCCCCCCCAATCTGTCCCTCTGAGTTACATGTTGATCCTGGGATTGAGATGCTGGCCTCTTCTGCCCCTCAGACCTGCTTGATCCATCCTGGTGCCCTGTGTCTGGTCGGAGTTTTATCGCACCGCTCCTGTGAAGGACGGCCCCATGAGGACAGTTGAGGGTTATACCTGTTAAAACTGTTAATATTATAGTCAGGCTGTCTGTTGTTGCCCAAATGAGGATGGGTTCCCTTTTGAGTCTGGTTCCTCTCGAGGTTTCTTCCTCATGTTGTCTGAGGGAGTTTTTCCTTGCCACCGTCGCCACAGGCTCGCTCATTGGGGATAGATTAGGGATAAAATTAGCTCATGTTTTAAATCGTTCAAATTCTGTAAAGCTGCTTTGCGACAATGTTTATTGTTAAAAGCACTATACAAATAAACTTGATTTGACTTGATTTGATACTGCATCAATTACAGCATCATGGCTGCGTAGAAGAAGGGTCCGGGTACTGAACTGGCCAGCCTGCAGTCCAGATCTTTCACCCATAGAAAATATTTGGCGCATCATAAAACGGAAGATACGACAAAAAAGACCTCAGACAGTTGAGCAACTAGAATCCTACATTAGACAAGAATGGGTTAACATTCCTATCCCTAAACGAGCAACTTGTCTCCTCAGTCCCCAGACGTTTACAGACTGTTGTAAAGAGAAAAGGGGATGTCTCACAGTGGTAAACATGGCCTTGTCCCAACTTTTTTGAGATGTGTTGTCATGAAATTTAAAATCACCTAATTTTTCTCTTTAAATGATACATTTTTTTCAGTTTAAACATTTGATATGTCATCTATGTTCTATTCTGAATAAAATATGGAATTTTGAAACTTCCACATCATTGCATTCCGTTTTTATTTACAATTTGTACTTTGTCCCAACTTTTTTGGAATCGGGGTTGTAATAGCTTTGTTTTCACTCATATTTGTGATTTTCATGGACAAAATATCAACAGTCAAAGATGATGTATCTAGTATGGAGGGCTCGAGGTAACATCATTGTTATTTGTAGGTGTATTCTTTAGCAGCATTCAAAGCAGAACCCTGACTTGAACAATTTGTCGCAGAATGTAGAAATTGCTTGCAAGAACAAAGCCATAGGTCTCTGCTGGAAAAGATTGGGATGCTCCACTGAGTCTTTCCTTGAACATTTTATAAGAATCTGACACCATTCCGCTTTACACAATCTCTCCACATCATCCAGGGTCCGAGGCCCTCTCTGGTGCTCTCTCCTCTTGAGCTCACCCCACAGGTTTTCACTGGGGTTCAGGTCAGGGGACTGAGATGTTCATGGCTGAAGCTTGATTCTGTGGCCAGCTCAACATTCTTGTGTTGATTTGGACAAATGCTTTGGATCATTGTCCTGCAGGAAGATCCAGTGACGACCCAGTTCTAGTTTCGTAGCAGAGACAGCCAGATTTTGAATTAAAATGTCCTGGTATTTCATGGAGTCCGTGATACCACATACACTAACAAAGTTTCCAGGGCCTTTGGAGGAAAAACAGCCCCAAAACATCACAGAACTTCCACCATATTCACAGTTGGGATCTGGTTCTTTTCATTACAACCATCCTTTTTACACCAAACCCACCTTGAGTGTCTCATCTCATCTCATTATCTCTAGCCACTTTATCCTGTTCTACAGGGTCGCAGGCAAGCTGGAGCCTATCCCAGCTGACTACGGGCGAAAGGCGGGGTACACCCTGGACAAGTCGCCAGGTCATCACAGGGCTGACACATAGACACAGACAACCATTCACACCTACGGTCAATTTAGTCACCAGTTAACCTAACCTGCATGTCTTTGGACTGTGGGGGAAACCGGAGCACCCGGAGGAAAGGAAACCCACGTGGACAACATGCAAACTCCGCACAGAAAGGCCCTCGTCGGCCACGGGGCTCGAACCCGGACCTTCTTGCTAGGAGGCGACAACGCTAACCACAACACCACCGTGCTGCCCCCACCTTGAGTGTTTATTGGCAAAAAGCTCCATTTTTGTTTCATCAGGCCAGAGAATACAGTTCCAGTCTTAGTAACATTTCGCAAACTCCAGGCGCTTAGATTTGTGTTTAACTGATATAAAAGGCTTATCTGTTGACATGGAAGTGGAGCCTGATGGTGGTTTTGGAGACTCCGGAACCCAGTATTTTTTTTTGGGCCTTACCCTCCTCCTCACTGTATGTGGGGGTAAAAAAAATTTGGGTCCTCTTCCAGTTAAGTTTAACAGCTCCAGTTGGTGCCCACTTTTTTTTTTTAAATTGCCCTTCCACAGTAGAAATGAGCATTTTCAGCCAAGTATCCATTTTTTAAATAGCCACTCCCTGACTTATGATCGACATACACTATATTGCCAAAAGTATTTGCTCACCCATCCAAATTATCGGAATCAGGTGCTCCAATCACTTCCATGGCCACAGGTGTATAAAATCAAGCACCTCGGCATGCAGACTGTTTTTACAGTTTGGGGCTGGCCCCTTCCTCTTCCAACATGACTGTGCACCAGTGCACAAAGCAAGGTCCATAAAGACATGGATGACAGAGTCTGGTGTGGATGAACTTGACTGGCCTGCACAGAGTCCTGACCTCAACCCGATAGAACACCTTTGGGATGAATTAGAGCGAAGACTGAGAGCCAGGCCTTCTCGTCCAACATCAGTGTCTGACCTCACAAATGCGCTTCTGGAAGAATGGTCAAAAATTCCCATAAACACACTCCTAAACCTTGTGGACAGCCTTCCCAGAAGAGCTGAAGCTGTTCTAGCTGCAAAGGGTGGACCGACGTCATATTGAACCCTATGGATTAGGAATGGGATGTCACTTAAGCTCATATGTGAGTCAAGGCAGGTGAGCGAATACTTTTGGCAATATAGTGTACTTCATGTGGTTTGTGTTCTTATTCCCCCCCCCCCCCCCCATGTTGATGCATGACTAAAGCAGTCAGCCCTCTGTTTCACCTTATATTTTTACCCCACTTAATCAGGAAGTTATGGGAAACATATTTGTTACATCACGTTCACTATAATTTCCAGTGGTGCCAATAATAGTGGTACGTGTTTTTGTTGAAGGATGTACTTTTCTCTGCATGAAATGTCAATTCAAGCATGGATGTTTAATTTTTTCAGTGCGAGATGAAGCTACTTCACCAAAAAGTGGATTTTTTCAAAGCTTTACAAGGTGTGCCAATAACTGTGGACAGCACGAGAGCCCAGTAAGAGCTTTTACATTAGTTGCAAATTTGCTACTAGTGCAGCTTTTATTTACTATTCAGAGCTTTACCAACGATTAAGGACACCAACTCTAAAGGACATAAGATTATTTATGCTACACAAATTGGACACATTGTAATTTGGCCAAAGCAATCTCAAATTTTTTTTTTTTTAGGCAAAATGACACAAAGTACAAAAAAGTTTTAAAGAATAATGACTATTGATTAAATAAAACAATATCAAACATAATTGAACAGATTTAATCTTCTATGTACAAATCCAAGAACAGTGTACAAACTTTACAGTCTTCAGTTTAATTAAGTACAACATCCCCTCCAGGGGAGGGGGAAAAAAAAAATAATTATTCACATTCTCTCAAGATACACTATACATATATACACACGCTTGTCTGTCATCACCACAGCTCCCCCACCAACACAAAGACCATTCCATCGCAATGCAGACAATGCAACGAAACTAATGCAAGGATATTATAGTACAACAGCTTATTCAATTTCTGTGAAGCGTGCAAACATGGCTTTCCTCACGGCATCCTTGTAGGTATCCGAGGCTGAGAGGGTGTAATTACTGCCTTTGGTACCCAACCCTGCGCCCTTCGTTCTCATCTGGGCCTGCAGTTTGGGGGGGATTAAATCAATCATGTGAATTTGAAGTAAAGCTTTTCCAAGCTACAAATCTCTCAAACAAGTCTGAGAAAATAAAATAAAACTCCGAGCAGAAGAAAGATAAGAACATGCTGGCTGACCTCAATAGGTGCTGTGATGCCTTGCTGATTTTTGCCAAGGCCTTTTCCCTCCTTCCAGCCCATAGCCTGCAACATCTTATTGCCAATGTTGTCACTGTTCAGTCCATCCTTTGTGGGCTGCTCATAATTCCTGTTGAGAGAAGGTGGGTTTATTTCTAAAATTATGCTTTACACCGACATCTATAATTAACAAGAAGACAGTCTCATCTAGGGCTGTGCGATATATCAAATATACTCAATATATCGCCGAAAATTCTGTGTGCGATACATAAAATTATTATATCGTAACTATCGAGTATTTTATGGTCATCTTCCGACTCGCGTTCGTTTCGTGTTTGCTGTGTTTAAAACATTTTCCGGTGGTTTTCTCTCTGTCTCTCAGGCAGTAACGTGAGAGGCTGCCTAAGGGTAAAGAAAACAATAACGTCACGCACTCGCCAACCAATCCCGGGCGACATCTCGGTGCTGAAAGGAACTTCCGAGAAGATTTTCTAGTTGTGTTGCCAGATTGGGCGGTTTTAAGTGAGTTTTGGCGGGTTTTGAACATATTTTGGGCTGGAAAACGTCAGCAGTATCTGGCAACACTGCCGGCGGGAAGATTTCCTGGTTCCGGTTTACAGCGCTGACTCAGTTCGTGCAATCGCTGGTGTTGCATAGGCTACCGTGTAAGCTCTGGCAATTTCAGCGACAAATTTAAAATGGAAGCAGACGAATTGGTTCCTAAAAGAACTAGTAAGGGGTCAGTCATCTGGCATTTTTTTGGATATCACGAGGAGGACGTGGAACAGCAAATGCCAATTTGTAAAGTGTGCAAAAAAAAAAAACCTGTCATCACGAAAGGCAGCAGCCGGAATTATACACATCTGAGAGGCAGAGCCAGAAAACATTCAGTTCAAAAGTGTGCAAAGAGAAAAATAATGTTTTGCAGATCTCTCTCTTCTCTCCCTCAATCTCTCTCTCTATTGTGAATGTTCCAGTGGTTCTCAGTAGTCAGGTTAATAGCTTGGAGATCTATTTTTTAAAAATAATTTAATGAAAGAGCACTTTTCTTATTTAGGCTAAATGTCTTTCTCAGTGTTGAGCTTGCACTTTATTGGTTTGAGCTCTGAGCAGCTCTGTATTGTGTTGCCCCTCTGTTGCAATTTTCAAGATTGTTTTTGCAGTTTGTGCCACATCTTTGTTGAATAAAAATAGTCTTATTTCAATTCAATCGCGATTAATCACGAACATGAAAATTTAAAATGTGTTGCTGAAAACCACCTGTAAAGTTAACCAAGAATGTTATTTAATCTGCAGGGATTGTAGTGAAAACAGTAAAGAATAAAAGTTAGATTTCATGGGGTCCTTTAGAGGAGATTTAAATATATCAAGATATTAATTTTTTCCCATATCGCACAGCCCTAGTCTCATCTATATCCCCCGCGCTATATACCAAGTTTCAAGATATTACGTGTCACATTTTTCAAGTTCTGATGCAGGAAACCAGCCCTACCTCTTTACACTGCCCATGGCATAAGCCCACAGGACCTTTGGTCCAGGTGAGCTAAAAATTAAAATCTCATTTCTTAGTATCAAAAGGCACATATACATTACTTAACCAACACATGTACCAACTTTCAAGACCATACCACTCAGTTTTCAAGTTTTGCTCCGGAAACAAAACCTACCCCAAGACTAACCCGAGAGACTAAGTCTGAAAGCGTTTCCATGGAAACATGATAAACTTAAATTTCTCAGGATGAAAAGGCACATCTACATCACCTTGTTAACATGCATACCAAGTTTCAAATCCGTATCATGAATAGTTTTGGATACATGCTCAAGAAACAAAAAACACTGCTCTAAGAAACCAAGTCAAAATCTATTATGTAAAAACTTGAAAAAATACTTTTCAAAAATCCAAAAATCACAAAAAGGCACCAGTTTACATGTTGCTTGATATGCATACAAAATTTCATGAAGATATCTTCAGTAGTTTTAAAGATGTGGCCCGGAAACGAAAACGTGACTGGACGGATAAACAGACGGATGGAAACTTCGTTTGGGCGGGGGATACAAAGGAAAGTGTAATCCAGCGATCTCCAGTAATTGTGACCAGCGATATTAACTTACACTACTGGTGCAGGCTGCGTGAACTTCCTCTTCTTTGGTGCTGGAGGCTCAGGAATGCCATACTTCTCTCGCCTCTCAGCTGCCCTGTCTCTGTACTTCATCTGCATACAGGAAGCAATATTCATTCATATTGAACGTTAAAAAGGAAACTTGTGTTTATTACAGAAAAATCTCCACTCCAGAGAGAAGGAACAGTGATCCATGCTAGGGTGCATCAGTGCCCTCACTTTCGTAAAATCTGATGCATGTTTGTTTGGGTGTTCCTTTTCACCAATAAAGACATCCTGTAAAATTTTTTGACCATATTCAAAAGTCTAATGGTGGCACCATGAGGTTCATTTTTTGCCAAAAAACGCTTATTTTATGTTTTCGCGTAAGGTTTGAATCACAATGTTGGACTCCATTTATTGATTTCTTGTGACCCAGAGATCATGTTAAAGCAATAGTTTGGGATTTTTGACATGAATCTGTATGGCATCCCCGTCAACAGTGTTGTACAAATACACTGACTTACCCCCGACAGCATCCTGAGAGTCCAGTTCTTGTCCAGTTTTGGTCCAGACGAAAGTAGTCCGGCAAGTTTGTTGGGGTCACGAAAGTAAAACGTTTTTCTTCTCAAAACAGTATGTGTTCAAAAGAGTGATATATTTGCATCACAAAACCATTGCCAAATAAAAAGTCAGACCTCGCAATTATTTGGCGCTATATTTTGTCTACCTCGGTATCACTGCGTGCTGTCATGTTGACATCTGCGCAGGAATCAACACCTTTCCCATTGTTTGGCAGTGATTAGGAGTTCAGATCAGCGGCGCTAACAAGCTGCGGCTCCAGCTTCACCTTCTTCCACTTCTCTGTCCACCCTTTCTCTCTCTGCCCGTTCTAACTCCATCTGGCGAATTTCTTCAGCTGTATATTCGGGTTCATAAAGATATCCCTTTGGCTGTGAGATGAAGTCAATGTTTTCAACGTCGCTGTCGTAGTCAGACATGTTGTCGCTAACTTTGCTAGCAGTAAACAATGAATGAAACAGCCGTGGCTGTCACCTGGCGGCAGCGCGCAGTGATAAGAAGGGAGAGAAAATAGTGCCAAGCGATTTCGAGGTCTGACTTTTTATTTGGCAACGGTTTTGTGATGCAAATATATCACTCTTTTGAACACATACTGTTTTGAGACGAAAAACGTTTTACTTTCGTGACCCCAACAAACTTGCCAGACTACTTTCGTCTGGACCAAAACTGGACAAGAACTGGACTCACAGGATGCTGTCAGGGGTAAGTCAGTGTGTTTGCACGACACTATTGATGGGGATGCCATACAGATTCATGTCAAAAATCCCGAACTATCCCTTTAAGAACCTTTGCAAGGGATTGAGAAGCATTAATGTGATTCATAATACATTTGTATTGTTTAAAAGTAGTTGAACAATGATTCAATGAACAGCTGAAACTCAAACTGTGGTTGATAATATATTTAGAATATGGACTAAAAATGTGTATCTAAGATATTTGGTATACTCTATAAGGTGCCATAATGTTTCATGAAAAGTGATCGAAATTTTGTCATAAAATAGCAGCTTTTTCCATAACTTTGAGCTCCTGGTGCCACCATTAAACTTTTGAATTTTGTCAAAATATTTCACCCAGTGTGTTTTCTTACCAAAAGGAACATAACAAAAATGCATCATGATCGGAGGAACTTTTCATTTTTAGGGGGCAACTGATGCACCCTAATCCATGCGTATATATACACAATGAAGCTCAAAAACCTCCGTCTCTTTCCTCTCCAACTCCTCCAGCTCTGCTTCACTCAACTTGGATCTTCTGTGAACCTCCAGATTTTGCTAAGGGGGAAAGAATAAAAGCCATCACCATAAGACTGCTTGTGCATTTCTTGCTTTAGCACTCCATGCCAAAACCAAAGTGACCAAGTACCTTGTGCAGGTCTGAGAGCTGTTGATGACGGATCAGGGCTTCCTTACTAGGGAACTGTCTCCTACACAGCAGACAGGCCAATTTTTTCCAGTCTGTCAATTTGTCCTCCTTTTCCTCACCTTCTGGTGCATCTTCCGGCTCACTGTCTCCACTATAGGCTGCCACAAGTCCCACCTACAAAATTAAACACACGGAGTTACAAAACTGAAAGACAGATGGAATTTAAACACATTTTGTGCATACACAGATGCAAAAACAACTAGCCTTTGAGGATGAACATTCCTCTTCTGCAGTCTTCACTGCCTCCGATACAAGCCTCTCCAGACCACTAGCCTGCTACACAAAAAAGAAAAACCCACACATCGTTTTAGTTTTCATGCACATGGTTAAACCCACCTGCGAATCTCCTGATGGGGTTTATGATTGAAAGGGATACCTTCTTCTCGAACAGTGTGAAGCCAGCATCTGCTGCTGCTGCCTCTTTCCTCTCTTCCTGGCTGATAGGCTGGAAGCTGCTCTTGAAGTTCTCCTTCTGCTTGTTCAGACTCTTAGCCCAACGCTCCATATCCTTTGCAATCTAACATACAAAGAGTTACATTGCAGGCTTAGCTATGCATACAAACACCCCATGACAACTTGCTCATCAAATATACCTTCCATTCTGGAGCGAAAAAAAAAAAAAAGAACATGAAAGCAACCTGTTGAGCAGTTTTGCTTTTGGGCTTCTCCTTCTTCTCCTTGCCCTCTTTAGCAGGGGTGGAGGAGCCAGAAGCAGCGCTGCTGTAATCAGTTGCAGGGACGTATGCCTGCTTCTCACTGTCCCAGTATAGGTACTGTTGTGTGTACGAGTTATAGTAGTACTGCAAAACAACAGTTCCTTCATTAAATCCACTGCAAATATTCCGAGTCTCTCTATTGCAAAAAGGTTATTTTAAAATAAAAGTATGCAAGGCAACCTACATGTGTGCTGGGATCATAATAGAGACCTGTTTGCGGGTCATAGTAGTAGCCAGACGACTCATCAAACTGGTAGGTGGAAATATCAGGAGCAGCTGGAAAAAGAGTGAATGAGTAGGGGAAAAGCCACATTGTGTTTTACAAAATGACAAATCTGTACAGCCTTCATACTGGCTTTAGTGTGCATTTATTTAGCCTTACAAGTTTTAGCATCCGAATTGGGAGTTGTAGAGGTAGCTGCGGGAGTTGCTGTAGTTGTGGCAGATATGGCTACTGCAGAGGTTGCTGGGGCTGAGATGGTTGCGGACTGCACCGTCTGCAAAGTCTTGTACAAGTACACACCCGCTGTCAACATCAGGGATACAGTGCATGGAAAAAGAAGCCATGGGAAGGTGGGGCAGTCTTACCTGCGTGGCTGGCTGGCTGATGATATGGGGCTGATAAACCTGAGCACCCTGAGAGATGACCACTGCTCCAGCTGTAGACAGAACTTTAATTCCTGGAGCGGCTACACACACACACACACACACACACACACACACACACACACACACAGTGTCAGGTTTAATGCTGGAACAGCTCCCTAAAATCCTCGAATAGCTACACCAAACATGTATTCAAAGAATTTTGGATCAGCAGTACTCGTTTCTAGATTCCCTAGCCTGACCTTACAGTGTTCACATAGTTCACCCTATTTTTATTTATTTAGCCTAGACGCACTTTTTTTTATTTTTTTTATTTGCACAGTGGTGTAGTGGTTAGCGCTGTCGCCTCACAGCAAGAAGGTCCGGGTTCGAGCCCCGTGGCCGGCGAGGGCCTTTCTGTGTGGAGTTTGCATGTTCTCCCCGTGTCCGCGTGGGTTTCCTCCGGGTGCTCCGGTTTCCTCCACAGTCCAAAGACATGCAGGTTAGGTTAACTGGTGACTCTAAATTGACCGTAGGTGTGAATGTGAGTGTGAATGGTTGTCTGTGTCTATGTGTCAGCCCTGTGATGACCTGGCGACTTGTCCAGGGTGTACCCCGCCTTTCGCCTGTAGTCAGCTGGGATAGGCTCCAGCTTGCCTGCGACCCTGTAGAACAGGATAAAGCAGCTAGAGATGATATATAAAATATTCCAGTATTATAATAGTGGTGTTAGGTTTCATTTAATACTAGAATTCATTAAAGGACAGGGTTTTCGCATGCAAGCCACGTTCTGTTGATGCCATGATTCAGTTCATACAGGAGGCTTGCCAGGAAATTGATGCTGATAAAGACCTTTGTGCCAGAGTGTATATGGGTGTCCACACTCGACTAGTGGAGTGTGTGAATGCCGGGGGCAAACAATTTGAACATTTGAGGGATTCATATGTTTGATATGTTAGTATAATCAATAAAATAATGTTTTGTTTTTCATTACTGTATACCTAGCTTTGCAGCCCGCTCTGTCATATATATATTAGTGCTGTCAAGCGATTAAAATATTTAATCACGATTAATGTCGCGACTGTCATAGTTAACTCGCGATTAATCACAATTTAATCGCACATTTGTGTCACATGAAAAACCATTGTAATTCTCTTATCAGCATAAAAAAGTGAATGGGCTTGCTTTGTACAAATGTTTTTTTTTTTTTTATTGCAGAGCATAACACGTCTTGTCACAGCCACTGCAAAGTCGGGCTGGAGCCGCCTATGGGAAAACGAAACCTAAGCTGAGCACCGGGGCTCTTCATCCTGAGGCGCGGGGCTAGCGCGCCCTGCCCGCGCTGGTTCTTTGGGGGGAGGGCAGAGGACTCTGGCTGTGCGGGGCGTGGCATTACAGTCTAGCTGCTATCGTTTTTCTAAGCAAAGTCTCTGTTCCAAGTTCCTGGCAGTTTCAAAAGCTTATGAAAAACCTACATCATGTCACAGAGCGTTAATCTCACAATAAAAAAAATTATCGCCGTTAAAATTGAGTCAAGTTAACGCGATAACGCGACATTTTTGACAGCACTTGTGTGTGTGTGTGTATATATATATATATATATATATATATATATATATAAAAAAAATTATTATTAGGAATGTTTAAATCTACTTCTCCCCCATTTAAATACTATTTCCAGGCCATAGTAAAATATAAAATGTCTGACCTCCAAGTATGCCATTAGCCTGAGATGGGTCTGTTGCTCCTGCCTGCTGTTGATATTGGGCCTGATATTCCTATACCAGGGCAAAAACAAACAAAAGTTGTCTAATAATCTTTAGTAATGAAAATCATAATTATAAACTGAAGTGTAATCTAACCTGTGAATAGGGGACATAGCCTTCCTGCAGGTAGGTGTACTCTGATGCTGGTTCCACACTTTGCTGTGGCTGTTAGATAAAGTGGGGCAGAACAGGTTCATGGTGAAGCAGCAGTTGGAAAACACAACGTTACAGGTGAGACGAGTTTAAAAGTTGCATTAACCTGGCTAGAGGACCACTGGGCAGCAGCAATAGCTGTGCTGGCTACAGAGAAAGCACTGATGCGGTTCCCATCGGGCAATAGCAAGTCCCTAGAGAGAGCAGGAAACACTTTTTAAACAAAATCAATCGGCATTCAATCAACAATAAACATTGGCTGTTTGAAGCACATACTTCCGAGCACTCTTGGCATAGTCAACTCCGATGGTCTTCCCATCCAGTTTGAGTGGAGGCTGCAGGCCCTGCAGGATGGTGAGCAGTTGTGACGCCTCCTACGAAAAGAAACAGATGTTAATGCATGGATGAGACAAAATCAACATAAATGCAATCCTCTACACAAAGCAAACATATGACTCCAGAAAGTTTCCTTTAAGTGAAACTCTGTGTGGTGATGGAATGACCACATACCAGCGGGGAAGACAGCTGGACAAAGGCAAAGCCTCTATTCTGTCCGGTCTGCTTGTCTTTGATAAGGCGGATGTTGCTGGGTGACAGATTAGCATACGGTGCCAGGGCTGCCATAATGCCCTCGACAGTAGAGAGCGGCGCAATGTTCCTCAGGATGATTGCTGTAACAGATTAACAAATTGGCTGCCTGACGACTTGTACACGTCTATGTATTTACATACAGTGTTCCAATATATATCAGGGCTGTGAAATAGAAATGACAAAATCCGAGGAAACAATTTTAGCAGGGGGTCTGGGGGGAGCAGTCCCCCAGGAGCCCGCAGGGCCCCAGAAGCTGAACAGATTGTGTATATTGATAGATTTGAAGCATCTCCTGAAAGCAAACATTTTCTCAACCATGCCATTTAATTTGAACTGTTTATTATTATTATAATAAACTGAATATATAAATGTGAACAAGTAGCCTGGCAAGCCAGACTAAATGTGAATATTTAGTCTGGCCTCGATCCGTAGACATTTCTGAAGGATGTGGGAGGAACAACCCGCTGTCTTTCAAACTGTCTCTGTGCGTATAGGCCAACGCTCTGACCAATCAGCGCAACAGTGACTGTGACGTAGTCAGAGCGACAGAAAGCAGTGGGGGAGGCCTTGAAATAAATAATTTTTCAAAATGCGCATTAATTAATAAACAGGTTCTAGACAGGGCTCGAAATTAACTTTTTTTCTTTGTGTCCCCCAGTGGTCCCGAATTCTGTGTTGTATTGTCCCGAATGGAAGCAATAGTGTCCCCATTTTTTTCCTCTCTGAAATAACCAGTGGTTAATATTATCATATGAAGTCTCATCTCATCTCATTATCTCTAGCCGCTTTATCCTGCCCTACAGGGTCGCAGGCAAGCCGGAGCCCATCCCAGCTGACCACGGGCGAAAGGCGGGGTACACCCTGGACAAGTCGCCAGGTCATCACAGGGCTGACACATAGACACAGACAACCATTCACACTCACATTCACACCTACGGTCAATTTAGAGTCACCAGTTAACCTAACCTGCATGTCTTTGGACTGTGGGGGAAACCCACGCGGACACGGGGAGAACATGCAAACTCCACACAGAAAGGCCCTCGCCGGCCCCGGGGCTCGAACCCAGGACCTTCTTGCTGTGAGGCGACAGTGCTAACCACTACACCACCGTGCCGCCCATCATATGAAGTTACTATTATATTTGTAACTATGCGATTTTGAACCCCTTATATCATTTTTACAATAAGTCACAAGACACAAGCGACACATGTCCTATACATCATCTACTTCAAAATTACAGTTATTGCATTTTCAGTTTATTAAACTTTGGCGATCTCACTGTATGAATAGATACCCGTTTATTTAAAGGGGCCAACTAGCTCATTCAGAAAATGTTTCAACTCCCTACATCTGCAGTACACTTTAGTTGAAAATAAGACCCCTTTTATGTTCATTTCATCTACTTATACCTTGAATATCTGTTGGTACTTATAAGGCCAACTTATAATTTTCACCATTACCGTTATCCATTTTTATGAACTTTCCGTTATCCATTACCGTTATCCATTTTTATGAACTTTCCGTTATCCATTACTGTTATCCATTTTTATGAACTTTCCGTTATCCATTTTTATGAACTTTCCTTTATCCATTTTTATGAACTTTCCGTTATCCATTTTTATGAACTTTCCGTTATCCATTTTTATGAACTTTCCGTTATCCATTTTATGAACTTTCGCTGCCGAAGCGTGGGTGCAAATGTTAGCAACATCAACATAGTGCCAGGTCCGAGCCTAGTTGTGCTGCTGACTGACTAAACTTTCTGAACTAGAAAGACACCAAGAAAACTCACTTATTCTGTTGAACGGTATCTTCCGTCAATATCATCCACATCATTCCTGTTGTATTTTATAACGTGTCTAACAGTGTTAGACACGTTATATAGCGTTGCCTGCAGACCAGGCGATGACACTTTGGATCCTGAAGGTCCCGGAGACGTTATGTCTGGGCTTTCAGTTTCTTCCCCGCGGTCGGTCCGCTTCAACCACTTCAGCATTTTTGTTCTGGCAAGAGTCGGCGCAGCGTGTGCGGTAGCAATTCCATTCCAAGTCCATATAATGCGGACTCCGGCCGAAGATTCTAGAACAGAATGCGCTGCTCTGTAGCCTACGGATGCAGGTGCATCGAAAGTGTAGCTACTATGTATTTTTCGCTGTTAACGTTTTAAAATTAAAATTGACAAATTAGGTGAATGTCTACGTATGTGTTACGGCTTTGTAAATAATATTAATGTAGAACTTTTTTCTAGATCTGTTTTTTTTCCATTGTCCCGGGATTGTCCCAGATATGATAATTTTGTGTCCCGATGACATTTTTTATGGTCCCCGGGACATCGGGACACCGTTAGTTTCGAGCACTGGTTCTAGATATTAAGAAGTTTGGAGATAATGACCACAAGTTTGGAGTCTGTACCACATACTTAACATACACTTATTTTTTTCAACTGTTTTTCAAGGGTTTGCTTAAACTGTTTTTGAGAGTTTTTATTTAGTGGTGTTTGGTGAAATAATTTCCCTTAAATTTAAAATAACGGGAAAATAAGAAACAATCAAAAAGTAATGTTTCAAAGCTGTTTATTAATTCTTCGTACTGCACAAACTAGCCCCATCCTTTTGGCTATGAGCGGAGCCAGCTGGTACATCAGACTTTTGCCATAGCCGGTCGGCAAAACAGCGGAAACGTCCTTCTTGAAAAGGAATGAGCGGAGAGCCTCTTCCTGCTCATGTTTCAACAAAAACTCCAAGTCTAATTCTTCTAAAACTGATTCCAAAGCGGAGTCAAACGCGCGCTGTTCACTAGCCGTAGCCATCTTTCCTGTTGTGCTTTCTCCAGCGTCGCGCAGCTTTGTCGTCACTCCTGCAAAAGCCCGCCCAAAGAATCCAAACAAAAACCTTGCGTTGTGATTGGCGGGCACGATTTGATGCCCGGGGTGTTTTGTTTATATGGTGCGAGGCTAGACCCACTCGCTAGGCAAAAATATTTTTGGCCGCTAGGCGGGTGGGTCTAGTTTACAAGATGGTCTACCTGGTAATCTATAGTTCAACAGCTTCAATTTCACCAATTACGCATGTTTTTTTTCCTTTAACAGTCAACCAAACACGTTCTTCCACCAGAACCGTACTTCACATCCTGATGGCACAAGATGCAGTAAGCTTTTCCCGGTTCTTTTATCTTCCGTATGTGCTCATTCACTGCCGACTTTAAACTCCAACCATCGCCAATTCCATGGATTTTTGATGCTGTTTTCCTTGGCAAATGTTTTTGACATCGTCGGTCTCACCGTCCTCCCTCTGAACGATGTCCCTCCGTGACACAGACGTACCGCGAAATTCTCCTTTTCAAACCCGTTGATATCGAAAGCGTGTTTAAAGAGCACAAGATTTGTGCCGTGGTTTGTAAGCATGGCGCAAATGCCGTAAACCGGTCTGTCATTGTCGCAAAAGAAACCTACCCCCCCCCCCCATTTTTATTGCAAAATTAGATGATTTACTAAAATGATATTTTTGGCGGCCAAATTCGCGGAATTCCGCGGATCTTTCACAGCCCTGATATACGGACTCATCCATCATAAAAATAAGAATCCTTACTGTCTCCATAGTAATCGCCGCTGGGTTGGGTTTCTGTGGTTCCAGCAGTTACGCTGCTTTCGGAGTCTGTCGAGAACACACAAAATGGCATCTCATCAGCTTCTTGAAGCACAAGAAGAAATCCCTTACCCAAAAAAGTTCCACATTACTCATTAATCACAACCTAAAGGGTCTACATTAATTCCAAAAATATATATATCTGATAAACTGAACTATATCTGGATATCCATAGAAACTTTGGTCCCTGCTCCTGGTGAACACAGGATCCAAAAGTGGCACAGGCCACAGCTTCCTACGTGAAGAAGCTACTTACCTGATTTAGCAGCACCACACCTGAAACACTTGAGCCTCCTCCGAAAATTGTACAGGCCGCACTGTAAGCAACCAGTCACAGCATTTAAAATTTTTTTTTACCTCTGCTGTAGCGCAAGAGGTGGTAAGTAGACTACAGGGGTTTGCCGAACACACTTTAAAACTTACCGAGTTGCAGAGCCAATCTTCAAACTTGTGCCGTGTGTTACTGTAGTGCATAGCAACAGTCTTGCCCTGTATGGTCAGCAATTTCTGCAAAAGGAATACAAAACAGAGGTTAGTACATCTTCAAATCGTTCCTGATGTCAGCCCATGAACAAGCACTAAAGCAGCCACAAGGGTTTAAGGGAGGATCGCCCAGGAAGACTCAGTGTACGAGTGTAACAGTGGGTGCTTGTGTTCATGCTGTTTGGGACCCGAGTGTCCGGATGGGGCCGGAGCACAGTGTAAAAGGTAGAGAACCTTGGGACGACGTACAGACTCCACACAACGCATTGTAAATACTCAAAATCTTTCATCATAAGGAAACTTAAGACTTTCTCCTCAATCACTAGTCATATGGTAAAACACTTCCTTCAAAACAAAGGTTGGTAAAATAAAGTGCCTTCTATAATCAGAAAAAGAAAGAAATTTCCTTTTTGTCTGTTTATCTTTAAGATTAGCAATGTTCCAAGTATATATTTACACACACAGTGAATGCACTTAGAAATTAACATATCTAAAATATATTATGTCTTGAGTTGCTGTATTACTGCATGGCTATAAGCATATCAAAGCCATTTGTCACCTCGCTTAAAAAGTCCATATAATGCCCCTCTTTAAGTCACACCATGCCTTCGAAAAAGGAGGGGGAATGGTCCAGTGTCCATTTTGTTTTCTGGGGTAGCACTTTTTTTTTTTTTTTCAACTCATAGAATCATTCCCCAGGATAAAAGCTAGACTTTGTGATTAGGAAGCAACCTGATTGGTCTCCATCCATCGGGTAGCATCTTGCAAGTGATAAAACTCCACGAAGGCGAAACCTCGGCTTATACCTAGAGAGGCATTCAGATATACAGACGGGAGGCGTGTTAGTCTTAATGGTTCAGTCGTATAACATTCACACTCTGTCACAAACTGCTTCATGACCCCCCAGCGACCCAGAGAGGTCAAATGGATGGGAGTGTGCCAGAAAAAAAAAAAAAAAAAAAAAACTTTTGCCATAGCAAGATAATCCGAAAATCACATTGCACTAGACAGTCAAGTTACACTCTGGAACTGACTGCAACAAATGTGTACAACTGAACACTGACTAACACACAGTTGCATTAACCTCATCATTCGATGCACACAACTTAAAGATAGTCTTACGTGTGGCTTTATTCCAAATAAAATATTACCGTTTACCTCATCAGATGAACTCAGCTTAAACATGCTATGACACCCGACTTGGACTATGCAAATTTTGAGGGAACAGCACAACACACACTGTCAACTTACCTCAGTGCTTCTTTATACCAGGCTAAAGGTATGTCTGAATAATTTGAATTACTGTGAAACAGAGCTCTGAGAATGCTCAGATTAAAAAAAAAAAAAAAAAAAATTGCTATGGCAAAAGACATTTGAGTAGAAGCAGATTGGCCCAGCGGTCACAGGTTTGGCAGAGGAAAAATCCATGGTACACCAGCCTCACCTGTTCTCTTTTTCATCAACCGCACATCCATTGGCTGCGGCCCCTCCAACTGGTCTATGGCTGCTCGAATCTGAGTGGGGGGGACAGAACACCCACAGTTAAATACAATAAACGCATGGTTAAATACAATACAAATAGCCACAGTTAAACATTTTTCAGATTTCAGTATTTACATCTGTCTCTGTGATGTTGACAGGAAGACCACGAAGCATGATAGTCTTGCTTTCCTTTTCATCGGTTGGGTCTCCCCTGTAGTCATGCTCAGAGTAATCACCGTCCGAGTGGTGGCCATCATCAGAACAGCCGCTGCTACGCCGCTTCCTACTTCGCTACAAGTATAGATACGAATAAAAGGAATATAAAATCATTCTACATACAAACCCTCCCAAACTAAATTTCAAATAACTGTTTCAAAGTGCATATCATGGGTAAATTCAGGAGCAAGATCAATGTAATTTTCCTATTTTATATTAAACTTTGGTCAAATATCTGTCACATTTTGTGCAATTTTTTTTACCTTGCACAACACCAGAAAAATTCAGTTGAAATCAAGCCATTTGAGGCGAATTGGTCCGCCTCTGAAAAAACTTGGCGTTTGGATTTCCCGGCAAATATTGATTTTCGTGACGTCACATGCGGGACGCCTCCTTCTGAATCCTACATCAGCGCTGGTTTGTTTATGAGAAAACGACCTGGTGGTTTTCTGCAAATTTCTTCAATGTTATCGCGTAATTATTAAAATGGTTAACAGATGCATCATAGGAGGGTGTAGCAACACCAATCTTGATGGGATTAGCACTCAGCGTTTTCCAAAAGATAGGACAATGAGAGAGAAATGGGAGCGCTTGGTCTACACAGGCTGTGCACTGAAACTGCGCAAAGCTCTCGCAGCCTGCTGGCGCTTCCGCAGGTGACGTCACGAATCTGGCTCCAGACTCCCTTGGGATTTTTCCAGACGCGTTTTATTTTATTTTTTTCTGCTGTAAACAGACGGCCTTGTGCAAAATTACCCTTCTGGATGAGTGTGTAAAGGGACATACTTTCATATAAAAAAAAACAAAAATGGTCCAGAATACGCACTTTAAAGCTATATTAAAAGACATTTAAATGCGAGCTGAAATTTTATATCACACATACAAGTAGGCATAGCAGGTGAAAATTCAAGCAATTTGGATTGAATTTGAAACTGCTCTCACTGAATTCAGAACTGAATGCAGAACATACTTTCTACAGAATTAAAATGTTTATCCATTCTTGAGATATGAAAAAGCGGCTTAATTTTTAGAAAACTGCCCTAATATTCTGTATGAGGATCACATGGTCCAAAATGGGCCTCATTAAAGGTGCGGTAGGAGATTTTGGAATAACGGTTCCCGCAAGCCATATTTTGAAAAGAAACAAGCCCGCCCTCGCCATGCTCCCACCCCCCGCGTCTCGTTAAGTTAGAGTGTAGAGAGCTTGGAAAAATAGCTCAAAATTTCTCATTTAAACTGTGTTTTCAGCCCCAATTTTCACTCCACACACATAATTTTCTCAAAAGTTGTAGCCACACTTGTCCTGATTCACACAATGTGTCTACCTACACGATAGGACTTGCAGTTTTTGAATGAGAAGCCTGAAAGTGAGGAGAGGACAGGCGCACAACCCCATAGACTGCCATTACAGGGAGTGCAGAATTATTAGGCAAATGAGTATGTTGACCACATTACCCTCTCTATGCATGTTGGCCTACTCCAAGCTGCATAGGCTTGAAAGCCTCCTACCAATTAAGCATACCAGGTGATGTGCATCTCTGTAATGAAAAGGGGTGTGGTCTAATGACATCAACACCCTATATCAGGTGTGCAAAATTATTAGGCAACTTCCTTTCCTTTGGCAAAATGGGTCAGAAGAGGGATTTGACGGACTCAGAAAAGTCAAAAATAGTGACATATATTGCAAAGGGATGGAGCACTCTTAAAATTGCCCAGCTTTTGAAGCGTGACCATCGAACAATCAAGCGCTTCATTCAAAATAGTCAACAGGGTCACAAGAAGCGCGTTGAAAAAAAAAAAGGCGCAAACTAACTGCCCGTGAACTGAGGAAAGTCAAGCGTGAAGCTGCCAAGATGTCACTCGCCACCAGTTTTGCCATATTTCAGAGCTGCAACATCACTGGAGTGTCAAAAAGCACAAGGTGTGCAATACTCAGGGACACGGCCAAGGTAACAAAGGCTGAAAAACGACCACCACTGAACAAGACACACAAGATGAAATGTCAAGACTGGGCCAAGAAGTATCACAAGACTGATTTTTCTAAGGTTTATGGACAGATGAAATGAGAGTGAGTCTTGATGGGCCAGATGGATGGGCTCGTGGCTGGATCAGCAAAGGGCAGAGAGCTCCAGTCCGACTCAGACGCCAGCAAGGTGGAGGTGGGCTACTGGTATGGGCTGGTATCATCAAAGATGAGCTTGTGGGACCTTTTCGGGTTGAGGATGGCATCAAGCTCAACTCCCAGTCCTATTGTCAGTTTTTGGAAGACACCTTCTTCAAGCAGTGGTACAGGAAGAAGTCAGCATCCTTCAAGAAAAACATGATTTTCATGCAGGACAATGCTCCATCACACGCATCCAAGTACTCCACAGCATGGCTGGCCAGAAAGGGTCTAAAGGAAGAAAGATTAATGACGTGGCCTCCTTGTTCACCTGATCTGAACCCCATAGAAAACCTGTGGTCCCTCATCAAATGTGAGATCTACAAGGAGGGGAAACAGTACACATCTCTGAACAGTGTCTGGGAGGCTGTGGTTGCTGCTGCACGCAATGTTGATCGCAAACAGATCAAAACACTGACCGAATCCATGGATGGCAGGCTTTTGAGTGTCCTTGTAAAGAAAGGCGGCTATATTAGTCACTGATTTGTTTTTTTTTTTTTTGAATGCCAGCAATGTATATTAGTGAATGTTGAGTTGTTATATTGGTTTCCCTGGTGAAAATAAATGAGTGAAATGGGTATATGTTTGTTTTTTGTTAAGTTGCCTAATAATTATGCACAGTTATAGTCACCTGCACACACAGATATCCTCCTAAGATAGCTAAAACTAAGAAAGCCCTACTCCAACTTCCAAAAATACTCAGCTTTGATATTTATGAGTCTTTTGGGTTCATCAAGAACATAGTTGTTTTTCAATAATAAAACTAATCCTCAAAAATACAACTTGCCTAATAATTCTGCACTCCCTGTATAAACTTGGCAGAAAAGTCACTCGTTTTTAACTCGCTCTAGTGACCTCATTTTTTACACTACAGACAAAAGAATTACATCAGTGTGTTCAGGGGAGCCTTGTGGCGCTCACTGCGAAAGAATTTTGTGAATATCTCCTTCCGTTTTCGTGTAAATCCCCGTTGTTTGGAGGGACCTTTTTCTATGCATTTCTGTCTCTCCCTGCTCAGCACGCGGGTTGGGGAGGGGCTGCTCGCTCTCTCTCTCACACAGACACACAGAAGGGCCGGGCTGCTCACGGGCTTCAGTCTGATTGACGTGTCAGTATCCAATCATTTTGAGGTGGTACCTCGATAGGATTGGATGGCGTTTTTCCTTTATTTTACACTGTAGACTGGATTAAAATACTTCGTTTTTTGGGTCAAACCTTCTATTGTACTGCTTGCAACATGGGTGTGAGGAGCTTTTCAAGCAATATGGTAAAAAACACTCCTGAAAAAAAAATCTCATACCCCACCTTTAACGAATGAGAAAAAATGTTTTTTTCTTAACTTTATTTTTCAAGATATTTACATGGAAATTGGCAGGCACATAGATGGTTGTATACCGAATACAAAGTTCGAAAAATTAGTAAAAACCAAATCAATTAATTAGTATTTAAGCTAATTAGGTAAAAACGTTTAATCAGTACACTCAAAATAAAAAGATTATTTCTAATACCCTCTTTGTGCTCTGCAGGCCTTTCTCAAAAGCAGGGTCCACTAGTGTTTATATTAAAGAATATAAATGATAATATTCACAGCTTTTAAGGCAAACCTTGAAAAAACTGAGAGCCACATCCAATAAACAATTCCAATTAACTGAACTGAAATTGACACTCACATTTCTGACTTCTGGTTTTTTAAAATCTCATTCTGACCACTAAGATCTCAATATTTTTCACCAAAACAACTACAGCTATATTCTACAATAGTCATTTATTTACATGAATCAGTTTGATTTGAACAGCTATGAAAACTCACTTCAAAGTCTCCTGTGAATCAGAACATCAAAACCAGCTGATGGAAAATTTTACTGAATACTTCATCAGAAACAGTGAGAGCGGGAGAACATCCCTATAAAAGTTATCTGACTGATATTCATGAGTAATCTGGTCAGAAACCAATCAGAAGAGAGAGCGAGCCTGACCGCTTTCTCGTGACTCAAAAAGCACCGCCAGTTTCCCGATGTCATGCGGGCAGAGTGTGTACTCGATTGTACAAACTTCAACCTGCTGTTACTCCCAAAGTACTGAACAGATCTTAAGATACATTTCTTTAGAAAGCAGAAATTATGCGCTTTTTAATGACAGTATTCACAACGGAAAATATTAAAGAATTAAGCAATGAGATTTGGAAACTTGGAGGAGCTTCTGCACGCACAGTTTTCACAGCACGGCCAGCGAGCGTCGGATATTCCTAACTCAAGCCTCATAAAACAAGCACAACTTGGCACAAACCTCAGGACTGTCTCGGCTCCAGTAGCGATCACTACGATCCCCTCTGTCTCCATCGTAGCGGTCACTCCGCCGATCATCGCTCCAGCGGTGAGAGTCGTAGCCACGATCGTCACGATCTCTCCGGTCTCGCCTGTCATCATCACGGGACTGCTCTGAACCGTACCTGCCACTACGCTCTGTGCGGCTAACCCTAAATAACCATCGTATCGCAGCAGTATTAACAAAAATTACGAGTTATGTTTTTATGCAGAGAGTTCATGGCAACTGATATGAAGACTCACTTACCGTTTATCTGCACCCATCCCTGTGACACGAAATGAGAGGCCTGCAGAGAGCAGGGGAAAAAAAAAAAAAAAAGTGAGCAAAACATTAGGACAAGTTCGCACTCAAGCTGTCAAAACTAGCAGAAGGGTAGTTTGTGACATGCAATACTCAAATACTGTATACTTTTCTTAAAAGACCCTCCTTCCACATACCACAGTTTATATTAAGAAGCTTCTAAATGTGTGTACTATTAATGTATTTCCCATAATACCAACTGAAAGGCTGAAAATGCCAACATAGTGTAGGGAACACTGCTCACATGCTTTACCTCTGAAACTTTATTTTCCCTAGTTTTTACACCTCGTAGTTTTTTTTTTGTTTGTTTTAAAGATCAAAATAACATCGGCCGTCATGTGTACCGCTGTGGCAGCTTTAACAGTAGCATCCCACTATAGATTGTTTGCACATGACGTCACATCTCCCATGACCCTCTCTGATTTAGCCGTGTCTACCATCTTTGTGGAATATCACACGCATAGCAACAAGTACCTTAATACGAAATGCTGCAAACTTGCGCAGTTATCGGCTCAAACTATTCTGCTAAGGCTGGAGTCAGATTGGTTTGTTTACCCGCCGTTAAAATGCGAGAAAGACCCCAAATGGAAGCTCTAACCCGTAGACGACAGAGACAGGGACTTGCAAATCTCAACAGATCGGACATAAAAGAGACCAGCTACAAATACAGTATGTACGAGTACGTGCAGATCATTTCGTAAAGGGCAAGTTTATATTTCTACCATTTATGTGAACCATAGACAAAATAAAGATGCGACATACTGTAAGTGATATATGGTACATGTAAGCGCTAATCCGATTTATATTGCAGTTACAAATGCATCGCACAAAGCCCCAGTAAGGGCCTCTGCATGCTCTTGTGACAAGGCTTTCGCAGATAGCTTTTGGCAGACAGTTGTAATTTATCGTTGAGCGGGGAGTAATAGGCGTGCGCGATGTTATTCACCGCCACAACGCAAGGGGGCGCGAAGTCGCTAGGAGTAGTTGGTGGGTGTGGTTAGTGGAGTGTTTATCCTCCGGTTACTTACAATGACTAGAACTGGAGTCATCTTCGCTCGTGTTTTTAAAAATGGCAGTAGTGAAAACAAACCAAACCAGGAAAGTAGGGAAGCGGAAGTGCGTGTACAGCGGATGCAGAGTGGACCAATCAGAGCCCTCTTGTCTGCGAGGCTTCTGCGGTGGTCACAATTTTTGGGAGGTGCGCGCAGTGTCTGCGAAGGGGGGGGGGGGGGGGGGGGGGGGTTTACGCAGACGCCATCTGCGAGGACTGGGTTGTCAGCATAAATTGGCCTTAAAACGTAGGTAGTTGAGCTCGGTAAATTGTTGCCTTAGAAAACATCAATAATTAGGTTGGGTTTTTTTGGTTTGTGTAACATTTACCCACATCAGGAACCTTACAGTAAACTTGCGCTAAACTTTTGTATGCTTTCATCTGCTTCCCAGTGACGAAGCTCGTAGTTAACGCCAGGTAATTCACGATGTCTGTGTAATTCGCACTCGGCCACATCCGTACATCATCTTCATTACTGTACAGATCCACCTCTGAACATTCTTTCATCTTTTCCCTGTATCTGACCTGTTCACTATTACCCAAATCATGGTACATTTGCAAAAAAATACAGTTTGCCAATGTACTCTCCTCGGTCGCCATGGATGCTATCCCACAAAGATGGCGGACACAACAAAATCTGAGAGCATCATGGCAAGTGCACACGGTCTCTAATAAACTTCCAACACTTGGGTGTTTATGTTCACTAGTTTGAGGATATGCCATGGACACATCACATCCCTGAGCTCTAATAAGAATCAGTCAAGCAAAGAAACATGCTACAGATGTCCAGATCTTTAAATCAGTAATACAGTCAGCTCACTGAGGAGATGCAATAGTCGAGAGCAAATTTAACAGAGCTGAGCAGATGAAGGTTAAAAAGCCCAAAAGTGGCAGATTTGGTGGTCATAACTCTAATCACAAGGTTTTAATGTGCCACCAAAGACATTCGACAAAATTTACAAGTAATATTTACATTGCCATCACTGGTATTTAGGCTGCGAAGACAAGCACAGTTATAAACAGTGACTGTTTCTAAAGCTCTCAGCGCTTATCTGCTTAAAAGGTACATTAATGTCAGCATACAGTGGTAGTTGAAAGTTTGCAAGCCCTTTAGAATTTTCTATATTTCTGTATAAATATGACCTAAAACATCATCAGATTTTCACACAAGTCCTAAAAGTAGATAAAGAGAACCCAGTTAAACAAATGAGACAAAAATATTATACTTGGTCATTTATTTATTGAGGAAAATGATCCAATATTACATATCTGTGAGTGGCAAAAGTATGTGAACCTTTGCTTTCAGTATCTGGTGTGACCCCCTCGTGCAGCAATAACTGCAACTAAACATTTCTGGTAACTGCTGATCAGTCCTGCACACCGGCTTGGAGGAATTTTAGCCCATTCCTCCGTACAGAACAGTTTCAACTCTGGGATGTTGGTGGGTTTCCTCACATGAACTGCTCACTTCAGGTCCTTCCACAACATTTTGATTGGATTAAGGTCAGGACTTTGACTTGGCCATTCCAAAACATTAACTTTATTCTTCTTTAACCATTCTTTGGTAGAACGACTTGTGTGCTTAGGGTCGTTGTCTTGCTGCATGACCCACCTTCTCTTGAGATTCAGTTCATGGACAGATGTCCTGATATTTTCCTTTAGAATTCACTGGTAAAATTCAGAATTCATTGTTCCATCAATGATGGCAAGCCATCCTGGCCCAGATGCAGCAAAACAGGCCCAAACCATGATACTCCCACCACCATGTTTCACAGATGGGATAAGGTTCTTATGCTGGAATGCAGTGTTTTCCTTTCTCCAAACATAACGCTTCTCATTTAAACCAAAAAGTTCTACTTTGGTCTCATCCATCCACAAAACATTTTTCCAATAACCTTTTGGCTTGTCCACGTGATCTTTAGCAAACTGCAGACGAGCAGCAATGTTCTTTTTGGAGAGCAGTGGCTTTCTCCTTGCAACCCTGCCATGCACACCATTGTTGTTCAGTGTTCTCCTGATGGTGGACTCATGAACATTAACATCAGCCAATGTGAGAGAGGCCTTCAGTTGCTTAGAAGTTACCCTGGGGTCCTTTGTGACCTCGCAGACTATTACAGGCCTTGCTCTTGGAGTGATCTTTGTTGGTCGACCACTCCTGGGGAGGGTAACAATGGTCTTGAATTTCCTCCATTTGTACACAATCTGTCTGACTGTGGATTGGTGGAGTCCAAACTCTTTAGAGATGGTTTTGTAACCTTTTCCAGCCTGATGAGCATCAACGCTTTTTCTGAGGTCCTCAGAAATCTCCTTTGGTCATGTCATATGACACTTCCACAAACATGTGTTGTGAAGATCAGACTTCGATAGATGCCTGCTCTTTAAATAAAACAGGGTGCCCAGTCACACCTGATGGTCATTTATTTATTGAGGGAAAAA
This sequence comes from Neoarius graeffei, assembly GCF_027579695.1. Taxonomy (NCBI): domain Eukaryota; kingdom Metazoa; phylum Chordata; class Actinopteri; order Siluriformes; family Ariidae; genus Neoarius; species Neoarius graeffei. Next base: position 48,326,522 of record NC_083572.1, read on the forward strand.
ATGATCCAATATTACAGATCTGAGAGTGGCAAAAATATGTTAACCTCTAGGATTAGCAGTCCTCTCAATAACTGCAGGCAACCGGCGATTTTGCCGCCTACAAACGCTCCACTGCCGGCTACTCACAGTGGAATTGAAATTCATAAGTTTTTACTTCATAATTTATACTTCATAAAAATAAAATTTCCCCCATCTATTTTTATAAGACATTCTTTTATTTACTCAAAAATCGGTTGTTTTAGACAGTAGGCCTAAGAATTCTGTTTGGGTATGCGGACAGCCTAGACTTGACAGATATATTGCACTATGCGTGCACGTACGTTATGTGTAACTGTGGTGTTCACCCGGGGCTGTTCAACACTATGTTAGGCTTACAAAAAGCCGAAAAATATCGGGGAAGCGCCAGGCAAACACCAGTGACTTTTTTTTGCTGCAAAAAGGTCGAAAACATAAGGTAATAAGACCGACAGGTCCTCCAGTGTTTGCTGTAAACATGTAACAAACCATGCTTGGAAAGTGACTATTTCTTTTTTATTTTCTCCAGCTTCTGGGAGAAATATTGGAGCGATAACAGATCTAGGTTACATGCAGCGCTTTGCTGTAGGGCCTATAGTATCTGGCCCTGCACGTTTTTGCAAATTAATATAGCATATGGATAGTTAGCCATTCCACACATATATAGTCCATTGTGTGTGCGTATCAGGGTTAAAAACGTTCTTTGCTGTATTAAAATGATGTATGTCGGTCATTTTGTTAGGCCTAACATTACATGCTTGGACAATGATTAACTCAAGTTAGTGGTGAACTGCTAGCTATTAACTGTGGTAAGCAGGCCTAATTATGTATGCTTTGTCGTGGGCCATCATTAAGTGTCATTTATTTGTATGCGGCCCCCGGAACAAGCATATGATGATATCAAATCCAGTTTCGGAAACCTGTTACAACCGGGATTAATGTGATCGTCTTTTGTCACTCTTCAAAATAAATAAAACTTGATAATTTTGTGAATGTTTTTATTGTTTATGAGGTCCCTAAGCATCTTAGCATGTTGTTTTGGCTTCTTAATGCAGTTTATAATGATTTATAGCCTGTATCAGGTAGATCTAATGTCTGCTTGTATATGTATAAAGATGCCTTTTATCATGTTGGAAAATGTTTAGAAATGAATCCTTGTTAGTTTTAAGTTTTTAATTTTCCGGTGACCGCAAATACTAGCCGAAGGCCGATATATTAAAGTCAATTTTCAAGTTCATATTTTTATGAATGCTATAAGCTGTGTGACTGTGAATATGATATTTACTAAAGTTCTGTTAGAACATTTCAATACAATTGACTTGTTTATAATAGTTTGAAATACAAATGTACAGTATTTGCCACTTTTTCTAAGTTCTAATGAATAACTGATTGTATTCTTGTGTCAGTCTTTTTTATTTTTAAACATTATATTTGTACATATTAACACACAATGATCTTCAGATCATGAATATAATTTTTGTATCCAAATTTTGCATTCAGGATCACTCAGAATTCACCATTTAACATCTACATTTTCAAAATTTTCCGGGGGAGGACCCCCGGAACCCCCTCTTTTTTTATACATTGCGGCAGTGGCTAACGTAGCCTCCGCTCAGCTTACGCTTAACCTCTGCCTACTACTCTCTCTTACTTGCCCCTTTCTCAGAAATATATTGAGAGGGCTGGATTAGCAGTTAATTTGAAGGTGAAATCAAAGTCAGGTGTTTTCAATCAATGGGATGACAAAGTATAACTGGGGTCTGTTTATCTCCTTTTAAGACTTGTGTGAAAATCTTATGATGTTTTAGGTCATATTTATGCAGAAATATAGAACATTCTAAAAGGGTTCACAAACTTTCAAGCACCACTGTACAGAGAAAAAGGCAGCTGGGTATATTTCTGATTCCGGCTATTTAGTGGCCTGTATGTAATGAATGGTGTTTTAGGGCTGAAAGTCAACTTTGGGTTTTTTTTTTTTAAATATGGGTTGTTTTACAATCAGGGTACAAAGTTTGTGTCACAGGGGTCCAAAATTCAAATTGATTCAAACTGGTTCTTGTACCAGTTTTTAAGTGAAGGACAAGTTAAAGAACAGATTTCAGGTAATTTGACATATGTGTATGGTAGTTTTGTGTAATCTGCTATAAGATAAAGAAGATTAAGTGTAGCTTTAAGCAGGGCTGGGAGAAACAAATGAAGTGATTCTCGGAGAGGACTTTTTTTTGTTGACAATTCAGAATCCACTACTTCTATAGTGCTTTTAAATATAGACCCCTTGCACTGACATCACCCGAAACTGGAAGTAAACAAACCCTGCGCCATATTGGAAGACCAACAAACTTGTGATTAGGGGGAAAATAACAGCAGCGCACGGTATGTGAACCCACGAGGCACTTGGTTCATCAAAAACCTACAGTGGTAAACTTTTGTGCGGTGTTAGGGTTCTAACAAAGCTGATGGGAAAGGTGAAAAGAAGTCTTTCTTCAGAATACCAGCTGTGATTGAGACACAAGGGGAGCAAACCAAGGAGCTTTCTGCCGGGAGACAGAGAGAGGATTTAGCTGCTTTATGCAGAGTGGATCTGAATACTTCAAGTCTACAACAGTACAGAATATGTTCAGACCATTTTGTTACTGGTAAGTCACTAGGCTAGAGTGTTGAACATTTTTTTAAATGTTTACTGAATAAAAACATCCTTAATTTTATCACATTTGTTATACATTTCATTTCTTTCTTTTGTTTTAATTTTCCTCCCTCCATCCCTCTTTGGATTTTAAATATAGTTTTCCCCATGTCCAAATAATTCAAAGATCCTTGTGTTTCCATTCTCCCTTGCCCCGAGTCTTATCATATGGGTCAAACCCATCTATCACAGCCAGTTTCTCCACATACCGTGCCCTTTCTGCAGCTGGTAATGTACTCACATAACCAGAATTATCAGCCATCGTGTCACTTCACTCATCGTGTCACTTCACCACAGCTGTAATATCACTTCACTCTCGCTCGTAGTTTGTTTTGTATTGTGAGTATGTATGTACTTGGTCGTCCAATATGGCACCCTAACAAAATCACGCGGTACAGTGACGTCACGCGGCAGCCCTCTATAGGCTGTAAGCTTTGCCTCTGCATGCTCTTGCGACAAGGCTTTCGCAGATAGCTTTTCGCAGACAGTTGTAATTTATCGTTGAGCGGGGAGTAATAGGCATGCGCGATGTTATTCACTGCCACAACGCAAGGGGGCGCGAAGTCGCTAGGAGTAGTTGGTGGGTGTGGTTAGTGGAGTGTTTATCCTCCGGTTACTTATAATGACTAGAACTGGAGTCGTATAGATGTCCGTACTTCCTCGATCAACCGCTCTTTGTGCTGCTCCATCTTCGCTCGTGTTTTTAAAAATGGCGGTCGTGAAAACAAACCAAACCGGCAAAGTAGGGAAGCGGAAGTGCGTGTACAGCGGATGTAGTGTGGACCAATCAGAGCCCTCTTGTCTGCGAGGCTTCTGCAGTGGTCACAATTTTTGTGAAGTGCGCGCAGAGCGTCTGCGAAGGGGGGGGGCTACGCAGACACTGTCTGCGAGGACTGGGTTGTCAGCATAAATTGGCCTTTAGTTGTCTCTAAAGGGGTGTTCACACGGCAACTTTTACTCCGGTGTAGCACCGGGGCTGCCCCGGTAGAGCGTTCACACGGTACAAAGTTATACCGGTGTAGCCCCTGAAAGCTGCTTAAACCGGTGCAAATCTAACCCTGCTCGGGAGGTGGTTTAAGAAATTTACTCCGGAGTAAATGCTAGTTTGCGGGGCAGCACCGATATAAAATGGGACGTCTGAACGCTACAGGGGTAGACTCGCTACGCGTGAGGAGAGTTGATTACATACGGGCATTGCATAACTTGCATCCTGGTATTTTGCGCTTCCAAAATGGCGAATATCAACAACAACAGAACTGCGTGTCTTCCAGTGTTGCCAGATTTGGCAGTTTTAAGTGCATTTTGACGGATTTGAACATATTTTGGGATGGAAAACGTCAGCAATATCTGGCAACACTGGTGTCTTCATCCACGTTGTTTTCCCAGCGCTTGGTGATGCCATGACAACCGGGAAAAAGAAGTACATTTTCACGCATGCGCATATTTCATTTCCGCATTATTACTATCGGAAATGATAATGATGATAGGAAATGATAGTAATAAAAGGAAATATCAAAACTTTATTACTATCAAAGGAAATGATAGTAATAAAGTTTTTGCTACTATAACACGGTCGCAGAAACTGCCGTGTGACCGCAAGTGGGGCTGCACCGGTGCTAACACGCTTCTCTCTAGTAAGCAGGGTTGTGACGTGTGAACGCTGCGCAAAATTTACACCGGTGTAAGATATATCGCAACAAAATACATCGGTGCAGCATCGATGCAAATATGTGCCGTGTGAACACCCTATAATATTTATGTCCCAATATCTTGACCACATTTTAGGATGAAAATCATTTTAGATATGTTATTTTATATTGAAAAATTAGCTGTCTCGGAGAGGACTTTTTTTTTTGACACAATTACATACTAATTTGATCAAAATAGTCTGAAAACTTACTGGCATTCAACATTAAAACTTAACTATGTTTCCAATGATATGGAACCAAATATTTGTTTTATGGTATAAAGAATGATGTAAGTGCATCCCTTTTGGAGCTACCTGTGGTCAAAAAAGCACTTTTTCTCAATGACACGAGTAATTTTGCTAAAAATGACATATTGCCATACATTCACCAAAAATAACGTTATTACCTATTTTTTTTTTTTTGCATGGTAAATAGAGTTATCACAGGGCTACAATAAACAACCAAGTTTATTTAGTCAAGCCTTTTGATATTGAAGATAATAAGTGTTAAATGTGATTTTTAGCTTGCGTACGCCGATTGTAAAACAACCCATTTACATAATAACCGCTGTGGACGGTGTTTTTAAAAAGCGCTCCCTCACCGCCCAGTGGCTGTGGAGGTTGTATTGACTGAAATGAAAATAGCACAAATAGCTGAGCAAGTCGCGGTTCTCAGTACTAACAAACTCACGATTTTGTTTGCTGTTTATCATTAATTTTATATATAAAATAATAAAATATATGTCCCACTGTGAGTGTAAACGGTTGCTAGGTTAGCTAGCTAGCAGCGCGAGCTCTGTATGTAGCATGGCGGCTAAACTCCGCTCTATACTGTGTCACCAAAATGGAGCCTCACGACGAAGCGGTCCGGAGACACGGAAATGTTGCAAAAGCACCCTTAAAATGCACAAAAGCGTGTACCAGACAACATTAACTTACCAGCTACAGTGTAAGCTAAAGGTTAATTCGAACCTAAAAGTGCGCTCGAGAAATTAATCGCGTCTTCCTTCCTTCCGTCCACCACATCAGCACCTAAAATGGTCTACTGCAGCTTTCTCTTTCCCAGAATGCTCGGCGAATTACGTATTCAGAGACGCATTATGGGTAATGTAGTTGATAAATCTTAAGGAAGTTGTCTAAGGGCCCTGTCACACTACGACGTTCTCACCAGCGTTCGAGTAACGTGTTGCGAAACGCAGAGGAACGTCGAGAACGTTAGAAAAAAGTTACAAGAAAGTTAGACGAGCGTCGGCAAACGTTGGGGAACGTCGAGGGACGTCGGCGAACGCTGAGGGTGAAAAATAGTTTTGGGTATGCACAAAAATTCAGGACGTTCTATCAAAACGCTACTTACACGTTAGAGGAACGTTACACGAAAGTTTGCGGGCGTTACTCGAACGTTACTCGAAAGTCAGGACGTTCCCTGGACGCTAGGCGGACGCCGGCCCATCAGGGTCGAGTGTCCAGCGCGTGCCTAGCGCTTGGGTAACGCTTGCCTAACGCCTGTGTAACGTCCATCGAACGTCTGTCCAGCGTGTCGCCAACGTTTTTCAGCGTTCATCAGCGTTCGCCGAGCGTTCTTAACGCTCATGTAACGCTCTTTCAACATCTTTCTAACGTCTGTCAGCGTTCTGAATTTTTCCAGCGTCTGTGTAACGTCCAGAACATTACCTGGACGCAAGGCAGACGCTACCCAAATGCTATGATAACGCTATCAAAGCGCTGTGGACGCTATGAGAACGCTAGGTTTTGCTGCTATTTTGGACCACAAACGTCGCCTGACACTGAGGGAACGTTGGCTGAGCGTTACCCAAGCGTTACAAGAACGTTACAACATCGTTGACCTAGAAACTTAATTTGAAGAACGTCGACGTTCCCCGGCGTTTCTCAAATTTTTAAAAACGCAACCAAACGTCGAACAAAACGCTATAGTGTGACAGGGCCCTAAGGCAGTAGTCTGGGAGCCAAAGGCCTAAATTTGGCTGAACCTGGCTTCGTCGGTTAAAGTTTTTTTTTTTGCTGTTTGTTGTTGTCCAAGGTCTACTCATTAAGATAAGAGAGGGTGCCCAGTGATATCCCTTGGGCAATTCCGGATATTGGCCCTTTATTGTTGGATGTGCTGCAGTCATAGCCTAAATTCTGACATTTTGACATTCTTCACTTTATGTTCACCAAAGTCTATATATCATACTTATTTTTGTGTTTGTTAACATAATAGGATGAGTTTAAGGCCTGGGGGTGGGGTTCCAGCCATGGTTGGGGGCGGGGCTTATACCAAAAAGCCCTTTATTACTCTATTACTTCGGTTGTTAATGCGAGCCTTAAATTATTAGGCATACACTCCATTGTCATCCTTGTGTTTACTTCTGCAGGGGCATATGAGGGACACAATTAGCTAATTCAAGCCAACTTGTGTAGCTATCTTGCTAACTCTGTCAATCACACTGCCCCCAAAAGATCACAGCACGCATAAGCTAAGCAGAGAAACTATTTGACTGTAATCATGAAAGAGCAGTGACATGTACTCACTGCTCACCAGTGAACTAGACCCATAGTTTCACAACACTGGCTAGCACACCCAACTCTCACCTAGTAAATGCTAGTCACTGATTTTTTTAAGCTAATACATTAAGCTAATAGATTGCTTATTTTAACGATATTGACTGTTGAAATAGTAATGTCCCTGGTTCCCTAGTAAAATTCAGGGCATTGTCCCCGATTATCATCTCAAAAGTCTGTTAACCTTACCCTCACCCCCACTCCAAACCACACTGCTTGTGGACTGAGTCATGTGCACTAGCCAGTCCACTGACTAGCACGACTTTTAAAACGTTGGGCAGTAAGGTTTCCTTAAGCTAATAAATTAAGCTAATAGATTGCTTATTTTTACGATATTGACTGTTGAAATAGTAATGTTCCTGGTTCCCTAGTAAAATTCAGGGCATTGTCCCCGATTCACCCCCACTCCAAACCACACTGCTCTTCCACTGACTAGCACGACTTTTAAAACGTTGGGGAGTAAGGTTTACTTAACATTCTCCTCTGTACTAGCTGGCATCCAGTACATAAGCATATTTTTACAGACACTAAGCAATGGCAAAGGGTTTAGAGGGTTTTTTTTTTTCATCTGAACTCTTAGTTCTTTCCTTAAATAGTTTTTGTGTTTTGTGTGTGTGTTTGCATACTGTATGTAATTATTTTACATAATTATTGCTCATTAGTGTGTGTGCATGTGTATGTGTGTGCGTGTGCATGCATGCATGCACGTACATGCTTTATGTACTGTAGTTCTTGTATCAAAATTGTTAATTTTGCAAATTTATGAAAGGGTCAATTACACATTTGACTAATTTGAATGACAGTAAAGCGTGAATACTGTACAGCCAATTTGGTTAATTGAAAATCAGTATCTTTTGCTATTCTTGTGTGTGTGTGCGCATGCTGTAAATGCCATTTTGCATGCTTGATATATTGCATACTGTAGTTTTACATAGTGGATCACTGGTGTGAGTGTATATGCATGCTGTATATAGTTATATTGCATGCTGTATATAGTTCTTTTACATAGTGGATCACTGGTGTGAATGTATATGCATGCTGTATATATTTCTATTTCATGCTGTATATACAGTAGTTCTTTTACATAGTGGATCACTGGTGTGAGTGTATGCATGCTGTATATAGTTCTATTGCATGCTGTAGTTCTTTTACATAGTGGATCACTGGTGTGAGTGTATACATGCTGTATATAGTTCGTTTACATAGTGGATCATTGGTGTGAGTGTATGCATGCTGTATATAGTTCTTTTACATAGTTATTGGTCATTAGTGTGTGTGTGTGCATGCTGTATATAGTTCTTTGTGCATTTAATATCAGTATTTACACTGATATTTTTTTTTGTATTTTCTTCCATTATTTGGGCATATAGGGCATTAAAGGGTTAATATATTAAATTGCCCAAGGGATATCACCGGGCACCCTCTTAAATCTTGAAGAGCTACCTCAAATCTATAAGATAAAGCAAAAAAAAAAACTTTAACCAAAAATTCCGGGTCCGACCCCATGGCTCCCGGACTACAGTGGTTCTCAAACTTTTTTCACCAAGTACCACCTCAGAAAATACTTGGCTCTCCAAGTACCACCATAATGACCAACATTAAAATACAGTAGCATAGTAGGTCTAAGTATTCATTAAAAACAAGGTGGAGGTTTTATTTAACAAGTATATTTAATATTGTTGGCCACTGTAACATTACACACAGTACTTTGAACAGTAACACTGTGTTTAAATATAGGAAAATGAAACACTGTCCTTAAATAATGAATCAAATAAAATTAATTGCACATAAAAGTGAAATAAACATTGTACTAAAATAAATCAAGCTGTATGGCAAAATATCTACTGTTCTTAATGCGCTCAATCAGTGTCTTTTTAACATCTTCAGCCATGTCGTTTATTCTCCTTGACACGGTGTCATTTGAAAGCGGCACCAAGTTTAACTCTCTGGCAGCTTTCTCTCCACACATGATACGTGTCATCTCTTTGGCTAATGGCAAACACAGCAGTTCCCTGATTGTGTGGGGCTTACCGGCTCTGGCGATCAGGAGGCTGGCACAATATGAAGCTTCCTGTGCTTTGGCTACGGGTGTACCATAGGACAGAATGGTGGACTTGGACTGCTTCAGTTCATCACGTTTTCGTAAAAAAAATCCATTGGTTTGTCCTTTAGTGCTGTGTGTTTGGTTGTAAGATGCCGTTTGAGATGCGACGGTTTCATGGACTCATTGCTCAGAACGTCGCCGCATACAACACACTGCGGCCTGGGCAGCTCCTCTGTCCCGCTCCAAATGAATCCCAGTTTTATGTATTTTTCGTCATACTTCCTCCTCACTGGTTTCTGCCGTTTGCTAGCAGTTCTGGGGCTGGTTTTGCCACTGTTGTTAGCATCCGTGCTCGGCTCACACACGTCCTCTTCAGTTCTCCCTCTCTCCTGATCCACGCTCCCATTCGCGGATTTAAGCCACGACAGTAATTTTGTCGTACTCGTCATAATTAGCAAAGCCTTTTCCACCTTTTCCCATCACAGCCTAGTCTACCAATGGCGGATAACCATCTGTCAGCGGAACCGGCGGGAATGCGTACGTACGCTACGTATGGCTACCCAGAAGCACTTGCAAACTTTAAATTATTAACTTAATTTGTATTTCCTTTCATTTTCTTGTCATTGGTTGATAAGATATTTTCATCCATTCGGATATTATGGATAGTATTTCACTTTTTTTTTTAAATTTATATTTAATTAAGTGATTCTTTGGCGTACCACTAGAATGGAGCCCACGTACCACTAGTGGTACGCGTACCACAGTTTGAGAATCTCTGGTCTAAGGGTGTATTCAGACCAGGATAGTTCTAGCCTGGGAAATCCCATGCTGCTTTGCACAATCGTTCCGATCTGAAAAGACAGCATGGAAACTATGGTCTAAAGGCTCGCCTGAGTTAGGGAGCCAATCAGAGAGTGGGGAGGGGTGGAAAGACGGTGACGCGTACTACTCGACAAACGGAAGCTTGTAGTTTATTTGGGACTGTTTACGGATCACATTTAACATGGTGGCGAGCAATACGAACCAAACTTTCGATCAAGCTTTAGACACTGTTCTGAATAGTTTAGAGCGAAAGTTTGTTTTAAAAAAAGAACACCGTTTGGCGTTACAGTCTTTCGTTGACACGAAGACAGATGCCTTTGCCTTGCTCCCGACAGGGTTTGGTAAAAGTCTCATTTACCAACTAGCCCCCTTAGTGGCTAAGCAGATGGGGTTTAGCCAAACCCCGGTCGTTGCGGTAGTCTCGCCACTGACTGCCTTGGTGGAAGACCAGGTAAAGGAGGCAGGCGATCTCAGGATTTCTGCGGCACAGCTTGGTCCAGAGCAGGAAAATGCTATCAAGAGTTGCCTCTTCGTCTTCTTCGTCACTCTAACTACGTCACCGGGTACAACTGCCATGATTGGCCATGGGCTACATATACGCCAAATGAGAGACATTCGCAACGTCCAATAAACGGCCGTTGACAATCGTACACCACACCTCCCCTATGAGAAATTCAATAGGCGGATTCCAGACCATATTTCACTTGTGATATGGTCTGGTGTTAACCAGACTAGGATACTTCGATAGTTCACTTGCTTTGGTCCGAACCAAATGTTTGTTTTGTTTTTTTCATTTTGGTGCGGTTCGCTTTCACACTGTACATTTTAGTAAGCGGACCAAAATCTGTCAGCAAAGCCACGCGCCCTGAGGTCGTTCAGCTATTGGTCAGAGACGACACGTGCACAAAGCGTTAAGTTCAAAAGTAGTCATGGAGGCTTTCCATGCTGTTATTCTTTTTAATGTCATCAAAGCTATATGTTTTTTCCAGTTTTTACTGTTTTCACAATTGTGCGATTACTATGCTGTTGTACAAGTCATTTATCAACGACGACGACAAAGGGCAAGGCGGCTACGGAAGATAGCGCTGATGAGTGCACATCATGTTGTGACAGTTCTGGCTCTTCACGCAATAGATGAATTTCTTTTTTGCGTCGCTAGTACCGCCACTTTTTGAAAGAATGTCCCTGATTTTAATGTAGGTCTGACGGAGTTTCTTCACTTTTAGCCGACATTGTTCTGGGGAGCGCGTGAACCCCTTCTCCTTCATTTTCTCACTGAATACAGCAAACACGTCAGCATTTTTGTGTGTTCTCTCCAAAAGCTCAGATATGTGGACATCTGCCCATATATCCACAAGGGTACGCGTTTCTTCCTCGGCCCACGTTTGCCCCCTACTCATTTTTTGTACTCTGTAGTCTAGCCTACCACTGGTCTGAATGACTGAACGACTGTTGTAAGGTTCCCTTGACAACCGAAACAGTGTTTGCACTTTGCGGTGGAGTGTCAAGACTCTGTTTCCCATAATGCTCGACAAACAACGGATGCTCCCGAGGTACAAAAAAGCAAAACTGTTGGATTAGGTCCGGTCTGCTTTCACACCTCCAAAAGATCCGCACCAGGGTTCCTTTGGTCCGGACCGAGTCCGACCTTGCAGCTCGGTCTCGGTCCGCTTGTTTGGTCCGGACCAGAGTTCGGTGGTTTGTATTCAGACCAACCCAAAAGGTCCGGACCAAGGGAAATTTGGTTTGTTTGGTCCAGACCAAACAACGTAGGTGTGAATACGCCATAAGATTCTCAGTAGAGCTTGTAGGACTTGATGGTACAATCACTTGAATAATCAGCACTGCTTCTTGCCTGCTGTCTTGAGTGGGAGAGCAGTAAAACTTCATTGGGGTCATCAGGTGGGCACTCTTCTTCCTTGATGTTTCATTGCTTTAGGCCCACGAGACCTCCAGAGGTTTTTTTTTCTCTCTCCCTCTCCCCCCCCAAATCTGTCCCTCTGGTACCCCTTTTCCACCAAATCAGTTCCAGGGCTGGTTCGGGGCCAGTGCTGGTGCTGGTTCACAACTCGTTCAACTTGCGAGCCAGCTGAGAACCAGTTTGCTTTTCCATAGCTCAGGGTGCTAAGGGGAGCCACGTCATTACGTCGCTGTATACGTCAGTTACATCGCTGCGTTTGCATAAACCTTGGCGCGAACATCGAAGCAACAACAACACGGAGAAGCAGCAGCAGCAACAACAATAATAATGGATGACTTCGCGTTTGTACAGCTGCTGCTTCTCGTCGCTTAAAAATGGTGACCTTTCGCGGTCTTGCTATTGTTGTCAGTCTTAACAACTCCGCTCCCCCCCGCTGACGTAAGCGGTTCTTTCCTCTGGCCCAGCAAAGAGTTGGTGCTAGCCTGGAACCGTTTTTTCTGGCCCCAGAGCCAGTTCTTTGTCAGTGGAAACAGAAAACCCGGTTCCAAACTAAGCACTGGCCCCGAACCAGCCCTGGAACTGCTTTGGTGGAAAAGGGGCATGAGTTACTGGGATTGAGATGCTGACCTCTTCTGCTCCTCGGACCTGCCTGATCCATCCTGGTGCCCTGTGTCTGGTTGGAGTCTCATCGCATCGCTCCTGTGGAGGGCGGCCCCATGTGGACAGTTGGGGGTCGCGCCTGGAGGACGCTCTGGACTCTTGCAGTGGTGCTTTTGTGGTTGGGGACTGCGGTTGTCGTGAACGGTTTTGCGCTCAGGTTTCCGTCGGTGGGGGGTTTATAGCATCAACGAAGCTGACTTTATGTTAGGACTGTTAATGTTATAGTCATGGTGTCTGTTGTTGCCCAAATGAGGATGGGTTCCCTTTTGAGTCTGGTTCCTCTCGAGGTTTCTTCCTCATGTTGTCTGAAGGAGTTTTTCCTTGCCACCACTGCCACAGGCGTGCTCATTGGGGATAGATTAGGGATAAAATTAGCTCATATTTTAAGTCGTTCAAATTCTGTAAAGCTGCTTTGCAACAATGTTTATTGTTAAAAGTGCTATACAAATAAACTTGACTTGACCATCGAGAAAAAGTGCTTGGCCATCAAGTGGGTGGTCCTCACCCTCCAATACTACCTGCTGGGGCACCCTTTCACCTTCTGTTCAGACCACGCGCCCCTCCAGTGTGCAGATCACCCGTTGGTCTCTAGACCTCCAGCCATTTAAATTTGAGATAGTCCACAGGCCGGGGGTGCAGATGGTAGTGGCAGACTTCCTGTCCCATCGGGGGGAGGGGGGGAGTCTGCTGCAAGCCGGATGGGTCCCCGGCCTGAGTCAGGCGGTGGGGGTATGTGGCAGCGGGGGCATGGCCTAGCGTCAGTTTGTGAATGGAGGGTGGGGCCAGGGAAGGTGAGTGGCAAAGTCGATGCACCTGTGCCTAATTAAGGTTGTGTGTCTGTGTTGCAGTGACAGAGGATAGAAAAGGAGGGAGAGAGCAGAGAGAAGGTCGCTCTCCCGACCAGAACACATCTGTCTGTCTGCATGCGTGCGTGCGAGCGACTGGGAGAGTGTGAGCGTGTGAAGCTGAAAAGCAGAAAATAAAGAGCATGTGTGAACATACTGAAGAAGAAATGCCCTTGAAATGGGTGTTTCAGCAGGACAACAACCCCAAACACACCAGCAAGCGGGCAACATCCTGGTTCCAGACCAACAAGATTGATGTTATGAAGTGGCCAGCCCAATCTCCAGACCTCAATCCGATTGAGAATTTGTGGAGTGACATCAAAAATGCTGTTTTTGATGCAAAACCCAAGAATGCAGAAGAACTGTGGAATGTAGTCCAGTCACCTTGGGCTGGAATATCTCTTTGCAGGTGTCAGACGTTAGTTGACGCCATGCCACACAGATGTAAAGCAGTTATCAGAAATGAAGGTTATACAACTAAATATTAGTTCAGTGATTATCAGAAAAGCTAAATCTGTAAACAAATTTCAGTTTATACTGTAAATATTCAAGTTTGTAAATGAAAATGCAGACACTGCTATTTTTTTTGAACAGCCTATTATTCTTTTTTCTTCAGTTTCAGTTTAAAATTGATATTTTGTTCATGTTTTCATTTGGAATTGAATGTGCAGTGCTCCCAGTGCCTTTGTGTATATGGAAATAAATGCTATTATGAGGATTGAGCTTTTTCTCAGTTGTTTTAAACACACTGCTATTATTTTGCACATAAGTGTATATTGGAGAAACAAAACAACCGCTTCACAGGCGCATGGCTCAACACAGGAGAGCCAGTACCTCAGGCCAGGACTCTGCTGTCTATCTTCATCTTAACAACAAAGGACACTCATTTCAGGATTGCAACGTACGCATTTTAGCCAGAGAGGATCGTTGGTATGAGCGAGGAGTTAAAGAAGCCATTTTTGTCAACCTGGAACGGCAATCACTGAACAAAGGTGGTGGTCTAAGACACCATTTATCAGCCACCTACAATGCAGTCCTTGGCACACTTCCCAGACAACTGAATGCACACCAAAACCCAGCTGTTTTCAGTCAGTGTGTTTACATGCACATAGAGAAAATCGAATTTCTGCCGTAGCTCGACTGAAATCGAAGTTCTAAATGCCATGGATACACCTTAGCTCGGCTGAAATCGAAACGAACTGGATTTCTCATAATCTAGCTATGCGACCTAGATTATGCGATTGTAGCCGAGCTACTTAGTGCATGTAAACCCTATCGAGCTACGTAGTCGAGCTACTTACTTCCCTTCCGGAAGTGACGAGTGACGAGACCACAAGCGGGAAACACAACAGCCTCGGTCGCCATGACAACAGTAGTAGTAGCGAGCAGCAGAAGAGGTCAGGAGGAACAAGGAAACAAAAAACAAAAACAATTGAACTTTTTGTGTGTTTATTAAGACATAAGTTAAATTGTAAGCAAAAAATGACTTTAGAAAAATATACAATTGTGCAAAATAAGTTGTCTTACAAAACAGTGGTCTGCGCAGGACAGTTTGTAGCCAACAGGTGGCAATGACATGTGGTGTGAATGTAAAGTGGAAATCACTCCTCTTCTTCATGATGACAACCGGAAGTGTACCAACATGATGGGGCGTGTAGCGCCACCTGTGGCTCAGGTGCACAATGTACCTCACACAATAGCTCGATTTCCTTGTGTGCATGTAGGATTGGATTTCTCTGGCACCCCTGCTGGGACTCAGCTCGATTACCGACAGTAGCTCGATTTGGATGTGCATGTAAACGCACTGAGTGACTCATAGGAGGACAGAGAGAATCAACAACCCATTGATCACCACAACGACTCTCTAGGCCGTTCACACCCAGCCCCCAGTGACCCACACCAGCAGGATGACTCAACGACACCTTAGGATTGCTTTTCATCCATGAGAGGATAAATACCTGATACTCCTATTAGTCAGACAGAACTGAAGAAGTCTTTTGGATGAGAGGTGAAACGTCTTCAAGAATCTTCAAGCAAGTCCAGTTGCTCTCTTTTACCTCCCACAATTCAGGAAGTTGACGAATTTCAGAATCAGAATCAGAATCTTGGAGGTGTCTGAAATCACTCACTCATTCACTACTCCCTATCTAGGGAATTCTATATAGAGGTCTATATAGTGAGCTCATTGGTAAAATGGAAAAAAAAAAACACCCCACTTTCGGACACTACTTTACTTTAACACTCTATTTCCAGGTATAACAAGGAGGTTTATTAGGGAGAGCATCAAGTCAGATGTATAAGATAAGATAGCCTTTTATTATCCCAAAAGGGGAAATTTAACATTGTTACAGCAGCAAAATATATAGTGAAGTAGAAATAAACTACAAATTTAGAGATAAAAAATGAACAAATTTGCATAAATTAACAGGTTTGCAGATAAACAGTTAACATAAGTGTATTACAAAGGTGGAATTGCACGTGTAAGCATTGCACAGGTATTATTGCACAAGTAAGTCGGTATATTGCGCAAGAGCCATTTTAACCATGTGTAGCTAGCAGTTCGCTGTAAAGTACTGATGCTGATAGTCAGCAGAGGGGTTTCTATGGATGTAGAAGTGATCTGGACAGTATGTTCATTATTGTGAGGAGCGTCTGGTGCTGTGCTTGGTGAGGTGCCGGTTGTACAGTCTCACAGCAGTAGGGCGGAAGGAGCTGCTGTATCTCTCCTTTACACACCGCTACTACTGTCTCCTGCAGTGGATGGGAGGTGTTCGCCATTAAGGATGACAACTTGGCCAACATCCTCCTCTCCCCTACTACGTCCACTGAGTCTAGTGCACAGCCCAGGACAGATCCTGCCTTCCTAATCAGCTTGTTAAGTTTTTCCCTCTCTGCTGTTGTGATACTGCTTCCCCAACAGACAACTCCATAGAATATGGCTGATGCCACCACAGAATCATAAAAAGAGTTCAGAAGTGGACCCTGAACTCCAAAGGCCCTGAGCCTCCTCAGCAGGTGGAGTCTGCTCTGGCCTTTCTTGTACAGGACGTGTGTGTGATCAGTCCAGTCCAGTTAATTGTTCAGATGAACACCCAGGTACTTGTAGCTCCTAACGATCTCAATGTCCTTTCCCTGAATGTTCACTGGGGTAGGTGAAGAGAACCTCGTCCTGCAGAAATCCACCACCAGTTCCTTAGTTTTACTTGTATTGATCTGAAGGGAGCTCCATTGGCACCAGTCCACAAAGTTCCTTGTCAGTTCTCTGTACTCGCCATCATCGCCATCTAAGATATAGCCCACAATACCAGAGTCATCAGAGAACTTCTGTAGATGGCAGGTAGTTGTATTGTATGTAAAGTCCACAGTGTAAAGTGTGAAGAGAAATGGGGCCAAGACTTAATATTATTATGTTATTAAATTTCTGAAAGATTCAGAATTAGCTAAAAGAATGTAAGGGTTTTTTAAAATTATTATTTATTATTTTTTCCTGCCTTATATCTCCTTTTCCACACTCCAGCCCAGTCGGTGGCAGGAATTAATGCACCTTTAAGTTGGTTTGCCAACCGCCATAAAACCTTAAAGAAGAAGTATAACAAGGAGCACACTTAATCTTCAAAATTAGAATAGAATAGAATGCCTTTATTGTCACTATACACATGTACAATGAGATTAAAAGCAACTCCAATAACAGTGCAAACAGTGTGTAGAAAGAAAAAAAAAAGAGGGTGTAAGGTAAGGTGCACAGTCCTGAGGTGTATGTGTTGTGTTTCACATTATGGAGTGAGGTATTGCACATTATAAATTATTGCACAGAGAGAGTCACATTATAAAGTATTGCACATTATAAATTATTGCATGAAGAGAGTCACATTATCTCATCTCTCATCTCATTATCTGTAGCCGCTTTATCCTGTTCTACAGGGTCGCAGGCAAGCTGGAGCCTATCCCAGCTGACTACGGGCGAAAGGTGGGGTACACCCTGGACAAGTCGCCAGGTCATCACAGGGCTGACACACAGACAACCATTCACACTCACATTCACACCTACGGTCAATTTAGAGTCACCAGTTAACCTAACCTGCATGTCTTTGGACTGTGGGGGAAACCGGAGCACCCGGAGGAAACCCACGCGGACACGGGGAGAACATGCAAACTCCGCACAGAAAGGCCCTCGCCAGCCACGGGGCTCGAACCCGGACCTTCTTGCTGTGAGGCGACAGCGCTAACCACTACACCACCGTGCCGCCTGAGTCACATTATAAAATAAAATATTACACATTATGAAGTATTGCAAGGTAAGGTAAGGTGCACAGTCCTGAGGTGTATGTGTTGTGTGTAGGGTGCACAGTCCTGAGGTGTATGTGTTGCGTTTCACGTTATGGAGTGAGGTATTGCACATTATAAAGTATTGCACAGAGAGAGTCACCTTATAAAGTATTGCACATTATAAATTATTGCACGAAGAGAGTCACACTGTAAAATAAAATATTGCACATTATGAAGTATTGCACAGGGGGGTTAGACTATGAAGTCAGAGCATGA
Organism: Neoarius graeffei; assembly: GCF_027579695.1. Taxonomy (NCBI): domain Eukaryota; kingdom Metazoa; phylum Chordata; class Actinopteri; order Siluriformes; family Ariidae; genus Neoarius; species Neoarius graeffei. Next base: position 48,344,300 of record NC_083572.1, read on the forward strand.
CAATTATGACAAATTTAAAATTATGACAAAATTATGACAAATCTAAAATTTCAACTATCAGAACAAATTTCTTAAAATTTCCAATCCCCCCCAAATATAAAGAAATACATTTTAAAACAATTAGCAATATATAGCCCTCCAATGAATTTCTAAAAAAAAAAAAAGATTTTCAATTAGAAGCATAAAACTGCTATATTTGTACCACAAACAGAAATGACAGAACACCTGTTTTATGCTTGTGATGCAGTTCAGAACTTATGGAAATCCCTTCACAATTGGAGATCTTCCAAATCCATAAGTATAGATTTCTTTTCCTTCCAAAATATTCAGATGGGTGCGATTCTGAAAAATAAGAATATTGAGTTTCTAGTGAATAATCTCATTATAGTTACAAAATATTACGTACGCAAATGTCGATCTAGAAAGTGCTCTCCATCATGGTCTGTACTTAAACAGGAATTATCTTTATTTCAGAAATGTGTCAAGAAAATGAACAATGCCCAGGCTAAGAACTTATGCTCACTTATATTGTCATATCAGTTGTGCTAACCCCTTGTTATATTTGTTTTCTTTTATTTATTTTTCTTTGTCTTACATACCTTTAATCCACTCCTTAGAGGAGGAGGGATTTTGGTTTTTGATAGAATTGATAAATGTATTGTAGTGCGTTTGTCGTTGCATTGTATTCTTTTGTTTCAATAATTAATTAACTAACTAACTTTCGGACACTACTCCGTTATTTACGTCATTACTGTCACACAATTACATGTCAGATCAGTCGGCTGGTGGGTTTTCAAAATAATAAATCCATATTATACTGAGTGTATTTCCCACATTAACAAATACAAAGTACTTTGTGTCTGCTGCATCTTTCAGTTCTTTTCAATCAAGGCTGAATACTTTCTTCTTTGCCTTTTTATTAAATCAAATTTGAGGCTTTTGATTTATTCCTCTTTCTGCACTGGAGCTCTTATTACAGTATTTTATGTCTATTTTAGCTTTTTTTATTCTCTTACTATTTTTAATTGTACTAGAATGTCAGTTTGTGTTTCTTCCTCCGTCCGTTCACCCCAATGCACTTTTTTTTTCTTCCAGTGCGACCGCAGTGCATGATGGTATATATTGCTTGGTTAGTGATCATCAGTTGTACACTACTTTTCACAGTGCATTGTGGGATACTATGAGTCCACTATATAGGGTGTAATAATTCTCACTATACATTTGGACAGCACTACAAAATGGTGAATTCACTATATAGTCCACTATATAGTGAGTAGTGAGTGATTTCGGAGACAGGGCATGTTTATTGCCACATAGTGGGGCAATATGGTGCAGAAGGATGACCGAATTGTGCACTTTGGGTTGGCACACTTTTAGAACTCACTGAGGTGGCCTGAGTTTCCCAAAAGCATCATCGTTAAATGGTAGCGCAAGCATCACAATGAAAACTCTTTCTCTCCTAGTTAAGATGCTCTTAGCGTTAAGAGGCTTTTGGGAAACCCACCCCTGATCATTTCTGGGACCAGGCCCACTCGAAATTTGACCAGGGGGGCACTTTTTTGCCCTTGGCGGGTAGTTTTCTATGAAAAATAAAGTAATAGAAGAACATTAAAATAGTGCTGAATTGATTCTGATGACAGAATTGTACTCAAACAAATATTCCATACATTCAAAACTATAATTTATTAATGAAGGGAGGGGTAAACACAGTGTTTATCTAATTTCTCAATAAAGCTCCATAAAGAGAAATTATTTCAGTGGCAATCAGATATTTATTGTTATCAGTTTTGATTAACACAATAGATACACATTGTACGTTGTTTCCTTTGTATTTTCAGAGGACTAGTCTCTCTAAGTCTTGCTAGGAGCCCTGTCTATGTTAAATATGAGCAGATCTGGAGACTGATCGAATAGAGTTGTTCCCGCATCCAATTACAGCACAAAGAGTAGGCATAATGAGGAAACAAAAGGAATTCTTGAGCGTAACAACCTCTCGAGCATATCTTCTATAGTAAACGTATGCCGCACGAGTTTGTGTATATCCTCCAACGTGGCCCACTTCTGGTTCAAAGCCTCATGCATAATCATGTGCAAACGAAGAATACACTGTGATTGTTCTCCAAGCTTCACAAGTTGTTTTTTGGCATGTCTGTGCCTCATGAGTGGCCAAAAATGTCACAAAAATTTCAATGCATACACTAAAATTTAGTAGCAATGTTTTTGTCAGCAAACTAAGCGGTGAATACTCGCAGATGGGTTTGGGAATACTTCCTGAAGCTTGGGGAACCTTCTTCAAGCCTCCTGAGATGTATTTGTCTCGAATCCATGTCCCCAGTGCTCGCAGGAACCTCATCAACACAGCAGCGAGGCAGAGCCTAACCTTCGCCAAAACTTAAAAAGTGTATTTACATTCAGGGATCCTTCAGAGCGTGTTGTGCGCATGCTTGGGACCCAGTTGTTATGGGAAACACCTGATGCTGATTTGCACGCCATCAGCATGCACATATCAGGCCATTGTTTTCATAGAGACTTTGCAAGTGTTCTGTCAGGTATGCGGCGGTAGATGGATGTAAGTGCAGGAAGAGTGTTTATTAGCAGGCGTAATATTTACAAAACCAAAAGCAGAATCATAAATATGTCTAGAAACAAACATGACAGTGATAATGATAATACTTTGCAAAGCCTCTGTGTCCTTATATGCACTGACTGCACTCAAATCAGCATCAGGTGTTTCCCCTAACGACTGGGTCCTGTGAGTGAGCGTGCCCGCTTGAGCGTGCAAAGGCATGACAGTCAAGTGTTCGCCTGCTGTGTGACCAAAACTTTTAGCTCGCCTGTATATCGTTATGCATTGTTACCAAAACACGTCATTTTCATCAATAACCCATTGCAAAGCATTGCGAGCTGTAGCGTGACCGTAGCTTAAAGTGCATATCCTGGACCAATTTAGTTTTTTTTTTTTAATATGAAAGTATGTCCCTTTACACACTCATCCAGAAGGGTAATTTTGCACAAGGCCATCTGTCTACAGCAGAAAAAAATAAAATAACAAAATGCATCTGGAAAAATCCCAAGGGAGTCTGGAGCCAGATTCGTGACGTCACCTGCGGAAGCGCCAGCAGGCTGCGCGAGCTTTGCACGGTTTCAGTGCACAGCCTGTGTAGACCAAGCGCTCCCATTTCTCTCTCATTGTCTGGTCTTTTGGGAAACGATGAGTACTAATCCCATCAAGATTGGTGTTGCTACTGTACACCCTCCTACGATACATCTATTAACCATTTTAATAATTACGCAATAACGTTGAAGAAATTTGCAGAAAACCACCAGGTCATTTTCTCATAAATAAACCAGCGCTGATGTAGGATTCAGAAGGAGGCGTCCCCCACGTGACGTCACGAAAATCAATATTTGTTGGGAAATCCAAATGCCAAGATTTTTCAGAGGCAGACCAATTCGCCTCAAATGGCTTGATTTCAACTGAATTTTTCTGGTATTGCGCAAGGTAAAAAAATTGCACAAAATGCAAAATGTGACAGATATTTGACCAAAGTTTAATATAAAATAGAAGAATCGCATTGATCTTGCTCCTGAATTTACCCGTGATATGCACTTTAAGGAAAATCAGAATGGCGGTTGATACTTGAAAGTCTACTGATATTTTGCCTCGATCTTACTGCCTTACTTCAGTAATGTGAGAGTATTGATAAAACATTGTCTCTTTGTGTACATATGTATAAATGTTTTATTGTATTTTTTGGAATATTTAAACAGAAATTGTCCAATTTGTGTGGTAACTTACAGAGATTGTAGAGAGTGATCGAAGTCTCAGTAAATCTACTACGCTGTACAACTAGCCTAGTAAACTAGACCCACCCGCCTAGCGGCCAAAAATATTTTTGCCTAGCGAGTGGGTCTAGCCTTGCACCATATAAACAAAAACACCCCGGGCATCAAATCGTGCCTGCCAATCACAACGCAAGGTTTTTGTTTGGATTCTTTGGGCGGGCTTTTGCAGGAGTGACGACAAAGCTGCGCGACGCTGGAGAAAGCACAACAGGAAAGATGGCTACGGCTAGTGAACAGCGCTAGTTTGACTCCGCTTTGGAATCAGTTTTAGAAGAATTAGACTTGGAGTTTTCGTTGAAACATGAGCAGGAAGAGGCTCTCCGCTCATTCCTTTTCAAGAAGGACGTTTTCGCTGTTTTGCTGACTGGCTATGGCAAAAGTCTGATCTACCAGCTGGCTCCGCTCGTAGCCAAAAGGATGGGCTAGTTTGTGCAGTACAAAGAATTAATAAACAGCTTTGAAACATTACTTTTTGATTGTTTCTTATTTTCCCGTTATTTTAAATTTAAGGGAAATTATTTCACCAAACACCACTAAATAAAAACTCTCAAAAACAGTTTAAGCAAACCCTTGAAAAACACTTGAAAAAAAATAAGAGTTATGTGGTACAGACTCCAAACTTGTGGTTATTATCTCCAAACTTCTTAATATCTAGAACCTGTTTATTAGTTAATACGCATTTTGAAAAATTATTTATTTCAAGGCCTCCCCCACTGCTTTCTGTCGCTCTGACTACGTCACAGTCACTGTTGCGCTGATTGGTCAGAGCGTTGGCCTATACGCACAGAGACAGTTTGAAAGACAGCGGGTTGTTCCTCCCACCCCCTTCGGAAATGTCTACAGATCGAGGCCAGACTAAATATTCACATTTAGTCTGGCTTGCCAGGCTACTGTACAACTATTTCAAATTAACAAAAGGCAGACTTTTGAATAACAATCAGACTATTTAAAGTTTTTGTACAATACAATAGTTTATTGTACCAAAGTGAAAAACAAATTACATTCTAAATAAATACATCTCATCTCATTATCTCTAGCCGATTTATCCTGTTCTACAGGGTCGCAGGCAAGCTGGAGCCTATCCCAGCTGACTACGGGCGAAAGGCGGGGTACACCCTGGACAAGTCGCCAGGTCATCACAGGGCTGACACATAGACACAGACAACCATTCACACTCACATTCACACCTACGGTCAATTTAGAGTCACCAGTTAACCTAACCTGCATGTCTTTGGACTGTGGGGGAAACCGGAGCACCCAGAGGAAACCCACGCGGACACGGGGAGAACATGCAAACTCCACACAGAAAGGCCCTCGCCGGCCCCGGGGCTCGAACCCAGGACCTTCTTGCTGTGAGGCGACAGCGCTAACCACTACACCACCGTGCCGCCCTAAATAAATACAAATAATACAAAAAATTATTAGGTACCAGTAGTGTTATTTTTGTAAATATGTAACCACACACACATTCATTGACGTAATCACACACATACACTGATTTGTCTTATTACCTCCGCCAAGGAGGTTATGTTTTCGGTAGCATTGGTTTGTTTGTTGGTTTGTCTGTTAGCAACATTACGGAAAAAGTTATGAACGGATTGCTCTGAAATTTTTTCTAGAGATATGACTGGGCACAAGTAACAATCCTTTAAATTTTGGCGATGATCTGGATCCCGGATTTTTTTAAAGGATTCTTGGCGGAGGTCTGCGCTCTCCGAGTGCTTTTCTAGTGTTGATTGTATATTGATTCAAAGCCAATTATGTTGATTTACAGTAATGAGTAAATGAAGTTGATTCTATTAAAAGTAATACATTGATTTATGAATGATCATAATTACAGTAACAAGTAAATACAGTAAAGACACTGAGATTGATTATACTGAAAGTTTGTTTTCTGCTAAATCTCAGGCCTATTTAAAAAGGCTATTATTCTAACTTCTGCACCTGCAGTGCTACCATATGTTGTAATGACCGAGCCATGGCCATGTTGAATTAAGCAATTGTTCATTCCGAATCATGCGATTCATGTGCCGGAGTGTTTTGCACGCTAATGTAATACATTTCATCAAGACATTCTGAATCGCGTATTGCTCCTATGTTGTGATCATTTGTACCTGCAGCCTGTATCAATCTTTAAGCTGATTTGACTCCAGTCATTTTGAATCATGTATTGTACGTTCTGAATACTGTGTTGTTCACAGTGTATCACTTCTGATCATATGTTTTGATTCTTCCTGAATTGACTATTCATACTGGAAAATTTGGCCTGGTTGACTCAAAATATGAGACGTGTGAGATATACTAACCAATAGAAAATATTGAAGAGGTATGATGTGACATGTTAACCAATGAGATTATCTGCATACACTGTGTTATTTTGAGGCGGCACGCTGGTGTAGTGGTTAGCACTGTCGCCTCACAGCAAGAAGGTCCTGGGTTCGAGCCCAGTGGCTGGTGAGGGCCTTTCTGTGTGGAGTTTGCATGTTCTCCCCGTGTCTGCGTGTGTTTCCTCCGGGTGCTCCAGTTTCCCCCACAGTCCAAAGACATGCAGGTTAGGCTAATTGGTGGCTCTAAATTGACCGTAGGTGTGAATGTGAGTGTGAATGGTTGTTTGTCTCTGTGTCAGCCCTGCGATGACCTGGCGACTTGTCCAGGGTGTACCCCGCCTTTCGCCCATAGTCTGCTGGAATAGGCTCCTTTAGAACAGGATAAGCGGCTACAGATAGTGGATGGATATATATCAGGGTTTCCCCTAAAGTGTCATAGCGTAGTGGCCCTGCAATGCTAAATTTATTGATCGATACACTTAATGACATGCCACTACCTGTTAAACCACTGCCATGACACTTCCAATTTAGGCCTACCAGGGATCATGTGAATGCAGAAATCATGCATTTTTATGCACAAAAAATGCATGTTCAGAATTTTAATGTGTCCCAGGATGCAGGGTTCCTACTTGAATTATTCCCGATTGCAGAGGTGGAAAAACCCGGGTGCAGAAAGTAAAAACCCTGCCACATTTTTGCTCCAGCCAATTCAATGAACCAGCTGATCCTAATTACCACATCCCCTAAGCCAGGTTGATGAGCTAATTGGTGAAATCACCTGTGTTGAGAGCACAGGCAGAAGGAAAACCTAAGCAGGACTTTTACTTTGTCAATCCAGTTTTTCCACCTCTGCCCGATTGCCTTGGCAAATCTGTTAGATTATGTTGTTTAACAAAAAAAAAGCAAAAGTGAACAGAACGAAAAGGTCACAGCATCGTGGTCACTTTTACGTCACATCATCACAACTGGAAATTTCTGGATGTGGGTTTTGGATGCGATATACTTTGTTAGACCTAATGGTTGGCTCGACTGGCAGCATGTTTGTTATGTACTGATAATGTAGACAAGGCTAAAAACCATAAAATATGCTAGCTCTAGGCTCTGGCTTGTTTATTACTGTTATAAGTCCACATTTAAGCTTACTTTTGTCATAATAAGGTATTTTTCTTCATCAGAAATCTCCCATAACATTCCAGCAAGAAGCCTGCCTCGAAATATCGGTAGGCATCTGTACTTTTGTCTGCCTTTAGCATCTCCAGTGTATTTAGAAGTTCCAAATACTAAATATTTCAGGATGTTGTAGCGTCTAAAATCTGGTAGCTGGTTTGCAGAAAACTTTTCAAGTGGAATAAACACATTTATGGGTAAATTAAGAAGAACAAGCCTTTATTTTTGTCATGTGTAAACTCAAGCACAGCAAAATTCCTCCTCTGCATTTAACCCATCTGAAGCGGCGTGTGCACACAAGCACACACACACATACAGAGAGCAAGCAGTGTGCAGAATAAATAAATAAATACATTTGTGAGTAAATCATATGGATCTGTGATGCCTAAATGTTTCAGCTTTTCAACGTGATGTGATCTGCTGATATAAAATAAAATTTTAATAGTTTCAGAGAGATTGTACTGACTGCAATCATCTTTATTTGCATTATTAGCTGTCGCAACTGTTTCTTTTCTTACCCAGCAGTATGGTGGACACTACGTGACAAACAAAAATCACTGAAAGTTCTCTATATTCTATTCCAGGTTTACAGTCACAAAGAATAACTGAAAAGCCTTTAACTCCGTGGATTGTCAGTGAAAAAAATGGATCAATGCCACACAGTACAGTACATCCATCTATCTATCCATCCATCTATCTATTTGGGACCCACAAAAAATGCCAGGGACCCCAATTTGGCCAGTCATGTGGGTCCTGGAACCCAGAAAGAAAAATCCTAGCACCATCCCTGACTACAGTATAAAGCTAGAATCAACGTGCATGTGTTTTGTAGTCTTTGAGGAGGCAATCAATACAGTCCATGCAAGCCTATGGCCCTGAACTTGACCTAAGTTCACAGCTGATGTCAGAGAAGGGTATTCCGAGCTGATTGGCTGAGTGTGTGTGGCACCCTGTGTTGATTGGACGAGCAATGCACCATTAATATTCATAGGTAACTTATGCGAAAATCGTGGTGCCTTCAAGCCAAATACAAGTGAGCAAAACACAGATGGGTTGCAGCTTAATTACGGAGTTTTTCACAAAGAAAACTGCGGAAAACTACTCAGCAACAGTAGCAGACCATCTTTGTGAGACTGCAACGACCAGTTCGCTGAATGTTGCTGACCAAATTTTGCCAAATGCCAGGTCATCTGATTTTTTTTTAATCATCTGATGTTTTTTTTTTCATTTTAACATCTGATGTTTTTTCATTTTATCATTGTTTATTGTTCACTTCAGTCTTAAGTATTTAGTCATCTGCACTACTGCCAAAATTTAACGATCAGTATTTTGAACAACTTGTGCCATGTTGCATCACCATTCACTTTGTTTGATGTGAAATAAATTGTATTCTCCTTTGGAACAGTATATTGCTTGTGAGATGCAAGTGGGTATTATATTGACTTGGGGGGGTGTTCTGTTTTTAGGGTGGGAATTCAGTAAAATTATGAGTAAAATATAGCTTTTTCTCCAACATGTTGAACTGATAAAAATCAGCTCAAGATGTCACCAGAAGCCATGAAATTAACCCTTATATTTCAAAAGTTTCCAGGGAAGCATGCTCCCAGACACCCCTAGCTTCCATGTTGCTGATGGCGGTGTACTCTTTGCACCTCGCTGTGCTTGGGGGGCCACTACTCTTTCCAGTTTTTCTTGGGGAAACCCTATCTCTCTACAGTCGTGCTTGAAAGTTTGTGAACCCTTTAGAATTTTCTATATTTTCTGCATAAATATGGCCTAAAACATCATCAGATTTTCATACAAGTCCTAAAAGTAGATAAAGAGAACCCAGTTAAACAAATGAGACAAAAATATTGTACTTGGTCATTTATTTATTGAGGAAAATGATCCAATATCACATATCTGTGAGTGGCAAAAGTATGTGAACCTCTAGGATTAGCAGTTAATTTGAAGGTGAAATTAGAGTCAGGTGTTTTCAATCAATGGAATGACAATCAGGTGTGAGTGGGTACCCTGTTTTATTTAAAGAACAGGGATCTATCAAAGTCTGATCTTCACAACACATGTTTGTGGAAGTGTATCATGGCACGAACAAAGGAGATTTCTGATGACCTCAGAAAAAGCGTTGTTGATGCTCATCAGGCTGGAAAAGGTTACAAAACCATCTCTAAAGAGTTTGGACTCCACCAATCCACAGTCAGACAGATTGTGTACAAATGGAGGAAATTCAAGACCATTGTTACCCTCCCCAGGAGTGGTCAACCAACAAAGATCACTCCAAGAGCAAGGCTTGTAATAGTTGGTGAGGTCACAAAAGACCCCAGGATAACTTCTAAGCAACTGAAGGCCTCTCTCGTATTGACTAATGTTCATGAGTCCACCATCAGGAGAACACTGAACAACAATGGTGTGCATGGCAGGGTTGCAAGGAGAGAGCCACTGCTCTCCAAAAAGAGCATTGCTGCTCATCTGCAGTTTGCTAAAGATCACGTGGACAAGCCAGAAGGCTATTGGAAAAATGTTTTGTGGACAGATGAGACCAAAATAGAACTTTTTGGTTTAAATGAGAAGCGTTATGTTTGGAGAAAGAAAACACTGCATTCCAGCATAAGAACCTTATCCCATCTGTGAAACATGGTGGTGGTAGTATCATGGTTTGGGCCTCTTTTGCTACATCTGTGCCAGGACAGCTTGCCATCATTGATGGAACAATGAATTCTGAATTATACCAGCGAATTCTAAAGGAAAATGTCAGGACATCTGTCCATGAACTGAATCTCAAGAGAAGGTGGGTCATGCAGCAAGACGACGACCCTAAGCACACAAGTTGTTCTACCAAAGAATGGTTAAAGAAGAATAAAGTTAATGTTTTGGAATGGCCAAGTCAAAGTCCTGACTTTAATCCAATGGAAATGTGGAAGGACCTGAAGCGGGCAGTTCATGTGAGGAAACCCACCAACATCCCAGAGTTGAAGCTGTTCTGTACGGAGGAATGGGCTAAAATTCCTCCAAGCCGGTGTGCAGGACTGATCAACAGTTACCGGAAACGTTTAGTTGCAGTTATTGCTGCACAAGGGGGTCGCTCCAGATACTGAAAGCAAAGGTTCACATACTTTTGCCACTCACCGATATGTAATATTGGATCATTTTCCTCAATAAATAAATGACTAAGTATAATATTTTTGTCTCATTTATTTAACTGGGTTCTCTTTATCTACTTTTAGGACTTGTGTGAAAATCTGATGATGTTTTAGATCATATTTATGCAGAAATATAGAAAAGTCTAAAGGGTTCAACAAACTTTCAAGCACCACTCTATCTATCTATCTATCTATCTATCTATCTATCTATCTATCTATCTATCTATCTATCTATCTATCTATCTATGAGCAGGGCATAGGAATGTGATGTCATGATACAGTATCTTCTGAGCAGCAGTGGAATGTAGGCCTAGATCCTACATTTTAGTCAAGTACTGTAGCCTACTTAATTACAAATTCGAGGTAATTTGAATGTTTGTGATAAACCAAAGGATTACATGTTTCTTTATGGTTTGAGAAAATTGTCCTACTTCTTAAGCTAAATAAAGGATACAGGTCATTTCATCCAATGACCATTTCGTCCGATGCCATTTCGTCCAATGGTTAAGACATTTTCGTCCAAAGCCTTTTTCATATGCGCTATCAATTATTTTATATTTCAGGTATTTGTTTGTTTGAAAAAAGGAGGAATTCTCAATGGAATTTGACTGAAGCAAAACACATTTTTGCAAAATGAAAACGAAGCCGGAAATGATGGGAATCAGCGAGTGTCAACTTCGGGCGCATTTGGCTGGGGCCACTTGTGGGGAGAGATTGTTTTTATTAGACCAAATTACATAGAAAATCTATACTCGCACTTGCCAGATATCCTTGACAAGTGCGAGATATGAGATATGATATCCAGATATGAGAAAATGTGCATTTTCTCAGTCTTTATATAGGCACACTGATGCCTCTTGATCATTTGCAGGTGAACCTCATTAACAGCGCGCGTGTGGGAGTCTGCTCGGGTGCACTCCGGACTGTGTGCGCGCCGAGTGGACTCTCACACGCGCGCTGTTAATGAGGCTCACCTGCACATGATCAAGGGGATCAGAGTGCCTATATAAAGACTGAGAAAACGCATGTTCACCACGTCAGCACGCATTACCAAGCCTTATTCTCCCATGTAGATTCCCTGGGTTTCCGATCCTGTTTCCTGTCCTTAGTTTCTGTTTTTGTCTTTGCCTGATTTAGCCTGTTTGTGCCTCGCCAGACCTTTTGCTAGTTTCATGTTTATGAGGTTGCCTGCCGTTTTGGATTGTTTGCCTGTGTGTTTTCACAATCGTTTATAAATATTACTTCTGCACTTGCATCCGTCTCCTACCGCTCTCTGACAGTGGGAGGTACATATAGGTTATTAGGTATATAAATCGCGATTTAAGCATGTGTTTAGCATGGTAGAACTCCATTATTTTTTATGTTTGAAAAAATATATTTCCTGTCAACATTTTGTCAACTTTGTAATCGCACATATAAAATAATTGATAGTGCGTATGAAAAAGGCTTTTGGACGAAATGGTCATTGGACGAAGTGTCCTGATCCCTAAACAAACTATTTAACAACCTTCTTGGATTAAGTGGAAAATGCATTGTCACAAAGCTCAAACAGGTTTGGTCTTCTGAGCTCATGAAAAGCTGGCTTTTTAGAGATACATGGTTCCCACAGGAAAGCGATGCTACAAAAATACAGGTAGTCGTCGACTTACGACCTATGCGACTTACAACCAATTGACTTTACGACTGTCTGGTTATGACTGGCAAGTGTTTCCCAGCTGAGCTAGCTGAGCATACGACAGTTTCTGCCCCAGCTCCCGGCAGCACCTCTCGCCGCGTACAACAGTTTCCGCCCCAGCTCCAGGCACATTCGCAGTCTCTCTCACGCTCCCTCGTGCACTCCGTCATACAGTTTCCGCCCCAGCTCCTGGTTTATGAAATGAGCAAATGCTCCTGCCAGCCCGAGCGCTGCAACAGCTGATGATGACGTAGACGACCCACAGCCAAGCACCAGTGATACCAGCGGTCACTAAATTTTGTATTTTGCTATGTTTTACATTTATATTTTGGTACGTTTCAAACTAAAATGTTTATTTTTCACACCTGTATTTCGTATTTTTTGTTTTGCACATATTAAACGAATTGTACTGTACGCAGTGTAGTATGCAGTGTTTGACTTAAACCAAATAATGAGCCAAGGTAATGAAAAAAGAAAATGTTGATAAAATAAGACTTTAAGATGATTACAATATCATTACACATCACAATATACTTACGTTCATTTAACATAGGCCGACTCACGACCAGATCGGTTGACGACCAGTCAGTTGTAACCAAACGCAGTTGTAAGTCGACGACTACCTGTATTATGATCTTATAGAATTTGATGCACTACTACAGAATAAACTACCCAACTGTCTATAAAGTAATTAAAATTAGCTCAACCATAAACATCTACAGCAATAAGATTAATACAAAGACATATAATAGTAAATCAGTGACAGGTGGGTGGTAACATGTTACAGTATGTTTATTCCATTACATGTACTTAAAGGGGTCGACTTACCATTCCCAGAATCCTCTGCGCCAAATATTTAGTCGCCATTTTCTATGTACCTGATATTCCAAAAACAATCTGTAACAATTTGGCGACATCCAAGGGCAAAAATATTCAACTGTAATGTGAGATTACAATAAGATATTTGTCAAAATATCTATAGTTTAATTTCTTTTGACCAATCCATTCCGTTTTCATATGATTATTCCAATGTAATGGACTTGAACCAGCCTAATTAAATTTATGTTATTTGGTACAACCCCAATGCCAAAAAAAGTTGGGACACTGTGTAAAACATAAATAAAAACAGAATGTGAGGATTTGCAAATCATGGAAACCCTATATTTCATTGAAAATAGTACAAAGACATCATATGTTGAAACTGAGAAAATTTATTGTTTTTTGAAAAATATATAGGGCGGCACGGTGGTGTAGTGGTTAGCGCTGTCGCCTCACAGCAAGAAGGTCCTGGGTTCGAGCCCCAGGGCCGGCGAGGGCCTTTCTGTGTGGAGTTTGCATGTTCTCCCCGTGTCCATGTGGGTTTCCTCCGGGTGCTCCGGTTTCCCCCACAGTCCAAAGACATGCAGGTTAGGTTAACTGGTGACTCTAAATTGACCGTAGGTGTGAATGTGGGTGTGAATGGTTGTCTGTGTCTATGTGTCAGCCCTGTGATGACCTGGCGACTTGTCCAGGGTGTACCCCGCCTTTCGCCCGTAGTCAGCTGGGATAGGCTCCAGCTTGCCTGCGACCCTGTAGAAGGATAAAGCGGCTAGAGATAATGAATGAATAATGAATGAAAAATATATGCTCATTTTGTCATAGTCCAGTTTTGCCTACTCCTCATTCTTTGTATCTCAGCCGTTTCCCCTCCCCTTTGTTTCTTGTTTTGTGTGTATATGTGTGTGCATGGGCGGCACAGTGGTGTAGTGGTTAGCACTGTCGCCTCACAGCAAGAAGGTCCGGGTTTGAGCCCCGTGGCCGGCGAGGGCCTTTCTGTGTGGAGTTTGCATGTTCTCCCCGTGTCCGCGTGGGTTTCCTCCGGGTGCTCCGGTTCCCCCCACAGTCCAAAGACATGCAGGTTAGGTTAACTGGTGACTCTAAATTGACCGTAGGTGTGAATGTGAGTGTGAATGGTTGTCTGTGTCTATGTGCAGCCCTGTGATGACCTGGCGACTTGTCCAGGGTGTACCCCGCCTTTCGCCCGTAGTCAGCTGGGATAGGCTCCAGCTTGCCTGCGACCCTGTAGAACAGGATAAAGCGGCTACAGATAATGAGATGAGATGTGTGTGCATTCCTGGGTGTGGCTCTCCTGCTCTCCTGCTTCAGCTAATCAACTCCTGCTGCCAATCTGTCTGCACACATCTGCACATCCATCAAGCTTCAGCAGTATTTACTGCTGTATGGTCAGAAGTTTACATACAGTGACATGAATGTCATGGCAATATTTGGGCTTTCAGTAATTTCTTTGAACTGTTTTTTTTCTGTGGCAGAATGACTACAGCATACATCTTTAATTAAAAAAAAACCCACTAGAATTTGGTGCACAAATTTTAATTTCCTTTGGGTTTCCTGAAATCAACACAGGGTCAAAATTATACCTACAGGTCAAAAATTTACATACGCTCACTTAGATTATTAATTCAGATGTGCTGAAACTTAAAAAAAAAAAATCTCTTATCTTGCCAAGGCCGAGGTCTCTTAACTTCCTGTTAGTGAGCATGATTGACTACAGCTAGTAGCTTCTCTGTGACTTCATAAAAAGGGTTTGTTTACAGCGCTCATTGGATTGACCAACACACAGTAAAATGGAAAAGTCCAAGGAGCTCAGTGCAGATCTGAGAACGAGGATCGCAGATATATACAACTCCGGAATGTCTCTTGGAGCCATTTCTAAACAACTGCAAATTCCAAGATCAGTTCAAACAATTGTATGCAAGTTATTGTGAGGTGTAGTCACTTTGCCAAGCCACTTGCTTCAAGAAAACCCAAACTGTCACCCTCAGCTGTAAGGAAATTGGTTTGGATGGTCAGGACCAACCTGGGGACCACCATGGCACAGCCCTGCCATGAACTGGAAGCTGATGGATCACTGTCTACAGTTCAGATCACCATGGACTAAGAGTCTGCTATCCAAGAAATAACCCCCTGCTCCAAAATTGACACTTTCAAGCTTAACTAAAGTTTGAAGCTGATCACACGGACAAAGAAAAAAGACTTCTGGAGGGTAGCTGTGTGGTCAGATGAGACAAAGCTTGAGTTGTTTGGCCACAATGATCACCATGTACAGAGGGACACTGTACCAGCTGGTGTTGGTGGTAGGATCATCATGCTCTGTGGCTGTTTTGCTGCCAGTGGAACTGGTTCATTGCACAAAGTGGATGGAATAATAAAGAAGGAGGACTACCTCAGAATTCTTCAGCATAAACCATCAGAAACTTGAACACGACTTGGGAGTTACAACAGGACAATGAACCCAAACACACATCAGAGCTGGTTGTGGAGGATAAAGCAGGCTAACATTAAGCTTAAAATAAGCTTAAAACAAGCCCTGACTTCAACCCCATTGAAAATATATGGACCATGCTTATAAGTCGAGTCCATGCCAAGAAAACATTTTTTTAATTGAACTCTACCAATTCTACCATGAAGAGTCATGAAATATCCAACCAGAATTCTGCCAGAAGCTTGATCATGGTAAACAAAAATGTTTGGTCAAGGTGAATCTTGCAAAGAGACATTTTACCCAAATATTAGGTGTGCTGTATGTATATTTTTGACCCTGTATGTATAATTTTGACCCTGTGTTGATTTCAGAAAACCCAAAGAAAATTAAAACTTATGCACCAAATTCTAGTGTTTTTTTTTTTTTTTTAAATTAAAGATGTATGTTGTAAGGGCGGCACGGTGGTGTAGTGGTTAGCGCTGTCGCCTCACAGCAAGAAGGTCCAGGTTCGAGCCCTGTGACCAGCGAGGGCCTTTCTGTGCGGAGTTTGCATGTTCTCCCCGTATCCGCGAGGATAAAGCGGCTAGAGATAATGAGACGAGATGTATGTTGTACATCATGCCACAGAAAAGAACAGTTCAAAGAAGTTACTGGAAGCCCAAATATTGCTATGACATTCATATCCACACTGTTAAAAAAGACAGTAAAATTCTGTGAAATCACGACATAAAAATTCTGTAAAGCAAAATACAGTGATAGTGTTTATTTACCAGTTTGATGTTTAATAATGTCGAACCAAAAATTATTTTAAATTTTAAAATAAAAAATTTGCAAATAATATTGTATTTTATTGTGGAAAACACACATTTTTGTATTTTGTACAGAGAAAGTTGTATCCTTCACAACATAATTTTTTTTTTACATTTTAGCAGTGTAAAAATAACATTTAACGTCTGTGATTATTAAATCCAGACAAATGTCTGTGAAATTAACATTAAGATGCTGTAAAATCATGACATCAAAAATCTGTAACAAGAAAAACAATGAATCAGTGTATAATTTAAAGCAATATATTGTAAAAAAAAAAAAAAAGAACAATGAATAATTGTTAATTTTACACTTAGTATGTGAAAAGGATCATATTTCCTTGTAGAATTTATATCTCATCTCATCTCATTATCTCTAGCCGCTTTATCCTTCTACAGGGTCGCAGGCAAGCTGGAGCCTATCCCAGCTGACTACGGGCAAAAGGCGGGGTACACCCTGGACAAGTCGCCAGGTCATCACAGGGCTGACACATAGACAACCATTCACACCTACGGGTAATTTAGAGTCACCAGTTAACCTAACCTGCATGTCTTTGGACTGTGGGGGAAACCGGAGCACCCCGAGGAAACCCACGCGGACACGAGGAGAACATGCAAACTCCGCACAGAAAGGCCCTCGCCGGCCCCGGGGCTCGAACCCAGGACCTTCTTGCTGTGAGGCGACAGCGCTAACCACTACACCACCATGCTGCCTAGAATTTATATGTTACTGTATTATAAACATAGAAAAATTGTAATATTTGAACCAACGCAATACAGTTAAAATTACAATATGGCTTGTTTTAAATAACTGAAATAAACTGCAGCGTATAGCATTTTACAAATTCATATGTTGTGATTTCCAGTTAAATGCTGTAACTAGTATAACATGAAGAAGTCTAGAATCAATATAAACTTGTTGAGAACTGAGATCTATTTCACAGCTTAGCATAGCATTTTTCAAACTGCAGGTACCAATCACAGAGCAGCACCGTTTGTGAACTCTTCTGTCATTGGACGCTACTTTATTGTGGGAGAAATTGGCGCGGAGCATACGGACTTGGAGTTGTGGGAGCAGAGGTAGTGAGGACCAGTATCTCAGAGAGGAATATCGAGGAGGAGCAGAAACAATTAGCGATAAGAAACAGAGAAGCGTAGGAGCAGAAACAATTAGAGATAAGAAACAGAGAAGAGGAAGAGCAGGGACAGAGGAGCCGCAGCGTGGAGGAGCAGAGACAAGGAGCAGTAAGCTAACTGACTTTAGCCACTAGTCTGGACTTTTGCAGCTCGTGAGTAGCTAGCTTACAAGTGCTTTTAATCTTTAACATGATTACATGCCGTTTTTGTAGCAAAACACTGCTAACATTGAAAGGCTATGTTCTGCATTGTCCCGTTCATAGAAATGAACCACGTTGTGTTTTCCAGTGTGTTGGCATTGACTGTCTCATCTCATCTCATTATCTGTAGCCACTTTATCCTGTTCTACAGGGTCGGAGGCAAGCGGGAGCCTATCCCAGCTGACTACGGGCAAGAGGCAGGGTACACCCTGGACAAGTCGCCAGGTCATCACAGGGCTGACACATAGACACAGACAACCATTCACACTCACATTTACGGTCAATTTAGAGTCACCAGTTAACCTAACCTGCATATCTTTGGACTGTGGGGGAAACCGGAGCACCCGGAGGAAACCCACGCGGACACGGGGAGAACATGCAAACTCCGCACAGAAAGGCCCTCGCTGGCCACGGGGCTCAAACCCGGAATTTCTTGCTGTGAGGCGACAGCGCTAACCACTACACCACCGTGCCGCCCGCGTTGACTGTGTAACAGAATATATTACACTATTTTATTTTGTTTGTATTTTGTTTTATGAAGCAGTCTCACATAACATTTTGTTAAGGGTCATGAGTAGATTGGTTCCGGGGGTAAAGTGACCAAAGTGGGGGAGGAAAAAAAAGGAGGGACACGCGATATGAAAAAAGATGGAAGAAGATGTATGTACGTGTTCGGTCTGCAATAAACGGCATTTCTATAAACCACCTCTAGCCCATGTGTTCCACGCCCGGTGAGAAGGACGAGAGTTTCCACAAACGTGTGCCAACTTAGAGGGTTACAGACTGGTGGCAGCGGTGTTTTCGTTGTTATTGGAAGATTCGTGTTTTTTTTTTTTGCGACCGAGCAGTGGGCTAAGTTACCGTGGCTAGCTTAGTTTGACAGTGAGTGCATTGCTAATCGCTTTCAAGTGTTTATGCAAGTCACAACATTTATCAGCTGCTAGTCTTCTGATCTCAGGCGATAAAACATGAGCGCTGATGAGGAAGAAGTGCTGTTTGCCTCATGTAATACATCTGCAACTGAAGCAACTAGGAGCGAGGACGCTGCTAATGTTAGGCTGGATGAGTCTAACGTTACTGCTGGGGACCAGCGTACGTCCAGGGTAATTCATTACAGAGTCGAACTCCCTCCGTGCTTCCACGGTGATGGTAAGGACAAAGAAAGTTTTTCTCTGTGGAAAGCTAGATTAGAGCTCGCTGTACGAGCATGTCCTGCGTCTCAGCAGCAGGATTTGGCTACTATTTTGCCAACCAGGCTAAGCGGCGATGCCTTAGCATACTGGTTATCACTGCCGCCCACCACACAGAAGGACTACGATGCGTGTGTTTCCTGACTGACTGATGTTTTTGGTGGCAAGCAGTTTTTGCAACATTTTCAGACTTTTGTGAATGCCCGGCAGCGCATGCCGAAGGAGCCACTTGAAGTTTTTGCTGCCGAGATAACTAGGCTAGTTTTTGAAGCATTTCCAAATTACAGAAAGCCGGCTATCACTATGGAGAGGTTCCGACTATTTGTTGCTGGACTAGACCCAGTTCTGCAAGTGAAGTGTCACGAACATGGAGCTACCACGTTGGAGGAGGCCCTTGCAGTGGCGTGTAAGTGGGAGTGAGCTCAAGAGACACTACGGCTTGCACAACCACAGAATGTTGCCACTACTATTTTAGGTTCTAATGCCAGCTCACAACCGGTTGCACACCTCACAGCCATGGTGTCCACCAAAGCCGCAGCATCCTCAGACCAAGCTCCTGATGTCTTATCAGCCATCAAACAACTGTCAGCGGAAGTCCAGACTTTGAGGTTGGCGGTGACCGACTTAAAACAGCTCCAGTCTTCACCATCCAGGCATGAGGACTTCAGGCAGTGCCAGCGCTCACCAGAATGGTCCCCTCATCAGCGGGGAAGAACAGCTTCACGTTCCTCTCCTCATGCATCACCCCAGAGATATCAACATTATCCTGGGTTACCACGGCATGGCTTCTTGCCGGAGCAGGGATATTCTCACCGCCATCACTCCCCAGACCAATGGGGACGACGCTACCCCAGCTCACCTCCATCTTCGCCATGTCAAGGACCCCAGCGTTTCTCCAGCAGCCGGGTCAGCTACTACAGCCATCAGAGCCCAGACGACCGTCGTTATGGCAGTCCACCACCACATCGTCCTGCATGACTGGAGGCATCAGGATACTCCAGTGGGTCATCATATCGGAGAGCACACAGCCCAGCCAGTGCCAGGGATCGACGAGAACCATCCTACGAACGACACCGTGTCAGCTTCACCATGGAGGACCGCGATCGACAGGGAAACTAATGGTAGCAGGTACTGAGGCCCAAGTGTCTGCTGCTGTTAAGAGAGGGCCCAACCAACAAACTGAACTGGTAATACATAACAGTCCGACTCCATTTGTTTTTGCTGTCATTGAGAACATTGCCATTGAAGTATTTATGGACACAGGGTCAGAAATTTCTTTGATTAGTGAATCTTTGAGAATGTCTATTTCCTCTCTGATGAGAAAACCTATGCAGAAGTCCTACAGCTTAGCTAAATCTGTTACTGGTGAATATCTTGACACTCTTGGTATACTTACCATTTTAATCAGACTAGGTGAGGAGGTTTTCAATCACAGTGTTCATGTTGTTCGGAATTCCTCTCAGGCAGCTATACTGAGTTGGGACCTTTTATGTAAACACCATGCCATCGTGAATCTGAGGGATAATAGCTTAGGCTTCTGGGATTGGTCCGTACCACTTTTATGTGCATCACAAAAGGCCCCGCTGAAATGTAGTGCCATTACATTAGTCTCTCTCACGGTACCTGCCATGTCTGAAATGAATGTGTTAGCAAAAACACAGCCCTCTATAGGACAGCCAGAGCTCTTGTGTAACTACACTGGGGTTCTGGAGCCGGACGCCGTCACATTCCCTGGTCTCTTTGTGGCATGCTCGGTTACCCCGTTACAAAAGGTGTAGCATGGATTCGTGTCATGAATCCAACCCAAGATGACTTATGTACCATGTAGCACAAGACTGGGGGACTTTCATTCCCTAGTTCAGCAGAAAGGGGAAGAGTTTTCTTTGATTGATGCTACAGTAGCTCAGGTGCAGTCTCAGGCAGAGGAACCCACCGCCCAACTGCCTGTTAAGCTCAACCACACCAGTCTGAACAGTGAGCAGATACAGCAGTTAGAGACTTTACTCAGCCAGTACTCTGATGTGTTTAGTTCTCATGAACATGATTTTGGGCGTACAAACTGGGTTCGTCATAGCATACGTACAGGTGATGCCCCACCTATAAAACAGAGAGCTTACAGCACCTCTGCCCACTTGAGATCTGAAATAGATCGGCAAGTCCAACAGCTCCTTTCACAGGATGTGATTGAAGAAAGTTGCAGCCCTCGGGCTTCGCCGGTGGTGTTAGTCAAAAAGAAGGACCGCACATACCAATTTTGCATAGATTTCTGAAAACTGAACACAGTCACAGTCAAGGACTCCTATCCATTACCACATCCAGCAGATGCCCTGGATAGCTTGTCTGGGGCATGCTGGTTCAGCAGCATTGATTTAGTCAGTGGATATTGGCAAGTTGAGTTAGATGAGCACGACAAGGAGAAAACTGCATTTAACACAAGCAGTGCTTTGTATCAGTTCAAGGTTATGCCCATGGGCAGGGTGCGATTTGTCAAAAAACCAGAAGGGGGGATTTTTTTTTTAATCATGAAACATCACAAAATTAAGGTAACAATAGGCTAACAGCTCAATAACATCCAATGATATCAAATGAATAACACTAAATGAAAACGAACACTAAACCAGAGATAGTAAATTCATCTTCCTATGTCTCTGACTAAATACACAAACACTAACACACAACAAAGTTCGCATTGCTTGTCGCGTTGCTGTGATGTTTCTCTCCCTCCGGATTAAATGGACAGTGACTCGAAAATCACTAAAATACATGAATACTAAATGAACAGTTTGCTCTGATGGCGCAGTTCATGTGGCATTTTCTGCTTTCCCGTCGGTGCGCTATCCGCCGCGTTTCGCCCTTCTTTAATCCACATTTCTGCGAATTTCTCAGCAGGGAAGGAACGCACGTCTGGCCCATTGACAGCGAGGAAAAGAAGGCTGTCAGTGTGGATACATTCATTCTGTTGCGCTCCTCAGTCAGGATGTGATTCATGGCGCTAAATCCATGTTCACACTCTGGATATTGTTATTATCTACAATGTATCTATTTGCTGGGGACGTTCGTGAACATCAAAGCTGCCACTTCGGGTCATTTTGAAAGTGAGTACAATGTAGACCATAGAAAACTGTGTCACAACATGCCTGTCATGTCAACTTTTTTTTTGGTTTGTTTGTTTTATTGACGGGGTTGTACCCGAGGATTTTTTTTCAGCAGAGATAAAAACCAGAGGGGGGGATGATCCCCACCATCTCCCCCAGCAAATCGCACCCAGCCCATGGGTCTCACGAATGCCCCCCCCCCGTTCCAAAGACTCATGGAGTTAGTTCTTCAGGGGTTACACTGGAAAGTGTGTCTCATTTATTTGGATGATATGCTGGTCTTTAGAAGAACCTTTTCTGAACATTTGAGTGGTTTGGAAGAAGTTTTCAAATGTTTCCATTTAGCTGGGCTCAGATTAAACCCCCACAAATGCCATCTAGCATGCAAGGAAGTTTCTTTTCTGGGACATGTTGTGTCCAGCGAGGGTCTTCAACCAGATGCCAAAAACCTTGAAAAGGTTCATAGCTGGCCTACCCCATGGACCACCACAGAGGTGCGAGCATTTGTGGGGCTATGTTCATACTACCGGAGATTTGTTCAAAACTTCTCAGTCCTAGCTGCCCCACTTCATGCTCTGACTCAAAAGGGTGCGGTGTTTCATTGGTCCACTCAGTGTGATTCCTTTCAATCCCTCAAACATGCCTTGACCAGCCCTCCTATTGTGGCTCATCCTATATTCACCCAGCCTTTCTTGCTGTATACTGATGCGTCACAGGATTGTATAGGTGCTGTATTGGCTTAAAGCCAGGATAGGAAAGAACGTGTGATTGCATATGCAAGTCACACGTTGTCATCAGCAGAAAGGGAGTGGTCTACTTATGACTGAAAATTATGGGCCATAGTCTGGTCTGTGCGTCACTTCAAACATTTTCTGTCAGGCACATTGTTCACAGTCATCACAGATCATAAACCCCTTTTGAATTTGAGGAAAGCCACTGTAGATAATGACCCCACTGGTCGTCGTACACGCTGGCTGCTCGAGTTGGATGTTTACGACTTTTCTGTCATACACCAGGAGGGAAAGCAGCATGCCAATGTTGATTCTCTATCTAGAAGGCCTAGCTCACCAGAAATGGTTACTAAGGCTGTTCAGTGTGTCATTGGGAGTGGTGCGTCGCCGGCCCTGATCCCATCTACAAATGAACAGCAGAGTGACCTATTTTCTAGTTTACCTGACACTCAGGCTACACTGGCCATCGATACAGCAGAGCTGCAGACCCAACAACAGGCAGATGTCTGTCTTCGCATGACTCTGTCTTGGTTACAGAAGGATAGACATAGGTCACCACTAGGTCAGCTAAAACAATCACCACCAGTCCTGCGGAAGTTGTGGCATGAATTTCCCAAATTAGTGGTGCATAATGGCATTCTGTGTCATGGGGTGAGACCATCTCCCCATTTGCCCACTTCATATCAGGTTGTACTTCCAGAGGCCCTCATTCCCATAGCTTTGAAATGGTTGCATGGTGACAAGTTTCGTGGACACTTAGGGGCTGAACGTATCCTGTTGAGAGTGAGACAGATTTGTTATTGGCTGTACATGTTGAGAGATATTCACAAATTCTGCACTGAATGTTTACCATGTCAGTCCCGCAGCTCTCCCACACCACATGAAAAGGGCTCCATTGCAGTCCATTCATGCCGAAAGGCCATTCCAAAAAATCACGGCAGACATAACAGAGCTGCCTGTGACTACACAGGGAAATAGGTACATTTTAGCTGTAGTAGACTTTTTCACCCGCTTTGCTAATTTATATCCTATGAAGGATCAGCGAGCACCTACAGTTGCTCAATGTCTGTTTGAGCACTATATTCGTCAATATGGGGTTCCAGAGTCAATACATACTGATCAAGGGAGGCAGTTTGAGTCTGACGTAGTCAAACACCTGTGTGCATCCTTGGGTATTGAAAAGACCAGGACTTCACCGTATCATGCAGTCGGACAGAATGGTTGAGAGACTGAATAGGACATTGAAGGACCAGCTCGCTAAATATATTTACCAAAGCAGGGGAGAATGGGATAGGTACTTGTCGCAAGTAGAACTAGCATACAACTCGAGTGTGCACTCTAGCACTGGCTACTCTCCATTTTTCCTTGCTCACAGAAGAGAACCCCACCTACCTGTTCATGTGTCCTTGAACTGGGACCCTGCACTGTCAGCAACAGCTCCCAGTGCACCTGGAGCTTATGCACGAGACCTTTGCATGCGTCTTTCACATGTCTTTAGTGATGCCACAGATAGATCTGTTGCTGCTAAATTAAGGCAGAAAGGGCAGTATGATAAAAGGGTGTCATTTCATCCATACCAAGTGGGGGACTTGGTTCTATTAGATGACCCTGCTCAAAAACACAACAAATTAGCCCCTAGATGGAAGGGCCCATATAAGATCTTGAAGCGTTTTGACAAAGAAGACAGTCTTGGGGTGACCTATGAAATAACAGACCCCAGAAGCCTTCAGTCATGTAGGTGGGTGGTGCACCACAACTGTCTCAAGTCCTTCAGTGGTCTCCTTAAAGACCCAGTGACAAGGCCTACTAGCCTGCCACCATCTGAGCCACATGTTGACAGCTCTGGGGCTGATCTGTCCTCCTCTGCCTTAAATGCATTGTCTGGGTCTTTGCCATTTCAGCCACCTATTCCACCATATGTGCCTGATCAGGCTGATGCTCAGGCTGATTTAACAGAGGGTGAGGTGCTACCAAGATCTCCTGTCTCTATACAGTCCACCCCTTTCTCTACCCCCCCCATCCAGCCCCTCAAAATCTCCACCTAAGGATGTTTCGCAGAGGGTTGAGTCTTTTGTTGTTGATGCCCCACTTAAAACAACCCGTAGTGGGCGGGTAGTTAAGCCACCTGAATGCGCCGTTTCGCTGTGCGCGCACCAGTTTCATACTGTAAAAGAGCTCCTACACCATTTGAAAGAGCATGTAGTTGAAGTAGTTGAAGGGCGAGCTGTATCATGTCCTATAATTGGTTGTAAAAATGTGTTCACTAAGAAATCATCTTTCACTGCTCATATGTCACGCAAACACAGAGCATGTTCTGTGGAAAACATAAATGATATGTATATGGAAACAGTGTCTCAGTCTCCTGGCACTGTATGTAAGGATGCTTCCCAAATCTCACCAGATCCATCGACTAGTGAAAACAGTGAACTCCCACAGAATTTCAGTGAGACCTTCCTCAGGAATATTTGTTTATTCTATCTAAGATTGCAAGGGCAGCTCCTTCTCCCAGCTTCAACAATACAGACTATTGCTGAAGACATGCAAAATCTGCATGAGTTAGGACAGGATTGCACTTTAAGTAATCTTTGTTCACTTTTAAAAGATGACATGAGTCTAACAGATGATGACGTCACTAAAATCTGTGATTGTGTTAGAGATTCAGACCAAGCGGCTGCTCCGAAGATGTGAAAGAAATGGTCCTGCTGCTGATGGCCTATTTTGAGGAAAGGGAAGAGATGATGCTTTCTAATGTGGAGGACACCTGTCTGGCAAGGGAAGTCCAGATGGACAAGCTCCCCTTAACTCCTACCATTATTGTCTGTGGTAAGTTAACTTTTTGTTGGTCTGTTTCTTTTTATGTCTGGATGAATTCATGGTGCTTGTTTTTGTTATTGGGAACTGTATAAATCATGTGTTTGTCTGTCTGTCTCTGTGTGTGTCTGTGAATCAGTCTGTGCCCTGAAAAGTGTCAGGAGCCCAACCATTCGTTTCACTTACATTTGAGTGTGATTCCTTCTTTTTTAGGGCGATCCTGCTTTACTTCCACATGGTTTATGCTCTGTGGTATCAGTCTGTGCCCTGAAAAGTGTCAGGAGCCCAACCATTCGTTTCACTTACATTTGAGTGTGATTCCTTCTTTTTTAGGGCGATCCTGCTTTACTTCCACATGGTTTATGCTCAGTGTTGACAGAACCATTGTTCAAGAGAACATCCCCTCCTTTGTGTCGTCAATATGTATGATGTTTGGAAGCTACTACAGCTTCAACATCCATTATCCATCCAACATTTTCTCTGTATTGAACTGTAACAACAACAAAAAAGTAAAAAAGTTGCTTGATGTGGTATTTTATTGTTGTTGTTTTGGAAGTTACTTTATCATTAATACATTTCGTCTGTTTTTCTTCTGTTTCCCAAGGTGCTTTTTCTCCATAAATCCTGAGAAGGGGATGAAAGTAGAGAAGACCAGTACCTCCCGTCTACACATGAACCCCAGAGTCCTCACCTTGATCCAAGACCTTTCAGATCATGAGTGGTGGGACATCTGAATATGGACTCAAGTAAGCCATGGTTTGTGGTGATGTCCTAGTCACAGATAAAACTTTTCTATGGGTGGGTTAGTTCTTTAAACTTTAACAGTAAACATTACAGATGAAAATCTTTGTTTGAAGTTGTGAGTTTGATTGTGTTTGTGAGTGTGCATGCAAGTCTGTGTCTGTGAGTCTTAGTGCATCTGTGAGTCAGTCTGTCGGTATCTGTGTGCGTCTGTGAGTCTCAGTGTGTCTGTCTCTGTGTCTGTAAGTCTGTGTATTTTATCATTCATATATTTGTCTGTTTTTCTTCTGTTTCCCAAGATACTACTTCTCCATCAACACAGAGGGCATGGAAGTTGAGAAGAGCAGCAGTTGCCGTCTACACTTGAACCCCAGAATCCTCACCTTGATCCAAGAAGGTTTCTTATGATTGCTTAGTTACTTAAGCTTGCATTATTATGTTACATATTAAAATATTGGTTTGAAGTTGTGACAGTCTGGTTGCACGTGTGTTTCTTTATATTCAAGGCCTTATTCCAAATGTTTTTTTTTCCAAGAGGAAAAGGAAAGGAAATATTTTTTTCTTTAGTTTAAAATTAAGAAAAACAAAACACACACAACTGTTGAAAAGTTTTTGAAAAGTATTTGGCATACCTTGTCGAAATAATAAAATGGGGGTTTGAAATGACAAGTTGGTATTGTATTTGTTTTTTAAAAGTTGCTGCATACCACAGGTTACAGTTCTCTTCACATTTATGGTAAAAGTCAAACATAAAAAGAAAGTGCAGCTTAAATGTAACCATCAAATATAGAAGCATTCAATCTACCTTTTAATGTATAGGAAAAAAAAACATTTTATCTGTGTCCCAGTCACAGTTTTCTTGAGGTGGCTTAGTTCTTTTGTTTTAACAGTAAACATTACAAATGAAAATCTTTGTTTGACATTGTGTCAGAGTTTGTGTTGGTGTGTTTGCCTGCGAGTCCGTTTGGTGTCTGTGAGTCTGTCTATATTTAATACTCATTTAATGAAGACATTCCTTAAAGAATTCAATGATAGCATGTAGATGTTAATTTCACTACAAAACATTGCTATTAATACTACAAAATATATTACATTAAACAACCTTTTAATAAAATACGCAGAAAAATTCAGTAAAATTACTGTCTTATAATGAGCCTTTTACCGTTTAATAATGCCTTGTGTCTGATTTTTTTTCAGTGAAATTGATTGGGATTAGATGTAAAATAAGCAACTACCGCATATAAATTGTACAGGAAAAAATGGCTTTAATAAAGGCATAGTCATGCTAATTTGGCTGAAAAGGGATGTTGAATTTACCAGTTTAGCATGTAATTTTGTATTAGAGTATTGAGTTTAAGATAATCTCCTTTCCTAAAGCTCCTTTAGTTCTGGGCCATCCCTGGTTGAAACAACACAATCCTCATGTTGACTGGTCTGCTGGTAAAATTATCAGCTGGAGTTCATTCTGCCACTCTTCTTGCCTACGATCTGCTCTGCCTCCAGAGGTCACCATCCCTCCACAGATGTCTGAGTCCCTAGATTTGTCTTCCATTCCAGTCCAGTATCATGATCTGAGTGAAGTTTTCAGAAAGGATCTCTCTCTTTCTTTGCCTCCACAATGCCCTTATGATTGTGCCACAGATCTGCTACCTAGTTGCCCATTCCATACTAATCGTCTCTATAATCTCTCCCATCCAGAGAGAGAGAGAGGCCATGGAGAAGAATATAAATTACTTTTTGGCTGCAGGTATAATCAGACCATCTTCCTCTCCTGTTGGTGCTGGCTTCTTCTTTGTTTCCAAGAAAGATCACACATTATGCCCCTGTATTGACTATTGTGGGCTAAATAACATCACTGTGAAGAACATATACCATCTGCCTTTAATCACTTCTGCTTTTGAGCCCCTTTAAGGTGCCACAGTGCCAAGGTTTTCTAAGCTAGATCTCAGGAACGCTTACCACCTTGTTCAGATCAGAGAGGGAGATGAATGGAAAACCACATTCAACACACCACTTGGACACTTCAACTATCTGGTAATGCCTTTCAGGTTAACCAACAGTCCTGCAGTTATTCACACTCTAGTCAATGATTTACTGAGAGATTTCATTAACTGCTTTGTGTTTGTATACCATGATTATATTCTGATCTTCTCTCAGATCATGTCTGCCAGATTCTCCAGAGGCTGCTGGAGAATAAACTTTTCATGAAAGCTGAGAAGTGTGAATTCCATGCCAGTTTTGTGAGTTTCCTGGGCTACATTATTGAGAGCAGGTAGGTGAAAGCTGACCCCAGAAAAATATGAGCAATGGCAGAGTGGCCCAGACCCTCCACCCGAAAGCAGCTTCAGCAATTTTTGGGGTTTGCAAACTTCTACCGCCAGTTCATTTGGGACTACAGTAAGTTAGCAACTCCCTTCTCACCAAACTCACTTCCTTCTCCACTCAGTTCTGTTGGACCCCTGAGACTGAAGACAGCTTTTCCAAGTTAAAGAATTTATTTTTCTCTGCTCCTGTCCTGATCCAACCTGATCCATCACACCAGTTCATTGTTGAAGTGGATGCCTCCGACACCGGAGAAGGGGCAGTCCTCTTCCAACACTCTGTGATCAAAAACTCCATCCCTGCACCTTCTTTTCCTGACATCTCTCTCCAGCTGAACATAACTATGATGTTGGCAACAGGGAGCTGCTAGCTGTTAAGTTGGCTTTAGAAGCATGGAGACACTGGTTAGAGGGGACAGAAAAATCTTTCATGGTATGGACTGACCACAAAAACCTGGCATACATCCAGACAGCAAAACACCTAAACTCTTGTTGGGCATTGTTTTTTTTGGGGTTTTTTTTTTGGTCATTTTAACTTTACTCCCACCTACAGACCTGGTTCCAGAAATGTGAAGCCTGATGTACTTTCCTACCAACATGTTGCTGATGAGACTCCCTCCTGTCCAGAACCTATCCTTGCTTCAGCCTGTGTTGTGGCAGCAGGATCTTGGGACATCAAGTTCTGGGTAAGAGAGGCACAACAGATGCAACCAGATCCAGGTAACAGTCCACCTAACTGCTTGTTTGTCTCAGAATCTGTTCACTCCCAGGTCCTCAAATGAGTACATACTTCTCGTTTTGCCTGCCATCCTGGGATGAACCATGCCCTGACTCTCCTCAGGCAGCATTTTTGATGCTCTACCATGGAGACAGATGCCCATGTCTCTGCCTGCACGGTCTGTGCTCAAGGAAAGTCCTCTCCTCTCCCACCAGCTGGCCTGCTGTGCCTTCTCCCTGTCCCTGGTCGCTCCTGGTCACACTTCACTCTTGATTTTGTTATTGGTTTACCACCCTCACAAGGTAATACAGTTATTCTCACCATAGTTGACTGTTTTCCTAAGGCAGTTCACTTTTTGGCTATTCCCAAACTCCCTACAGCCCATGAGACAGCAGGTCTCCTGCTTCAACATGTCTTCCATCTCTATGGAATTCCACTGGACCAGGGTCCTCAGTTCATATCACAGGTTTGGAAAGCATTCTGTCAAGCTCTTGGTGCCTCTGTGAGTCTCACCTCTGGTCTCCATCCCCAGACTAATAGCCAGACAGAAAGGGCAAACCAGGATCTGGAGTCAGCTTTGTGCTGTGTCACTGCAACCAACTACTTCTCCTGGAACCCTCATCTTGCCCATAATTCCCTGACCAGAGCTGCCACAGGTTTGTCCCCATTTGAAGCATCTTTGGATTACCTTCTACCTCTGTTTCCCTCCTAGGAGAGTGATCTTGCAGTACTGTCAGTTCAGGGGCACCTCTGCCACTGCTGTAAGATTTGGAAAGAGACCTGTGCTGCTTGCTTCATGCCTCTGAACAAAATAAATGCATTGCTGACCACTACAGGACCCCAGCTCCAGCATATAAACCAGGTCAGGAGGTTTGGCTTTCTTCAAAGAATACAACACTGAGAATTGAATCCAGAAAGCTCTCTCCCCATTTCCTTGGCCTATTTGTCATTGAATGCATCATAAATCCATCTACTGTCAGGCTGAAGTTACCCAGGACTATGAGAATTCACCCAACATTCTATGTGTCTCAGTTAAAACAAGTGTCTTCCAGCCCTCTGTGCACTCCTTCCAAACCCCTTCCACCCGCCTGAGTCATTGATGATCCTCCGGCATACTCTATCTGATGGCTCCTGGATGTGCGTCCGCATGGCAGGGGTTTCCAGTACCTTATGGATTGGGAGGGATATGGTCCTGAGGAAAGGTCCTGGGTCCCAAGGTCCTTCATCTTGGATCCTGACATTATCAGGGCTTTCCATTGGGCCCACCCAGACAAGCCTGACGGGTCACCTGGAGGCTCCAGTTGAGTGGGAGTTACTGTCGTATTCCAGTTTTGCCTCCTCCTCATTCCTCATGTCTCAGCTGTTTCCCCTCCCCTTTGTTTCTCTTTGTGTGTGTGTGTGGGGGGGCTCTCCTGCTTCAGCCAATCAACTCCTGCTGCCAATCTGTCTGCACACCTGCAATCCATCTGGCAATCAAGCTCCAGCAGTATTTATACCCCGGCTCTGCAATCCAATCTTTGCCAGATCATTCAGTTGACTAGTTTGGTACTGTGTGAAGGCCTCCTATAACTAGTGAAGGTGTCTCTTGTATGTTTTGAGTTTTGACTAACTGTGAATCTCCTATGATTCAGATCCACTGCCTTCCTGTTTCCTGTCTGTCAGCCACCCCAGTCTGCCTGCTCCACCTATCTACTCAGATCCCCTGGAAAACCCCAGATCTTCTGCTTGCCTTTGTTTAATAAATTAACCCTACCTGCTGAACTACCAGTCTTGAGTCTCGCTTTTGGGTCCTGTTTTCTCAACACTCTTAACACATTTTGAATTTGATGTCAGCAACAGTTTTCAGAAAAGTAGGGACAGGGGCAACAAAAGACTGAAAAAGTTGTTTAATACTAAAAAAAAATAATAATTTGGTTCATTGGTCAGTAACATGATAAAAAAGAGCATCCCAGAGAGGCTGATTCTCTCAGAAGTAAAGATGGGGAAGGGTTCACTGCTCTGTAGAAGACTACATGGGCAAACAGTGCAACAATTTAAGAATTATGTTCATCAGTGTAAAATTGCAAAGAATTTGGGGATCACATCATCTATAGTACATACAGTGCCTTGAAAAAGTATTCATACCCCTCAAACTTTTTCACATTTTTCCACCTTACAACCACGAACTTAAAAGTTTTTTATTGAGATTTTATGTGATAGACCAACACAGAATAGCACATAATTGTGAAGTGAAACGAAAATGATAAATGGTCTTCAAAATTTTAAACAAATAAAAATCTGAAAAATGTGGTGTGCTTATGCCCTGATAATGTCAGGATCCAAGATGAAGGACCTTGGGACCCAGGACCTCTCCTCAGGACCATATCCCTCCCAATCCATAAGGTACTGGAAACCCCTGCCATGCGGACGCACATCCAGGAGCCAAAAATCTGAAAAATGTGGTGTATTCAGCCTCCTGTCCTCTGATACCTCTAAATACAATCCAGTGCAATCAATTGCCTTCAGAAGTCATCTAATTAATTAATAGAGTCCTACTGTGTGTAACTTACTCTCAGCATAAATACACTTGTTCTGTGAAGGCCTCAGTGGTTTGTTAGAGAACACTGAAGAACAAACAGCATCATGAAGACCAAAGAACTCACCAGACAGGTCAGGGATAAAGTTCTGGAGAAGTTTAAAGCAGGGTTAGGTTATAAAAAAAATCCCAAGCTCTGAACATCTCAAGAAGCACTGTTCAATCCATCATTCAAAAATGGAAAAAGTATGGCACAACTGCAAACCTATCAAGACATGGCTGTCCACCTAAACTGACAGAGCGAGCAAGGAGAGCACTGGTCAGAGAAGCAGCCAAGAGGCCCATGATCACTCTGGAGGAGCTGCAGAAATCCACAGCTCAGGTGGGAGAATCTGTGCACAGGACAACTATAAGTTGTACACTCCACAAATCTGGCCTTTTTGGAAGAGTGGCAAGAAGAAAGCCATTGTTGAAAGACAGGCATAAGAAGCCATGTAGGGGACACAGCAAACATGTGGAAGAAGGTGCTTTGGTCAGATGAGACCAAAGTTGAACTTTTTGGCCTAAATGCAAAGCGCTATGTGTGGCGGAAAACTAACACTGCTCATCACCCTGCACACACCATCCCCACTGTGAAACATGGTGGTGGCAGCATCATGCTATGGGGATGCTTTTCTTTAGCAGGGACAGGGAAGCTGGTCAGAGTTGATGGGAAGATGGATGGAGCTAAATACAGGGCAATCCTGGAAGAAAACCTGTTGGAGGCTGCAAAAGACTTGAGACTGGGAAGGAGATTCACCTTCCAGCAAGACAATGACCCTAAACATACAGCCAGAGCTACAGTGGAATGGTTTAGATCAAAGAATATTCATGTGTTAGAATGGCCCAGTCAAAGTCCAAACCTAAATCCCATTGAGCATCTGTGGCAAGACTTGAAAATTGCTGTTCACAGACACTCTCCATCCAATCTGTGTTAGGGTTTTGCTGGGGATCGAACGCGGGTCGCTGGTGTAGTGACCCAGCAAACCCCCACTAGGCCACCAGGGGAATGACTCAAGTGCAGAGGAGTGAGGCAAAAGTAGAGTAGAAAAACAGTTTATTTACAATATTTACAATCCAAGGCAAAAACAAATGTATAATCCAAACGCTCAGAAGATAACCGGGAAAAAAACCAAAAGTTCAAAGTCGAAACAAAGAGCCAAAAACCAGAAAAGAAGAGGCAAAAATACAAATGCTCAGAAGATCCAAAAATGGTAAACACAAAGTCCAAAAAAGTCCAAAAGAAAGCAAAGTACAAAAACCACAAAGACACAGGCGAGGAACACGGAACAGAGGTTACTGGAGCTAAACATAACAGCACAAAGACTCCGTGACAAGAGGCTAAACTGAGGAAGTATATATGTGTCAGAAAACAGAATCCAGGGACACATGTCTGCCCGGGGGCATTTTGAGTTATTGACAGATTCAGAAAGTACAGTTTCTAAGCTTTCCAATGATGCCTTCCATGTGGAGATCTGACAATATTTGAAGAATGTGTGGCCTTTTGAAAGTGTATACTTCTTAAAACAGGAAAGGGAGAAAATCGCCCTCAAAGTTTTCCATCTCAGCTACTCTGGGTGTAGGGCGGGCACATAATGGTGCTCATTTGCATGACATTAAGGAAAGCCCTACCCCCTATGAGCTAGCACGATGCTACTTTCATGTAAACAAAGATCGCCACGTCAATTTTCCTTCCATGCAAAGTATGCCCAACACAATTATGAAGTACAAAAATAAGTCCTAAAGTATACTTTAATGTTTTGTGGTTGAAAAATTACTCACACCGTAAAAAAGAAAGATAGCACAATGATGACACAACTAACACAACACTAGTTTCATGTAAAGCCTCGGTCACAACCGGCCGTACGCGCTCCTACGGCTGGTCTACATGCAAAAACCGCAAGAAACGCACGAGAGCGTGCATGAAACGCATGAGAGCGCGCGTGTGATGTGCTGATTTTTGAGCCGCAGACCAGCCGCAGAGGTTCTTTGTCATGTCAAACAAACTCTACGGGCGCTTACATTTTTTTCAGGTTGCAAGACAAACTTACGGCCAACGCGCATCTTTCTCCATGAACAAAAAAAAAATGCAAGCGATTTGGGAAATGCCAAAAATCACACGGCCAAAAAATTGTACGTCCGGTTGTGACCTAGGTTTAACCAAACCACAACACTCTCCGTTACATGCAAAAATAACCACACAGCCTTAGATTAATAAACTTACCCCATCAGAAAGAGAAACGGCGCCTTGCACACATCAATGCCTCCGATGGAATGTAATCCTAGAACGGTCCGTGTATCATTCGATCATTCAAGTATTCCATTCAATCTGGAAAACGAGGTTGCGTTTTTTTTTGCTAGAAATGGTTATCTCCGATGTAAATGTGTCTGTTTGCTTTGCGGTGTTTCAGCTCCTCTGCGCTCTGTTTAACTTGCTCATTCCATAGTGAAATCACACGCCTGTATGCAGGTTAAGTAGCCATGCGCTCAGCTCACATCATACAGTTGATTCGCGAAAAAAACCACAAAAGACTTAAATCATCATGTGAATGGCCCATATGGTAATTTACCCACATCCCCCAGCAGGCTACAGTCCTGACAAAAACGAGACAATTTGCAACAAAAAATGTATGCTTTTCCAACAAATCAATCTATTATCTGAAATACTGATTGCATTCTTCAAGATCTCAACTTGCACATGATGGAAAAAAACAAAAATCACAAATTTCGGAAAAAAATGCTTCTTTTGCGATTATCTCGGATTCGTTTTGGCCGACATGTGTCCCTGGATTCGGTGAAGGGTCACATATACACAAACTAAATAGGACACAGGTGACAATAATGAGGACTAGGCAGGGCACAAGGCACATGGAAAAACAAAGGCACATGGCTGTCAAAACAAAAACACAAAACACAGAAACAGTGGTGGCCTCTAGAGGCCAAAACAAACATGACAAGATAAGGAAATAACAGCGGCCTCTAGAGGCCAGGCCAAAACAGTCCCAGTCCTAACAGGACCCCCCCCCCCCCCCAAGGAGCGTCTCCTGACGTTCCCAGGGCGATCCGGATGGGCCGAATGGAAGTCCCGACACAGATCCTTGTCTAAGACATCCCGAGCGGGCACCCAGCAGCACTCCTCAGGGCCATAGCCCTCCCAGTCCACTAGATATTGGAGCCCACCACGGACCCGGCGGGAGTCCAGCAGATGGTGCACAGTGAACACGGTCTGACCCTGGAAGATGCGTGGGGGGCGGGGGATTCCTAGGGGCAGGGACATATGTGGACAACAGTACGGGCCGCAACAGGGAAACATGGAATGTGGGATTGATCCTTAGAGTCCGGGGCAACTGGAGTCGGAAGGTGACAGGGTTCACCCTGCGCACAACCTTGAAGGGGCCAATGTAGCAAGGAGCAAGCTTGCGGTTCTCCACCCACAGCGGAAGGTCCTTGGTGGACATCCAAACCCGCTGCCCAGGGCGGAAAACGTGGGCAGGCCTTCTATGGCGGTTGGCCTGAGTCTGGTTGGACCTGGAAGTCTGGATGAGGGTCTTCCTGACCTTGTTCCAGGTCTTGCGACACTGTCTCACATACTGATTGACCGAGGGCACCCCAGCGTCGTCTTCCTGTTCAGGAAACAGAGGTGGCTGGAACCCGAACTGGCACTGGAACGGCGACAACCTGGTGGCAGATGACTGCAGGGTGTTGTGGGTGTACTCTGCCCATGGCAGCCAGGTGCTCCAAGATGTCGGGTTATCCATCGCCAGGCCTCGCAGGGTGGTTTCCAGGTCCTGGTTGAGCCTCTCAGTCTGGCCGTTGGACTGGGGGTGGAACCCAGAAGAGAGGCTGGCAGTGGCCCCGATGAGTTTGCAGAACCCCCGCCACACTCGGGAGGAGAACTGGGGCCCCCGGTCTGAGACGATGTCCTGCGGAAGACCAAAGACTCGGAAGACATGGGTAAATATATTTTTGGCTGTTTCAAGAGCAGAAGGAAGTTTGCACAGTGGTATGAAGCGGCAGGCTTTGGAGAATCTGTCGACAATGACCAAAATGACAGTGATACCTTGTGAGTCTGGAAGGCCCGTGATGAAGTCGACTGCCACATGGGACCAGGGACGCCGGGGAATGGGCAGAGGATGCAGGAGGCCCTGGGGATGCTGTCGTGGGTTCTTGGTTCTGGTGCACACATCACAGGACAGGACGAATGACCTTACTTCCTTCTCCATGCTTAGCCACCAGAAGTCTCTTTTCAAGAAGTCCAGGGTCCTCCGAGCTCCCGGGTGGGCGGTGAGAGGGGACGGGTGACCCCACTGGAGAACCTTGACCCGGGCTTGACGAGGGACATACAAGAGGCCCGGTGGCCCTGTCCCAGGATCGGGGTCCTGGCATTGAGCTCCTCGGATGACCTCCTCAACACCCCAGCGGACAGGGGCCACAATCCGGGACACAGGGATAATAGGCCCAACTTCACTCTCCCTGTTGGTGGCAGAGAACAGCCTGGAAAGTGCGTCAGGTTTGGTGTTCTTAGAGCCGGGGCGGTACGATAGGGTGAAGTCGAATCGGCTAAAGAACAAAGCCCACCTAGCCTGTCGTGGATTCAGTCTCTTGGCTTGCTGGAGGTACTCCAGGTTCTTGTGGTCCGTCCAAACCAGGAATGGATGTTGTGCTCCCTCCAACCAGTGCCTCCACTCCTCAAGGGCCAGTTTGACTGCAAGCAGTTCCCGATCCCCCACATCATACCGGGACTCCACAGGGCTCAGGCGGTGGGAGAAGTAAGCGCAGGGGTGCAGCTTTCCCTCTGAACGTTGAGAGAGGACCGCGCCGACACCACTGTCCGAGGCATCCACCTCGACGACGAATGGTTGCGATGTGTCTGGGAGGACCAGGATGGGTGCCATGCAGAAGCGGTGCTTGAGGTCCCTGAATGCCTTCTCCACCTGAGGAGACCAGACAAAAGATCCACCTGTCTTCTTGGTGAGGTCCGATATGGGAACTGCTACAGAACTGAAGTTCCTGACAAACTTGCGCAAGAAGTTAGCAAACCCTAAGAACTGCTGAACTTCTTTAATGGACTTGGGAATGGGCCAGTCCCGGACAGCCAGGGTCTTGGCTGGATCCATCTGGAGTTGTCCCGCTCGTACAATGAAACCCAGGAAGGAGACCTCGGGGACATGAAACTCGCATTTCTGGGCTTTGGCAAACAGATTGTTCTGTAGCAGCCTCTTGAGAACCTGGTGGACATGGTGGCGGTGCTCCTGTACGGTCTTGGAAAATATTAGGATGTCGTCGAGGTAGACGAAAACGTACTGATTGATCATATCCCTCAAGACATCATTGATAAGGGCCTGAAACACTGCTGGCGCATTGGTGAGTCCAAAGGGCATAACTTGGTACTCGTAGTGCCCTGATGGGGTATTAAAGGCAGTCTTCCACTCATCTCCCTGTCGGATGCGGATGAGGTGGTATGCATTCCATAAGTCCAACTTGGTGAAGACAGTGGCGCCTTGGAGCAGATCGAACGCTGTGGACATCAGCGGAAGGGGATAGCGGTTGCGCACAGTGATCTTGTTCAGGCCCCTGTAATCAATACACGGCCGGAGCCCCCCATCCTTCTTGCCGACAAAGAAGAAGCCGGCACCAGTGGGTGAGGTGGAGGGTCAAATGAACCCAGAGGCCAAGGCGTCCTTGATGTACTCCTCCATGGCCTTGCATTCTGGCTGAGAGAGGGAAAACAGTCTGCCACGAGGAGGGGTAGCCCCAGGAAGCAAGTCGATGGCACAGTCGTAGGCACGGTGCGGAGGAAGAATGGCAGCCCTGCTCTTGCTAAAAACTTCTTTAAGATCCCAGTACTCTGTGGGAATTTGAGATAACTCGGTGAGATCAGGAGGCTCGGCAGGAGACACAGAAGAGCTAGAGAGCAGACAAGAGGCATAGCATGCAGGACCCCATTCCACAACCTGGCTAGTTACCCAGTCAATACAAAGGTTGTGGCGGGTAAGCCAAGGAAGGCCTAGAATCACCGGGAACTCTGGTGAATGAATCAGGTGCAGGGATATTTCTTCCTGGTGACCTTGAGACTGGAGAAAGACTGGAGAAGTAACTTGGGTGACTCTTCCATCACCTAAAGCTTGGCCATCCAGGGCAGACACAGACAGTGGGACTTCAAGAGGAGCAGTAGGGACATTGATTCTTTGGGCGAAGTGGACATCCATAAAGTTTCCAGCCACCCCGGAGTCTAGCAAGGCCTGACAAGAGTGGACGGACTCACCCCAGGAGATAGAGACAGGGATGTAGACTCCTTGGCCGGGAAGTTTGGGAGAGAGGGTAGGCCCCGTCACAACCCTCCCTCGGCTGGACGGGGCGGTCCTTTTCCCGAGAGCTCGGGACATGATGCTCGGAAGTGGCCAGGCTTGCCACAGTAGATGCAGCACTTGTCCCTCCTCCTGCGCTCCCTTTCAGCTGCGGAGAGACGAGTACGGCCAACTTGCATGGGCTCTGGACAGTCACTGGAGGAGGTGGACGGACTCCAGATTGCGGCAGTGAGGCAAGGGGAACTCAGAACTTGGTGGCGCTCTCTAATCCGGTTATCGAGACGAATGGCATGCGAGATCAGAGTTTCGAGGTCACTTGGGCATCCGATAGAGGCCAGGCCATCTTTGATGGGGTCAGACAGACCATGGTGGAAGGCTGAAACCAGGGCAGTCTCATTCCACTGCTGCGAGCGTCTGGAACCAGATGGCATAATCTGCAACGCTTCCTCCTTGTCGGATGGACATGAGCTTTCTGGCTGTGTCTTTACTTATGTCCGCCTGATCGAAGACATGAAGCATCTCCTCCATAAACAGCTTGAAATCAGAGCACTCGGGTCCCTGTCTCTGCCAGATGGCCGTTGCCCAAGCTCGTGCCTTACTAGCTAACAAGGTTATCACAAAGGCAATCTTGCGGTGATCCATAGTGTAGGTGGTAGGCTGGAGCTCAAAGGTGAGTTGGCACTGGGTAAGGAACTCCTGGCACTCACCGTGCTTGCCGTCATACCTCTGTGGTGCAGGAAGGCTGGGTTCGCGAAGTGAAGGAGGCAGCGTGGCGGGAGGCACTGGAGCAGGAGCAGATGGTGGAGCAGGAGCCGGATCAGGATGAGGAGATGCGGGCAGAGGAGTCAGCTGTACAAGGGTTTTCCCAATTTGCTGAAGCAGTACCTCGTGGCGAGCAAGGGCCTCACGTTGGCTTGCAAGTGTTCGTCCATGAGTGTCCATGGTAGCTCCGAAGCGTGTTAAAGCAGCCATAATTCCGGAAGGTTAGCCGGGTAGACCGTTGAAGATGCCTCTGCTGAGTCGGTCATGACGGAGTCTTTCTGTTAGGATTTTGCTGGGGATTGAACCTGGGTCGCTGGTGTAGTGATCCAGCAAACCCCCACTAGGCCACCAGGGGAATGACTCAAGTGCAAAGGAGTGAGGCGAAAGTAGAGTAAAAAAACAGTTTATTTACAATATTTACAATCCAAGGCAAAAACAAAAGTATAATCCAAACGCTCAGAAGATAACCGGGAAAAAAACCAAAGTTCAAAGTCGAAACAAAGAGCCAAAAACCAGAAAAGAAGAGGCAAAAATACAAACGCTCAGAAGATCCAAAAATGGTAAACACAAAGTCCAAAAAAGTCCAAAAGAAAGCAAAGTACAAAAACCACAAAGACACAGGTGAGGAACACGGAACAGAGGTTACTGGAGCTAAACATAACAGCACAAAGACTCCATGACAAGAGGCTAAACTGAGGAAGTATATATACACAAACTAAATAGGACACAGGTGACAATAATGAGGAATAGGCGGGGCACAAGGCACATGGAAAAACAAAGGCACATGGCTGTCAAAACAAAAACACAAAACACAGAAACAGTGGCGGCCTCTAGAGGCCAAAACAAACATGACAAGATAAGGAAATAACAGTGGCCTCTAGAGGCCAAAACAGTCCCAGTCCTAACAATCTGTCTGAGCTTGAGCTATTTTGCAAAGAAGAATGGGCAAAAATTTCAGTGTCTAGATGTGCAAAGCTGGTAGAGACATACCACAAAAGACTTGCAGTTGTAATTGCAGCAAAAGGTGGCTCTACAAAGTATTGATGCAGGAGGGCTGAATACTAATGCACATCACATTTTTCAGATTTTTATTTGTTTAAAATTTTGAAGACTGTTTATCATTTTCGTTTCACTTCACAATTATGTGCTACTCTGTGTTGGTCTATCACATAAAATTTCAATAAAAAACTTTTAAGTTCATGGTTATAAGGTGGAAAAAGGTAAAAAAGTTCAAGGGGTATGAATACTTTTGCAAGGCACTGTAGATGGTATACTGGGCAGCACAATAGTGCAGTGGTTAGCACTGTCACCTCACAGCAATAGTGTTCTGAGTTTGAACCTCACGGCTGACGGGGGCCTTTCTGTATGGAGTTTGCATGTTTTCCCTGTGTCTATGGGGGTTTCCTCTGGGTGCTCTGGTTTCCTCCCACAGTCCAAAGATATGCAAATTAGGTACAATGGAGCCACTGTAACTGGCACAAGCTGTAGTGGTTTCCCAGCCATAATGTACAGCGGATATAAAAAAGTGTATGCACCCTGTTAAAATGATAGGTTTTTCTGATGTAAAAAAAATGAGACCACGATAAATAATTTCAAAACTTTTCCCAACTTTAATGTTACCTATAACCTGTACAATTCAATTGAAAAACAAACAAATCTGTTAGGGAGAAAAACATAAAAAAATGTACAATAAGCTGGTTGCAAAAGTGGGCACACCCTTAAACTAATACTTTGTTGAAGCACCTTTTGATTTAATTACAGCATTCAGGGTTTTTTTGGGTACACACCTGCCATCAATTAAAATGACTCTGATTAACCCCAAATAAAGTTCAGACATTTACTTGGTTGCATCCTCCAGCAAAAGCCAGGGAGCCAGAGAGCTTACAAAGCATCAGAGGGATTTCATTGTTGAAAGGTATCAGTCAGGAGAAGGGTACAAAAAAATTTCCACGGCATTAGATATACCATGCAGCACAGTGAAGACAGTCATCAAGAAGTGGAGAAAATATGGGTCAACAGTGACATTACCGAGAACTGGACGTCCCTCCAAAATTGATGAAAAGGCAAGACGAAAACTGGTAAGGGAGACTGCCAAGAGGCCTACAGCAACACTGAAGGAGCTGCAGGAATTTCTGGCAAGTACTGGTTGTATACTACAATCTCCCGTATTCTCCATATGTCTGGACTATGGAGTAGGGTCGCAAGATGGAAGCCTTTTCTTACCAAGAAAAACATCCAGGCCCAGCTAAATTTTATAAAAATAAATAAATAAATACATCGGCTCTCCCAAAAGCATGTGGAAAAATGTGTTATGGTCTGATGAAATCAAGGTTGAAATTTTTGGCCACAATTCCAAAAGGTATGTTTGATGCAAAAACAACACTGCGCATCACCAAAAGAACACCATACCCACGGTGAAGCATGGTGGTGGCAGCATCATGTTTTGGGGTTATTTTTCTTCAGCTGGAACAGGGGCTTTAGTCAAAGTGGAGGAAATTATGAACAGTTCTAAATACCAGTCAATTTTGGCCCAAAACCTTTAAATGTCTGCTAGAAAGCTGAAGATAAAGAGGAATTTCAACTTTCAGTATGACAATGACCCCAAAAAAGTTTTGGAATGGCCTAGCCAGAGCCCAGACCTAAATCCAATTGAAAATCTGTGGGGTGACCTGAAGAGGGCTGTGCTCAAGAGATGCCCTTGCAATCTGACAGATTTGGAGCACTTTTGCAAGGAAGAGTGAGCAAAGATGTGGCAGGCTGATAGACTCCGACCCAAAAAGACTGAATGCTGTGATTAAATCAAAAGGTGCTTTAACAAAGTATTAATTTAAGGGTGTGCATACTTATGCAACCAGTTTATTGCATGTTTTTTTTATTTTTTATGTTTTTCCCCCTAACAGATTTGTTTGTTTTTCAATTGAATAGTACAGGGCCCTGTACTACGAACGGAGGTTAACCTACCCAGAAGTAACCCAGGGTTCCCCCGCTAAACCGGGGTTGACAAAACCTGGTTATCTTGTTTGGGGTTAAATGGTACTACGACGCCAGTTATGAAGTTGATTTGTTGAACCTGGTTTAACCTAATCAGGGTTAATGCGCGTTCACGTTAAAGGGGAGGTTATCAGCGCAAATCACCACTGTTCACAATGGCACGGTCGCCGTACTTCACGGAGGAAGAATGCGCTGTCATAATGCAAAGCTACGAGGAGTTCAAGACAACATTAAGAGCAAAATCTAACACAGCGGCTGCCAATAAGGAGCGGCAAGCATGTTGGCAACGAATTGCCGATCGGGTAAATGCGCAAGTACATTCTCCCTTCTACATGTTCCAAAACAGAAGTATAGGATGAGAGAAAGCTTCATGATCAATCACAAGTCACAGAAAATGGTCCTTCGACGTGGCCCCAGTCATATATAGCTTAATGTCCGAAAAATCCTGAATAAAATTTGGTATGGTAAATTCATGGAGTAGCCTACTTAAACTGATATGTGCACAGAGTCACATGAATTAGGATGACTGACTGTTCAGTCCCTTTGACTAAGTTGGTGTATGTCCTGTGAACATTTCAGAGGCAACAGCAGTGCCAAACGCACCTGGCAACAGGTGAAAATGAAATATAAAAACATCATTCATAATAGGGTGTGTGTGTGTGCGCGCGCGTGCAAGCAAGCATTCATTTGCCTTTTATTTATTCAAGTTTTATCTGTTTGCCTAATAGTTCAAATTGTTTTGTATACAGTTTATAATGTTGTTGTGTGATATTAATGATAATATTGTGGGAAAACTACTTTGCACGGACGTTCATTTAATTTATTCTATCGTCATTTTGTTTGTTCTATTTTTGTGTATTTTATTTATTTATCTGTTTGTCTAGTTGTATCTATTTTCTAATAATAATAATATATTTTTTGCATTAATAGTTTGTTTTTTCCTATTAAAATAATCTCGTGTTCTTGTTATAACTTTATCTATTTATCTGACTGTTTAGTTGTATCTATTTTTGTTACAATTTCA
This sequence comes from Neoarius graeffei, assembly GCF_027579695.1. Taxonomy (NCBI): domain Eukaryota; kingdom Metazoa; phylum Chordata; class Actinopteri; order Siluriformes; family Ariidae; genus Neoarius; species Neoarius graeffei. The sequence goes on from NC_083572.1 coordinate 48,387,106, forward strand.
ATATTTTTAATATAGAAAGTTTGTTTTTTTCTATTAAAATGTTCTTGTGTGATAACTAGTTCTTGTGTTATATTTATTGTAGTTGTATCTATTTTGTATTTTTGTAAAACAAGTGTTTTTCTATAAAATATTCTTGCGTTCTTGATAACTATGTTCTTGAGTGTCTTCTTCTTCTTTTTTTTTTTTACAGAAAAGCCGTTCTGCATGGACATTCATTGAAGCCCTCATTGTTTTTTAATGGTTATTTATGAGCGTTTAGGGGTTACAATAATGTAAGTCTAGGTTGCTTTATATAAAAGGTATTTCCAGAAATATTGATGCCACTGTCTAAGCAGAGGGATCTGGCTTCTTTAGACGCTGTCTTCTTAAAACTGAATAAATATTTAAAAAGAGCTAAATGAGCCAGTCTTTTGAACGGTTCTTTTCCAAGAACACAAGATCACAAAGATGCGGATCCCATCAAAGAGCCAAATCCCATCTCTAATCTGCGCTCCGATATCGCACGGGTCATCCAGGTACGCTGGCAGTGTTTAAAAAGGGTGTGGTTAATCGGAAACCTCGGGTTAACCAAGAACATAACCTGAGACGAGCAGGTTTGAGATGCAGCGTAAGTTGCCATGGCAGCATACCTCGGTTTGAACATAGCCAACTTTCGTAGTATGGGTTAATCGGGAAGTTACGCTGCAGTTGATCAAGTTACTCTCGAAGTTACCCTGGTAAGCCAGAAAACCCGCTTCGTAGTACAGGGCCCAGGTTATAGGTCACATTAAAGGTGGGAAAAGTTTTGAAATTATTTATCTTGGTCTCATTTTTTTACATCAGAAAAACCTATAATTTTAATGGGGTGTGTACACTTTTGTGTATGTATGTATATGTATGTATGTATGGTGTGTATATATATATTTTGCTATGGCAAAGCTAAATAAATTAAATACATAATATCATTAAAAGATTTAGAGAATTTGGAGAAATCTCTGTACACAAGAGACAAGATTGAAAACTGACATTGGATGCCTGTGATCTTCAGGGCCTCAGGCGACACTGCATTAAAAACAGACATGTTTCTGTAGTGGAAATCACTGTATGGGCTCAGGAACACTTCAGAAACCCATCGCCTGTGAAAACAGTTCATGACTGCATCCACAAATGGAAGTTAAAACCAGATATAAAGAATATCCAGAAACACCACCACCTTCTCTGGGCCTGAACTCTTTTACGATGGACTGAGGCAAAGTGGAAAATTGTCCCAAGGTCTGACGAAAAATAGAATTTTTTAGAAATTATGGACACCACATCCTCCAGGCTAAAGAGGAAAGGGACCATTCTGCTTATCAGTGCACAGTTCAAAAGCCAGCATCTGTGATGGTATGATGTCATGGTCCTACCTGTGGGCTTCTCTCTTCAGGTAACATCTCCACTCAGCATTACCGGCCACGCCCGCACTCACTTCCTCTTATTAACTTCCAGTGGCTGTCATTGGCTGTTGCCGATCACCTGCTTCCCCCCGTGTGTATTTAAGCTGCAGTCCTCCCAAGCTTCTGTGTCAGATCATCTGCAACTTCCAGCGTGATAACCTGCTCTGTGTTCCTACTACTCTGACTCCTGACGATATTCTGTTCCGTCTGACTCTGTCTGCTCTCCAGCCCCGGTAACCTGATCTGCCTTCTGTCCTGTCGACTCTGTCTCTTGCCTGCCTCTCCTGTACCTTCGCCTGATCTCCAGCCTGCCCAGCCCTGCTGCTCGCCTGCATCTCCATCAGCCCGGTGTGAGCAGCCCTGCCTGGAGCCCTACTCTCCAGCCCCGGTAACCTGACCCTGCATTTCTGTCCCCTATCTTGCTATCTGATCTGTGACTCTGTGTTCCAGCCTGCTCCCTAACTCCAGCCTGCTGAGGGACTACTGCTGGGAGACTGCCTGAAACCCAAGAGCTGTCAGCCTATGGCCACACCTCTCTGACTATGCCTGATCCCGTCTGATCTCAGAAGCTAAGCAGGGTTGGGTCTGGTCAGTACTTGGATGGGAGACCTCAGACGTCACCACCACGCTCCCACCAGCCATCCCTGCCTCTCAGTCCTCCTGCCACTGAACTTCACACACATTCTCCCAACTCCCTTTTCCCCTGTTATTAATAAACTGTGGTTTGAGTGCATTTGATCTCCTCTCCTGTCTGGTCCCTGACAGGACGATCTGACCAAGACATGGAGTCAGCGCCCTAGACCGGCTGCAGCGCACCAAAGGAGATGTCAGTCGGATGTCTGCCGATGTTGCAGCCCTGATCCAGCTTGGTCATCAGCAGCAACGACTGGACCAAGCATTCCAGCTGCTCACTGCCCTAGCACCCCTTGCGCCTCCGAGTCCACCACCGCCACCCCTCGTTGCATCAGCCCCTGTCATACCCACCGCTGACTTGCCAGCTTTGGGAGGTGCTCCTGCTGGACTCGATGCCCCAGAACCCAAGGTCGGCAGTCCGGAGTGTTTTGACAGTGACCCCTCCCAAGTCCATGCTTTCCTGACCAGCTGCCGGTTGCTGTTCGACCTGCAGCCCAGAACCTTTGCGTCAGAGGCAGCGAAGGTGGCCTTCGTCATCACTCATCTGACTGGCCACGCCCGCCTGTGGGGGACTGCTGAGTATGAACGCCGGACACCGGCGTGTGCCTCCTTCTCCCTGTTTGCAGTGGGGATGATTAAGGTCTTCGACCTGGGCTCGTCATCAGTAGAGGCATCCAGAGGACTGATGAGTATTCGCCAAGGCAGACGTACAGTGGCTGACTACTCGATCGATTTCCGGACCTTGGCCCAGTGCAGCAAGTGGAACATGCAGGCGCTGGTGGACGCCTTTCTGCACAGCCTGGCTGACTACATGAAGGACGAATTGGTCTCGTACGAACAACCGTCGACACTCGATGAGGCCATCGCCCTGGCCGTCTGCATTGACCGCCGGGTCCAGACCCGTCGACGAGAGAGGGCCCGCCAGACTCAGTCAGTCATCAGCGCATGGAGAAGCCCGAGCTCGCCGGACATAGGAGGGGCCCGGGTGGGTTCAATGATCCTCCAATCCTCCACCAGCCAGAAACCTATGCTCCAAGTTTGCCTTCGTCTGTTGGATTCCACCCACACCCTGGCCGCCCTGGTTGACTCTGGTGCCGAGGCTAACATCATGGACACCGAGCTTGCGCACCAGTTGGGTCTGCAAAGCCATCATTTATCCTCTCCCGTTCCAGCCAGGGCGCTGGATGGCCATCTCCTTGGCACCGTCACCCGCCTCACTGCCCCTGTCCCAATGACTCTGTCTGGTAACGACCACGAAACCATCCAGTTTCACCTGCTCCATTCCCCTGGCCAACCTCTCATCCTGGGCTATCCATGGCTCCGCCAGCACAGTCCTCACCTCGACTGGGCCACTGGAGCGATAAGAGAATGGGGCAAGGACTGCCACCAGACCTGCTTACGAGCCGCCACTCTAACCTCTCATACTCCACCTGCCAGCTCTGCCCCCGACCTCACTAATGTCCCAGTGTGTTATGTGATGGTCTGCTGGCCTTGTCTGTGTTTGTCTTGCTTTGTGTGTGTGTGTATGTGTGTTCCTTGTAGGCGTGGCTGCAGACCATCCCGGGAATTGGCGACACCTGGGCCCGGTGTCGCCACGTCCTTAAAACCACTTTTTTCCCCGTTTCCCGGGGGAGCTTCTTTTTTTTCCTTCCTTTTGTTTTTTTGCATGTAACACGCACGAGCTCATTGTTCACGCATTCATGCATTCCACTTTGCTGATTTTGTTGATTTTTCTTGTATTTTGTTATCATAATAAATTAATTATTATTTGAACTTTACCCCGTGTCTTCCTCTTTGTCATGGTTTGAGCCAAGCCGTGACAAATGGGGGCTCGTCAAATTTAGAACCCGTTTGGTTTTTTTAAATTGTTTGATGCAGTTTTTTTGATCTGCAAGTGTTGCGGGTCAATTTTGTGAATGGCATGTCGTCATTAGGTACATCACTTCGTAGTAGGTATTCCCTTACGTTTAGCTCAGGTTACAGGTGTAGAGCTAATGAAACGGGAAGTCTCTATTGTTTGAGGAGGCGCAGTTTTGTTTGCGGTAAAGTTTGGAAGCTCTGCCTCGGTGCGCAACGCTTAATAAGGTAAGTCTTTGACTTGTTGCACTGGTTCGATTTAAATGAGCAATGAATGTCCCTTGTTAGGTGGAGCGGCGTTGTCCCTTTGGACTTCGTCGGGGGGGGGTTTGTAGTGTTGTGGTGAAAGCGGTCAGAGCAATTGTCTCGGGAGTGTTTCCATAGTGTGAGAGGAGTCGCCAGTTTCTGGTTGCTTTTTCTCCCTACTGGGCTTTGGCACTTAATTACCCACCGCCAGTAGCTACATGAAGAGCTAGGCCGCAGCTTAAATAGGTTGTGGGGCTTTGTAAGTAGCGGGACAGGCATTGTTTTTGTTTGGCCTTCAGTTTGGGGGGCTTGTGCATGGAGTCAGACACTTAATTTTGTTTGTTTTGTTAAACGTTGCGCACTGCGGTATAATGCCGACGGTGGAAGTTAAAGATTTTATTGCTTCTCCGTCGGAGGAGATATTAGACCAGTGTACGAAGGATCAGCTGCTTAAGTTAGCAGAGCATTATCAGCTAGAGATAAATGGTAAATTTGCGAAGGATAAGGTTAAGGCAATTGTGAAGAGTAACTTAGTCGCTACAGGTGTGTTAATTGAGCGTGAACCAGTTTCAATTACATCTCCGTTGGCTATATCAATGGAAGGCTTGAGTTTTGATCAGCGGAAAGAGTTGTTACTGTTACGAATTCAGCATGAGAAGTATAAGATTGAGGCAGAGTTCCAGAAAGATCTAGCAGTTGAAAAGTTGCGTCAGGAGACTGAACAGACGCGTTTAGATCTAGAACATAAGCTCCAAGTTATCAGGGAGGGCAAAATTACACCTGCGCCTCGGTTAAACTCTGGCTTACATTTTAGCGTCGATCAATCTGACACACTGGGTTTTGACGTGCGGGGTAATTTGCGTTTAGTGCCTAAATTCTCCGAGAGCGATCCTGATACATTTTTTCTTTTGTTTGAACGTTTAGCTGATGCGCAAAGCTGGCCCAATTCCACTCGCGCATTATTGCTTCAGTGTGTGATTACTGGTAAGGCGCAAGAGGCATTTTCAGCCTTGTCGCCTGGTGATAGTCAAGACTATGATAAGGTAAAATTAGCTGTACTGAAAGCGTATGAGCGTGTTCCGGAGCATTATAGGCAGAAATTTAGATTGTGGAAAAGGGGGCCAAGACAGAGCCATTTAGAGTTTGCACGGGATTTAACAACTTATTTTAACCGCTGGTGTTCTTCTGTCGAAGTGTCCGATTTTGATGGTCTATGTGACCTAATTGTGTTAGAACAATTTAAAAATTCTGTTCCTCATCATGTTGCCACTTATGTATGTGAACACAAGGCTCGTACTGCAGCTGAAGCAGCTGCTTTAGCTGATGATTATGTGTTAATCCATCAAAACATTCCATCTGATCGTCGTTTTCAGGCCAGTAGTGGTAGTACACCTGCTGAATTATTTAATCGTTCAAACAGATTTCCTCTGCCTACTAGTGGGCCTAGTGGTTCTGGTAATGCATATAAGATTTGTAATTTTTGTCATAAACGTGGCCACTGGAAAGCTGATTGTTACATGCTCAAGTCTGGTAATACTAAGCCACCTCCAGGTTCGCGCCCTAAGGGTGCAGGCCTGGCTGCACCTGGACGTTCTAATAAACCTGTTGCTGTTGATAGCCATATGGTTGATGGCGAGCCACAGCTAATACACTCTGTCAATGCACTTGATTCTTATTTGCCATTCATTAGAATGGGGTTTGTGTCTATGGTTGGCAGTGATGTAAAAGTGCCTGTTAAAATCTTGAGAGACACAGGGGCATTTGACTCTTTTATTAAAGCTGAGGTGTTGCCTCTGTCTGAAAATTCTGAACTGGGCAGTTCAGTGCCAGTTCAGGGAATAAGTTTAAATGTTATGCGTGTGCCACTACACAAAGTAATGCTTGATTGTGACTTGTTTCAGGGTGAGGCTGCACTTGCTGTTTGTCCTGCATTGGCAATTGAAGAGATCTCTGTGATTCTTGGCAATGGCTTGGTAGGTGCTCAACTGTGGTCTGATGTTTCTCCTGCTTTGGTGGTAGATCCTGTGCCACAGCTGAGAGCTGGACTCGATGAGTGTGCACAAAATTTTCCTGAGACTTTTCCTGCTTGTGCGGTAACACGTGCTATGATGCGGGCAGAGTCTGAGCCGACACTTCAGTCTGGTGAGAGTAAGTTGTTGGAGAAATTTTCACTGCCTCTGTCTTATTTCCCTGTGTCTGTGTCTCGTAGTGAGTTGGTTGCTGAGCAGCAAGCTGACTCTTCGCTCGCTGGGTTGTATGAGTTGGTCCAACCTGAAAGTGAAATGCGGGACAGTGTTTGTGGATATTTTCTTCAAGATTCACTATTGGTGAGAAAATGGGCTTGGCACACAGATTTGTTTGTTGGGGACCCTGTTTTTCAAGTTGTCTTACCCACTAAGTTGCGTCAGTCTGTGTTGAAAGTTGCTCATGATGGATCAGGACATGCTGGCGTTAAGAAGACTTATAATCGATTGTTGAGACATTTCTTTTGGCCTTGCATGAAAAGGGACGTCTCAGCCTACATTAAGACTTGTCACATATGCTAACTAACTGATAAGCCAAATCAGCATCTAAAGCCGGCACCATTATATTCCATTCCTGCAATTAGTCAGCCGTTTCAGCATTTAATAATTGATTGTGTGGGGCCGCTACCATGCTCTAAGTCTGGTTCTAACTACTTGTTAACAGTCATGTGTCAGAGCACTCGGTATCCGGCAGCTTACCCACTGCGATCGATTACAACCAGATCAGTAGTTCGTGCTCTGTCACAATTTATTTCAATTTTTGGTATTCCCAAAATTATTCAATCTGATCAAGGGTCGAACTTCTTATCTCGTGTATTTGCTCAGGTTTTAAAGCAACTCTGTATTCAGCATAACAAGGCTTCAGCGTACCATGCTCAAAGTCAAGGGGCATTGGAGCGATTTCACCAAACACTTAAGTCTCTCCTTCGGGCTTATTGTACAGAGTTGGGTCGAGACTGGGAGGAGGGTTTACCTTGGCTAATGCTTGTGGCTAGGGAGGTGACACAGGAAAGCTTAGGGTTTAGCCCAAATGACCTTGTGTTCGCTCATTCGGTGCGGGGTCCATTAGCAGTCCTGGCAGATGCCTGGTGGGAGGAGACTCCTCCAACCAATTTGATTGCGTATGTGAATGGGTTTAGGCATCGTCTTTATTTGGTGGGTACGTTGGCGAAAGAGAAGTTGGGTACAGCGCAACAAAAAATGAAGTCATGGTATGACTGAAATACTGAGCGTAGGGTGTTTGTCCCTGGAGATCAGGTGTTGGCTTTGTTCCCCCTGCTTCAGTCTCCATTCCAGGCCAAGTTTTCAGGGCCATACTCTGTGGTGAAACAAGTCACGGAGCAGAATTACTTAATCGCTACCCTGGAGCATAGGAAGAGCACACAGCTCTGCCATGTTAACTTATTAAAACCTTATTACGCCCGTCCGTCATCCTGTGGTTCCAAAGTAAGTGTTCCGCAAGCAGCTTGTGTAGCTGGACCTGCTAACTGGGTCACCAATTATTGTGATCAACAGGATGATGAAGTTATTGCGCCTGATCAGGCGCTCTTGCTTGGCCGTTTGAAAAACTCTGAGGTCCTTGCTAATCTTGAAGAGTTGCTGGCATACTTGCCCACATCCCGTTCTGCTGAGCTAATAGATCTGATACGTAGCTTCCCTTGTTTATTCTCTGATACGCCTGGTCGTACACATCTGATTGAACATGACATTGAGGTTGGAGATGCTAAGCCAATAAAGCAAAGGTTCTATCGGGCAAATGCAGAGAAACTGAAATGTCTAGACAGTGAAATTGCATATATGCTTGAGAATGGTATAGCCAAACCTAGTTCCTCTAGTTGGGCGTCTCCTTGTTTGCTGGTTCCAAAGGCAGATGGCACGTTATGCTTTTGTACAGACTTTCGCAGAGTCAATGCCATCACCAAACCTGATCTGTTTCCTCTTCCGAGAATGGAAGATTGTGTAGATCAGGTGGGCTCTGCGAAGTTTGTCAGTAAACTTGATTTGTTAAAAGGTTACTGGCAAGCACCTTTGTCAGACCGTGCTCAGGAGATTGCTTCCTTTATAACACCTAAGGCAGGGGTGTCAAACCTGATCCATAAAGGGCCGTGTGGCTGCAGGTTTTCATTCCAGCCATGCAGCAGCACCCTGATTTGGCTTATTCAATCAACTGACACACCCACCCTTTAATCAAGGGTGGGTGTGGCTGCAAGTATTTGACTGTGTGAAGACAGTTCAGTTGATTGAATGAGCCAAGTCAGGTGTGCTGCTGCATGGCTGGAATGAAAACCTGCAGCCACACGGCCCTTTATGGATCAGGTTTGACACCCCTGACCTAAGGGATTGTATTCCTATTCAGTTATGCCATTTGGGCTTCGAAATGCTCCAGCAACATTCCAGCGTCTTATGAATCGCGTTGTCGGTGATATGGAAGGCTGTGCGGTGTATTTAGATGATGTAGTGTGTTTTTCAGATACTTGGGATGTTCATATGCAGCGGATGTGGGAACTTTTCACTCGTTTGGCGGAGGCAAGGCTCACAGTCAACCTCGCAAAGTGTGAGTTTGCGAGGGAGACTGTGACCTACCTTGGCCGGGTGGTGGGGCAGGGACAGGTTCATCCCATTGATGCAAAAGTCCAGGCTGTTGAGCAGTTTCCTACACCAGCAACTAAAAAGGAGTTGATGCGGTTCCTTGGTCTTGTGGGCTATTATAGGAGTTTTTGTAAGAACTTTTCTATGGTTGTGGCCCCTCTTACTAATCTTTTGAGGGAGAAGGAAAAGTTTGTCTGGTCTCCTGCTTGTCATGTGGCTTTCCAACAGGTGAAGAGGCTCCTTTGTGATGCACCAGTTTTGGCAGCACCATGTTTTGATTGTCCCTTTAAGCTCTTTGTCGATGCTAGTTTTGTGGGTGCAGGGGCTGTTCTGGTTCAGGAGGATGAGCGTGGCATAGACAAGCCTGTTAGCTTCTTCTCAAGAAAGTTTAATGCGTATCAGCGGAATTATTCTGTTGTGGAGAAGGAGACTTTGGCATTGGTTCTTGCTTTGAAACATTTTGATGTGTATGTTGGTGGTAGTACTCCTGTATTGGTTTTTACAGATCATAATCCACTCGCATTTCTTAATTCTTTACATTGTCCGAATCAGAGACTAATCAGATGGTCTCTCTTCCTGCAGTCTTATTGCCTGGATATCCGCCACATCAAGGGGACAGACAATGTGGTGGCAGACGCGTTGTCTAGGGCCCCCTAGGCATGGTGGACTTCTCTGTTCTCACAGTTCTTTGCCTTTTGCCCCTTCCTGTACTCTTAAATGTGCTTCCTAGGTGCACCGGTTGCCGAGTTGGGGAGAGGTTGTGTGTGTTGAGCTGTGGGACAGACGTTAACATCCCCAGGTTATGGTTTGTGAATTTATTAAGAGGGTTAGATAATTGTATAGTAGCTGGTCTAATGTGTCCAAATGTTCAAATTAATTTCTATTATGTTTAATTTTGTTGGGATGGTTGTTTATTTGTTAGCCCTGACTGGTGGGCGGGACTCCATTTTAGGAGCCCGCTTTTGTGGGAGGGGGTGTGATGGTCTGCTGGCCTTGTCTGTGTTTGTCTTGCTTTGTGTGTGTGTGTGTATGTGTGTTCCTTGTAGGCGTGGCTGCAGACCATCCCGGGAATTGGCGACACCTGGGCCTGGTGTCGCCACATCCTTAAAACCACTTTTTTCCCCGTTTCCCGGGGGAGCTTCTTTTTTTTTCCTTCCTTTTGTTTTTTTGCATGTAACACGCACGAGCTCATTGTTCACGCATTCATGCATTCCACTTTGCTGATTTTGTTGATTTTTCTTGTATTTTGTTATTATAATAAATTAATTATTATTTGAACTTTACCCCGTGTCTTCCTCTTTGTCATGGTTTGAGCCAAGCCGTAACAGTTATCACAGCCTTCGGGAGGTATTCAGCAAAGCCAAGGCCACTTCCTTGCCCCCTCACCGGCCCTACGACTGCGCCATTGATCTCCACCCAGGCACTGCACCACCCAAGGGCCGTCTCTACTCTCTGTCCGCCCCGGAAAGGAAGGCGATGGAGGCCTACATCAGTGACTCTCTGGCTGCCGGCCTCATCCGTCCATCCTCTTCTCCCGCCGGCGCTGGGTTCTTCTTCGTGGGAAAGAAGGATGGATCCCTGCACCTCTGCATCGATTACAGGGGTCTCAACGACATCACCGTCAAGAACCGATACCCTCTCCCACTGCTTACTTCCGCCTTCGAGCTGCTCCAGGGAGCCACAGTCTTCACCAAACTCGATCTCTGGAATGCCTACCACCTGGTTTGGATAAGGGAGGGAGACGAGTGGAAGACCACGTTCAAAACCCCCACCGGTCACTATGAATACCAGGTGATGCCGTTTGGCCTTACCAACGCGCCAGCGGTATTCCAGGCTCTGGTGAATGATGCCCTGCGAGATATGTTGAACAAGTTCGTGTTCGTTTTCCTTGACGACATCCTGATCTTCTCAAAGACCCTGTCTGAACACACCCAGCATGTCCAGCAAGTGCTCTGTCGTCACCTTGAAAACTCCATCTTCATCAAAGCAGAGAAGTGTGAGTTTCACGCCAAGTCTGTGGGGTTCCTGGGGTACATCGTGGCAGAGGGGAGCATCCAGATGGACCCTGCCAAAGTCTCAGCAGTGACTTCATGGCCAGTAACAGAGAGCAGGAAGAAGCTTCAGCAGTTCCTGGGCTTCGCAAATTTCTACAGGAAATTCATTCGTAATTACAGCACCGTTGCGTCACCCCTCACCACCTTGACCAGCACCAAACAGCTCTTCACCTGGACTCTGGCTGCCAACGAAGCCTTTGCCACCCTCAAGGCTCGGTTCACCACTGCTCCCGTCCTCCAGATGCCAGATGCGGAGCGGCAATTCATCGTTGAGGTGGACGCCTCGGATGTGGGAGTTGGGGCAGTGCTCTCACAGAGGTCAGGGGATGACAACAAACTCCACCCCTGTGCGTGCATCTCCCGCCGGCTATCGCCGGCCAAACGCAATTACGACATAGGCAACCGGGAACTGCTGGCGGTCAAGCTCGCCCTGGAGGAATGGTGTCACTGGCTGGAGGAGTGCATAGTCCCATTCCTGGTCTGGACAGACCATAAGAATCTGGAATACATCCGCACCGCCAAACGACTCAACCCCAGACAGGCCCGCTGGGCTCTCTTTTTCACCAGATTCAATTTCACCCTTTCATACTGGCCCGGATCTCGCAACACCAAGCCTGACGCACTCTCCCGCCAGTTCCAGAAGGATGATGCCCCCTCCAAGGATCCGGCTCCCATCCTACCTGACCCCTGTATCGTTGCTGCTCTGACCTGGGACATCGAAGAACGAGTGCGGGAAGCCCTCCGTGACCAACCCAGCCCCAGTGCATGCCCTGCAAGTTGCCTCTTTGTTCCTGAAGACCTGCGATCCCAGGTTATACAATGGGGACACGACTCCCGTCTAGCCTGCCACCCTGGTTCCACTCGCACCTACCACCTGCTCGCCCAATGGTTCTGGTGGTCTTCTATGAGCAGGGATGTGAGAGACTTCATCCGAGCCTGCCCTACCTGTAATCAGAATAAGTCCTCCAGCCGGCCTCCTGCCGGTTTGCTCCAGCCTCTGCCCGTGCCAATGCAACCCTGGTCCCACATTTCCCTGGATTTTGTTATGGGTCTGCCCCCTTCTAATGGGATGACTGTCATACTCACCATCATGGACCGCTTTAGTAAGATGGCACACTTTGTTCCCCTGCCTAAACTATCGTCGGCCAAAGAGACCGCCCAGATTGTCCTGCAGCAGGTCTTCCGCATCCATGGGCTGCCCAAGGACATCGTTTTGGACCGGAGGCTGCAATTCACCTCCTTGTTCTGGAAGGAATTCTGTCACCTACTCGGGGCCACCGCCAGCCTCACCTCCGGATTCCGACCCCAGTCCAATGGCCAGTCAGAGCGGACTAACCAGGAGTTGGAGAAGGCACTTCAGTGCATGGCGTCACGCAACCCTAGGGCCTGGTGTGAGCACCTGCTGTGGGTGGAATACTCCCACAACTCCCTCACCAGCTCAGCCACTGGACTGTCCCCATTCCACTGCGTGTATGGCTACCAACCACCCCTGTTCCCCAGCCAGGAGGGAGAGGTCACCTGCCCGTCTGCCCTCACCTATGCATGCCGATGCCGCCGCACCTGGTCTCAAGCCCGCGCTGCACTCCTCAAGTCAGTCACCAGCTACTCCATTGGAGCCAACCGGCAGAGGACGCCTGCGCCCTCCTACCGGGTGGGCCAGAAGGTGTGGTTGTCAGCCAAGGACCTGCCCCTCCAGGTGGAGTCTCGTAAGCTGGCACCTTGGTTCATCGGACCATTTCCGATCCAGAGGATAATCAGCCAGTCTGCTGTCCGGCTCCGACTGCCCAAGTCTATGAGAGTGCACCTTCCACGTCTCAAAGATTAAGCCAGTGCATGAGAGCCCGCTGGTCCTAGCTGCACCTTCTCCTCCTCGTCTCATCGATGGTGGCCCGGTCTACTCCATCCGGTGACTGCTGAAGTCACGGCGCAGGGGCAGGGGCCTCCAATACCTGGTGGACTGGGAGGGCTATGGTCCTGATGAGAGGATGTGGGTTCCTGCTGGGAGAATCTTAGATCGTACCCTCATCAGCACCTTTCATCGCCTGCATCCGGACCAGCCGGCCAACCGGAGGGGTCGACCAAAGGGCCCTGGTCGGAATGACGATGCGCCAACTGCTACTGTCCCTGAGTCCGATTCTGAGCCAGATCCTGAGGCCTTGGACACAGACCGGTCAGAGGAATTCTGACCCTCCACCAGTATTCCCCCTCCTCCCGCCCATCTTGGTGGATCTGTGGCTAGGGACTTCTGGAGCCGTCCCTTGGGGGGGGGGGGGGGTTCTGTCATGGTCCTACCTGTGAGCTTCTCTCTTCAGGTAACATCTCCACTCAGCATTACCAGCCACGCCCGCACTCACTTCCTCTTATTAACTTCCAGTGGCTGTCATTGGCTGTTGCCGATCACCTGCTTCCCCCCGTGTGTATTTAAGCTGCAGTCCTCCCAAGCTTCTGTGTCAGATCATCTGCAACTTCCAGCGTGATAACCTGCTCTGTGTTCCTACTACTCTGACTCCTGACGATATTCTGTTCCGTCTGACTCTGTCTGCTCTCCAGCCCCGGTAACCTGATCTGCCTTCTGTCCTGTCGACTCTGCCTCTTGCCTGCCTCTCCTGTACCTTCGCCTGATCTCCAGCCTGCCCAGCCCTGCTGCTCGCCTGCCTCTCCATCAGCCCGGTGTGAGCAGCCCTGCCTGGAGCCCTACTCTCCAGCCCCGGTAACCTGACCCTGCATTTCTGTCCCCTATCTTGCTATCTGATCTGTGACTCTGTGTTCCAGCCTGCTCCCTAACTCCAGCCTGCTGAGGGACTACTGCTGGGAGACTGCCTGAAACCAAAGTGCTGTCAGCCTACAGCCACACCTCTCTGATAATGCCTGATCCCGTCTGATCTCAGCTGCTAAGCAGGGTCGGGTCTGGTCAGTACTTGGATGGGAGACCTCAGACGTCACCACCATGCTCCCACCAGCCATCCCTGCCTCTCAGTCCTCCTGCCACTGAACTTCACACACATATATTCTTCCAACTCCCTTTTCCCCTGTTATTAATAAACTGTGGTTTGAGTGCATTTGATCTCCTCTCCTGTCTGGTCCCTGACAGTATGAAGGTGCATTAGTGCACATGACATGGCTAGCTTTTACATCTGGGAAGGCATCATTAATGCTGAATGATGTATACACATTTCAGAGCAATATGCTGCCATCCAGACAAAATCTTTTTCAGGGAAGGCCTTCCTTCTTTCAGCAAGACGATGCCAAACCACTTTCTGCACATATTAAAACTGCATGGCTCTGTAGTAAAAGAGTCCAGGTGCTAAACTGGCCTGCCTGCAGTCCAGACTTGTCGCCCTTTTAAAACATTTGGCACATTATGAAGCACAAAATATGACAAAGGAGACCCAGAACTGTCGAGCAACTGAAATTGTATGTCAGGCAAGAATGGGACAACATTTCCCTTTCAAAACTACTGCAACTCATCTACTCTAATAACCATTACTACCTCACTTCACTTGTCATATGCAATATGTGATCTATTATTATCTGTGAAATAAGATTGTGTCATATACCCTTTGATAAATGTGCAATATTTTAACTGTGCAATATCCTCTCATAACTTTCATTCCCCTCCCAAAGTGTGCAATATTTCCATATAACTTTCCCCTCTTTTCATAATCCAGGAACAGCACTCAGGACTAGTCTCTTATTTTGTTAATGTTTAACATTTGCCCTCTCCTTCTGTTTAATACTTGTATTTAAAATTTTGAGCATGTAACTTTTTTCCTCCCCCCCAACATATTGTATAGGGTTTCTATATTTTATATTTTTATTATAGTGTTTTATTTCCTAAACTGTTGACTGAGAGAGCCCTGCACAAAAATTCCAATGTATCTGAACTGTTGGTTTATGCACAAATGGCAAATAAAAAAAAAAAACTTGACCTTGACTCAGTTCCCAAATGATTACAGAGTGTTGTAAAAAGTAGAGGTGATGTAACACAGTGGTAAACATGCCCCTGTCCCAACTCTTTTGAAACGTGCTGCTGACATCAAATTCAAAATGAACATATATTTTTCAAAAAACAATAAAATTTCTCAGTTTCAACATCTGATATGTTGTCTTTGTACTATTTTCAATGAAATATATGGTTTCCATGATTTGCAAATTATCACATTCTCTTTATTTTTCCAGTTTACAAAGCATCCCAACTTTTTTGGAATTGGGGTTGTGAATATTTAATTTTTAAAATTAGATATAGTACTTGAATGATCAGATTTTGTGTTTATTAGACAAGTACTTTAAATTTTTTATTTTGGTCATAATCGATTCTGATACATTTGAATGTCATACATCATTATATGAAATTACTTACTACTTGTAGTCAGTTTATGAGATTCTTTTTTACTCATACTCAAATCATTATTTTGATTAGTACATTTACTTCTAGTTGAGTCATTAATATTATAAAATAACAGTACTTTTACTTGAGTCATTATAAGAAGGATCAGAAGGAAAAAAGAAGTTAAAGAAATAAACAAATTAAAATATACGTAGATAAAAAAGAAATAAAAAATAAGAAAAAACTAAAAGGGCCAGGGGAAATGAATAAAAAAAAGGCAATAAAATGAATAAATACAGTTGTGGTCAGAAGTTTATGAATATCATCTTGGATCTGAATGTCATGGCAATATTTGGGCTTTCAGTAATTTCTTTGAACTTTTTCTGTGGCAGAATTATTGTACAGCGTACATCTTTAATAAAAAAAAACACTAGAATTTGGTGCACAAGTTTTAATTTTCTTTGGGTTTTCTGAAATCAACACAGGGTCAAAAATATACATACAGCACAACTAATATTTGGGTAAAATATCTATTTTCAAGATTCATCTTGACCAAACAGGGCGGCACGGTGGTGTAGTGGTTAGCGCTGTCGCCTCACAGCAAGAAGGTCCTGGGTTCGAGCCCCGGGGCCGGCGAGGGCCTTTCTGTGCGGAGTTTGCATGTTCTCCCCGTGTCCGCGTGGGTTTCCTCCGGGTGCTCCGGTTTCCCCCACAGTCCAAAGACATGCAGGTTAGGTTAACTGGTGACTCTAAATTGACCGTAGGTGTGAATGTGAGTGTGAATGGTTGTCTGTGTCTATGTGTCAGCCCTGTGATGACCTGGCGACTTGTCCAGGGTGTACCCCGCCTTTCGCCCGTAGTCAGCTGGGATAGGCTCCAGCTTGCCTGCGACCCTGTAGAAGGATAAAGCGGCTAGAGATAATGTGATGTGTGTGATGTGATCTTGACCAAACATTTTTGTTTACCATGAACAAGCTTCTGGCAGAATTCTGGTTGGATATTTCACGACTCTTCATGGTAGAATTGGTGGAGTTCAATTAAATTTGTTATTTTTTCTTGGCATGGACTCGACTTAAAAGCACGGTCCATATATTTTCAATAGGGTTGAAGTCAGGGCTTGTTTTAAGCTTAACGTTAGCCTGCTTTATCCTCTACAACCAACTCTGATGCGTGTTTGGGTTCATTGTCCTGTTGTAACTCCTAAGTCGTGTTCAAGTTTCTGATGGTTTATGCTGAAGAATTCTGAGGTAGTCCTCCTTCTTCATTATTCCATCCATTTTGTGCAATGAACCAGTTCCACTGGCAGCAAAACAGCCCCAGATCATGATGAGCCTACCACCACCATGAGCTGGTACAGTGTCCCTCTGTACATGCCACTCACAGATATGTAATATTGGATCATTTTCCTCAATAAATAAATGACCAAGTATAATATTTTTGTCTCATTTGTTTAACTGGGTTCTCTTTATCTACTTTTAGGACTTGTGTGAAAATCTGATGATGTTTTAGGTCATATTTATGCAGAAATATAGAAAATTTTAAAGGGTTCACAAACTTTCAAGCACCACTGTATAAACACACACACACACACACACACACACACACCAGTCGAAGATAATAAACTTCACATCTTCGTGTAACTGTGCAATATCCCACACACACACACACACACACACACACACACAAACACAATCTATCTATCCCAGATAGCAGAGGGACGTTGAAACGGCGCCGATTCTTGGTCAGAATGGTCGGTTTCCGTCGTAAGTCAGAAAATCAACGCTGAAACGGCGCCGTGAAACGTCGATTTCTCCGCCGTCGGAGAAGGTCGATTTATCACTGTTGAATCACCGTGAGTAAAGGTTGATCTGTCGACCGTCAGAGAAGGTCGAATATACAATGTTGAACCATCGTCACTTTTGCCGGCCAGTTTTCAGCATTGGTAGGATGAGCAACTAATTGTTCAGAATATAAATTCTGGCCGGGCGGCACGGTGGTGTAGTGGTTAGCGCTGTCGCCTCACAGCAAGAAGGTCCTGGGTTCGAGCCCCGGGGCCGGCGAGGGCCTTTCTGTGCGGAGTTTGCATGTTCTCCCCGTGTCCGCGTGGGTTTCCTCCGGGTGCTCCGGTTTCCCCCACAGTCCAAAGACATGCAGGTTAGGTTAACTGGTGACTCTAAATTGACCATAGGTGTGAATGTGAATGGTTGTCTGTGTCTATGTGTCAGCCCTGTGATGACCTGGCGACTTGTCCAGGGTGTACCCCGCCTTTCGCCCGTAGTCAGCTGGGATAGGCTCCAGCTTGCCTGCGACCCTGTAGAAGGATAAAGCGGCTAGAGATAATGAAATGAGATGAGATAAATTCTGGCCCGTAGCCAGGGGGGATCGGAGGGTTCGTTCGATCACACGCCCCTCAAGATTACTCAAGATTTATTCATTTGTTCATGTCCGATGAATATACATTGATTCACATTTAAATTTACAATATCAAATCCAGACTAATCAAAAAAGAAAAGTAGACTAAGTGAGGACGAGTTAGAAAAACGGGTTCATTTCTCCTATGTTTATGTTTACACGTTTTGTTCAGACTGCTTTACACCCCAATCCAGTGGGTGGCGGTAATGCCCCCATTAGACCCCTTTCACTGACGTCACCCGAAACCGGAAGTAAACAAACCCTGCGCCATATTGGAAGACCAACAAACTCGTGATTTGGGGGAAATAACGGCAGCGCGCGGTCTGTGAACCCACGAGGCACTTGGTTCATCAAAAACCTACAATGGTAAACTTTTGTGCTGTGTTAGGGTTCTAACAAAGCTGATGGGAAAGGTGAAAAGAAGTCTTTCTACAGAATACCAGCTGTGATTGAGACACAAGGGGAGCAAACCAAGGAGCTTTCTGCCGGGAGACAGAGAGAGGATTTAGCTGCTTTATGCAGAGCGGATCTGAATACTTCAAGTCTATTTTGTTACTGGTAAGTCACTAGGCTAGAGTGTTGTAGAACATTTTTTTAAATGTTTACTGAATAAAAGCATCCTTAATTTTATCAAATATACTCTACTCTATATTTCATTTCTTTCTTTTGTTTTAATTTTCCTCCCTCCATCCCTCTTTGGATTTTAAATATAGTTTTTCCCCATGTCCAAATAATTCAAATATATATAAATAAAAACATAAGTAGTAAATTAAAAAAATAACAAACAAATATCTATGTAGATGCGTTTTGATCAACTGACTCTACAATTTTTCAGATTCACCCCAGCCACGTCACCGCTTCCATGGTAAGTCAAAGAGGAAATCAATCAATCAACATGAAAATTGTGAATTTAGAACAGAAATTAAATTAAGGCGCACCTTGAAGTGAACTAAATTGTACTCTCTGATATTTCAGCCACACCTCTGCCATCGCAACAGGGGAACAATCAGTTGCTGCGTGGTGAGTCCACAACTGTAATCACTGGTCATAAATGACCAGCAATGTGAAATAAAAGTCCTAATGTTTGGTGTTACTTAACAGACATGGGCATCAGCACCATCATTGCTCTCCTTGGCCAGCTGAGGGAGGAAAACTGACTGCTTACTATTTTTCAGATTCACCGTCTTCAGAAACCCCGCCAGGCCCTTTCCTTCACAGCCAGCCACTAACCCATGGTAACTATGCATTGCCTTTATTTATGCCAAAAATGACAAACAACAAAACGACAAACAAATATCTATGTAGATGCATTTTGATCAACTGACTATACAATTTTTCAGATTCACCCCAGCCACGTCACTGCTTCCATTAAGTCAAAGAGGAAATCAATCAATCAACATGAAATTGTAAATTTAGAACAGAAATTTAAATTAAGGCGCACCTTGTAGTGAACTAAATTGTACTCTCTGATATTTCAGCCACACCTCTGCCATTGCAACAGGGGAACAATCAGTTGCTGCGTGGTGAGTCATCAACTGTAATCACTGTTCAAAAATGACCAGCAATATGAAATAAAAGTCCTAATGTTTGGTGTTACTTAACAGACATGGGCATCAGCACAGTCATCGCTCTCCTTGGCCAGCTGAGGGAGGAAAACAGGGAGCTGAAGGGGGAAGTAGGAAGGCTGGCGCAAGAGGTCAGGGCCCTAAGGAGAGAGATGGGGAGACAAGACACACCCCAGACATCGCCCCTAATCAAGCTCCCACTCTCCACCATGGAGGAGTTTTTGGCAGCAGAGGCCCTGGTGAAGGAAGATGCCAAACAAAAGCAGCTAATGGTACTTATTGAGTCTTACCTTTCCTTTCCAGTCATCTGCAACACCTGCAAAAAGAAACACAAATACTTACAGTGGTGCTTGAAAGTTTGTGAACCCTTTAGAATTTTCTATATTTCTGCATAAATATGACCTAAAACATCATCAGATTTTCACGAGTCCTAAAAGTAGATAAAGAGAACCCAGTTAAACAAATGAGACAAAAAATATTGTACTTGGTCATTTATTTATTGAAGAAAATGATCCAATATTGCATATCTGTGAGTGGCAAAAGTATGTGAACCTTTGCTTTCAGTATCTGGTGTGAGCCCCTTGTGCAGCAATAACTGCAACTAAACATTTCTGGTAACTGTTGATCAGTCCTGCACACCAGCCTGGAGGAATTTTAGCCCATTCCTCCATACAGAACAGCTTCAACTCTGGGATGTTGGTGGGTTTCCTCACATGAACTGCTTGCTTCAGGTCCTTCCACAACATTTCGATTGGATTAAGGTCAGGACTTTGACTTGGCCGTTCCAAAACATTAACTTTATTCTTCTTTAACCATTCTTTGGTAGAACGACTTGTGTGCTTAGGGTTGTTGTCTTGCTGCATGAACCACCTTCTTTTGAGATTCAGTTCATGGACAGATGTCCTGACATTTTCCTTTAGAATTCGCTGGTATAATTCAGAATTCATTGTTCCATCAACGATGGCAAGCCGTCCTGGACCAGATGCAGCAAAACAAGTCCAAACCGTGATACTACCACCACCATGTTTCACAGATGGGATAAGGTTCTTATGCTGGAATGCAGTGTTTTCCTTTCTCCAAACATAACACTTCTCATTTAAACCAAATATTCTATTTTCATCTCATCCATCCACAAAACATTTTTCCAATAGCCTTCTGGATTGTGCACGTGATCTTTAGCAAACTGCAGACGAGCAGCAATATTCTTTTTGGAGAGCAGTGTCTTTCTCCTTGCAACCCTGCCATGCACACCATTGTTGTTCAGTGTTCTCCTGATGGTGGACTCATGAACATTAACATTAGCCAATGTGAGAGAGGCCTGCAGTTGCTTAGAAGTTACCCTGGGGTCCTTTGTGACCTCACTGACTATTACACGCCTTGCTCTTGGAGTGATCTTTGTTGGTCGACCACTCCTGGGGAGGGTAACAATGGTCTTGAATTTCCTCCATTTGTACACAATCTGTCTGACTGTGGATTGGTGGAGTCCAAACTCTTTAGAGATGGTTTTTTCACCTTTTCCAGCCTGATGAGCATCAACAATGCTTTTTCTGAGGTCCTCAGAAATCTCCTTTGTTTGTGCCATGATACACTTCCACAACCATGTGTTGTGAAGATCAGACTTTGATAGATCCCTGTTCTTTAAATAAAACAAGGCGCCCACTCACACCTGATTGTCATCCCATTGATTGAAAACACCTGACTCTAATTTCACCTTCAAATTAACTGCTAATCCTAGAGGTTCACATACTTTTGCCCCTCACAGATATGTAATATTGGATCATTTTCCTCAATAAATAAGTGGCCAAGTATAATATTTTTGTCTCATTTGTTTAACTGGGTTTTCTTTATCTACTTTTAGGACTTGTGTGAAAATCTGTTGATGTTTTAGGTCATATTTATGCAGAAATATAGAAAATTCTAAAAGGTTCACAAACTTTCAAGCACCACTGTAATATCATTGTGAATCAATGAAACAATGATAAACACTGAATACTTTCTCATTATTGTCTTCATGCTACATTTTATTCTATCAGGTGTCTACCTTAGCCCTTTGTGGAGGAACCGACGTAGGGGTCACAGTGAGGCGGATGCTGCGTAGCCTCCTGGTCAACAGCTTGGCCAGCCAATTTAACTGGGCTGGAAAGGGGGAAAAAACTGCATTTAAGGACACCAAGATCCATGATGTCCTGTTTGGTAGGTTATGCATGTGCACAAAGCTGTAAAAGAGGGTAAAATAGTAAGCTGTCGCAAGTACTTGCACACTACTTCTAAACGTTCTTTGATAACTCCTTCACTAACTGTAACATTACGATTATAACGACAACGACAAACATATTGTGAAAGATGCAAAGGATTAAAAAGGATTAAGAAACTCACCAGGCGCCTTACTCAGAAAAAGCAGGTGTGCAGGCAAGTCCAGGGAGGCTGACTGAGTGACGAACGGTCCGGCAGTGGCATTTCTATTTCCGCTTTGTGTCAATGGGGAAATTAAAATGTTTGTTTTTTTTTTTAATCCCGTTTAAATTGTCACAAGATTCACATCTATGGTTTCTGATTTTTACATATATTTTCTGTACTAGTACCATTACTTGCCACCTACCACTAGAGTGTGACGTGCATAGTCTTAACAACTCAAACTTTAACAATTATCACCATGCAAAGTCTCAATGTTGTTTTGTTCTTTTTCTTTCAGATGCTCTACAAAAGCAGCTGCCAGGGAGCACACGCTACTTTTAGTGACGCAATCAAGAAGTGGCTTAAGTATGCGCCAGAGAGAGAGGGAGGGATGAGGAGACGTGAGGTAGGGTGGCATTTAGAAACCCATAGCCTACTGCTGACTTTCTTTATCAATGCTGCATCAAATTAATTTTGGTTATGTTTTTCTGTTTCCATGTACAGATGTCTGCGCCGCAGGAGGAATAGGCCACAATTATAAATTATAAATAAATCATAAAGTGTTTCTAAGAACTTGTTCAAGTGTGTTCTGTTCCTTATAAATGTTAAAAGTTATGCCTCATTAGATAGCTTGACAAACATTAGGAGAGGTGCATTGTTGCATGCATTTTTATATCCTGTTGTACATAAAACAGGACGTAGCCTACGCACATTGATATAAATTAAGTTTCACTTTCATGGTTGAAGTATGCATGTGTGTGTTCATCCTAGGCAAGAGCCCTGATGCTTTATTGGTAGCTAGTTTAATTTAGCCTGTTTTGCTTAATTTGTAGCCTTCCTGTTGTACATAAAACAGGAAGTAAAGTTGGATGAATCATCGCCGAAAATTAAACTATAAATCGACCGAAATCCGTAGTTGAATAAAGGGTGAAAGGGGGTCTATTCTCTGTCGGCCACCATCCACTTTTCAACGTTGTTTCAACGCAAACTCGTATGAGCAAAGCGGTGTTGAATCAATGCCGGTGATCCACAATGATTCGACGGCGTATGGTCGAAGAACATGCCGATGATTCCCCGTCGAATCAACGCCCTTTTGCTATCTGGGACACAAACACAATCTATAGTACATACATACACACACAGGGTCTCCCCTAAAGCTTCATAGCGTAGCTATACAGTCCATGCAAGCCCATGGCCCTGAACTTGACCTAAGTTCACAGCTGATGTCAGAGGAGGATATTCCATGCTTACTGGCTGAGTGTGTGCGGTATCCCATTAATATTCATAGGTAACTTATGCAAAAATAGCGGTACCTTCAAGCTGGATACAAGTGAGCAAAATCACCAACATGTAGCTTACAGAGTTTTTCACAAAGAAAACTGTAAAACAAAACAACTCAGCAACTGTGGCAGACCATCATTGTGAGACCGCAATGGCCAGTTTGCGGCATGTTGCCAGCTCGAGTCTGACATTGAGAGTATTTAGCCATCACTATTGCCAAAATTTAATAATCAGTATTTTGAACAACTTGTGCCATGTTGCATCACCATTCACTTTATTTGATGTGAAATACACTGCAGTCTCCTTTGGAACAGTGCATTGCTTGTGAGATGCAAGTGGTATCGTATTGATATTTTTTTTCTTGTTTTTTTTAGGGTGGGAATTCAGTAAAATTATAAGTAAATTATAGCCTTCCCCCCCAACATGTTGAACTGGTAAAAATCAGTGCCAAGCTGTCACCAGAAGCCACAAAATGAACCCTTATATTTCAAAATTTTCTGGGGGAGCATGTCCCTGGACCCTCCTAGACATGCTCTTTGCATCTCATGGCTCTCGGAAGCTACTACTCTTTCCAGTTTTTCTAGGGGAAACCTGAGCGAGTGAGTGAGAGAGACACAGCTTTTGGTGAAGTAGCTTCATCTCACACTGAAAAAAAGAGAAACATCCATCTTTTAATTGAAAAATCTATTCAGAGAAAAGCAAATATCTCAACAATAATAATTTTCAACAGAAAACACATGCACCACTTGCATGGGAAATACCTCAAATAAGGCCAAATGTGGCAGAATAATAATAATAATAATAATAATAATAATAATCAGAAGAAGAAGAAGAATCCTTCGAAAAACAATAGGGTCTTCGCACCAAACGGTGCTCAGGCCCTAAAAATCCCCAAGGATCAGTGTTGGTGAATTACAAATGTAAGTACAAACACAGTCCGTCTAGAAACTACAAATCCCATCAACCCACTTCCGCGTTGACCTACGTCACACCTGGGCAGGATCATCTACGTCACTTCCTCCACGACTCCATAAGGGACCCGGAAATCCGCCATACTTCCTCTTTGGATCTGCAACCACGTGGGAACAGACATAAAAAGAGGCGCACTCTCATCGGACCATCTGAAACCATGACTTCTTTCTTGCAAGAAGAAAGATTCAGCGCGGTTTTTGTTTACCTTTGGCCACGGTAGACTCTAGAATCATGCGATTTTAAACTCAGATTGAGTTACAACCGGTTTTTTATTCGTATTATAGTAACGTTATGAACTGCCACCCAAGCAGTTTAATTTAAAAGTTAGAAGCGACCGGATCCTTCTAATTAAAGCGTTGTGCACATTATTTTGATCAGAGACTTCTTTTCATTACGAGCGACCACGCGTCGGACCAAGAAATCCTCTGCTTTCCACGGAAGCGACTCACGTGCTCCACAACGGTGAAACTCCAAAAGTCTCGGAACATCTCTTCATAATCTTGCGTAGAGGCAAGATACTAAGTAAGACTGGCAAATTTTGGGCATAAAACTAGTCTTAGGAATTAGCTTTATGAAGCAGTGTGAATTTAAACTCAGGAACTGTTTAAGTGTGCACACTGATTTTGTATTTCCATCATTGTTCTATTTTTGATCTCTCAGTTGTGTTTAATAGATAGGTTTTGCATGCTTCTTCTATTCCTTCCTAACACTCTTAATTTCATTCTTACACATTTTGACCTCATCAAGATTTCAGTGGATTTAGTAATGTATAAGCTAGTGAATTAGCAATTAGAGCTAATTCTTTTGTTGTAGGCCACAGGCCTCTCTCACACACACACGTGGAGTTAGCTACCAGAGCTAATTCTTTTGTTTCCACCACGTGGACACAAACGCATCTTAGCTAGCAACCAAAGCTAACTCTTTTGTTCTACTTAGAAACACGTGGTCATGACCCCCCACACCTCAGATAACACACACAAACACACACATACCTCAAATAAGATTCCAATCACTCTCACACATCACTCTCTCTCTCACACACACACACACACACACACAAACACACACCGTTTATGCTTGCTTATATGTATGTATCTGCTGACATTATTCAATTTTAACTTTGTTATAATAAATTCAATTATTGTTGAAACTGTGTGTTTATTGTTGTACCAATATTTTTGAAGTACCCAATCTCAAAGAATTCCAAGGTGCATATGAGTTGTGTAATACGGTAAGTGATCATAATAATTTGGAATATACCATAATTTAGCTGTTTGGTAATTTATTATTAAGCACCAAAATTAATGGTATTATTTAATGAGACTGATTTAATATTTAATGAGACTGATTTAATGGTATTTAATGAGACTGATTTAATGAGATTGATCACTTAATTACCAATTGCATCTACACAAGAAAAAAGTAAAATACTGGGGGTCCTGAGTCTCCAAAACCACCATCAGATGCCACCTCCAGGCAAACAGATTATTTGGAAGGTATGCCAGATAAAAGCCTTTTCTGTCAGTTACCCACAAATGTAAGCACCCAAAGTTTGTGAAATGCTACTACAACTTTGACTGGAACCATGTTCTCTGGTCTGATGAAACAAAAATAGAGCTTTTTGACAATAAACACTCAAGGTGGGTTTGGTGTAAAAAGAAGGATGGCTATAATGAAAAGAACCAGATTCCAACTGTGAATATGGTGGAAGTTCTGTGATGTTTTGGGGGCCATTTTTCCTCCAAAGGCCCTGGAAACCTTGTTAGGGTACCTGGCATCATGGACTCCATGAAATTCTTTGACATTTTAAATCAATCAATCTGGCTGCCTCTGCCAGGAAACAGCAACTGGGTTGTCAGTAGATCTTCCAGCAGGGCAATGATCCAAAGCGTTTGTCCAAATCAACACTAATGCCGCTTTTCCACTACAAACGCGGCTGAGCCATGCCGTGCCGAGTCGAGCTGAGTCGAGCTGAGCAGGGCTGTTGGAGTTGCATTTCGACTACAACCGCGCTGAACCGTGCTGGCTGGAAGTGGGTGGACACATTGGGTGGAGTTAGCGAAAGTGTGTGGACCTCACGTGATGTCGTTAAGCAGCGCAAACAGTGACATCAGTGACAGTGGCGGAACAAGTCAGAGCCGGGCCGGGGGCGGGGCAAATGACCGGGCACTTTATTAAAGCTTATCATAACATCGTTTTAGGCTACAAAATGTCCGCAACTGCGGTGTTTACCAATTTCAACACTACCGGGTGCAACTATGTTATTTAGTACATCAAGTCCTTCAAACGAACATGTAACTCAGAAACAAAAAACATTAGGATACTGTACATGGCTCATAATAAAACATCAATAGCCTATACTGCGCACATTATTTGAAGGGCATACGAATGAGCGCTCAGAGTGGTGACAGGAAGAGTCAGAAATAAAAGGAGGGCGGTGCAAACCTCACTGAATGCACTGTGTTTACCAATTTCAACACTCCGGGGTGCAACTATGTTATTTTGTACATTAAGTCCTTCAAACGAACATGTAACTCAAACAAAAAAACATTAGGTGACATACTGTACATGGCTCATAATAAAACATCAATAGCCTACTGCGCGCATTATTTGAAGGGCATACGACGAGCCTTGCGCTCCGCGAACTCGTCCACGATGCTCTGTATGTCACTGATTCAGTGAGCTTTTAAGCGGTAGTCTCACGACCCGGATAGTAAACAATAAACATGGAGGACATGGAGTCGTTAGTGTTGCTGGTCTTGGTGCTGTGGCTTGTTGTCACCGACAACGCGGACAGATACTGGCAAGAGCGTATAGATGAGGCGAGGCGCATAAGGCTTCAGAAATTCTCGTAATTCGTAATTATTCTCCTTCCGGGTTTGCGGTGTTTACAGATCCCAGCGCGCTCGCGGGGCGTGTGTGGGCATGTGAGGACACGCCTCCTCACCAATCAGTGCACAGGGGAGTGTCTGCTCACGCCCCCAACCTCAGTCAGCACGGTTTGGCTCGCTTCAGCCCTACCCCAAAACGGTGCGAGTTTTAGGGGCTAAGCAGGGCTGAAACGAGCTGAGTCGTGCCGGTTTTTGGTAGTCGAAACGCGAGCCGTGTCGGGCTGAAGTGAGCTGAAGCGAGCTGAAGTGAGCTGAAAAAGGGTAGTGGAAAAGGGCCATAAAATGTTTAGCTGACCACAGAATCAAGCTTCTGCCATGGCCATCTCAGTCCCCTGACCTGAACCCCATTGAAAACCTGTGAGGTGAGCTAAAGAGGAGAGTGCACAAGAGAGGGCCTTGTACTCTGGATGATCTGGAGAGATTCTGTAAAGAGGAATGGTGTCAGATGCCCTGCTCTGTATTCTCCAACCTTATAAAATGTTATCGGAGAAGACTCAGTAACGTTTTACTGGTAAAGGGAGGTTGTATAAAGTATTAAATGCAGGGGTGCCAATAATAGTGGTGCATGTTTTTGTTTAAAATAATTAGTTCTTGATGAGGGATTTCTTTTTCTCTGAATAAATTTATTTCAATTAAAGGCTGGATTTCTCTCAATTTTTTCAGTGTGAGATGATGCTACTTTACAAAAAGGTGTGTTTTTTCTAACCCTCTTTTTTTTTTTTTTTTACTAATCTTCAGAAGGGGTCCCAATAATCATGAAAGGCACTATAGGTAGATAGATAGATAGAGTTTTATTTTGTATGGTATGGAATTAAATACTATGCAAATAAATTATTAAATGTTTGATACTTTGGATACATAATTCCATATTAAAATCTGTTTAATGTAGTGGACAAAATATGCATGCTTATAACTTTTTCTGCATTAGTATTGCTGTGCCCCAGGTAAAATTCAAAACACTACACAGTTCAGTACAGTGTATGGATGCACAAGCTATGCAAAAAGGGAAGTTATTGAGAAGGGTAAGGAGTTTACATTTAGCATCAGACAGTAGCATCAGCATACATATGTGTGTCAGAGGTGTTAAGTGATCCAATCGTCATTGGTGCACTAAGCTTTTCTTTTTTTATTCTGTGCATAGACTTGCACACTTTTCTATACATAAAATATGATATGAAGTTATTCTTGTATGAAGTTATTACTATAATGTGGATATATTTAGATATACTCATGACCATGCCAAAAGCACTAGTAGCACAAAAGGTGTAATGGTGGGTAAACTGATTATGAGTATCACAGTGCAGGCACTTACAGATGTATGCGCAGAAGAGGAACATAGAGCAAACAGCGAACAAACCAAAACATAAGACGAGAATCAGAGTCAAGGGACTAGCAACGGTCGGGCGAATGGCAAACAGGAAGAAACAAAAGAGTAAAAAAAAAGTCAGAAACCCAAGAATCAGTCAGAAGAAACAAGGCTTGTTATGAACTGAGAATAGCAGAATGATACCTCACAATGAAGTGGTGTGAGAGTGAGGTTTAAATAGGCAGAGGGATTAATTAGAGTGATGAGTGACAGCTGTGGTTAATAGTCAGGAGACAGAGGGCACTGTGAGTTCTGGGAAGTGTAGTTCAAGGAATCCATGTTTGTAGTATGGACGATATCAGCAGGTTTACTGACCGAGCCCCCCTGAGGAGCTCCCACCGGGAGCTATAGATTTTCTAGGGTGCCCCCTACCTCTGGGTGCAGGTTTGTCTGGATGTGTGGCATGGAATTCTTGCTTGAGGAGTGGATCTAGGATGTCTTTGGCAGGAACCCAACTCTGTTCCTCAGGTCCGTAACTCTCCCAATCTACCAGGTACTCAATCTGCTCTCTTCTTCGTCTAGAGTTGATGATCTTGTTTACCTGGTAGATGGGTTCGTCTTCTAAGGGCCCGTCCACATGAGTATGCGGCCTCACCCAATACGCTGTCATTTTGAAAAAAAATCTCCGTAAACACGGCGTTGTTTCCAGAAATATCTGCATCCACACGGATTCACTGGAAATGACCCAAAACGCTGTAGTACATATGCTAGGCCTGTATGTGGCACTGTGATGCCGCCACACCAATACACTAAAACTGGAAGAAAAGCCATGGAGCATGCGTATAAAGGTCACGCGCTGTTTACAAACAAGCTCATAACATGAGAAGAGGACAATCATGGCCAGCGCAACTCTGAGAGGAAGAGGAGAGTCTTTTGTGTGGACCGACAATGAAGTGGAACTTCTACTTTGTGTCACATTGGACGTTTCTGCAGTATGAGCACAAGCCTGTAGTCCGCCATTGTTGTTGTTATGACGCATCTAGCGGTGGCAGCTGAGGTTAAAGGTTAGAAAGGCGGGGCTTATACATCATCGTTTCTGAAAAAATCCGCATTCGCCGTCCAGACGACTCTGGGCTATCCGGCGTTTTAGGATTTTCCCACTCTGGGACCCGTTTTCAAAAAATACCGGTTTCACACCTCGAAAAAGCCAGATCTGTCTGGACACGAGGCCAAAACGATAAAGTATTTATGTGGATTCAACAAAAACATACTCGTGTGGACGGGCCCTAAGTTGAGAGCTAGGTGTTCCTGGCTTGGTGCATTTTCAGTGAGAGGGCCCAGGATAGCAGATTTCAGATAGGATACATGGAATGTGGGTGATAGTCTGCTGCAAGGGGGGAGCTGTAGCCGGTACGAAACTTCATTGATGCGGTCGGTGACTTTAAATGGCCCGATGTATCGTGGTTGTAGCTTCCTGCATGAATTGGGTTCTCAGAGGTTCCTTGTTGCTATCCATACTCTGTCCCCTGGGTTGTATGTAGGTGTATCTACTCTGTGTTTGTCTGCATACTCTTTGTACTTGACATTGACCATTTCAATACGTTGGTGTACCTCCTCCCAAACTGTCTGGCTGCATGAAAACCAATCTTCAATGGCTTGAACTTGGTTGAGCAAGTCATCCCAAGGGAACAGGGGTGGTTGGTAGCCAAGTATGCACCGAAACGGTGTTAGTTGGCTTGCAGAGTGCTTGAGGGAATTCTGTACATAATCAGCCCATGGAAGGAAGTGTGCCCAGTCCCCTGGTTGCGCCTACAGAAGATTCTCAAGAAGCAGCCGATTTCTTGGCTTGCTCTTTCGACTTGGCTGTTGGACTGAGGGTGGTATCCAGATGTGAGACTCACAGAAACTCCTAATCTCTCCATGAAGTTCTTCCAGAAACATGAAATGAACTGTGTGCCCCGGTCACTGACAATATCCTCAGGGAAACCATAGTAATGGAATACCTGCTGGAATAACAGTTCTGCCATTTGGGATGCTCTGGGAATGCCAGGTAATGGAATGAGTCTGAGGGCTTTGGAGAAACGGTCGATATTTACCATGATGGTGGTGCTGCCTAGTGAGGAGGGAGGTCAGTGATGAAATCAATGGCAATGTGGGACCAGGGTCTCTGAGGAACAGGGATCAGGCAAAGTTTGCTAGCAGGAGGTGTTCTGGGAACCTTGGCTTGGGCGCAGACAGACATGAGGTGATGAACTGGTTAATTTCTGTGAGCATGTTCTCCCACTAGTACTTATTCTTGATCATCTGATAAGTGCGTTGGCTGCCAGGGTGTCCAGTGGCTGGGGAAGCGTAGGCCCACGTAATTAGTTTGCCTCCAAGATGCTTGGGAACATATAGTAGACCAGGAAGAAGCTCGTCGGGAAGTGTTTGGGGTTGAGAGTCTCTGATTTCTTTATCTAAATCCCAAGTAATGGAAGCACTGAGATGGAAGTATGGGATGAGTAACGGGATCTTGATGAGTGGGTGCAAAGATTCGTGATAGGGTGTCAGCCTTGGTATTGTTGGAGCCAGGAAGGAACGAGATGGTGAAATTAAATCTTGTGAAGAAAAGAGTCCACCTGGTTTGGCGAGGATTTAGCTGCTTGGCTTTCCTGAGATATTCAAGGTTCTTGTGGTCAGTGAGAATAACAAATGGGTGAGTGGTTCCTTCAAGCCAGTGTCGCCATTCTTCGAGGGCCAGTTTTATGTTGAGTAGTTCCCAGTTTTCCACATCGTAATTTCTTTCAGTGGAAGAGAGTTTCTTAGAAAAGAATGCTACTGGATGGAGTTTCTGTTTTTCCCTGAAACATTGTGATAGCACAGCCCCTACTCCTATGTCAGATGCATCAACCTCCAGAGTGAAAGGTTTGGAAGCATCTGGATGCTGCAAGATGGGAGCTGAGGTGAAGGCTTGCTTGAGACGACCAAAAGCTTCTTCCACCATGGGGTTCCGTTGAAGGTGCTTGGGTCCCTTCTTGAGTAGTGAAGTTAGTGGGACGGCGATGGAGTGGAAACCCTGAATAAAACGGTGGTGGAAGTTGGCAAAACTTAGGAAACGTTGAAGCTCCTTAACTGATGTGGGCATGGGCCAAGATGTGACCACAGAGACCTTAGATGGGTCCATACTGATACCTTCGGAGCTAATGATGTAGCCCAGGAAAGAGAAGTGATGCTGATGGAACTCGCATTTCTCTGCTTTGACATAGAGGTGATTCTGGAGCAGGAGTTTGAGGATCGTCCTAACATGCTTGATGTGATGTTCTTCGTCAGGAGAATATATTAAGAGATCATTGATATAGGGGATAGCATATCTGCCTACCATGTCCTGTAACACATTGTTGATGAGACACTGGAACATGCTAGGCACCGAAGAAAGGCCAGAAGGCATTATCTGGTAGCGGTAGTGCTGAACGCCGTTTTCCCACTCGTCACCCCTTTTGATTCTGATGAGATTGTATGCACTGCGTAAGCTGAGCTTAGAAAAGATCTTGGCAGATCTGAGTTGTTCCAAGGCTGCTGGGACAAGAGGGAGTGGATATGGGTACTTGACTGACACTTGGTTCAATCCTCTGTAGTCGATACATGGGCGAAGACCACCACCACGTTTCTCCACAAAGAAGAAGCCTGCTAAGGCTGGAGACTTTGAAGGATGGATGTAGCCCTGTTTGAGGGCTTCCTGGATGTATTCCTCCATAGCAGCTTGCTCCTTCTGAGAGAGAGAGAGGGTAGATGCACCCTCTTGGTGGTGATGTGCCTGGCAGTAGGTCGATAGCGCAGTTGTACAGCCTGTAAGGTGGCAACCCACATGCCTTAGCCTTACGAAAAACCTCCTTGAGGTCAAGATAACATGCTGGGACATTGTCCATAGAGTCAGGTATAGGACTCTCCATAGAGGTGGAGGCGAGTGTGATCTTAGGGCAAGAGATGCAGCCTTGAAAGCATGTGGGCGACCATTGTAGAATCTCTTTGTTCTGCCAAGAAATCAAGAGGTCATGAAGTTGGAGCCAAGGGTAACCAAGAATGATGTCATGACAGACTGTGGTGGTGACAGAGTGAAATGAGCTCTGAATGGAAGGCGCCCACTTGGATGCGGATGGGAGTGGTGCGTAGGGTGACTAGACCATCCCCTATGGGTCCTCTATCGATTGTATGAATGCTGAGCAAACTTTGAAGAGGGGTTATTGGCAAGTTGAACTTCTGGATGTCAGCACTGCTGACAAAAATTCCCCTCTGCTCCTGAGTCTATGAAAGCAGAAAGGATGTGGATGGATGAAGTCAACTTTAACAACACTGGAACCTTGAACGACTTGGAATTAAACCTACGTGTGGGACTTACATGGTGTGGAGGACAGGCTGCAGAAAATGGTTGAAGAGGACAAATGGGACAGTGGCTGAGCTGATGTTCAGAGCTTCCACTGTAAAAACGGAGTCCTTCCCTTCTCCTCCTAATGCGTTCGGAGCGAGTAACCGGGTGCACGAGACTTCCATGGTGGAACTGACCTCCGGGATCGGAGCTGGTTTTACAGCCTCCTGCAGGGAGGGTCGATGAGTTAGGAGATTGCCCAGATGAATTGCAAGGTCAATGAGAGAATCCAGTGTCAACTGTTCATCTCAGCAGGCAAGCTCACTCAGTATCTCAGGGCACAGCCCTTTGCAAAATACAGCCTCAGAGCAGGATCATTCCATCCACTAGCGGCCACTAGTGTTCTGAATTCCAGAGCATGCTCTGCTATGTTTCTGGAACCATGTGACACGATGAGTAAACTTTCACCTACTTCGATGCCTTTGGGTTTGTGGTTGAAAACCCTTTTGAACTGAGCGAGAAACTGCTCATAAGACTTCATGGGTCTGCTGCCATTGTTCCAGATGGCACTGGCCCATCAAATGGCTTTATCCATGAGAAAGGAGAGGAAGTTAGCAATCTTGTGCTCATCAGACATGTTCACCATGGCAGCGAAGTACATGGAGCACTGGAGGAGGAAACCCTTACATGTGAGCGGATCTCTGGCAAACTTCTCCGGAGCAGGAAGTTGTAGCGCTGGGCTCGGACATGGTTCGGAGTGCGGTAGGAGGGCCTGTGACATCACAGTTGCTAGTTGAGATGTCCTTGTGTTGAGGTTAGCTAGCATCTGCTGATGTTCTCCTAGTAAGCGGCCTTGAGTGTCGAGAGCTGTCTGCTTTGCCTCTTCCGCTACATCCATGATGGCGAAGTATCCTGTCATGGTGCAGGCACTTAAGGATGTATGCGCAGAAGAGGAACGTAGAGCAAATAGTGAACAAGCCAAAACATGAGACGAGAATCAGAGTTGAGGGACTAGCGATGGTCGGGCGAATAGCAAACAGGGCAAACGAGAGAAGACAAAAGAGTAAACATGAAAGAGGGAAGCAAAGGTCAGAAAAACAAGAATCAGTCAGAAGAAACAAGGCTTGTTATGAACTGAGGATAGCAGAACAATACTTCGCAACGAAGTGGTGTGAGAGTGAGGTTTAAACAGGCAGAGGAACTAATTAGAGTGATGAGTGACAGCTGTGGTTAATAGTCAGGAGACGGAGGGCGCTGTGAGTTCTGGGAAGTGTAGTTCGGAGTCCATGTTTGTAGTATGGACGATATCAGCAGGTTTACTGACAATGAGGAGCTCCCATCTCATGACGCCGATGAAATGTAGAGTTTATTCATATTAAAAGCACATCTAAAGATTGAATGGGAGGATGCAGAAAATGACTGAGCTTGCCTCGCTTTAGGATGTGGAACCTGCTCTTTGTTCATCATGATCAGTGGCTCATCAAGCGATTTCATTTTCCTAGTCTAATTTTAATTGAGCTCTTCCAGCAACTCACCCTACTTTTGAAGAGACCAATTAAATGCAGCAATAGCGTCTCTGTGCGCTCTGAAGTCCTTTCTCCTCAAGGGTTTTTTTTTTAGCCATGGGTACATTTTAGTAAGAAACTGGAGACAGCTTTGGCATTTCTCATCCAACAAATAATGACACATATGCATTCATACCACTCACACAACAGTACATAACAGCAGAAAAGGGAACAATATTGAGAGATTTTCACACCAGTGCAGTGACAGTAGATCGAGCACACATAGTCATAAACTCACCCATTGAAAAGGAAGTTGTTTACCATATGGTAATATTATTTCTTTATGCAAAGGAGCATGGCTGTGCATGTGCAAAACAATTTAGAATATGTAGGATTTTTCAACTTGTATTATTGTACAGCAATGTGTAGACACATGATAAATGCCAATTTTCTAGTGCATACTGGAGATTCCTATGCACAGAATTAGAACTTATTCTATGCACATGTTGATGAATGGGGCCCCTGAAATCCTAAAAATAGCGCTGATTTTTAAAATCCTAATAAATAGTGCTTTGTTAATTTGGCTTTTAATCAATGCACCAACATTACAGAAAATACAAGTCAAGTTTCAAGTCAAGTTTATTTTTATAGTGCTTTTAACAATAGATATTGTCGCAAAGCAACTTTACAGAAAATTAAAGACTTTAAACATGAGCTAATTTTATCCCTAATTTATCCCTAATTTATCCCCAATGAGCAAGCCTGTAGCAACGGTAGCAAGGAAAAACTCCCTCAGATGACACGAGGAAGAAACCTTGAGAGAAACCAGACTCAAAAATACAGTATGCATTTGAATAGTGTGTCAGAATGCATAACTGACTAGCAAAGCAAATTACAAAAATACATTTGCAATCAACAAGTCTACCAATACTGTATGAATAGGATTTCAGTCACATTTGTCCATTTTTTATCCTGGTCAGGGTCATGGCAGATGTGAAAATTATCATGGGAACACTGAAAGTGAATGTGTATACACACACACACACACACACACACACATTCATACCTTGTGCCAGTTCACCTACAGGCATGTTTTTGGACAGTGGGAAGAAATTGGAGAACCCAAAGTAAATCCACATGGCCATGGGGAGAACATGCAGAGAAACTCCACACAGACAGCAGACAGCCTTAGGATTAAACCAGGGACCCTGGAGCTGTTGAACAGAAGGATTTAGGAAAGCACTGACTGTATTAATTATTGTGTATTAATTACTACACTGTACAAAAACAACATGAAGTGAAAATATCTTGAATATAGTCAAATTTGCAACTCCATTTCCAGAGAAGTTGGGATATTTTCTAAAATGCAATAAAAACAAAAATCTGTGATTTGTTAATTTGTGTGAACCTTTACTGAACTGACAAAAGTACAAAGAAAATATTTTCAATAGTTTTACTGACCAACTTAATTGTATTTTGTGAACATAAACAAAGTTAAAATGTGATGCCTGCAACACACTCAAAAAAATTTGAGACAGAGGATAAATAAGACTGAAAAGTTCATAGGATATTCAAATAACTCAATTTTGGAAGATTCCATAAAGGTTAATTGGTAACATGATTGGGTATAAAAGGAGCATGCAACAAAGGCTCAGTCTTTGCAAGCAAAGATGGGTCGTGGCTCACTCCTTGTGCCAAAGTTCATGAGATAATTGTTAGTCAATTCAAAAAGAACATTTCTCAATGCAAGATTTTAGGTCTTTCAAAATCTACAGTACATAATATTGTGAAAAGATTCAGGGACTTCGGAGACATTTCAGTGAGTAAAGGGCAAGGTCGGAAACCACTGCTGAATGTGCCTGACCTTTGAGCCCTCAGGTGACACTGCCTGAGCAACTGTCATGCTAATGTGACAAATATAGCCACATAAACTCGGGAATACTTCGTAAAACTGTCATCACTTAATGCAGTCTGCCGCTGTATACAGAAATGCAACATGAAACTGTATTATGCAAGGAGGAAGCCATTCATCAATTCTATGCAGAAACGCCTCTGATTGCTCTGGGCCCGAACTCATCGCAGATGGAATGAAAGACAGTGGAAACGTGCTGTGGTCAGATGAGTCCACATTTCAGCTTGTTTTCGGGAAAACCAGACATTGAGTTCTCAGTGCCACAGGTGAACATCCATCCATCCATTATCCATAACCACTTATCCTGTGCAGGGTCACAGGCAAGCTGGAGCCTATCCCAGCTGACTATGGGCGAGAGGCGGGGTACACCCTGGACAAGTTGCCAGGTCATTGCAGGGCTGACACATATAGAGACAAACAACCAGTCACACTCACATTCACACCTACGGTCAATTTAGAGCCACCAATTAACTGAACCTGCATGTCTTTGGACTGTGGAGGAAACCAGAACACACAGAGAAAACCCACACACACGGGGAGAACATGCAAACTCCACAGGTAAACATGACCATCCAATTTGTTATCAGAGAAAGGTGAAAAAGCCAGCATCTGTGATGGTATGGGATGCATCAGTGCCCATGGCATGGGTAAGTTGCATGTGTGTGAAGGTACCATTGATATATTGGGGCATATATTGGGATTTTAGAGAGACATATTCATCAAGGCAACGTCTCTTCCCAGGAAGTCAATGCTTATTTGAGCAGGACAATGCCAGGCTTCATTCTGCTCGGGCTACAACAGCATCCCTGGTGAAAAATAAATGTACTTTATTGTATTTAAAGTATATTCATATTTTCAATAGTATATTGAAAATGTACTTACACAAATTGTACTTTTTGTAAATATATAAAAAGTATACTAACATCACGCTTTTACGCTAACACTTTTAACACACTTTAAAATAATTATACTATATTACACTTTATAGAAATATATTATACTAAAATATACTTTAAGTGAAAGTTATGTGTAATTTAGCACATAAAAGTACACTAAATACACTTCAAGTTGCACTTTTCTACAATTTAATTACAATTAAAATATATTTAGTACAAAATTAGTTGTTCCAAAATAGCATGCCTCAAGTTAACTAATCATAAACACACTTGAAGTATATTGATGATTAGTGTGGCTTCAAGTACACAAAAGTATGCTAAATTTTAGTACACTTAGCACATTTATTTTTCACCAGGGATGGCTTTGTTGACACAGAATGTGTGTGCTTGAATGGCCTGCTGCCAGTCCAGATTTATCTCCTATGGACCCTTTTCACGTGACGTCACGACAAACGCGGCCGCCATTTTGGACGTGTACTACCAGTAGTTTACCACAGCCAACATTGAGGAATGGCAGCAAAGAAAGTGTTTATTTTCAGCAAGACTTCCATCATGCCACTATATTGTTGTGCACCTGGATGTAGTAACCATCAACAAACAAGGCAAGGGTTATCATTTTATCGGATCCCGGTAGATGCTGACCAACGGAGAAGATGGATAGCGGCATACCAGCGCTTGTGCAGTGACCACTTTGTTGGAGGTAAGACGAATAAAATTAGCCAGAAAAGGCATTACATTGCTGTTAACATTCTGTGGCGGCGAGTGTGTAACCAAATAGGCTAAAATAACCCATTGTAACCTCTTTGTTCTTCTGTAGTAGCTATTAGCTAACGACATTAGCTAGCGTTGTGTTCCTTTGCTGTTGGTAGACTGTAGGACAGATCAGAGGCAGTGTCCTACAAACAGTGCTTAATTTGAGGGGGAGCAAGCCGGAGCGCGTTCCGGAACCTCGGGCGTTGGCTCCGGCAGCTATTTACACTGGATCCGGTGATCCGACACCTCTTTTGACTATGTAACAAAAAAAAAAAAAAAATAATAATAATAATAATAATAATAATAATAATAATTAAATAAAAAAATGCAAGTTTATTTAGTGTTAATGTCTGATTTTAATATCTGTCTTGTTGGTGATTTCTCTCATGAAACGACATCCACAAAATATCTGCAGATGAACTTAATTTGCAGTGTTATTACAAAACATGCCCAGAAGCGCAGCGCAGTGCCGCGCCCCCTCCCCTCTCCTCTTTTTTTCCGCACCGGAGCCGCTCATCCTCTGCACTCCGGGACCTCCCACTTTACAAATTAAGCACTGCCTACAAATAAGTGTTCAAAATAAGAGGAACATGTATTTGTCTCTTAAATCCAGGCCGTTCCCTGTAATCTCTAACAACGGTTGGAGAAAGTAATGGCAACTAGTGAGTGCACAAACCATAGAAGGTAAACTGTACACAGCGCCAGGGCAGTGTGATGGTATGTCTACTTTTAGATTGTGTTAGCTTATCAATGAACACACTCGTCACTCGACGAGTTTCACGTCTTTACGACGGATACTTAAATGTGTGTTAGGTATTATTGTTGCAGTCTAAGCAGTCATTGTAGCAGCTAGATGAGCGAGAACCGAAAGGGTCTGTGCCATAAACCGTTATTTCTGTACGGCGTTGCTAATGTGTCGTTACTGTTGTTATTTCTCCCTCTGCTCGCCCTGTAAATGCCCTACGTCGCTGGATAGCGAAGGTATTTTCTGCATCTCGCTCCTTTTTCTTGTATGTTCTCCGTTTGTCGCCTTCCTCGCATTCAAACCAATTCGAGCCGAAGTCCGCTACATGTCCAAAATGGTGGTCGCGTTTACGAAGGTCACGTGACTGAAAAGGGTCTATAGAGAATGTATGGTGCATCATAAAGAGGAAAATCAGACAACAGCGACGACAGACTATTGAGCAGCTGAAATCTTGTATCAAGCAAGAATGGACAAAAATTGCAATTGCAAAATTTCAATGATTAGTATCCTCAGATCCCATATGATTAAAGTGTCATTAAAAGGAAAGGTGATATAATACAATGGTAATAATGAATCTGTCCCAACTTTTTTTGAGTGTGCTGTAGGCATCAAATTCTAACTTCATTTATATTTACAAAATACAATTAAGTTGGTCAGTCAAATTATTGAAAATCTTTTCTTTGTATTTTTGTCAGTTAAATAAAGGTTTGCATGTATAAACAAATCACATATTTTTGTTTTTATTGCATTTTGGAAAATGTCAGGTGGGTGAAGTATTCTGCCAGGGGTGGTAGGAGACAGATGTAAGCGCAGAAGATATTTATTATAGAGGAAAGTGCAAACAGGCAAACAGTCCAAATCAGCAGGCATATATTGTGAACAGTAAACAGGCAATTGATCGGGTGAGGCACAAACAGACTATGGTAGACAAAGCAGGATAAAAAAAAAATGAGGAACAGGAAATCAGGGATTATGAAATCAGGAGAACCAATCAGAAAACAAGGCTCAGTAAAGGGTCTAACAATGCAATACTTTGCAAAGTGAGTGTGCATTTAGAGTCCTTATATAGGTGTGCTGATTGTGCCTTAATCCTATGCAGGTGTGAGTCTTTAGCGGCACGCGTGCACGAGTCAACTTGGAACATGCGCTGTCCGGAGCACACCTGAGAGTTCATATGTTGTGTATGCCAATGCATGCAGGTGTGACAGACCCCCCCCCCCCCCCCCCCCAAGAGCTCCCTCTGGGAGCTTAAATTCATCTTCTCTGGCCCCAAGGATGAGGGCCTGACACTGGACACTGTGTCAATGGTGCTCTGCTCTGGGTCAATGTGGCACCGGATTCTTGGCTCAGATAGGGGCTTGGCCTCAGGCTCTGGACAGGAGCTGGACTCTGGACTGGACATGGGCTTGAGCTCTGGACAGGACTTGGACTCTGGACTGGACACGGGCTCAAGCTCTGGACTGGACTTGGGCTCTTGACTGGACATGGGCTCTGGGTTTGAACAGGACTTGGACTCGAGCTCTGGACTGGACTTGGGCTCCAGACAGGGATCTGTCCAAGCATCACTCTTGATGCCCGGCAGTGGGACGATGACATCTTCATAGCCGGGAGGCATCAGGACAATGATGTCTTCATAGCCAGGCGGCGGGACAACAACATCTTCAAAGGAGCCTGGGGCAGAGGCCACCCTGTTGACCTCTGGCACCGGTTCTGGAACTGGCTTTGGGTCTGACTCTGGTTTGGGCACTGGCTCTGGCACTGGCTCTGGCTCTTGCGCTGGTGCTGGCACTGGCTCCAATTCTGGTTCTGGCACTGATTCAGACATTGGCTCTGGCACTGGCTCTGGCGCTGGTTCTGGCACTGGTTTTGGCACTGGCTGTGG
The DNA here is from genome assembly GCF_027579695.1 of Neoarius graeffei. Classification (NCBI taxonomy): domain Eukaryota; kingdom Metazoa; phylum Chordata; class Actinopteri; order Siluriformes; family Ariidae; genus Neoarius; species Neoarius graeffei. Next base: position 48,427,107 of record NC_083572.1, read on the forward strand.
CTCTTACTCCAGCTCAGGTTCAGGCACTGACTCTTACTCTGACACTGGCATTGGCTCTAGTTCAGACACTGGCTCTGGCTCTTGCTCTGGCACTGGTTCTAGCTCTGGCTCTGACGCAGGCTTGGGTGCTGGCTCTGGGACTGGCTATGAGACTGGCTCAGGAGCAATGGCTTCCTCTGCTGCCACTACATCAGCCTTTGGGAGGAAGGAGCAATGGCCTCCTCCACTGCTGCTGCATCAGCCTCCGATGTAGTAGCCCCCCCAAAAAAATGTTCATGGGGCTCCTCCCTCTCCAAAGCCTCATACAGGAACCATAGCATAACATGAAAGGACTGTGAGCTATGGAGGCATGGATGTTCCACTTTTATCAGGTAATTGGCCCATCAGTGTGCGCATCCCATGAGCCAGCTAATCATGCAGCTGACCCAGACAAGTTCTGGAGGCTTGGTCTCCTCCAGGTCAGCATAAAAGAAGGTTCATTGTAATGTGAACTCCTTGGGGTGATATTCCTCACCATTGTAGGGTGCTGGAATGTCTATTCCAAATCGCTGCCAGAAAAACATGCCAAGGGGCAGAGGCATGGAAACTCAGGTATGGCGTTGAGGAGCGTGCTGGCTGACTTCTGCTACATCCATGTTTTGGCGAAGTATTCTGACAGGTGGGTGAAGTATTCTGTCAGGGGTGATAAGAGATGGATGTAAGTGCAGAAGATATTTATTATAGAGGAAAGTGCAAACAGGCAAACAGTCCAAATCAGCAGGCATACAGTGATGCTTGAAAGTTTGTGAACCCTTTCAAATGTTCTATATTTCTGCACAAATATGACTTAAAACGTCATCAGATTTTCACACAAGTTCTGAAAGTAGATAAAGAGAACCCAGGTAAACAAATGAGACAAAACTATTTTACTTGGTCATTTATTTATTGAGGAAAATAATCCAATATTACATATTTGTGAGTGGCAAAAGTATGTGAACCTCTAGGATTAGCAGTTAATTTGAAGGTGAAATTAGAGTCAGGTGTTTTCAATCAATGGGATGACAATCAGGTGTGAGTGGGCACCCTGTTTTACTTAAAGAACAGGGATCAATCAAAGTCTGATCTTCACAATGCATGTTTGTGGAAGTGTATCATGGCACGAACAAAGAAGATTTATGAGGACCTCAGGAAAAGCATTGTTGATGCTCATCAGGCTGGAAAAGGTTACAAAACCATCTCTAAAGAGTTTGGACTCCACCAATCCACAGTCAGACAGATTGTGTACAAATGGAGGCAATTCAAGACCATTGTTACCCTCCCCAGGAGTGGTCGACCAACAAAGATCACTCCAAGAGCAAGGTGTGTAATAGTCAGTGAGGTCACAAAGGACCCCAGGGTAACTTCTAAGCAACTGAAGGCCTCTCTCACATTGGCTAATGTTAATGTTAATGAGTCCACCATCAGGAGAACACTGAACAACAATGGTGTGCATGGCAGGGTTGCAAGGAGAAAGCCACTGCTCTCCAAAAAGAACATTGCTGCTCATCTGCAGTTTGCTTAAGATCACATGGCCAAGCCAGAAGGCTATTGGAAAAATGTTTTGTGGACAGATGAGACCAAAATAGAACTTTTTGGTTGAAATGAGAAGTGTTATGTTTGGAGAAAGGAAAACACTGCATTCCAGCATAAGAACCTTATCCCATCTGTGAAACATGGTGGTGGTAGTTTCATGGTTTGGGCCTGTTTTGCAGCATCTGGGCCAGGACAGCTTGACATCATTGATGGAACAATGAATTCTGAATTATACCAGCGAATTCTAAAGGAAAATGTCAGGACATCTGTCCATGAACTGAATCTCAAGAGAAGGTGGGTCATGCAGCAAGACAACAACCCTAAGCACACAAGTCGTTCTACCAAAGAATGGTTAAAGAAGAATAAAGTTAATGTTTTGGAATGGCCAAGTCAAAGTCCTGACCTTAATCCAATTGAAATGTTGTGGAAGGACCTGAAGTGAGCAGTTCATGTGAGGAAACCCACCAACATCCCAGAGTTGAAGCTGTTCTGTACGGAGGAATGGGCTAAAATTCCTCCAAGCCAGTTTGCAGGACTGATCAACAGTTACCGGAAACGTTTAGTTGCAGTTATTGCTGCACAAGTGGGTCACACCAGATCCTGAAAGCAAAGGTTCACATACTTTTGCCACTCACAGATATGTAATATTGGATCATTTTCCTCAATAAATAAATGACCAAGTATAATATATTTGTCTCATTTGTTTAACTGGGTTCTCTTTATCTAATTTTAGGACTTGTGTGAAAATCTGATGATGTTTTAGGTCATATTTATGCAGAAATATGAAAATTTTAAAGGGTTCACAAACTTTCAAGCACCACTGTATATCATGAACAGTAAACAGGAAATTGGTCAGGCAAGGCGTAAACAGTCTATCGTACACAAAGCAGGAGCAAAAACGAGGAAAAGGAATATAGGGATCAGGCAACCAGGAGAAGCAATCAGAAAACAAGGCTCAGTAAAGTGTCTAACAATGTAATACTTCATAAAGTGAGTGTGCATTTAGAGTCCTTATATAGGCGTGCTGATTGTACCTCAATCCCATACAGGTGTGAGTCCTTGGTGGCACGCGCGAGTCAACTTGGAACACAAGCTGTCCGGAGGGCCCCTGAGAGTTCATATGTTGCGCGTGTCAACACACGCAGGTGTAACAGAAAATATCCCAACTTTTTTGGAAATGGGGTTGTAGATCATATTTCCTATAATAAGTCTGCAATAAATCAAATAAGATTAAACCTATTTCAAGACTTATTTTGTTTACTAATTTCAAGTTTGAAATGGTCTTCTTCTGTTGCCAGATAATTTTGCTCATTTTAAGCATTTATTTCTAGAAAGAAGCAAAAAAGATCAAACTTATTATCAGCAAAACAGGAAATACTAGATATCTTGGACTATAGTCAATGTATTTTCACTTGCAATGATGATTTTTTTTCAGTGTATTAATTCAATTTCAAAGTCATATGAACTATTTAGGAAACTATGTGGAACATTATTGAACCTTACTGAATCCCAAACTGCTGAGATTCCAAATGAACACATGAGAAATTAAAGGAGGAATTCAAAACTTTAGATTCTGGTTAGGAATTGTGTTTATTAACAAAATGAGTTGCTTAAACATTCCTCTTCAACAAGAGTACCTTGAACCTTTCGTGGGGGCAGATGCCAAGAATAAGGAACACTTTGCTCCAAAAATCTCAAATTCCACAGTCTCCATGGCTTTGTTTGTTTCATTGTTTGTAAATAGTCTCACTTTGTTCATACAGTGGTGCTTGAAAGTTTGTGAACCCTTTAGAATTTTCTATATTTCTGTATAAATATGACCTAAAATATCATCAGATTTTCACACAAGACAAAAATATCATACTTGGTCATTTATTTATTGAGGAAAATGATCCAGTATTACATATCTGTGAGTGGCAAAAGTATGTGAACCTTTGCTTTCAGTATCTGGTGTGACCCCCTTGTGCAGCAATAACTGCAACTAAACGTTTCCGGTAACTGTTGATCAGTCCTGTACACCAGCTTGGAGGAATTTTAGCCCATTCCTCCATACAGAACAGCTTCAACTCTGGGACATTGGTGGGTTTCCTCACATGAACTGCTTGTTACAGGTTCCTTCCACAACATTTCAATTGGATTAAGGTCAGGACTTTGACTTGGCCATTCCAAAATATTAACTTTATTCTTCTTTAACCATTCTTTGGTAGAATGACTTGTGTGCTTTGAGTCATTTTCTTGATGCATGACCCACCTTCTCTTGAGATTCAGTTCATGGACAGATGTCCTGACATTTTCCTTTAAAATTCGCTGGTATAATTCAGAATTCATTGTTCCATCAATGATGGCAAGCCGTCCTGGCCCAGATGCAGTAAAACAGGCCCAAACCATGATACTACCACCACCATGTTTCACAGATGGGATAAGGTTCTTATGCTGGAGTGCAGTGTTTTCCTTTCTCCAAACATAACACTTCTCATTTAAACCAAAAAGTTCTATTTTGGTCTCATCTGTCCACAAAACATTTTTCCAATAGCTTTCTGGCTTGTCCACATGATCTTTAGCAAACTGCAGACAATCAGCAATGTCCTTTTTGGAGAGCAGTGGCTTTCTCCTTGCAACCCTGCCATGCACACCATAGTTGTTCAGTGTTCTACTGATGGTGGACTCATGAACATTAACATTAGCCAATGTAAGAGAGGCCTTCAGTTGCTTAGAAGTTACCCTGGGGTCCTTTGTGACCTCACCACATGCTTTACTCTTGAAGTGATCTTTGTTGGTCGACCAGTCCTGGGGAGGGTAACAATGGTCTTGAATTTCCTCCATTTGTACACAATCTGTCTGACTGTGGATTGGTGGAGTCCAAACTCTTTAGAGATGGTTTTGTAACCTTTTCCAGCCTGATGAGCATCAACAACGCTTTTTCTGAGGTCCTCAGAAATCTCCTTGGTTCGTGCCATGATACACTTCCACAAACATGTGTTGTGAAGATCAGACTTTGATAGATCCCTGTTCTTTAAATCAAACAGGGTGCCCACTCACACCTGATTGTCATCCCATTGATTGAAAACACCTGACTCTAATTTCACCTTCAAATTAACTGCTAATCCTCGAGGTTCACACACTTTTGCCACTCACAGATATGTAATATTGGATCATTTTCCTCAATAAATAAATGACCAAGTATAATATTTTTGTCTCATTTGTTTAACTGGGTTCTCTTTATCTACTTTTAGGACTTGTGTGAAAATCTGATGTTGTTTTAGGTCATATTTATGCAGAAATATAGAAAATTCTAAAGGGTTCACAAACTTTCAAGCACCACTGTATAACCGATTTCTGAGTATTTCAATTATACCCCACTTATTTATTTATTTATTTTTGCCATTTTTCCTTTCATTTCCTTTGGCATCTTTCATCAAAGCCAGTCCTGCATCCCAAAACCTGAACTGGCTCACAGTGACAACAATTAGGGCCCAGACTGGCAGAATGCCATCAGTGGGAAAGGTCTGAAATGTTAATGTATGCCTATATTTGGTTCCATGGAATCCTGTCAGCTTGCTAATACTCTATTTTTCTGAAAGATAAAGGCCATCATTTTCTTGGAAGTCAGTGTTTTATAAACAGTCTTTATTGCATTTGATCTTAACATAAACTGTCAGGAGGTTGTGCTGCATGTTTCTAATATGTGAACATAAAACTTGAATTACGTTTGCAAGGTCACTAAAGATATGCCTTGATCTGTTATCAAAACAGAGCACAAGAGAAGTAAACTTTAGCAAAGCTTGAATCCAGGCTGTTGATAGAACAGTATGTCCCAGCCTCCCTGCTTGCAGCAGTTTTGTTAAGCTTGACAACAGTGTGGTGTAAAAGGAGGTTCACAGTTCAGGACACTTGCCAGTTTAATGGTTGATGTTATACAAATTAAACCCTCGACAAAAATACTCAGCAAAATCAAGAATCAGTTGAGACCATTGTGGAAGATGTAAACGGACCATAGGTTCAAACCTACTGACAAATCTGATTCCATGTCATGGTTGACTTTATCCCAGATTTACCTTCCTATCAAGGCCAACCAACCATAATTATAGTAGACGACAATTACAGACCTCTTTGAAAACCCTCCTGCTCATACTGCTTCCTGCACTTCCAGAAGGAATGTGGAGAAAAATTACACAAATTATGTGTAGCACTCTCATTTGCACATTTTGTGTCAATATTAAATAAAATTATGTTGGAAGAATTCAGCTTTTTATGCATAGTTATATGTAGTTTTAAAACTAACACAGCCTGTGAATTTATTCACAACATTCAAGACAATATATGCAGACTGATCTGCTCTTCACAAACTCAGTGTTTTAATGCATGAGCTACTTGTTTTAGCTGAAGAGCAGTTGTCTGTAGTCTGACAATGACGTTGACGAGCCATTCCATTTTAATTTTATTGTATACTGTTGTATATAAAATATCACATTTTATGTTATAATCACTTCACTATGTGAATCACGAAAAACAATCCATAGTTCTGTGGTCACTGAACACCTCTGAATATCCTCTCCATTTCTCAGGCATGATGTAAACAACACTGTGAACGCCAGCCATTTAGAAACTAATCAGTACAGACTTACACCCCTGGCAAAAAATATGGAATCACTACTCATGGAGGATGTTAATTCAGCTGTTTTACTTTGTAGCACACACAAAAAAAATAAATCACAGATATGACACAAAATTATTTAATTTAATAGCTGAACATTCTGGCTTTGTAAAATATACCTCAAAAAATTTAATTATTTTTTGTAATTAATGGCACATTTTTTTCAAGATCAAGTAGAAGAAAAAATTATGGAATCACTCAATGATGAGGAAAAAATTATGGAATCATAAATTTAAAAAAATCACAATTAGTACTTTGCTGTACTTCCTCTGGCTTTTATGACAGCTTGAATTCTTTGAGGCGTGTACTTCACTAATGAAAAACAATATTCTTTATCAGTCAGGTTCCAACTTCCTCGTATAGCAGTTGACAGATCAGCTTTGCAGGATGGAGCCTTGTCATGGACTCCCCCCCCAATTTCCACCATATATTTTCAATTGGATTGAGATTGAAAATATCTGTTTGCTTGCCATGCCATTGAGTTGATCTGCCTTTCCTGAAGAAAAGTTTTAATGCTCTTTGCTCTGTAGCAAGATGCATTATCATCCTGATAAATGACTTCATCACCACCAAAAGTACTTTTGATTGATGGAATGAGAAAAGTGTCCAAAATTTCAATGTACACCTGTGCATTTACTGTAGAGGTAATGACTGCCATCTGCCCAGGTCCTTTACCTGACATCCAACCCCATATCATCAATGACTGTGGAAATTTGCTTGTTTTCTTCAGGCAGTCATCTTTATATGTTTCATTGGAACAGCACCAAACAAAAGTTCCAGCATCATCTCCTTGGCCAATGCAGATTCATGATTCATCACTGAATATAACTTTCATCCAATCACCCACAGTCCACGACTCCTTCTCTTTAACCCCTTTGTAACCTTGTTTTCTTCTGTTTAGGTGTTAATGATGGTTAACGTTTGGCTTTTCTGTATGTAAATCCCATTTCCTTCAGCCAATTTCTTAAATTTTGGTCACAAACATTGACTCCTGTTTCTGCCCATTTGTTTTTCATTTCTTTTCTTGTGCATTGTCTATTTTCAAGGCATCTTGCTTTGAGTTTCCTGTCCTGACGCTTTGATCTACCTGTATGTTTCCCTTTTATAACCTTCCCATTTTGGTTGTACTTGCTCCAAATTTTAGAGACAGCTGACTGGAAACAACCAACATCTTTTACCACACTCCGTGTTGAATTACCTTCTTTAAGGAGTTTTATAATCCTTTCCATTGTTTCAACTGACAGCTCTCTTGTTGGGGCCATGTTTTCTGTCAATCAGCCAGGTGCAACAGCTCATTCAGGTCTACAAGCAGTCTCTTAACTGCAGACTAATTTGCACATTTAGGCTTGTGTGGATTTGTTTTAGAAATGCAAGTTATAGCTTGATTCCATAATTTTTTCCTCATCATTGAGTGATTCCATAATTTTTTCTTCTACTTGATCTTTAAAAAAATGTGCCATTAATTACAACAATTTCATATAATTTTTTGAGGTATATTTTACAAAGCCAGAATGTTCAGCTGTTAAATAAAACAATTTTGTGTCATGTCTCTGATTTGTTTTTTTTTGCTACAAAGTAAAACAGCTGAATGAACATCCTCCAAGAGTAGTGATTCCATATTTTTTGCCAGGGGTTGTACTTGCGGCGGCACAGTGGTGTAGTGGTTAGCGCTGTCGCCTCACAGCAAGAAGGTCCTGGGTTCGAACCCCGGGCGTTCGTTCGACCTGGCGACTTGTCCAGGGTGTACCCCGCCTTTCGCCCGTAGTCAGCTGAGATAGGCTCCAGCTTGCCTGCGACCCTGTAGAAGGATAAAGCGGCTAGAGATAATGAGATGAGGTTGTACTTGCAGTATAATACACCGGGTCTTTGCGGATAAGATTGAAGACCCTGCTTATAACCCCCTGAAAATCAGTGGAATGATAGTAACTCAGGTGAGGAACTTCAGTTGGGGAATTTTCACTAATGGGGTTACTCAAATAGTGTTACATTAATGCTAACCCTATCTTCAGCTTGAATAACTTTAGCTTGTTACTTGTTTTTAACAACTATATTCGATGTGCTCTTGAAGCAGATAAAGGCTGGTTTATGCTGTAGTTACAGTCATAGTTTATTGGTTTTTGTTGACAAGTGTGTGTTTTGTGCATAGTGACACTGGGTGATAATAACTTCCAGTGACTCTGGCCGGAGTGTGCGATAAGCATCATGGGAGTTGTATAATGTTGAAACCGCCATTTTAATGGGGAGAGGATTCACACCAGTGACAGCTAACAAAATACTTGAGGTAAGCTGTACTTGAAATTGCTTCTTAACGTACATTTACATGCAAAAATCACATATTCTGCTGCTGTTATTTTTAATACTGGTTTAGTTTGGGTTTTAACAGAACTATTAGTCCATTTGTTTTACTTTATATTAACTTTAGACATTTAGACAGATTTGCTTACTTAATGTCAAAATGGCACAGGAAGCTAATTTACATGACACAAACATGGCAACTTGTTGTTGCTCAGCTTGCAAGATGGAAATGTAACTTGTGAAATATATTTTATCTCGTTGCGTGCTATTTTATTAGCATTAAGATTGTACTTGGTATTATTAAAGAGCCTGGCTAGAACTATAAGTTCTACTAATTATTCAACATCATGAGATGGAAACAGACCTCCTTGGACTCAAGATCACATGATCTGAAATGGGTAAACACAAATCCAAAATGGCGGTCACTAATGGCTCTACTAGTACAGTCAGTGATACAATTTGGACAAAAAAATTTTGATAAAATGACAAAAGTGGCCACGATTATTATCACAAATCATCTTTCAAAGTGTGGTAAATGAAGATTTCAATGCTATACTGCACACAACTACCAAACAATGCAAATTTGTTTGTAAATTTAATAATTTCTTACCTCCTGAAGTCTTTTATCACTCAGAAAAGAATGAAATGATAGACTACTATCAGTTGAATTGTTATTACAGCCATAAGCTGCACAATAATGTACCATTTTGAGCTATATCTCAGACTTATTCATGAATACATGATAGTTCATGAATATAGATAATCCATACAAACATATGAGGCACGTAGGCATTTTTTTTTACCCATTTCAAACCACATGACCACAGCACTCCAATGGAGCTGAGGAGGTCTATATATATTTTCTTCTTGCTAACTATTTAACTTTGCTGTATAGCTAATTAAAATATCTCATATAGCCATGGCTAGCTAAATCCAATTATTTCCTTTGCTTTGGGTAAAAATATTGTTTAAAAAAAGTGGCTGCTGTATGATCTGTCTAAATGTTAATGTTTTATTAATTTATTATGCAGCAAACAGACCAATCTGAAGATGATCCTCAGCCAGTGAATCCCAGGTCCTTGGATGATCAGATCTATGTCAATCCATGATACAAAGTTTTTTGGGTTTTTTTAGATTTTTTGGGGGGGGCTTTTTTCATCTTTTATTGGATAGGACAGTGCAGATACAGGAAACAAATACAGTGCACCCAGTGCAGATACAGGAAACGACCTCGGGATGGAACCGAACCCGGGTCCCCGGATCCATGGCATGGTGCCCTAGTCGACCGAGCCACGGCCCCATGATACAAAGTCTTGAAATAAGTGAAAGGTAGGTGTGATTATGTGTCATGTTGCCTAATTGACGTTTGTACCTGCTTTCACGCAAGACTCCACTTCCCAGAATTGACAGTGGCCTTCAAACGTGGCCGCCATGGACTACAACAACCATCCTGCACTTCACCGCTCACAATCCCCTGATTACAGATTGCACACACCTGGACTCAATCACCACAACACAATATTTAATCATTCTCACTGTGCCTAGTGCCTGCAAGTAAATGTTTAGTTCTGTGCCTCTGATTTTTACCAAGTCTTCTGCTTTGGACTTTGTGTGCCTTATCAAACTCCTTTCTGCTTTTACATCTGTCTATTGCCTGCCTTTCTGGCACTAATGAAATTGGAAAAAGAGCAGTTTTGTCCTGAAATTCGATGAATTTGTATTGTTTATATTCTGCAGTTTGCTTTTTGTTAATCTTATTAATACTTCATGATAAATATGTTGACATAGTATATTATTGACATGAACTAATTGTCAAATAACATTTTGCGTATGTGTGTGTTTGGGGGGGTTAGGCATGTTTAACATAATGTGTGTAGCAAAGGACAGCGTGTAATGCATTACAGCGAATAATGCGTTACAGCGAACGTGTCAATTAACACAAATGTTATCCCCAAATCACCCGTTTATATGTAATAATTTAAGTTTGTCAGTTTTAACACATCCTTTCTAAGTGTGCTCTAGCCACAGCATTTGTAAACATCAGAACTTTCTGTTTTCACATACTGCAGTATCCCAAAGGACATTGTGTCAGACTAAGGACCACTGTTTTCAAGTATGGAGACATTTACAATAAAACTATGGGTATGTCTTGGTTTGGCCTCTGGCTATCAACACCAAGTTAACAAATGAGAGATTCCCCTCCTTAATCCATTTAACCACCCAGCTCACACCTTTCCAATGACAAAAGGAATAAATTGATTGATTGATTGATTGATTCTGAAGAGTAAAGAAGATCTCATCTCATCTCATTATCTCTAGCCGCTTTATCCTTCTACAGGGTCGCAGGCAAGCTGGAGCCTATCCCAGCCGACTACGGGCGAAAGGCGGGGTACACCCTGGACAAGTCGCCAGGTCATCACAGGGCTGACACATAGACACAGACAACCATTCACACTCACATTCACACCTACGGTCAATTTAGAGTCACCAGTTAACCTAACCTGCATGTCTTTGGACTGTGGGGGAAACCGGAGCACCCGGAGGAAACCCACGCGGACACGGGGAGAACATGCAAACTCCACACAGAAAGGCCCCCGCCGGCTCCGGGGCTCGAACCCAGGACCTTCTTGCTGTGAGGCGACAGCGCTAACCACTACACCACCGTGCCGCCAGTAAAGAAGATATAAAAATAAAAAATGCAATAATCAAAACATTGTCATAAACAAACAGAATAGCATAGCCACAAGGCAGTAACATAATAATGTTCGGAAAGGATTAGGAAGAAGTAAATAACTTATCAAATCCTAACCCTCTATACCACCGCTAATCAAACATCACTTTCTGCCATAATAAACTATATATACAAAAGAAAACAAAAGCAACAACAAAAAAGAAAACACACCAACATACCAAGACATACCAACATGGTATAATATCGACCAAATCAAATCATATATACAGATACTTATGCATATATACACACATACAATACATATATACAGTACATACATATACACATATACACACATATACAAATTAAAACACATAAGCTAAGATCATACCGAGGAATTATGGTAGGCTACTGCAACAAACTGCCATATATTTTGCTGTAAAAGTTCTTCATTTATGCATTTTCTGAAGTTGCAAATTCCCATGATCCATCCAGAACCCAATGTGGCATCCAGCCAAGCTCCTTAAACTCCCATTATGAATGACCCTCATCAAAAAGTATACTTCAAGTTCATTTTATTAAGTATACTTAAGTAAAGTTAAGGTATGTTTCTTTTTTTGAACTTTATTGCCCAAATGAAACTTTGCAGGCAATTTTAGCAGTACAATACAGTGCAGACAATAACACACACACACACACACACACACACACACACACACACACACACACACACACACACAAATACTCTCAAGGAAAGGTTATAAAAATAAAAAAAAGGGTCACCTTGTGATTGAACTTCATTCAACACATATTGGTTACATAGAATCAGAGTAGATAAACCATCACATATCGCACAGTAAGTTTTAAGTATTATTCTAAATTAAGGCCTAGAATGACAGGGGTCCATCTTCTTATGAACAGTGGTCATTTCAACTGTAAGATAGCAGTCATATTTTCCATGATATAGACCTGTTTGATTTTTTGTATCCACTGTGCTTTTGTAGGGTACTAGGCTCCATCCAATTAATAGTGATTATTTTTCTTGCAATCATTAATAGAATATGTAACATGTAAGATTGGTCCTTAGAAAGCAAGTCTTCTGGCATTTTCTCCAATAAGAAAATTAAGGGGTCCAGAGGGATATCCATCCTGAAAATGTTGTCCAATTCCTCTTTAATGTCTTTCCAATATGTCTCTATCACAGAGCAATATGTGGGTATGGTCCCCCACTATGCCACAGTTCCTCCAGCAGATATTAGGGGCATTGTTTTTAAACCTTGATACCTTCAGAGGTGTCCTAAAGAATCTTATTTTCACCTTCCAGTCAAATTCTTTCCACATCTGACTTCCAATCCCTTTATGACTTGCTAAACATATACAGTGGGGCAAAAAAAGTATTTAGTCAGCCACCAATTGTGCAAGTTCTCCCACTTAAAAAGATGAGAGAGACCTGTAATTTTCATAATAGGTATACCTCAACTATGAGAGACAGAATGGGGGGAAAGAATCCAGGAAATCACATTGTAGGATTTTTAATGAATTAATTGGTAAATTCCTCGGTAAAATAAGTATTTGGTCACCTACAAACAAGCAAGATTTCTGGCTCTCACAGACCTGTAACTTCTTCTTTAAGAGGCTCCTCTGTCCTCCACTCGTTACCTGTATTAATGGCACCTGTTTGAACTCGTTATCAGTATAAAAGACACCTGTCCACAACCTCAAACAGTCACACTCCAAACTCCACTATGGCCAAGACCAAAGAGCTGTCAAAGCACACCAGAAACAAAATTGTAGACCTGCACCAGGCTGGGAAGACTGAATCTGCAATAGGTAAGCAGCTTGGTGTGAAGAAATCAACTGTGGGAGCAATTATTAGAAAATGGAAGACATACAAGACCACTGATAATCTCCCTTGATCTGGGGCTCCACGCAAGATCTCACCCCGTGGGCTCAAAATGATCACAAAAACGGTGAGCAAAAATCCCAGAACCACACGGGGGGACCTAGTGAATGACCTGCAGAGAGCTGGGACCAAAGTAACAAAGGCTACCATCAGTAACACACTACGCCGCCAGGGACTCAAATCCTGCAGTGCCAGACGTGTCCCCCTGCTTAAGCCAGTACATGTCCAGGCCCGTTTGAAGTTTGCTAGAGAGCATTTGGATGATCCAGAAAAGGATTGAGAGAATGTCATATGGTCAGATGAAACCAAAATAGAACTTTTTGGTAAAAACTCAACTTGTCGTGTTTGGAGGAGAAAGAATGCTGAGTTGCATCCAAAGAACACCATACCTACTGTGAAGCATGGGGGTGGAAACATCATGCTTTGGGGCTGTTTTTCTGCAAAGGGACCAGGATGACTGATCCGTGTAAAGAAAAGAATGAATGGGGCCATGTATCGTGAGATTTTGAGTGAAAACCTCCTTCCATCAGCAAGGGCAGTGTTAGTGTGTGTTTAACCCAGATATTATTAATTCTTATCTTTTTCTGAGCCTGCTTACTAAGGGAGAGTAGATAGTGATATCCCTGTTAAGGAATTCTGTTCAATGGATAGCCATCCTGTTTCTTTATCGTTGGTCACCCATGCCACTATTGCTCTAAGTTGGGCTGCCCAGTAGTACATTTTAAAATTGGGCAGACCCAAACCTCCTTTTTCTTTACCAGCCATCAATATTTTTAGGCATATTCTGGGTCTCCTGTTTTGCCAGATAAATGTTGATATGCGTTTTTCAAGAAGCTTAAGTGTTGATTGTGGTACATGGATTGGTAAAGATTGAAATAAAAAAAGGAGTCTAGGTAGAATATTCATCCTCACTGACTCTATTCTGCCAAAAAAGGACAAAGGCAGCATATCCCACCTACTTACATCTTGGTTGATTTGCTTTGACTAGTTTGTTATAATTGGAGTTGTAAAGCTGTGCTGGTTTTGGTGTCAGAATGACCCCTAGATATCTAAATCCCTGTTTGGATTTCCTAAAGGATACCAATTCATCTAATTGCTGAGGCCATTCACCACTTATCATCATTGCCTCAGATTTGTTGGTATTTATCTTATATCCTGACACTGCACTGTATTTACAGTTAGGTCCATATATATTTGGACACTGACACAAATTTTGGTTTTTTTTACCTGTTTACTGAAACATATTTAAGTTATAATTATATAATGGACATGGACATAAACTCCAGACTTTCAGCTTTCATTTGAGGGTATCCACATTAAAATTGGATGAAGGGTTTAGGAGTTTCAGCTCCTTAACATGTGCCACCCTGTTTTTAAAGGGACCAAAAGTAATTGGACAATTGACTCAAAGGCTATTTCATGGGCAGGTGTGGGCAATTCCATCATTATGTCATTCTCAATTAAGCAGATAAAAGGCCTGGAGTTGATTTGAGGTGTGGTGCTTGCATTTAGAAGATTTTGCTGTGAGGAAAACATGCGGTCAAAGGAGCTCTCCATGCAGATGAAACAAGCCATCCTTAAGCTGCGAAAACAGAAAAAAAAACATCTGAGAAATTGCTACAATATTAGGAGTGGCAAAATCTACAGTTTGGTACATCCTGAGAAAGAAAGAAAGAAAGAAAGAAAGAAAGAAAGAAAGAAAGAAAGCACTGGTGAACTCATCAATGCAAAAAGACCTGGACGCCCACAGAAGACAACAGTGGTGGATGATCGCAGAATGAAGAGAAACCCCTTCACAACAGCCAACCAAGTGAACAACACTCTCCAGGAGGTAGGTGTATCAATATCCAAATCTACCATAAAGAGAAGACTGCATGAAAGTAAATACAGAGGGTTCACTGCATGGTGCAAGCCACTCATAAGCCTCAAGAATAAAAATGCTAGATTGGACTTTGCTAAAAAACATCTAAAAAAGCCAGCACAGTTCTGGAAGAACATTCTTTGGACAGATGAAACCAAGATCAACCTCTACCAGAATGATGGAAAGAAAAAAGTATGGCGAAGGCATGGTACAGCTCATGATCCAAAGCATACCACATCATCTGTAAAATACAGCGGAGGCAGTGTGATGGCTTGGGCATGCATGGCTGCCAGTGGCACTGGGTCACTAGTGTTTACTGATGATGTGACACAGGACAGAAGCAGCCGGATGAATTCTGAGGTATTCAGAAAAATACTGTGTGCTCAAATCCAGCCAAATGCAGCCAAACTGATTGGTCGGCGTTTCATAATACAGATGGACAATGACCCAAACATAAAGCCAAAGCAACCCAGGAGTTTATTAAAGCAAAGAAGTGGAATGTTCTTGAATGGCCAAGTCAGTCACCTGATCTCAACCCAATTGAGCATGCATTTCACTTGTTAAAGACTAAACTTCAGACAGAAAGGCCCACAAACAAACAGCAACTGAAAACCGCTGCAGTAAAGGCCTGGCAGAGCATTAAAAAGGAGGAAACACAGCGTCTGGTGATGTCCATGAGTTCAAGACTTCAGGCAGTCATTGCCAACAAAGGGTTTTCAACCAAGTATTAGAAATGAACATTTTATTTACAATTATTTAATTTGTCCAATTACTTTTGAGCCCCTGAAATGAAGGGATTGTGTTTAAAAAATGCTTTAGTTCCTCACATTTTTATGCAATCATTTTGTTCAACCCACTGAATTAAAGCTGAAAGTCTAAACTTCAACTGCATCTGAATTGTTTTGTTCAAAATTCATTGTGGTAATGTACAGAATCAAAATTAGAAAAATGTTGTCTCTGTCCAAATATTTATGGACCTAACTGTATTTAAACTAGTTAGAAGTGCTGGGATAGAATCCATAGGATGTTCTAGGAATAACAATATGTCATCGGCAAACAGGGCCAGTTTGTGTTGAATCATTCTCTCATCAGGAATGCCCAGTATGAGTGGGTGTGTCCTTATTAATTCCGCCAGTGGCTCTATGCTTAAGGCAAATAAAGAAGGAGATAAAGAATCTCCCTGGCGGGTGCCAAGTCCCAATGGGAAGAAGTTAGAGTAATGCCCATTCACTCTAACCCTAGATTTAGGGTTTTTATAAAACAGGCATATCCATTTAATAAATGTGTCTGTGGCGTGTACAAGGTGTGGGTGGAGCACAGAAGACGGCAGGACAGAGATCAGGATGACAACTGGGTTTTATTGCCAAACTTTTCAGTCTAACACACAGAATTCAGTCTAAGAGGCTGACGCGCACACACAGACTGTCGTCTCCTCTGGATCATCACTCCCCTCTGCTCTCACTTTCCCTCCTTAAATAGGGCGCGGTTTACTGGGGAGAACACACACAAAACATAGGTTAATCACACTCAGGTGAAGCGATTCTGCCACTTACCTTCCCTGACTCCGCCCTCCTGTCACAGACCGGCGCTTGACCACGCCCCTGCTGCCACATACCCCCACCGCCCGACTCAGGCCGGGCGCCCGTCCGGCCCGCAGCCGACTCCCCCCCCCCCCGACGGGAGAGGAAGTCCGCCACGACCATCTGCGCCCCCGGCCTGTGGACCACCTTGAAGTTGAAAGGTTGGAGCGCTAGATACCAACGGGTGATCCGCGCGTTGGCATCCTTCATGCGGTGGAGCCACTGGAGGGGCACATGGTCCGAACAGAGGGTGAAAGAGCGCCCCAGCAGGTAGTAACGGAGGGCGAGGACCGCCCACTTGATCGCCAGACACTCTTTCTCGATGGTGCTGTAGCGCCCCTCGCGCACCGACAGCTTTCGGCTGATGTATAGTACTGGGCGATCCTCTCCCCCCACCTGCTGGGACAAAACGGCCCCCAGCCCTCTGTCCGACGCATCCGTCTGTAACAAAAAAGGGAGAGAGAAGTCAGGGGAGTGCAAAAGTGGCCCCCCACACAGTGCAGCCTTTACCTCAGAGAAAGCCCGCTGGCACTGCTCCGTCCACTGGACCGGATCTGGCGCCCCCTTTTTAGTGAGGTCAGTCAGCGGGCTGGTGACGTCCGAATAATTAGGTATAAACCTACGATAATAGCCAGCCAGCCCCAGGAACTGTCTCACCCCCTTTTTGGTCTTGGGCCTCGGGCAGGCCGCAATCGCTGCTGTCTTATTAATTTGGGGATGCACCTGCCCGTTACCCAAGTGGAAGCCCAGATACCGTACTTCCACCCGCCCAATCGCACACTTCTTCGGGTTGGCGGTGAGCCCCGCCCGCCTCAGCGACCTAAGGACGGCCCTCAGGTGTTGCAGGTGCCGCTGCCAGTCATTACTATAAATGATGATATCATCCAAGTAAGCGGCCGCATAGGTGGCGTGGGGCCGGAGGACCCGGTCCATCAGCCGCTGAAACGTAGCGGGCGCCCCAAACAGCCCAAACGGAAGTGTGACGAACTGGTGTAAGCCGAACGGTGTGGAAAAGGCCGTTTTTTCCCGGGATAATGGAGTCAAGGGGATCTGCCAATATCCCTTCGTCAAATCCAGTGTCGAGTAAAAGCGAGCCGTGCCTAGTCGATCGAGCAGCTCATCAATACGAGGCATTGGGTACGCGTCGAATTTAGACACCGCATTGACTTTTCTATAGTCCACACAGAACCGGACCGAGCCGTCGGCCTTGGGAACCAAGACCACCGGGCTGCTCCAGTCACTGTGGGACTCCTCGACGATGCCCATTTCGAGCATGGCCTGAAGTTCTTCCCGAACCACCTTTTTTTTGTGTTCGGGTAATCTATAAGGATGGCTACGCACTACCACCCCCGGGGGCGTCTCTATGTGGTGTTCTATGAGGTTGGTGCGACCGGGCAGGGGCGAGAACACATCCGAAAACTCGGCCTGCAACTGGGCGACCTCCGTGAGTTGGGTCGGGGAGAGGTGGTCTCCACAGGGGACCGGAGAGGTGCGAGATGCCAATGACCCTTTTTGAACCTCCGGCCCCAGCTCCGCCTTCTCCGGAACTACCGACACCAACGCCATGGGGACCTCCTCATTCCAGAGCTTCAGCAGATTGAGGTGGTAGATCTGTAGCGCCCCCTCCCTGTCCGTTCGCCTAACCTCATAGTCGACGTCCCCGACTCGCCATGTGACCTCAAAGGGCCCTTGCCACTTGGCGATTAATTTGGAGTTCGACGTGGGCAACAGGACGAGTACCTTATCTCCCGGAGTGAACTCTCTAAGGCGCGTGCCCTTGTTGTACAGGCGGGTTTGGCGTTCCTGGGCCTGCCGCAAATTCTCCTGAGTTAAGTGGGTGAGTGTGTGGAGTTTTGCGCGCAGATCCATAACGTATTGAATTTCATTTTTGCTTTGCGAAGGTCCCTCCTCCCAATTTTCCCGCAGTACATCTAAGATGCCGCGCGGCTTACGCCCATACAATAATTCAAACGGGGAGAACCCCGTGGAGGCTTGGGGGACCTCTCGCACTGCAAACAACAAGGGTTCGAGCCACTTATCCCAGTTACGTGCGTCCTCACTTACGAATTTTTTGATAATATTCTTGAGGGTGCGGTTGAACCGTTCGACTAAACCGTCCGTCTGTGGGTGATACACGCTGGTGCGGATCGGCTTAATACCCAGTAGCCCATACAGTTCGGCCAGTGTTCGTGACATAAACGAGGTGCCTTGGTCCGTCAGAATCTCTTTCGGGATTCCGACCCGGGAGATGACGTGGAAGAGGGCCTCTGCAATACTACATGCGGAGATATTGCGAAGAGGCACCACTTCCGGGTATCGCGTTGCATAGTCCACCAGAACCAATATAAAGCGGTACCCTCGTGTTGACCGATCTAATGGCCCGACGAGATCCATCCCAATTCTTTCAAACGGGGTCTCGATTAATGGTAGGGGGCGCAAGGGCGCTTTTGGAATGGCCGCTGGATTTACTAACTGGCATTCGCGGCACGCCACACACCACTTACGGACGTCGCCGCGAATCCCCGGCCAATAGAATCGGGCCATTATCCGGGCGAGTGTTTTATCCTGCCCGAGGTGTCCTGCCATGGGATTAAAGTGGGCCGCCTGGAATACCAATTCCCGGCGGCTCTTTGGAATTAACAACTGGGTGACACGCTCCTTCGTCTGAGTGTCCTGCATCACTCGGTATAACCTATCCTTTAAAATGGAAAAATAGGGGAAGGTCGGGGTGGCATTCGGCTGGAGCGTTTGACCATCGATTACTCTCACTTGGTCAAACGCGTGTCGCAGAGTTTCGTCTCGCGATTGTTCCAGTGGGAAATCCGCGAGGGATTCCCCAATAGAAAGAGGAGGGGCCGGGGGCTCCTCACTCTGTCGCGGAGATGACGTAGACGGCTCTGCGACCGCAGCTCCAGCCAAAACGACACTGGGCCCCCCCCCTGTTAACTGGCAGGACCCACTCTTTACTAGGTGTGCCATAAACCCCCGAAATCCTGGCCAATCAGTCCCCAAGATCAAAGAGTGGGTAAGGCGAGGATTAATCGCCGCCTTCACTATAGATTTTTCCCCTCTGAAATATATGTGGACCGACACCAACGGGTAGCAGTGAACATCCCCGTGCACACACAACACCTTCACCCCTTGTGCTCCCCCCAATGCCTCGTCTTGCACCAGGCTTTGGCGGATCGAGGTCTGGTTGCACCCTGAATCCACCAACGCCTGATATGTCGCCCCTTGTACACTTACCGGTATGCGATACGCTCCGGCCTGATCGAGGGCAGCCTCTGGCGCGTCGGGGATCCGCACCACCGCCCCCACCTCCATTGCGGCACACTGTTGCTGCAGGTGGCTCGGTTCCCCGCAGCGCCAGCAAACCGGCCCGGGCCTCCCCTCTGCAGCTGTGGATTGAGGGTTACTCACCTGAGGGGGGGGGAGAGACAGACGCAGAAGGGAGAAACGGGAGGGCACCACGGGTGCGGCGGGCCGGCTGGGGTGGAGCCGGCCCCCGCCTCCGAGGTGGGGGAATGGGGCGAGGACGGGACACAGGAGGAGGGGGGAGAGAGAGAGAAGAGGGAGAGAGAGAAGAGGAGAGAGAAGATGACGTCCTCCGTTGTCCTGCCGCCGGGACAGCTGCCAGATGATCCTCCGCCAGTCCTACGGCCTGATCCAGCGACGCCGGGCGGTGGCACTGGACCCACTCCGCGGTTCCGGCGGGTAGGCGGGCGATGAACTGTTCCAGCGCCACCTGGTCGATGATCCCCTCGGCGTCGCGATCTTCGGCCCTCAGCCACCGCCAGCAGGCGTCCCGGAGCTGCTGGCCGAACGCGAACGGGCTGCCGACTTCCTCCATTCGTAGTGCGCGGAAGCGCTGGCGCTGCTGCTCCGGTGTGCGCCCCACGTGCTGGAGGACAGCCCAGCGAAGGTCGGCGTAGGCCAGCCGGTGGTCGGCGGGGAGCTGTAGTGCGGCTAACTGCGCCTCTCCCGTCAGGAGGGGGAGGAGGCGCGCCGCGCGCTGCTCCATCGGCCACCCCGAGGCTTCGGCGACCTGTTCGAATAACGCGATGAACGCCTCGGGGTCGTCCTGCAGGCCCATCTTAGTCAAGGTGATGGGAGATGGGCCCGCGGCCGGGGCGCTGGTGGATCCCGCCGACGCGAGGAGGCGCCGGAACGCCTCTCGGTCTTCCTGTTGAGCCAGCACCAGGGCTTCGAAGCGGCGCTCCTGCTCCTTCCGGAGTGTGACGAGTGCCTGGTGCTGGCTCTGCTGAGCCGTGGCGAGGGCGTGGACCAAGTCCGCGAACGGGGAGGATTCCATGGGGCTGCAGGACAGGTGCTCCAACTTTCCTGGGTTTCAGCACCACTGTGGCGTGTACAAGGTGTGGGTGGAGCACAGAAGACGGCAGGACAGAGATCAGGATGACAACTGGGTTTTATTGCCAAACTTTTCAGTCTAACACAGAATTCAGTCTAAGAGGCTGACGCGCACACACAGACTGTCGTCTCCTCTGGATCATCACTCCCCTCTGCTCTCACTTTCCCTCCTTAAATAGGGCGCGGTTTACTGGGGAGAACACACACAAAACATAGGTTAATCACACTCAGGTGAAGCGATTCTGCCACTTACCTTCCCTGACTCCGCCCTCCTGTCACAGACCGGCGCTTGACCACGCCCCCGCTGCCACAGTGTCATTAAAGGCCATATATCTGAGAGTCTGCTGAAGGAAAGACCAATCAACCCTATCAAATGCTTTCTCAGCAACTAAGCTGAGAAGCATTGAAGGAGTAGTCCTTTTGACCACAATAGATTGCAGGTTTAGAGCCCTCCTGACGTTGTCTACACCTTGACGATTATTAATAAAACCGGTTTGGTCTGGCTTTGTCAGTTTATGTATCACTGTTTGTATTCTTTTTGCTATTATTGAAGTAAGAATTTTAAGATCAACACAAAGGAGGCTGGGGCGGCACGGTGGTGTAGTGGTTAGCGCTGTCACCTCACAGCAAGAAGGTCCTGGGTTCGAGCCCCGGGGCCGGCGAGGGCCTTTCTGTGTGGAGTTTGCATGTTCTCCCCGTGTCCGCGTGGGTTTCCTCCGGGTGCTCTGGTTTCCCCCACAGTCCAAAGACATGCAGGTTAGGTTAACTGGTGACTCTAAATTGACCGTAGGTGTGAATGTGAGTGTGAATGGTTGTCTGTGTCTATGTGTCAGCCCTGTGATGACCTGGTGACTTGTCCAGGGTGTACCCCGCCTTTCGCCCGTAGTCAGCTGGGATAGGCTCCAGCTTGCCTGCGACCCTGTAGAAGGATAAAGCGGCTTGAGATAATGAGATGAGATGAGATGAGATGAGACAAAGGAGGCTGATTGGACGATAGGAAGCACACTGGGTTGGGTCCTTGTTTTCTTTATGAATAACACTTATAATTGCTTCTGACTATGATCTAGGTGCCTCTCCCTCCTCCAGTGCATAGTTATAAACCTTACACAATATTGGGGTCAAATCATCCACAAATACTTTATAATATTCTCCTGGGTAACCATCAGTTCCTGGTGATTTATTATTTTTAAGTTTTAGGATATTATCTCTGATTTCTTTTTCTGTAATTGGCAGAGACAGCACATCAGCTTCCTCTGATGTTAATTTTGCCAGGTTTATAGATCTAAAAAAAGACTCCATCTTGTCATGTTTACGTGGATCTACCTGCTCCTCATATCATTTTCTATAGTATGTGTCAAAAGCCTCTGTGATGTCAGTAGGCTGTGTTAGGATTTCACCACTATCTGGGTTTTTGATTTTGTGAACTATCCTGTTACTTTGTGCTTTCTGCAATTGGAAAGCCAGTAGACGGCTTGCTTTATTGCCCATTTCGTAGTATTTTCTATTTATGAATCTTAAAGCCCCCTCTGTTTTGTAAGTTAGTAAGTCATCCAATTTTTTCCTTGTCTCTTTCAGTGTATGCAATACTTCTTGTTTCTTAGATTGTTGATGTTCTGTTTCTAATTGCTTAATTTTTTTCTCTAGCTCATCCTGTTTACTTAACCTTTGCTTTTTCAATCTAGAGGAAATGGCAATAATACAGCCTCTCATCACAGCCTTAGCCCCTTCCCATAAAGTTATTGGAGAGATGGTGTCATCTTCATTTGTCTCAAAATAATTTGTTAATTCCTTGTTTATTTCTTGTTTAATTAAATCATTATTTAACAATGATACATTAAGTCTCCAGTATTTAAATGGTTTGGTTGTCCCTATATTTATTTTTAAGGAGACTAGAGCATGATCTGATATGGTGATTGGCTCTATTTTACATTCCTTAACCCTGTAGAGATCCGGTCCTGATATTAACAACAAATCTATCCTAGAGTAACTGCCATGTACCTGTGACATAAAAGTGAAGTCCTTCTCCTTGGGATGCAAGCGCCGCCATACATCCACTAAACCAAGTTCGCTCATCATAGCCTGTAGTGTAGAGGACTTTCTAGATACTGAGCTCACTTCTGCAGGTAATCTATCCATGTTTTGTCTCAGGACACAGTTGAAATCACCTCCTATTAACACAACCCCTTCCGCTGTGTCTGCTAATAGAGTAGCTTTTAAAAAAGACAGAGCTGTCTTCGTTTGGGGCATAAAGATTGAGCAGTGTTACTCTTGTGCCACTAATATCCTCTTTTTACAATGACATATCTACCATCTTTAACTATTTCTGTTTGATTAAAGTATACTGATTTATTAATGAGGATGGCCACACCTCGTTTTCTCCCCTTTTCATAAGAAGAACTAAATACCTGGTCCACCCTTTCTCTTTTAAGCTTTAAATGGGTTTCTTGGATCACTGCTATAGAGCAATGTAGTTTTTTGAGTTGGCTTAATATTTTCTTCCTTTTGATTGGATTGCCTAGCCCCTTTACATTATAACTGATGCAGTTTAGACTACTAGTTATATGTTTGGAGCCTGTCCTTGTGCCTACTTATATCACTCATTCTTGACATTGAAACATATGTATCAACAAAGCTCTACCAGTAACCAGACTAATCATTTCAAGGTGACAGTAACAAATAAAACACAACATAGAACGTCTAACTATAAGAACAATAAACTTCCACATACCCAAATGGTTTGCTATAGGCCTACTGAAAAATAAAAGAACATTGGCCTCTAAGCTAAGCAAACCATATCCCGGTGTAGCCTGGGCAGAGGATGGTGACAGTTCCTCCGTGGGATTCACACAAAGTGCCTTAGCTGCTGTCGTCCAGTTCGTGGAGCGGTCGCTGCTCATTGCGCATACATACAATCAAAGTTCATCTGAGTTCCGTCCATTACAGAAAATTAAGGGGAGAGGGGAGCAATCCTAACGTTAGGTATATCCAGAAAAAAAATAAAGTCTCGGCGTTGACATCATTTCTTATTCCAAGAGGGCCGCAGGGTCCGCGGAAGGCACCCCTCCCGCTGCACCTTCCCCACTTCTCTCACCCGCAACATCCCACCTGTAGCGAGACATCTCGTCCTCCATCTGTGCTCTTTCGTCGACTTGTGGATGTACAGTATGTTGTACTCCGCCAGGAATGGAAGAGCTTCTTTGAGCGTAGGGTAAGTCTGATCCCTATTTTCCATGGTCAGTTTCAGTTGCGCTGGATAAAGGCACTTGGCTTTAATGTTCTTCTCCTTTAGTTGTTTGATGGCCTTTCGCACTTGTGCTCTCTTCCTTTGCAATTCCGGAGAATAATCGTGGTCGAAGTATATTTGTTCGTCTTTGTATATTAGTTTTTGGCTCCATGCTTGTCGAAGGATCTTGTCTTTGACTGAATAATCCACAAATCTGATGATTATAGATCTAGGTGTAGCAGTGGGGTCTTTCGGCCTGGACGCCAGAGAACGGTGTGCTCTCTCTAGTTGCATATTCACGTTTGGCATTGGTTTGAGAACAGACTGAATCATCTCCTTGACAAATTTCATAACATCTTTCCCCTCGCTACCCTTAGGCACCTGATATATTCTCAAATTGTTACGTCTTGTTCTGTTTTTCAAATCTTCTCATCTAGATGTTAGGTCCCTCTCTTGGCGTAGCAGATAACATATGGCTCTCTCGTATCTTCTCCCATTGTCTTCACTGGCACTTATACGCTCTTCTGCCTCTGTGGTTCTTTTCTCTAGCTTTGTCATTTCACCTTTCAGGTCTTCCATAGCTAATTCCAGCTTCTGAAGAGATAATTTGGTCTGATGATGTCCTTCCCGGTTTTCTGACCTTAGCTTTTCTAGCTCGGCTAATATTTTGGCTTTTGAGCTAGCGCTAATGTTACCATCATGTTGATTTGGCTTCAAATTATTGATCTTGTCTTTCGAAGCATCTTGTTTAGTCGTATTTCTGTTTCTAGAAGACGTTACCATTGTCAAATCGTGATTCAATGCTGAGTTTTAATTATTTTGTTAGGTTATTTAGTATTTGGTTGGACGGCGCTCAACTTCTAGGTTGCTGCTTATTGCATGATGTCACCGGAAGTCCAAGTTAAGGTATGTTTCCTTAAGTATACTTTTGTGTACCGAGTATACTGATATCAATGTACTTACAGTATACTTGTAAGTAAACTAATCTAATACTTCTTGGGACTAAATTAGCCCACTTTTAGTTTATAAAAAGTAGATTTTAAATCTAAGAAAAGTAAACTCTGAGTATACAACTAGTACTTTTTTATTTTACACTGCAAGTATACCATAAGTAAACTTATATACTAATAGTTTATTAGTTTTATACTTGTAGTCCATGCTTTAGTTTACAACCCCGATTCCAAAAAAGTTGGGACAAAGTACAAATTGTAAATAAAAACGGAATGCAATGATGTGAAACTTTCAAAATTCCATATTTTATTCAGAATAGAACATAGATGACATATCAAATGTTTAAACTGAGAAAATATATCATTCAAAGAGAAAAATTAGGTGATTTTAAATTTCATGACAACAACACATCTCAAAAAAGTTGGGACAAGGCCATGTTTACCACTGTGAGACATCCCCTTTTCTCTTTACAACAGTCTGTAAACGTCTGGGGACTGAGTAGACAAGTTGCTCAAGTTAAGGGATAGGAATGTTAACCCATTCTTGTCTCATGTAGGATTCTAGTTGCTCAACTGTCTTAGGTCTTTTTTGTCGTATCTTCCATTTTATGATGCGCCAAATGTTTTCTATGGGTGAAAGATCTGGACTGCAGGCTGGCCAGTTCAGTACCCGGACCCTTCTTCTATGCAGCCATGATGCTGTAATTGATGCAGTATGTGGTTTGGCATTGTCATGTTGGAAAATGCAAGGTCTTCCCTGAAAGAGACGTCGTCTGGATGGGAGCATATGTTGCTCTAGAACCTGGATATACCTTTCAGCATTGATGGTGTCTTTCCAGATGTGTAAGCTGCCCATGCCACACGCACTAATGCAAGCCCATACCATCAGAGATGCAGGCTTCTGAACTGAGCACTAATAACAACTTGGGTCGTCCTTCTCCTCTTTAGTCCGAATGACACGGCGTCCCTGATTTCCATAAAGAACTTCAAATTTTGATTCGTCAGACCACAGAACAGGTTTCCACTTTGCCACAGTCCATTTTAAATGAGCCTTGGCCCAGAGAAGACGTCTGCGCTTCCGGATCATGTTTAGATACGGCTTCTTCTTTGCACTATAGAGTTTTAGCTGGCAACGGCGGATGGCACGGTGAATTGTGTTCACAGATAATGTTCTCTGGAAATATTCCTGAGCCCATTTTGTGATTTCCAATACAGAAGCATGCCTGTATGTGATGCAGTGCCGTCTAAGGGCCCGAAGATCACGGGCACCCAGTATGGTTTTCCGGCCTTGACCCTTACGCACAGAGATTCTTCCAGATTCTCTGAATCTTTTGATGATATTATGCACTGTAGATGATGATATGTTCAAACTCTTTGCAATTTTACACTGTCGAACTCCTTTCTGATATTGCTCCACTATTTGTCGGTGCAGAATTAGGGGGATTGGTGATCCTCTTCCCATCTTTACTTCTGAGAGCCGCTGCCACTCCAAGATGCTCTTTTTATACCCAGTCATGTTAATGACCTATTGCCAATTGACCTAATGAATTGCTATTTGGTCCTCCAGCTGTTCCTTTTTTGTACCTTTAACTTTTCCAGCCTCTTATTGCCCCTGTCCCAACTTTTTTGATATGTGTTGCTGTCATGAAATTTCAAATGAGCCAATATTTGGCATGAAATTTCAAAATGTCTCACTTTCGACATTTGATATGTTGTCTATGTTCTATTGTGAATACAATATCAGTTTTTGAGATTTGTAAATTATTGCATTCCGTTTTTATTTACAATTTGTACTTTGTCCCAACTTTTTTGGAATCGGGGTTGTACAAAAGCATACTTTGTAGTATACTGGAAATATACCATTGGTTTATTAGTTTTATACTTGTAGTCCATGCTTTAGTTTACTAAAGTATACTTTGTAGTATACTGGAAATATACTATTGGTTTACTCGTTACACACTTCAAGTCCATTTTTTTAGTTTATAAAAGTATACTTTATAGCATATTGGAAATATACTATGAGTTACATACATTATATACATCTAGTCCACTTTTTAGTTTTGAAGTATACTGCAATTACCCTTCTAGGTATTAGTTTTCTAGCCCTAACCCTTACCTCATGCACACTACCAGTAGACAACTTAAATGTTTTGAGCTGACCACAAACTTATGGTGTATGTGGGTTAAAAGATGGGATTTAAAACATGCTGCCGTATATCACAAAGAAGCGAATAAGTATATTATAGGCTACTATCAAAAGGATAAGCACAACTACAGGGCAAGTACACTGAAATATAAGGCACACATATTTTAATACTTTATTACACTTTTGTTAAGTATATCTTGATCAAAAGTTTAAGTATAAGCTTAATATACTTAGACTTTTCTATATACAGTGGTGCTTGAAAGCTTGTGAACCCTTTAGAATTTTCTATATTTCTGCATGAATATGACCTAAAACATCATCAGATTTTCACAAGTCCTAAAAGTAGATAAAGAGAACCCAGTTAAACAAATGAGACAAAAATATTATACTTGGTCATTTATTTATTGAGGAAAATGATCCACTATTAGATATCTGTGAGTGGCAAAAGTATGTGAACCTTTGCTTTCAGTATCTGGTGTGACCCCCTTGTGCAGCAATAACTGCAACTAAACGTTTGCGGTAACTGTTGATCAGTCCTGCACACCGGCTTGGAGGAATTTTAGCCCATTCCTCCATACAGAACAGCTTCAACTCTGGGATCCCTAGTAACAGAGAACGTAAGGAGAACGTTAGTATTTGGTTCTCTAATGCC
This sequence comes from Neoarius graeffei, assembly GCF_027579695.1. NCBI lineage: Eukaryota > Metazoa > Chordata > Actinopteri > Siluriformes > Ariidae > Neoarius > Neoarius graeffei. The sequence continues at coordinate 48,454,961 of NC_083572.1, forward strand.
GCTTTTCCACTACAAACGCGGCTGAGTTGGGCTGAGCCGTGCCGTGCTGAGTTGGGCTGAGCCGTGCCGTGCTGAGTTGGGCTGAGTCGAGCTGAGTGGGGCTGTTGGAGTTGCTTTTCGACTACAACCGCGCTGAACCGTGCTGGCTGGAAGTGGGTGGACACATTGGGTGGAGTTAGCGAAAGTGGGTGGACGTCACGTGATGTCGTTAGGCAGCGCAAACAGTGACATCAGTGACCTTTTAAGCGGTAGTCTCACGCCCCGGATAGTAAACAATAAACATGGAGGACATGGAGTCGTTAGTGTTGCTGGTCTTGGTGCTGTGGCTTGTTGTCACCGACAACGCCAACAGATACTGGCAAGAGCGTATAGATGAGGCGAGGCGCATAAGGCTTCAGAAATTCTCGTAATTCATAATTATTCTTCTTCCGGGTTTACGGTGTTTACAGATCCCAGCGTGCTCGCGGGGCGTGTGGGCGTGTGAGGACATTCCTCCTCACCAATCAGTGCACAGGGGAGTGTCTCCTCACGCCCCTAGCCCCACTCGGCTCGGTTTGGCTCGCTTCAGCCCTACTCCAAAACCGTGAGAGTTTTGGGTGCTAAGCAGGGCTGAAGCGAGCTGAGTCGTGCTGCTCTGAGGTAGTCGAAATGCGAGCCATGTCGGGCTGAAGTGAGCTGAAGCAAGCTGAAAAAGGGTAGTGGAAAAGGGCCATAAAGGTTAGGTTAGAACCAAACCAAAATCTAACGTTTAAAGAACATTCCCTTTTGTTATGCAAAGACCCTAACAACCACCCAACCGAAACGTTAGCCTGTAGTTGCACTGCTACCATCAGCCAACGTTATTTTTGGTTGTTTTTTGGTTGCTCTGAGAACCATCCAGAAAGTTTTTGTTTTGATTTGCTGGTTGCATTTTTGGGACAGTTTTTTAAAATATGAGGTTTATAAACATGAGGCTTTCTAATGGCTTTGCCATTTCTAATGGCTATTTATTCTTCTTTTTTCATAGCACACTAATTGGACCAAAATGCAAAGACTAAAATACAAAGTAAATTTTATTTCAAGTTATCCCAAGTTTGGTTTTAAATTGAGATAAATTCAAACACACACACACATTTGGCTTGACTTGATAATGGTCCAGACATCATTGTAGATTTGCTGGCCATCCATTGCTTTTGGAAACTGGTTTTAAGATAGCATTTTGAAAAAGGAGGTGTATGAGGCTGGCTTTGTCATTTCTAACGGCTATTCATACTCCTTTTTTCATAGCACACTAATTGGACCAAAGTGCAAAGACTAAATACTTACAAAGTCAATTACATTTCAAGTTGCATTCCAAATTTGGTTTTAAATTGAGATAAACACACACACACAAAACCAAGTAGGCTGGACCATTACTATTCCAGACAAAATGGATGATTTGCTGCCCATTGCTTATATTATGGAACCTGGTTTAAAAATAGCTTTTTGAAATGTTTATAACATGAAGCTTTCTAATGGCTTTCATGGCTTATGAGTTCATGTACACGACAGCATAATTGTAACAGTTGACTCAAGTTATACAAAATATGCGGTATGCCTTTAAGCTTGTGTCACGCGTACATGGCTAGAGATCGGAAATTAGATGGGCCGGATGTTTTCTGCGGAGGTTGTTTAGCCTGCACAAAACGAAAAGTCTCACGGCAATTCCGCATGCATATATTTGAAAATGTGTCAGCGTACGCCTACAGCAAGATCAACGGAAGGTATGTCGATTGTACAGCCACTTATTTTGCTTGCTAGCCTCCATGAAGGTATATCCCTTGTGAAAAAAAAAATCACACTCTTAGTAATACTGTAGGTACCTTGGTTTCCCATAAGGGACATATGCCTGTGTATTTACAAGAAAAAAAAAAACGGTTGTTGTTACAAGCTTTATCATTATGTAGTAGCATATGTGGGGTAAGTCGATATATTTTTTTTTAGAATTGGATAACTTTTTATGAGGGGGTTCTATCAAAGATATTTAACATTATACAATGTAAACGTGGGGCGGCACGGTGGTGTAGTGGTTAGCGCTGTCGCCTCACAGCAAGAAGGTCCTGGGTTCGAGCCCCGGGGCCGGCGAGGGCCTTTCTGTGCAGAGTTTGCATATTCTCCCCGTGTCCGCGTGGGTTTCCTCCGGGTGCTCCGGTTTCCCCCACAGTCCAAAGACATGCAGGTTAGGTTAACTGGTGACTCTAAATTGACCGTAGGTGTGAATGTGAGTGTGAATGGTTGTCTGTGTCTATGTGTCAGCCCTGTGATGACCTGGCGACTTGTCCAGGGTGTACCCCGCCTTTCGCCCGTAGTCAGCTGGGATAGGCTCCAGCTTGCCTGCGACCCTGTAGAAGGATAAAGCGGCTAGAGATAATGAGATGAGATGAGACAATGTAAACGTTTGTATACTGTGGGTGGTAGAAATGGGCAACTGGACGACCTCCCTCCGTCTTCAGTTTGAATTGAATGTGGAATGCTGATTGGCCGCTAGGTTGCCTGACGTCAAGGAGGTGTGGCTGTGAACACACCCCATTGGCTGGACAAAATGGTTAAATGGCTGCTCTGAATGAATGGAACCACTAGCTACAACTTTGGACGCAGAGAGCTTCTTCTACGTTGACAGCTACTTCACAAGAAGACTTCTTTACACGACCTGAATCAACTCTTAAAAAGGTAAGATGCATTTTATTGTGGTTGTAGAAAGCCAAGTACTGAATGCTGTGTATGCTTCTGCAAATACTCGCCCCGTTTCCCAATGGCGACTTAGTATAATGTTATATAGTATACTATTGATTTCTCGCTGGCGGCACGGTGGTGTAGTGGTTAGCGCTGTCGCCTCACAGCAAGAAGGTCCTGGGTTCGAGCCCCGGGGCCGGCGAGGGCCTTTCTGTGTGGAGTTTGCATGTTCTCCCCGTGTCCGCGTGGGTTTCCTCCGGGTGCTCCGGTTTCCCCCACAGTCCAAAGACATGCAGGTTAGGTTAACTGGTGACTCTAAATTGACCGTAGGTGTGAATGTGAGTGTGAATGGTTGTCTGTGTCTATGTGTCAGCCCTGTGATGACCTGGCGACTTGTCCAGGGTGTACCCCGCCTTTCGCCCGTAGTCAGCTGGGATAGGCTCCAGCTCGCCTGCGACCCTGTAGAAGGATAAAGCGGCTAGAGATAATGAGATGAGATGAGATGATTTCTCGCTTCGATTTTAATATCCATGGGATACAGTGCCAAACTGAAGATAATAGATCGGGTGCATTTGATTTGTTTCCCTCTTTGCAATTTTTCCTCGTGGTTTCCACCTCGAAACCCAATGCAAGTTCACTCCCTCATGCAAACACTAGCCTACAATTTTGAGTTCATGCAACCATCGGCTTGGATTCTCATGTTAGTTGATTGTTCTATGCCATAGATCGTATTTAAAGGTCCCATGGCATGAAATTTTCACTTTCTGAGTTTTTTTAACGTTAAAATGAGTTCCTCTGACCTTCTTAAGTCACCCCAGGGGCTAGAAATTTCATAATGTGTAAACCAAACTATGCCCAACATTTGAGAATGGCGCGTCAAAACGGCGCGTTGATAAGCTCTTCCCTTTACTACGTTAGCAAGGGAGATGATCCCCACGCCCCCCCTCTGGATTCCCACCCACCGTATGGATTGCCCGCCCAGTTGTAGTGAGGAGATCATAGAGGACACAACATGGCATCACTTAAGTGAGCGAAACATGGAAATTGCACTGTACATGGATGTGACAACACAGAAAAGAGTCTGTTTTTACTGCCGACGGGAGAGCCCCTGAAGACGCAGTGGCTTAATTTTATTTACTTCAATAATACGCCGTCGAGTCTACCTAAGACGGTGTATGTTTGTCGGAAGCATTTTCCTGAGGAATGTTTCCACAACTTGGGACAGTACAGGGCAGGTTTTGCACATCAACTGTCACTGAAGCCTGGGTCCGTACTAAGCATCCCTGCCGCATCAGCCACAAACACCGAACAAGTAAGTGTATAACTGTTAAGTCGTTTTGCCGTGTTTTAAAATCGGTGCGTTTGCAATGGCTACATTAGCTGTGCAGCTAACCGCTTCCTGCAGTTAGCCAGGTACTCTGCGCTACCCCTGTTATAATAGCCAATCAAAACAGTTTTTACAAAGACACCCACATTCTTTTTTTTTAAGTCACTCGTTCATTTTATTTGTTTGTTTGTTCAGTAAAACCCCAAACATTTCTTGAATTTATTTTATTTCCTCGCGTCGCACCTTAATGACGTCAGCGCGCGGTATTTTTCCCTGATTCTGGGCCGGGGTGTCGTGAGTGGCAGAGCAGCTCCATCGCTGCGATCCATTGAAAGTCAGCCCTAGATCCAATCTTTTGTTGGGAGCCGAGGTCATGCGGGCGGCCCTCCAGCGGCACCGGCCGCCCATGGAGGCAGCGGTTCTCCCAGGGGCAAGTTGGGGGGAGGAAACGGCAAAGTCCCCACTCCTCCATGGTAAAACTGCTCAGTTTTACCATGGGTCTCAGGCTGAAAAAAACCCGACAAAGTCCCAGTTTTACCATGGGCTCGAGTTGTACCATTTTTTTAGACAGGGCGGACAGACCAGGGCATTCGCCCGCCTGGCCGTGCCCGACGAGGAGCGCTCTCGGCTGGCTTGGGAGGCAGACGGCAGCCCCTCCCCCCATGGCACGCCCCCACCCTCTACCCTTCCCCGCCTCCTGCTTCTCATTAGCAAAACGACGCACTGGGAAAAGGGCTGAAATGGGGCTTTCTTCCAGGAGGCTGTATCTACGTTCCGAGGGTTCATTTCGAGAAAGGCTGCGGATATAACATCCGGAAGCCTCCACGATCCCGTTTAAAGCATCAACAAACCACCATGCCATGGGACCTTTAAAGCTATTTTGCTGGGTTGTGTCTGAGGGTGAAATAAACTTGCATTGTGTTTCGAGGGGAAACAGGAATTTCAAATAAAGAACCACATCGAATGCTTCGCCGCCATTTTTGTTTACAAATTCGGGGGGTATGGCGCAAAGCATTCTGGGTAGTAGGCAAAGGTGCAAAGGGGATTGTAATAACTCGAGAATTTTTTTATCCTGTTAATGTCTCAATAACTGTACATACCACCACACAAAGGTGGCCAACATTCTTCTGTTACACGTTTGCTTTGTTTTCCTGCTCTATTGAACGTAATGCTACTGATGCCATGTTTGTCAATGCATATTCTTATCTCATTCGCAATTTTTACCCTATGTTACCCAATGTCTATGTGTCATGCAAGTATAGTTGTAAGCTGAAGCACTGAGTAATTTTTATGTTTTTAATTTTGTCTTCAACTTCGTTTCACTTTTCATTACAACAGGTAGGCATCGTCAAGTAGGCATTGTAGATCAAGTCATCTTGCATAGTTTGGCACTAACATCTTTACGGAATAACCTGTTGCAAGTTATGTGACTGGTCTGAGGGGTTCTTGTACCTTTTTCAGGTGGGCAGATGCCTCCACCCCCATCATGTAAGTTTTTTTTTTTTTGGTCAGTTGTGTGATATATTAGCATGGTTTTATGTTTTTAAATTATATTCATAAGAAGCCTACCATAAAAGACTGACATTTGTATCATCTTTATTTTCAGACGTGTCAATGCTGGAATGTTCTGGGAACATAAAATTGTTAGTAGGGATGTTGGTGGGTTTCCTCACATGAACTGCTCACTTCAGGTCCTTCCACAACATTTCGATTGGATTAAGTTCAGGACTTTGACTTGGCCATTCCAAAACATTAACTTTATTCTTCTTTAACCATTCTTTGGTAGAATGATGTGTGCTTAGAGTCGTTGTCTTGCTGCATGACCCACCTTCTCTTGAGATTCAGTTCATGGACAGATGTTCTGACATTTTCCTTTAGAATTTGCTGGGGTAATTCAGAATTTATTGTTCCATCAATGATGGCAAGCCACCCTAGCCCAGATGCAGCAAAACAGGCCCAAACCATAATACTACCATCACCATGTTTCACAGATGGGATAAGGTTCTTACAGTATAGCCTTACAGCAGTCTGTGTGGTTTTCATGGCTGCAGTATGGCATAGTTATGGCAAGACAAATTAAGCTATGCTCCCTAGGTAAACTTTTCACTCTCTGCAGAATGAAATTCCATGAACATTTTGAGCTTGATGGTTGCGATGGAATGCTACAGTAGCCCTGGTAGCCCACATACATAAGCCTCAGGTATGCTTTGATGGTTGCGACAGATAAATTCATCTGGCACTTGACACACAGCTATTTTTAACATTACAAAACTTTCTGGGGATGGAAACAATGCCCTCCCAGTTATCAAGGTAGCTCCCTGGCTCTCACATATTCTGACGGAAGGGCCAGGAACACATGCCTGGGTGACCCCCGGAAGGCTCAAAATTGCCTATTGGCGTCTACTGTGAAGTGGTTCCAGTTATGTGAGACCATAGCTTTAAGTCCTAGGCACCGGGAGGTGTGGTTCACCCAGACAGACATACCCAAAATTAATCAAAAATTGTTCCACAATCAGACATCAGAAAATATATTTCCAGTGTCAGTAATATTGTGACTGTAACTATGCCTGAGTAAATTGTGATAAACTGAAGGAGGAATTTTATTCTAAATTAGACAGAGGATAGCACCATGATAGCAAGGCTCCCATGCACAAAGATGCCACTTTTTCATTCAGCAGTTCCTTGACTACAACTGCACAAAAAAACAACACAGAAATACCACAAAGTTCATAGAAACTGTGTGTACATAGATACACATCCATCCACTATCTGTAACCGCTTATCCTGTTCTACAGGGTTGCAGGCAAGCTGGAGCCTATCCCAGCTGACTATGGGTGAGAGGCAGGGTACACCCTGGACAAGTTGCAGGGCTGACAGAGACAAACAACCATTCACACCTACAGTCAATTTAGAGCCACCATTTAGCCTAACCTGCATGTCTCTGGACAGTAGGGGAATCCAGAGCACCCATGGGAAACCCACGCAGACACAGGGAGAACATGCAAACTCCACACAGAAAGGCCCTTGCCAGCCGCTGGACTCAAACCCAGGACCTTCTTGCTGTGAGGCGACAGTGCTAACCACTACACCACCATGCCACCAGAGATGCACATAGTTTTAGTAAATATAGAACTTACCAAAACAGCATTTTTAAAATTTATTTTTACTAGAAGTCAACTATAGATTCTATTAAACCCGGTACCACATCCGTCATAATTAAGTATTGGCTAAACTAGTTGGTTTGTTTGAGCAATGACTAAGTGAGAATAAGGACTTTCATGTTAAGTTGGTGATGCCAGTTTATCCCTATATTTATCCCTACATAAACCTGATCCATTTGTAAACCTTACATTTCTTCCTTATTCCTTAGTATTTATTATTATTTATTCATGTTTGAATAGCATTGGTATTAATTGTCCTAAAATTTACTATCAGCATCTTTTTTCCCATGACCCTCTGCTTTTTGTTACCAATTCTTGTTCTTGTTTATCTTGAAGAATTTCACACACTGGCCCCTTCGGGAGATGAACTTGGCAAGCCAAAAAACAGCCCTGTTTCCTCGAATTTAATTCTCAGTAGGGGAGAGCGGGGTAAGATGAGCCACTTTTTACATTTTTCATCATAACTACATGTTAAAGCCATTTTTGCTTCCAGTCTACACACCATACCAAATTTCAAAGTGTACTGTTACTATCTGAGCAAAACATAATTGATAAGCTCTTATGGTTAGAGTGATATTACCTCTTGAAAAAAAAATGTCAAGTGGCTCAACTTACCCCATGCACGGGGTAAGATGAGCCACTGTGTGGGGTAAATTGAGCCAACACAAAACATGTTAGGTTAACAAAGTAAACAACTTTTATTATTAGAAATGCAATCAGTGAATCAAGTCAAGTCAATCAAGTGGGGGATAGGGCCGTTGCATAGAGAAGGGGAGATGAAGAGAGAGGTGATAGAATGAGATGGGATAGGGAGGGATAGATAGATGGAGAGAGAGAGAGAGATATGCGTAGATAGATAGAAAGAGGGATGGTTAGAGAGGGAATGAGAGATGTACTATATTATAGAAATTACTAAAACAGTAGAACAGTGCCAAAAAATCTTATTTCTTTCAGTAAGTTAAAACATGCAGCAATCATTCCATCCATAATAATTTCATCATTATTCAATGTTCCAAGCGTTCAAATTGCAAGGGAACACCATTTGCCTCTCCCTCCGTGCTGTCCCCCCAACAGTAAAGGGGCGGGGCAATTTTTTCACAATATCCTGTCTTGACAGGACAGCCTCATCTTTCTCTTTGAAGACAAAGGTTGGCTTTCTTGCAGAGCCATGGCATGACCGGCTTCTTTTGAGAAATCTTGCCTCTATTTCGAAGACATCCAATTTGATTATCTGGCCAATGAAGAAATGCACTTTATTCTTCCCTGTGAATTTTGCCACAACATAATCCCCCACATCTAACAACTGGTCTTCCTCATCTGATGTCATATATATATATATATATATATATATATATATATATATATATATGTATATGTATGTGTGTGTGTGTGTGTGTGTATATATATATATATATGTTGTTGTCATATATGACCAGTAAATGTGAAAACTTAAGTGTCATCCATATTGGGTAAGCTCAGCCACCAATGGGGTAAGTTGAGCCAGTGGCTCAACTTGCCCCACATCTAATGGCTCATCTTACCCCGTGGCCACCATTTTGTAGAAAAATGCTAATAAAGGGGATTAGGCTAATCAAAATTATTTTTATTAGCATTCATATCATAGCTTAGAAAGCCACTAACTTAACCCTAATGTGTCTAAATATTATTCTACTTTTGTCTTCTCTAAATCATCTTCACTGTGGACAAACATGGAATTGACTTAGAAAGCACAAAAACACATTTTTATAAATATCTCCCTCACCTAGTTTGACATGTGGTGCTCCTCTCCACAAGTGTAAGTAAATGGTCCCGCCCCCCTTTGAATGTGGTCACATGGTCACATTTGTGTACTGTTTCTTAGAAACAGGGGGTGGCTCATCTTACCCCCTGGCTCATCTTACCCCCTGGCTCATCTTACCCCGCTCTCCCCTATATAACTTCAAAATATAGTATTACTGAGTCAGAAGAGAAAATGTTCTCGTAATTGTTCTCAAAAGTATTTCATGACATCTGTTTTGGTTTTTTGTTTTGTCAAGTATACTAATCCATGCAAGGAATATGGGTCAGTTGATAAGCTCTTACTGTGTTGGTAGATATTGTGAGAAGACAAAGACTAGGAAACAAACTCAACACAAAAGACAAAGCAGACAGAAATGTAAAAATTATTTTAAAAAGAAATGAAATGCCCATAATGTCAATAGTACAAAAAACACAACGCTGATAATCATGTAAATGGTGCAAACATCACAATGCTAATAGTAATGTAAATAGTACTCAGAAGCATAATGCTGATAGTCATCAGTAAATGTAAATAGTAATAGTCAAATGAATGCAAAGTTAGAGCTGTTTTGGTGTTTGGTGCAAGTTTTCTGATTCATATATCTGTCATCACAGATATTATGGCTCTGTTATGCTACACTCAGTTTTTTATTGGTTGTGCAGTGGCTTTTGGCACGTTTTTTTTTTCTTTTTAGCTACACAGCTAACGCTAGCCAGTTAGTTTAGCGTATGCTCCACCACCTGGTTGTGACTGCCAGCTATGAGTATTTGAAAATACTCGGCTAAATACAGGTTGGTTTTGTTTTGTTTTGTTTTGTTTTTTTGGGGGGGGGATAATAAGAGACCATGCTTCATTTTTTCCTTAGCTGCATGTTGAATGTCTATTGTGACTATATGTCTATTAGTGGTGTTACCCTAATAACAAGCCATGGGTAACACAAGAAGTCAAAGCTGTCCTCAACAGGAAGAAGGCCGCCTTCAGGAGCAGGGATAGGGAGGCAATGAAAGCAGCACAGCAGGAGGTAAAACGCTGCGTGAGGGAAGCTAAGGACAGCTACAGGAGAAAGGTGGAGCAGAAGCTGAAGGAGAACAACATGAGGAAGGTCTGGGAAGGTGTGAAAACCATCACAGGCCACAATACAAAGACCAGAGTCGTTGAGGGGACAGTGGAGAGGGCGAATGAGTTGAATGACTTTTTCAATCGGTTCAACCAGCTCACGTCCCCCCACCCTCTCCCTCACTGCAGCCATCTCTCCTTCTTCCCTCAACACACCTCCCCCCAGTCATCACAGCAGCCCCCTCCTCCCCCACCTCAACACAGACTCCTCCATGCATTACTGCAGACCAGGTCAGAGGTCAACTGAGGAAGCTTCACCCCAGGAAAGCAGCAGGCCCAGACAAGGTGTGTCCCCGACCTGTGCTGCTGAACTGGGTGAACCACTCCAACGCATCTTCAACCTTAGCCTGCAGCTGGGGAGAGTGCCCACCCTCTGGAAGACATCATGTATCATTCCAGTTCCCAAAAAGAATCGGCCCAGCAAGCTGAACGACTTCCAACCGGTGGCACTCACTTCACATCTGATGAAGACATTGGAGCAGCTCTTCCTCAGCCTCCTCAGACCCCAGGTACAACATGCCCAGGACTGTCTGCAGTTTGCGTACCGGGCAGGTGTCGGTGTGGAAGACACCATCCTCTACCTGCTACACCGAGCCCAGTCGCATCTGGATAAGGGAAATGGCACAATCAGTATGTTTACATGCACATCCAAATCGAGCAAAGGGTCCCAGCAGGGGTGCCAGAGAAATCCAATCCTACATGCACACAATAAAATCGAGCTATTGTGTGAGGTACATTGTGCACCCGAGCCACAGGTGGCGCTACACGCCCCATCGTGTTGGTACACTTCCGGTTGTCGTCATGAAGAAGAGCTATTCAAGAGCAGTGTTGCCAGATTGGGCGGTTCCCCGCCTAATTGGGCGGTATTAAGTGCATTTTGGCGGGTTTTGAACATATTTTGGGTATCTGGCAACATTGTTCAAGAGTATAAACAAAGTTATCAGTTCCGTGTTCACAAGAAGAGTGTTTGTATGTACGAACAGAAGTGTTCCTAATAAAATGGGCACTAAGTTGAAGTTGATCTGAAGTGTCATGCCGACCGAGGCTGTTTTTTTTTTTTTTCAACCGAGGCTGTTGTTTCCCGCTTGTGGTGTGCTGTGCCAAGGGTCTGTACACCAGGAAACTTTCAAATGTGCATACATCTTTGTACTGTGAGGTTTATGCACTGCAATTCTTCTGTAATCAATCTCTCTCTTTCCATGGATTGTTCTTGCTTACAATCTGATCAAAGTCTTTCCTGTACATGCATCTGGTCTTCCCAGGTGGCCTCCCATCCAAGTATTAACCACCTTCAGGCACACGGGGCAGCGCAGATCTCCGTTTCTATAGCCCATGGCCTTTCGCCTACAGCCAGGGTTACAATGGGAGGCTGGTCCTTTGGTTACCATGAGAGTTTGACTCCCTACATACATCTGTATAGCAGCATGCCTCACCAGATGGTAGAAGGTACCATTTTTATAATGGTCTTTGGTATGACCCAACCACGAGTAGAACTCATGATCTCCCGGCCGAGAGCTGGACATGCTAACCACTAGCCCAACTTGTAGTTACAATCTGATCACACACTGTAAAAACAATTTATTGTTTAAACTGCTAAAAGTTAGTAACTCGGCAGTCTTAAAATTTTGACTTAATTGAAATTCATATAGTAAGTTTGCACAATGAGGCAATCAATTAACATTGTGCTAAGTTACTATAGGAGTTTCAATGAACTCCTAATTTAAGGCAGCCCAGTTGGTAACATTTTTAAGTTAAAACAACAAATCACTTTTTACAATGCATCCTGGATTGATATTCTCAGTTACTCAAAGAAGAGTTGCTCTCATGCATGAGAATCGTTGGTCAATTATGGTCATCCCAAAGATCGAACCACTATCCAATTGAGCAGATTTTGTAAATGATTATAATACATTTCTAAGCCACAGTAATGAACCCACTTTCAAAATTCACTGAGATTTTCCTCTTGTATTCTTGATCCAAGGTCAGCTTGGCTAGTTCTGTGTTTTTATACATGGCACAGAGCATGGTAGTAATTTTATGAAGATTCCCATCCATTATCTATAACTACTTATCCTGTGCAGGGTCACAGGCAAGCTGGAGCCTATCCCAGCTGACTGTGGGTGAGAGGTGGTTTATACTCTGAGCAAGTTGCCAGGGTTGACATGTAGAGACAAACAACAATTTGCACTCATATTCACACCTATGGTCAATTTAGAGTCACCAATTAGCCTTACCTGCATGTCTTTGGACTGTGGGGGAAGCTGGAGCACCCGGAGGAAACCCACACAGACACGAGGAGAACATGCAAACTCCACACAGAAAGGCCCCCGTTGGCCGCTGGGCTCGAACCCAGGACCTTCTTGCTCTGAGGCGACAGTGCTAACCACTACACCAGTGGTTCTCAAAGTGGGGTCCGCAGACCCCTGGGGGTCCGTGGCGCGTTGCCAGGGGGTCCATGAAAAAATTTGCTACAAAATAATAAACTTCCCTTATGTGGAGAAAAAACGGAGCCCCTCTGGTGACATGGGTGAAAAAAAAATATTCCGTGGCCACAAGTTAATAACGCGTGGGAACGAGATCCTATTCCGTGGCCACGATTTGTTTAATGCGTGGGAACGAGATGATTATTAGATGGCCACGAATTAATAATGCGTGGCCACGAGAAGTGTTCGTCATTTCATCACTGAGACTGTTGACTTTCTGGCATCAGTAGCTTCAGCCGCAAATATGGACAAGTTTGATCTGATTTCGTTTTATTTTAATCTAGGAATGAATTATAATGATATCCTTAAATCACTTGCAGTTAGCAGCTGAATTAAGTGTCTCTTGCTCAGAATTACTCCATGTCTAACTACAAGTGATTTAACGATATCATTATAATTCATTCCTAGATTAAAATAAAACGAAATCAGATCAAACTTGTCCATATTTGCGGCTGAAGCTACTGATGCCAGAAAGTCAACAGTCAGTGATGAAATGACGAACACTTCTCGTGGCCACGCGTTATTAATTCGTGGCCACCTAATAATCATCTCGTTCCCACGCATTAAACAAGTCTTGGCCACGGAATAGGATCTCGTTCCCACACGTTATTAACTCGTGGCCACGGAATATTTTTTTTTCACCCATGTCACCAGAGGGGCTCCATAGGTAAAATGCTACAGTATTCGCCCAATCACATTATTCTCTTTATTCCCGCTCGCATAACATAGCTAGGATAGCTTGGTGAGCTGATTGAAAGGCAGCAATCAGAGTTAGAAAAAAGAAAATGGATAGATTTTTGAAACAGACGAGTAACAACACTCCCAAACCAAGCAAAGTAAGAAAATATGACAAGACTTATATAGAATTTGGCTTCATTGAAAGCAGCGGAGGAAAGCCAATGTGTGTGAACTGTCTCCAGGTGCTAGCTAATGAGGCTATGAAGCCAGCCAAGCTAAAGCGGCATTTGTTAACAAAACATCCGGAATACATCAACAAACCAAAAGAGTTCTTTCACAGAAAAGGTGAGGAATATTTCTCTCAGCGAACAAGACTAACCAAGCTGGCAACTACATCAGAGAGGGCGCAGAAAGCTTCTTATTTGGTAGCCCAGCGTATAGCTAAGCATAAGAAGGCTCATACCATAGCAGAAGAGCTGATCCTTCCATCAGCAGTGGATATGTGCGAGGTTATGATCAGAACAGAGGCAGCTAACAAATTGAAAAGAGTACCACTCTCCAACGACACCGTAAGGCAAAGGATTGATGATCTCTCTGATGACATCTTGTCACAACTTCTAGGTAGACTTCGCTGCAGTGGTCAATATTCTATTCAGCTGGATGAGTCTACTGACATAGCTAGTGCAGCTCAGCTCATCGCTCTTGTCCGCTATCCATGGGGAGAAACAATTTTAGAGGACTTTTTGTTCTGCAAAGCGGTCCCAGGTAGGGCAACAGGAGAGGAGATATTCAGGCTCCTGGATGAATTTATTAATGAAGCTGGGCTGAGCTGGGGTAAATGTGTCGCTGTGTGCACAGATGGAGCGGCAGCGATGACTGGCCGAAAGAGTGGTGTTGTCGCTCGCATAAAGGCTGTCAACCCAAATGTCAAGTCTGTGCACTGTATGCTTCATCGGCAAGCGCTCGCCTCCAAAGCCATTGAACCTGACTTGCACTTGGTGCTGAATAAAGCTGTGGCTGCAGTTAATTTTGTTAAGTCAAGGGCACTGCAGACACGTTTGTTTGGGCAACTTTGTCAGGAGATGGACGCAGGCCACGACACACTGCTTTATCATTCCGAAGTGAGGTGGCTCTCTCGCGGAAAGGTACTTCAGCGGGTGTTTGAGTTACGCACCGAAATGTCGGAGTTTATGCGAACGGAAAAGCCCGATATTGCAGAGTTTTTCTCTCATCCTGTGTACGTTGCTAAGTTGGCCTATCTGGTGGATGTTTTCAACGCCCTCAATAGCCTTAACCTCTCCATTCAAGGACGCTATGCCTCCATCCTTGAAGTAAGCGACAAACTCACCGCCTTCATGAGGAAAGCAGAGCTGTGGCAAAGACGGCTACAAGATGGAGTGACAGACATGTTCCCGCAGCTCACAGAATTTCTGCTCGCAAACAACCTGCCTGTGACTGTCATGAAAGAGGTAGCCACCTCTCACCTCACTGCTCTCAGCAAGCACTTCACCTCATATTTCTCAGATGTAAACACTGATGCCTGGGACTGGGTGCGAGATCCCTTTGCTCCAGCAGCTACATACAGCCTTACAGGCAAAGCAGAGGAGGAGTTGGTGGACTTATCTTGCGATCGGACATTGAAGGCCAGATTCCAGCAGGTGAGCCATGCAGAGTTTTGGCCCTCCCTAGCATTTGAGTATCCTGAACTCACAGCACATGCTATGCAGATATTGCTCCCCTTTCCTACTACCTACTTATGCGAGTCATCTTTCTCTACTTTGACTGCAATGAAGACCAAGTACAGAGCTCGTCTCCATGTGGAGAGTGATCTTAGAGTCTGTCTATCATCCATCACACCAAGACTGGACAAACTGTGTAGTGAAAGACAGGCACACCCATCTCATTGATGATGATGATGATGATGATGATGATACTGTTGCATTCCCCCTGACCCCCACCCCCCACCCAAAACCACCAACAATATGGTTAATCAGATATTTTCATAGTATTAAAAAAGTTATCTACTGTTGTCAATCTCACTTGCTCACTCTCCAGCTGCCCCCACCCCCACCACTGAAAATGGTTAATCATAACATTTTTAGTTGTAATGCATGAAATATTTCTAGCAGTTTGATTCTCTTACTGCAGTTTGATGCCTGTTCCTGCATCAGTGCTTTTTCATTGTTTTTTGATGGTTAGTATATTGCCATTCATTTTACACCATGAGATCAGTTACCTCTGAATGCATTGAGTGTTTTTTGTCAGTCTGTTATCTATTCTGATGAGTTCTAAAATGTAATCCCATCAATATGTCAATAATCAATACTAAACTAAAATGGAATTCTATTTGTTCCACGGTATATTGTTCCAACATATATATATTTTTTTTATTTGCTAAATGCATTAAAATGACGATTTAAAACAATGTGGTAATAACTGTATGTAACAGGACAAATATTTATAAGCCTATATGGTTAAATTTGTGGTGCGATTATGAGGGGGTCCTTGGGAAAATTTCTGCTCCACTGGGGTCCCCGGCCCAAAAAAGTTTGAGAACCCCTGCACTACACCACCGTGCTGCCTCTTTATCAAGATATGTTAGGTCATATCAACTCCTGCACATCTGTAACCTGCACAAATGAAATAAACCACTTCTACTATTAATAAATCCCATATGCCATAATTGATGGCAGGTGGTTCTCCACATAAAACAATAAGATTAAATTCTAAAATCAGCATTTCAAAGTGAAACTGGCTGATATCCACAGGCATATTCCCATGAGTCTTTGAGTTTTACAGTAAATATGTTGTAACCTGATTTAGCATTTGGGAACACTTAATTTTAAATATATTTTTATTCTAAAATTAGTTAATCAGATCTTTTATTGAATAGTTTGATATTCTGACACGAATCTGAGCAGCCCTGTCCAGTAAAAGACTTGTTTTTACTTTGTGGAATCAGTCCTGAAGACTCAGATTAACTCAGCTGGTGAGTTGTAATCAGTTTGATCATAATAAATGAGGAAGTAATCACATTTCTGTTGGTCTATGTTTAGAATGTTATGTTAGTTCAGATGAATGTGATCTTTTTTGTTTGTTCGTTCTTGAATAAATTATATGTTCATAGAGGGAAAAAATGTTAAATATAGAACCCTTATGCTTCTTTTGTGACTATTAAAAGCTGTATATAAAGCCTTACAACAGTGTGTTTTTTCTATCAGACTGGAGAACCAGATGTACGCAAGTATTCACCTTCTAGGTCATTTTTTGTTAGAGTTCCTTTTCTTGGCAGGGTTATGTCTTGATTCAGATGTACAAACCTGATAGTGATGTATTTGACCATTCAAAAAAGATTATCATTCAAAAATTTCTCAAGCTCTCTCATGTTGGAAGGAGACTGTTGGTGAAACACAATTGCCACTGATTCTCAATTAGACTGAGGTCTGTATTTTGACTAGGCCATTTACCGTAGGTTCTTGGATCTGAAGCATTACAATGTAGAAAATTGCTAGTATTCTTAGGGTCCTTGTCAAGTAGGAAGGTGAAACTCTGCACCAGTGTTTTGCAGATTGGAACAGGTTTTCTTCTAGGATTGCCATGTATTTGGTTCTATCCATCTTACCCTCAACTCTGAAGCCTGATGATGGTAGCATCATGCTGTGCGGAAGCTTTTCATCAACAGGAACTGGGAAACTGGTCACTGTGGGGAAAGTGTACTCAAAGTGATAAGCTGGGTTTCTGTCAAATGTAATATTTTCTGCAAATTTAATGCCAAGGCCAAAAAGTACATGAAAATAGTTTTTCCACATATTTGCTGAGTCTCCACCATGCCTTTTGGATAACTCATATGACTGTTTTTTCTTCTCACCACTCTTCCATAAAGCAACATTTTTGGAGAGCTACTTTTGTCCTGTGGACATCATCTTCCATTTGAACTGTGTCAGTGTTACCCTTGACCTCTTTACTTCTCTGATTAATACCTTCCTTATCCGATCACCAAATTTTAGTGGTTGCAGTTGTGCCATACTCTTTTCAGTTTTTAAAAATCCAGGGGATGTTTTATAACTATTTGATGCTGTTTAAGCTCTATTTGACACTTTTCAAGAACTTTGTCCCAAACTTCTTTTGATAGCTCATTGGTCTTCATGATGCTGTATGTTTAGATATGTTCTCTGGGTCCTTCTAGAAATATGTGTATTTATATTGATATCACATAACATTTTAATTGCACACAGATGGACTCCATTCAAATTATGTGAATTCTCATGGAAACTAGTTGCATTAGAATAAATTTAGAGGTTGTAATCAGGACAGGGGTGAATATTTAAGTCATTCCTTACTTTCACATTTTTTAATGGACCCGTATTTCAATATTATACAGATATTTTGTATCGATTCATGACATATAATCCCAGGCAAGTCCATTTCAGTTCCAGGTTGTAATGCACCAGTGGGAGATGGTGGGAAATATGCTTCAGTTACATTGTGTTCACTATCATTTCCAGGGGTGCCAATAATTGTGGTACATGTGGTTTGTTTTTTTAATAATTATTTCTTGATGAGGGATTTGGTTTTTTCCTGAATAAATTTATTTAAATTAAAGGTTGGGGTTTTCTCATTCAGTGCGTTTACATGCACATAGAGAAAATCGAATTTCTGCCGTTGCTCGACTGAAATCCAAGTTCTAAATGCCATGGAAACACCTTAGCTTGGCTGAAATTGAACCGAACTGGATTTCTCGTAATCGAGCTACATGACCTAGATTATGCGATTTTTGCCGAGCTACTTAGTGCATGTAAACCCTATCGAGCTACATAGTCGAGCTACTTACTTCAGCACTGCCCCTTCCGGAAGTGACGAGTGACGAGACCACAAACGGGAAACACGACAGCCTCGGTCGGCATGACAACAGTAGTAGCGAGCAGCAGAAGAGGTCAGGAGGAACAAACGAAGAAGAGAAAATGGCGAGCAGAAACGTGCACTTCTGGAGCAATGAGGAGACAGAGTTCATGCTCATTCAGCTTAAGGAGTTGAATATATTAAAATTCATGGACGGGAGAAAAACGTGCAATGGAGAACACGGAACTGATAACTTTGTTTACACTCTTGAATAGCTCTTCTTCATGACAACAACCGGAAGGGTACCAACACGATGGGGCGTGTAGCGCCACCTGTGGCTCGGGTGCACAATGTACCTCACACAATAGCTCGATTTCCTTGTGTGCATGTAGGATTGGATTTCTCTGGCACCCCTGCTGGGACCTTCAGCTCGATTACCAACAGCAGCTCAATTTGGATGTGCATGTAAACGTACTGAGTGTTTCAGTGTGAGATGAAGTGACTTTACCAAAAGGTGGATTTTTTTCTAACCCCTTTTACTCATCTTTACAAGGGGCAATAATCATGGAGGGCACTGTATACTCTTATGGTTTTATGAATTATTTAATTATTTTACCATGGGTCAAATACAAAATGCAAAATACTCTGTTTACTTTATACAACCCCGATTCCAAAAAAGTTGGGACAAAGTACAAATTGTAAATAAAAACGGAATGCAATAATTTACAAATCTCAAAAGCTGATATTGTATTCACAATAGAACATAGACAACATATCAAATGTCGAAAGTGAGACATTTTGAAATTTCATGCCAAATATTGGCTCATTTGAAATTTCATGCCAGCAGCACATCTCAAAGTTGGGACAGGGGCAATAAGAGGCTGGAAAAGTTAAAGGTACAAAAAAGGAACAGCTGGAGGACCAAATTGCAACTCATTAGGTCAATTGACAATAGGTCATTAACATGACTGGGTATAAGAAGAGCATCTTGGAGTGGCAGAAGTAAAGATGGGAAGAGGATCACCAATCCCCCTAATTCTGCGCTGACAAATAGTGGAGCAATATCAGAAAAGAGTTCGACAGTGTAAAATTGCAAAGAGTTTGAACATATCATCATCTACAGTGCATAATATCATCAAAAGATTCAGAGAATCTGGAAGAATCTCTGTGCGTAAGGGTCAAGGCCGGAAAACCATACTGGGTGCGCGTGATCTTCGGGCCCTTAGACGGCACTGCATCACATACAGGCATGCTTCTGTATTGGAAATCACAAAATGGGCTCAGGAATATTTCCAGAGAACATTATCTGTGAACACAATTCACCATGCCATCCGCCGTTGCCAGCTAAAACTCTATAGTTCAAAGAAGAAGCCGTAGCTAAACATGATCCAGAAGCGCAGACGTCTTCTCTGGGCCAAGGCTCATTTAAAAGGGACTGTGGCAAAGTGGAAAACTGTTCTGTGGTCAGACGAATCAAAATTTGAAGTTCTTTATGGAAATCAGGGACACCGTGTCATTCAGACTAAAGAGGAGAAGGACGACCCAAGTTATTATCAGCGCTCAGTTCAGAAGCCTGCATCTCTGATGGTATGGGGTTGCATTAGTGCGTGTGGCATGGGCAGCTTACACATCTGGAAAGACACCATCAATGCTGAAAGGTATATCCAGGTTCTAGAGCAACATATGCTCCCATCCAGACGACGTCTCTTTCAGGGAAGACCTTGCATTTTCCAACATGACAATGCCAAACCACATACTGCATCAATTACAGCATCATGGCTGCGTAGAAGAAGGGTCCGGGTACTGAACTGGTCAGTCTGCGGTCCAGATCTTTCACCTATAGAAAACATTTGGCGCATCATAAAACAGAAGATACGACAAAAAAGACCTAAGACAGTTGAGCAACTAGAATCCTACATGAGACAAGAATGGGTTAACATTCCTATCCCTAAACTTGAGCAACTTGTCTCCTCAGTCCCCAGACGTTTACAGACTGTTGTAAAGAGAAAAGGGGATGTCTCACAGTGGTAAACATGGCCTTGTCCCAACTTTTTTGAGATGTGTTGTTGTCATGAAATTTAAAATCACCTAATTTTTCTCTTTAAATGATACATTTTCTCAGTTTAAACATTTGATATGTCATCTATGTTCTATTCTGAATAAAATATGGAATTTTGAAACTTCCACATCACTGCATTCCGTTTTTATTTACAATTTGTACTTCGTCCCAACTTTTTTGGAATCGGGGTTGTACAATCCACTTATTTTTAAGAAGATACATTATTGTGAGCAGCACAGTAATGTTCATGCTAGTGCCTTACAGCTCCAGGGTAGAAGGTTTGACCTGGTTAATACAGTACTTGCTCCTAACCCATTGTCTTAATGAGCATTATCTGATAATGAATCCACTGTTATGATCTTCTTTGAATTAGGCATATGACATTATTGGAAGATTTTGTTATTGTGCTTGGCTGTGCCTTCTGACACACACAGTGTCCTTTTAAACACTGCTCATAGATCATGGTGAAGAGAGGTAAGAGGGTTGTAATACCGTCTGAATTCATTAGGGAAATAAAGCTCTAAGATAAAACCATAAAACCAGAGATTAAAAAAAATAACATTCCTGGTAGTGGACTTCTCCAATACCCTACAGTATACTATGTAATAGTTGATGGTAATAAATTATTCATTTTTTCCTATGTTTGAAATATGAATAATATTTTCCCACCTGCCATGAACGTAAGTCATTATGTGGCGTGACTGTAACTGCTGTTTATTGTGTATGTACGATGCTTACATAGCAGCTGTCCAGAATATGGTACCTTTTAAATATACACTAGCAACAATAAACACAACAAAAATTTGGTGGACACCTGACCATCACAGCCATCAAAGCCATTGGGCTTACCCTAAACTGTTGTGACAAAGTTGGAAGCACACAGTTTTATGGGATGTCTTTGTATGCTGTAGCATTACAATTTCCCTTCACTGGAATTGGGGGAAGGGGAACTGTGATGCAGTGGTTAGCATTGTTGCCTCACAGGAAACAGATTCTGGCTTCAACCACCTGCGGCCCTTTTGTGTGGAGTTTGCATGTTCTCTTCGTACATGCGTGGGTTTCTTCTGGGTCTTCTGGTTTCCTCCCACAGTCCAAACACATGCAGATGAAGTCTTGAGTAGTCAACGGACTACTCAAAATTACCCATAAGCGTGAATGGTTGTTTGTCTCTGTGTTAACCCTGTGATTAATTGGTGACCTGTCCAGGATGTACCCCAGCTTTCACCTGAAGTAGCAAGGGGCCCAAGCATGTTCCAGCATGACAATGTTATGTATATACCCAGTTATCTAAACGTGTTATGCTTTTTGAATTATCTCATCTCATCTCATTACCTCTAGGCGCTTTATCCTGTTCTACAGGGTCGCAGGCAAGCGGGTGCCTATCCCAGCTGACTACGGGCGAAAGGCGGGGTACACCCTGGACAAGTCGCCAGGTCATCACAGGGCTGACACACAGACACAGACAACCATTCACACTTCACACCTACAGTCAATTTAGAGTCACCAGTTAACCTAACCTGCATGTCTTTGGACTGTGGGGGAAACCGGAGCACCCGGAGGAAACCCACGCGGACACGGGGAGAACTTGCAAACTCCGCACAGAAAGGCCCCTCGCCGGCCACGGGGCTCGAACCCAGACCTTCTTGCTGTGAGGCGACAGCACTAACCACTACACCACCGTGCTGCCCGCTTTTTGAATTATAGTTTTTGTAAAATTGAATAAAAACCTTTCATAACATCAAAACATTTGTGCTGTTTATACTCATGTGGGGGAAAAAAATTTAAGCCTCTCTATGTGATATATACAGTACCAGTCAAAAGTTTGGACACACTTTCTAATTCAATAGTTTTTCTTTATCTTTGTTAAATAAAAGATGCTTTATGTATTAAAGTAATGATGGATGTCATTTCTCTTTACTTAGTTGAGCGGTTCTTGACATAATATGGATTACTACAGTTGTGGAATAGGGCTATTTACTGTATGTTTATTATTTACTGTTTGATCTCAAATGCATTAAAAAGGCAAGAAATTGCACTAATTAACTTTTGACGAGGCACCTGTTAATTGAAAAGCATTCCAGGTGACTTCCTCATGAAGCTGGTTAAGATAATGCCACTAGTGTACAAAGCGTCATCAGGGTAAACGCCGGCTACTTTAAAGAATTTCAAACATCTCATCTCAAATCAAATCAAGTTTCAAGTTTATTTGTATAGCGCTTTTAACAATAAACATTGTTGCAAAGCAGCTTTACAGAATTTGAACGACTTAAAACATGAGCTAATTTTATCCCTAATCTATCCCCAATGAGCAAGCCTGTGGCGACGGTGGCAAGGAAAAACTCCCTCAGATGACATGAGGAAGAAACCTCGAGAGGAACCAGACTCAAAAGGGAACCCATCCTCATTTGGGCAACAACAGACAGCCTGACTATAATATTAACAGTTTTAACAGGTATAACCCTCAACTGTCCTCATAGGGCCATCCTTCACAGGAGCAGTGTGATAAAACTCCGACCAGACACAGGGCACCAGGATGGATCAAGCAGGTCCGAGGGGCAGAAGAGGCCAGCATCTCAATCCCAGGATCAACATGTAACTCAGAGGGACAGATTGGGGGGGGGGAGGGAGAGAAAGAAAACACAGGTTGTTAGGTATGCCCTAAAAATGACAAGTATTAAATCTGTGTGGTAGACTCGCAGAGACGAGAGTCTTTACATCAGGCATAACACACAACAATGGCATGTTAATATGGTAAAAAAATATCATGACCTGCTCTGGCTGGATGCTTGATTGGGTGATGGGAGCACACTCCTCAGCAATGATGAGATGCAGATGGGACCCTTAGGGCTGGCCAAGACAATTCAGTTACATTTCACCGGGTCTGGGACATGCGACAGAATGTCTGACGGCCGATTCCCTGCAGGCTACGATAGCCAGTCGAGGTCTCCACCCTCTCCACCAAAAGATTTCCTGTTGACTCCATGTAACTCAGAGGGACAGATTTGGGGTGGGGGGAGGGAAAGAAAACACAGGTTGTTAGGTATGCCCAATGTCACCTGAATAAGTAGGAGCAGTATACATATTGCACCGAGTACAAGCAGGGACTCAGGCAACTAACTATGACAGCATAACTAAAAGGAGAGAGCCAGAAAGTAACACAGGCATGAGGGAGCCCTGGGACATAAAGCAGCCAGCCACTACACCATCAACAAACTCGAGTGAGCAAGCGAGTGGGGACTGACAGCATCCGTACATCCCAGTTTACCAAAACACTCTATGTCTGAGGACCCTCCAGATCTACTCCTTTACCTCATAAACACCATTAACAAAAGGCTTGACTAAACAGATATGTTTTCAGCCTAGACTTAAATGCTGAGACCGTGTCTGATTCCCGAACACTACTTGGAAGGCTGTTCCATAACTGTGGGGCTTTGTAAGAAAAGGCTCTGCCCCCTGATGTAGCCTTCACTATACGAGGTACCAGCAGATAGCCTGCACCTTTTGATCTAAGTAGGCATGGCGGGTCATAGAGGAGCAGAAGTTCACTCAGGTACTGTGGTGCGAGACCATTTAGTGCTTTAAAGGTCAATAGTAGTATTTTATAATCAATACGAAATTTGATTGGGAGCCAATGCAGTGTGGATAAGACAGGCGTGATGTGGTCATATTTTCTAGTTCTAGTAAGGACTCTTGCTGCTGCATTTTGAACTAACTGGAGCTTGTTTATGCACTTATTGGAACATCCAGACAGTAAGGCATTACAATAATCCAACCTGGAGGTAACGAAAGCATGAACTAGTTTTTCCGCATCGTGTAGTGACATTAAATTTCTTATCTTTGCAATATTTCTGAGATGAAAGAAAGCTATCCGGGTGATGTTATCAATGTGAGTTTCGAATGAAAGACTGGGGTCAATAATCACTCCGAGGTCTTTTACTGCTGCACGTGAAGAAACAGAAAGGCCATCCAGAGTCACTGTGTAATCAGAAAACTTACTTCTAGCTGTATGTGGTCCTAGCACAAGTACTTCAGTCTTGTCAGAGTTAAGCAGAAGGAAATTAATAAGCATCCAGTGTCTAATGTCCTTAACACATTCCTCAGTTCTATTAAGCTGGTGTCTCTCATCAGGTTTTGCAGAGACATACAACTGTGTGTCATCAGCATAACAGTGGAAACTAATACAATGTTTACGAATAATATCGCCCAGAGGTAACATATATAGAGAAAAAAGCAGTGGACCCAAGACAGAACCTTGTGGAACACCAAACTTTACCTCGGTACGTCTAGAAATATCACCATTTATATCAACATACTGATAACGATCAGTTAGATAAGACCTGAGCCAGGAGAGGGCCGTTCCCTTAACTCCCACAACATTTTCTAGTCTATCCAGAAGAATGGAATGATCAATGGTATCAAATGCTGCACTAAGGTCAAGCAACACAAGTAGCGAGACACAGCCCTGATCAGACGCCAACAGTAGGTCGTTTACTACTTTAACCAGTGCTGTCTCTGTGCTATGATGAGGTCTGATACATTTCATGGATGTTATTCCTATGTAAATATGAGCATAACTGCTGTGCCACAGCTTTTTCAAGGATCTTGGAGATAAAGGGGAGGTTTGATATTGGCCGATAATTGGACAGCTGACAGGGATCAAGGTCAGGTTTTTTAATCAGGGGTTTGATAACTGCTAGTTTAAAGGATTTGGGTACATAGCCAATCATAAGAGAAGAATTTATTATTTTTAGAAGTGGTTCAATTACTCCAGGCATTATCTGTTTGAATAGATGTGTCGGTAAGGGATCTAGTACGCAAGTTGAGGCTTTTGATGTAGAGATTAATGAAAGTAATTCAGTTTCTTTTCGGGGAGTAAAACATTCTAACTGATGATCTGATACAGTTATATTGTTAACTACAAGGTCACTTTCATTGTCTAACCTCAAATTAGTAGTTTGAATTTTTTGTCGGATATTCTCATTTGTGTCATTAAAAAAATTCATGAAGTCGTTGCTACTACATACTGCAGGTGTGCATGTGTTGATAGTGGACTTATTCCTGGTTAATTTTGCTACAGTATTAAATAGGAATCTAGGATTATTTTTGTTATCTTCTATTAGGGAGGAGAAATATGTTGATCTCGCAGCACTAAGAGCTTTTCTATACTTCAGGAAGCTCTCCTTCCACACTAATTTGAACACTACCAATTTTGTTTGACGCCATTTACGTTCCAATTTTCGAGTGGTCCGTTTTAATGTGCGAGTGTCATTATTATACCAGGGTGCTAATTTTTTGTCTCTGACCATTTTCCTTTTTAGAGGAGCTACATTATCTAAGGTATGGCGGAATGTTGACTCTAAGCATTCAGTTGCCTGGTCAAGTTCTGCAGGGGCTGACAGTGACCCAATCAAAGTTGACAGCTCTGGGAGATCATTTATAAAGCTCTGTGCAGTAGTTGACGTGAAAGTACATTTAATACAGTAGCGTGGTGAGGTGCATATATTATTACTCAGACATAGTTTGAATGAGATGAGATAATGATCTGAGATAACTTCAGACTGTGGAAGTATGACTATATTGTCTACGTTTAATCTGAATGTTAGTATTAGATCAAGGGTGTGACCACCATTATGGGTCGGTCCTATGACATTCTGCTTAATCCCTACTGAATCTAAGATGGACACAAATGCTGTTTTTAAAGGGTCTTCTGGGTTATCGAAGTGAATATTAAAATCTCCGACAACTAAAGCTTTGTCTAAGGAAATAACCAGAGCTGAGATAAAATCTGCAAATTCAGAAAGAAACTCAGAATACGGCCCCGGGGGCCTGTAAATAATAAACAATGGAATTAACTGGGTAGACTTATTTTTCGAGGCTACATACATTATATGAGTATGAAGAACTTCAAATGTATTAAATTTATAACCAGGTTTTTGTGTTACACCTAGATAATCATTATAAATAACCGCGACGCCTCCTCCTCTGCCAGTTAGACGAGGCTGGTGTATATAACTGTATCTAAGAGGACTCGCTTCATTTAATGCTATATATTCATTTGGCTTAATCCATGTTTCTGTTAAACACAGTACATTAAACTCCTGATCAGTAATGAGTTCATTAACCATTAGCGCTTTAGATGTAAGAGATCTAATATTTAATAGCCCCACCTTTAGATCAAAGGTGCTGGCAGCAGCTGTACAGTCAGTATGATCTAATTTTATATTGATTAGGTTAGTGGAACAAACTCTCTGAAAATTTCTACCTTTTTGTTTAGCCCGGGGAACAGACACAGTCTCAATGTAGTGGACCCTGAGTGACGACTCTGTGCAGCTAGCAGACAGTCGGTTTAGCCTGTTCGTCTGCTCCCTGGCCTTGGCTCTGGATTGTCAGAAATTAACTAGGCCTGTTCTGAGACTATGACCTATACTGCAGGAAATGAGAGCAGCACCTTCCCGAGTGGGATGGATACCGTCCCGCCCTAACAGGCCAGCAGTGCCCTCAAAATTAGCCCAATTATCTATAAAGCCCACACTGTTTTCAGAGCACCACCTGGACAGCCAGCAGTTCAGCGACCATAACCTGCTGTAAGCTACATCGCCATGCCGCATTGGGATGGGACCAGAGCATACTACAGCATCGGACATCGCCTTCGCTAATTTAAACACCTCTACAAAGTTACTCTTAGTAACCTCAGACTGACGAAGGCATATATCATTAGCTCCTGCATGGATAACTATCTTTGAGAACCTGTGCTTGCCTAGGACCCTAAGATTACCTGCTATGTCCGGCGCCCTGGCTCCCGGTATACACCTGACTAAAGCTGCTGGTGCCCCTAAAGGCTGAGCTAATTTCACGTGCCGTATGATAGAGTCCCCTATAATCAGAGCTCTTTCAGGTTTCTCAGTGGGTGCATCACTAAGGAGAGCAAACCTGTTCGACACGTGACGCGGAGAGGAGTGGTGCTCCCGTGGGCGAGCCTCAGCGGTAGCTTTGGCTCTACGCTTATGCCGCCGAGCCGTCACCCATTCGCCCCGCTGTAAGGGCTCTAATGCCGGAGTTGGGGGATTACTAACTCCACCTAGGGCATCCAGACTTTCCCTAACAGAAACTACACTGTTCTCACGCTCACTAACCTGCTCTAAAGCCTGGACACGCGCTTCTAGCACTGTAATCTTCTCCGTCAGAGAACTAACTAATCTGCACTTATCACAAATAAAGCTAATAAAGCTATCGCTAGTGACGGAGGAAGAATGACTAAACATCCTGCACTCAGCACACTGAACAGGCTGAAGGTGTGCCATGATGAAAAGATTCACGTACCTTAAATGAAGATCTGTTGATATTAAAGCAGATCAGATGTGGATGGCCTCCGCTTGTGGTCTTTACACAGGAGGAGAGAAAAAGAAAGCTTCCGGTCTCGGCGTTCTTCCGAAAAAAGAAAGAGAAAAAAACGGGGGAAAAAAATGGAAAAAGGAAAGCGAAAGTGAAAAGTACAAAAATGAAAGCGACAGTACAATAAAAATGAAGAGGATACTGGAAATTTATTTGTAGAAAAAAGTTAAAAAAGGATTAGTAATTAACGCTGGCACTCGCGGGAAAAAAGGACTCGGCGCAAACAACTCAGGAAGCAGGAAGTGCTTATCATTATCTCATTATCTCTAACCACTTTATCCTGTTCTACAGGGTCGCAGGCAAGCTGGAGCCTATCCCAGCTGACTACGGGCGAAAGGCGGGGTACACCCTGGACAAGTCGCCAGGTCATCACAGGGCTGACACATAGACACAGACAACCATTCACACTCACATTCACACCTACGGTCAATTTAGAGTCACCACTTAACCTAACCTGCATGTCTTTGGACTGTGGGGGAAACCGGAGCACCCGGAGGAAACCCACGCGGACACGGGGAGAACATGCAAAGTCCGCACAGAAAGGCCCTCGCCGGCCACAGGGCTCGAACCCGGACCTTCTTGCTGTGAGCCGACGGTGCTAACCACTACACCACCGTGCTGCCCACTTTTTGAATTATAGTTTTTGTAAAATTGAATAAAAACCTTTCATAACATCAAAACATTTGTGCTGTTTATACTCATGTGGGGGCGGCATGGTGGTGTAGTGGTTAGCGCTGTCGCCTCACAGCAAGAAGGTCTGGGTTCGAGCCCCAGGGCCGGCGAGGGCCTTTCTGTGCGGAGTTTGCATGTTCTCCCCGTGTCCGCGTGGGTTTCCTCCGGGTGCTCCGGTTTCCCCCACAGTCCAAAGACATGCAGGTTAGGTTAAGTGGTGACTCTAAATTGACCGTAGGTGTGAATGTGAGTGTGAATGGTTGTCTGTGTCTATGTGTCAGCCCTGTGATGACCTGGCGACTTGTCCAGGGTGTACCCCGCCTTTCGCCCGTAGTTAGCTGGGATAGGCTCCAGCTTGCCTGCGACCCTGTAGAAGGATAAAGCGGCTAGAGATAATGAGATGAGATGAGATACTCATGTGGGGGAAAAAAAATTTAAGCCTCTCTATGTGATATATACAGTACCAGTCAAAAGTTTGGACACACTTTCTAATTCAGTAGTTTTTCTTTATCTTTGTTAAATAAAAGATGCTTTATGTATTAAAGTAATGATGGATGTCGTTTCTCTTTACTTAGTTGAGCGGTTCTTGACATAATATGGATTACTACAGTTGTGGAATAGGGCTATTTACTGTATGTTTATTATTTACTGTTTGATCTCTCGTCTCGTCTCGTCTCGTCTTCTTCCGCTTATCCAGGACCGGGTCGCGGAGGCAGCAGTCTAAGCATGGAAGCCCAAACTTCCCTTTCCCCAGACACCTCGGCCAGCTCCTCGGGAAGAACACCGAGGCATTCCCAGGCCAGCCGAGAGACATAGTCCCTCCAGCGTGTCCTGGGTCTTCCCCGGGGCCTCCTCCCGGGGGGACATGCCTGGAACACCTCCCCAGGGAGGCGTCCAGGAGGCATCCGAAAAAGATGCCCGAGCCACCTCAGCTGGTTCCTCTCGATGTGGAGGAGCAGCGGCTCTACTCCAAGCTCCTCCCGAGTGACTGTGCTTCTCACCCTATCTCTAAGGGAGCGCCCAGCCACCCTGCGAAGGAAACTCATTTCAGCCGCTTGTATCCGCGATCTTGTTCTTTCTGTCATTACCCAAAGCTCATGACCATAGGTGAGAGTCGGAACATAGATCGACCGGTAAATTGAGAGCTTCGCCTTTTGGCTCAGCTCCTTCTTCACCACGACGGACCGGTAAAGCGACCGCATCACTGCGGAGGCTGCACCGATCCGCCTGTCGATCTCACGCTCCATCCTTCCCTCACTCGTGAACAAGATCCCGAGATACTTAAACTCCTCCACTTGAGGCAGGACTTCTCCACCAACCTGGAGAGGGCAAGCCACCCTTTTCCGGTCGAGAACCATGGCCTCGGACTTGGAGGTGCTGATTCTCATCCCAGCCGCTTCACACTCGACTGCAAACCGCCCCAGTGCATGCTGAAGGTCCTGGTTTGAAGAAGCCAACAGGACAACATCATCCGCAAAAAGCAGAGATGAAATCCTGTGGTTCCCAAACAGGATTCCTTCCGGCCCCTGGCTGCGCCTAGAAATTCTGTCCATAAAAATTATGAACAGAACCGGTGACAAAGGGCAGCCCTGACAGAGTCCAACATGCACTGGGAACAGGTCTGACTTACTGCCGGCAATGCGAACCAGACTCCTGCTCCGTTCGTACAGGGACCGGACAGCCCTTAGCAAAGAGCCCCGAACCCCATACTCCCGAAGCACCCCCCACAGAATACCACGGGGGACACGGTCGAATGCCTTCTCCAGATCCACAAAGCACATGTGGACTGGTTGGGCAAACTCCCATGAACCCTCGAGCACCCTATGAAGGGTATAGAGCTGGTCCAGTGTTCCGCGACCAGGACGAAAACCGCATTGTTCCTCCTGGATCCGAGGTTCGACTATTGGTCGAATTCTCCTCTCCAGTACCCTGGAGTAAACTTTCCCTGGGAGGCTGAGAAGTGTGATTCCCCTATAATTGGAGCACACTCTCCGGTCCCCTTTCTTAAAAAGAGGGACCACCACCCCAGTCTGCCACTCCAGAGGCACTGTCCCCGACCGCCACGCGATGTTGCAGAGGCGTGTCAACCAAGACAGCCCCACAACATCCAGAGACTTGAGATACTCAGGGCGGATCTCATCCACCCCCGGTGCCTTGCCACCGAGGAGCTTGCAAACCACCTCAGTGACTTCGGCTTGGGTAATGGACGAGTCCACCTCTGAGTCATCAGCCTCAGTCTCCTCAGTGGAAGACATGACGGTGGGATTGAGGAGATCCTCAAAGTATTCCTTCCACCGCCCGACAATGTCCCCAGTTGAGGTCAACAGCTCCCCACCCGCACTGTAAACAGTGTTGGCAGAGTACTGCTTCCCCCTCCTGAGGCGCCGGACGGTTTGCCAGAATTTCTTCGAGGCCGACCGATAGTCCTTCTCCATGGCCTCCCCGAACTCCTCCCAGTTCCGAGTTTTTGCCTCCGCAACTGCCCGAGCTGCAGCACGCCTGGCCTGCCGATACCCGTCGGCTGCCTCAGGAGTCCCGGAGGTCAACATGGCCTGATAGGACTCCTTCTTCAGCTTGACGGCATTCCTTACTTCCGGTGTCCACCACCGGGTTCGGGGATTGCCGCCATGACAGGCACCGGAGACCTTGCGGCCACAGCTCCGAACAGCTGCATCCACAATGGAGGTAGAGAACATGGTCCACTCAGACTCAATGTCCCCCGCCTCCCTCGGAAGCTGGGAAAAGCTCTCCCGGAGGTGGGAGTTAAAGACCTCCCCAACAGAGTGCTCGGCCAGACGTTCCCAGCAGACCCTCACCATACGTTTGGGCCTGCCAGGTCTGTCCAGCTTCCTCCTCCGCCAGCGGATCCAACTCACCACCAGGTGGTGATCAGTTGACAACTCAGCCCCTCTCTTCACCCGAGTGTCCAAGACATAGGGTCGGAGATCAGATGACACGACTACAAAGTCGATCATCGACCTCCGACCTAAGGTGTCCTGGTGCCACGTGCACTTATGGACACCCCTATGCTCGAACATGGTGTTCGTTATGGACAAACTGTGACTAGCACAGAAGTCCAATAACAAAACACCACTCGGGTTCAGATCGGGGAGGCCGTTCCTCCCAACCACGCCCCTCCAGGTGTCACTGTCATCGCCCACGTGAGCATTGAAGTCCCCCAGTAGCACAATGGAGTCCCCAGTCTGAGCACCCCTCAGTACCTCTCCCAGGGACTCCAAGAAGGCCGGATACTCTATACTGCTATTTGGCCCGTAGGCACAAACAACAGCAAGAGCCCTCTCCCCAATCCGAAGGCGCAGAGAGGCGACCCTCTCGTTCACTGGGGTAAACTCCAACACATGGCGGCTGAGCTGGGGAGCTATAAGGAAGCCCACACCAGCCCGCCGCCGCTCACCACGGGCGACTCCAGAGAAGTGGAGAGTCCAGCCCCTCTCGAGGAGCTGGGTTCCAGAGCCCAAGCTGTGCGTGGAGGTGAGCCCGACTATCTCTAGCCGGTACCTCTCAACCTCCCGCACAAGCTCAGGCTCCTTCCCCCCCAGCGAAGTGACATTCCATGTCCCAACAGCCAGCCGCTGTGTCCGGGGATCAGGTCGTCGAGGCCCCTGCCTTCGACTGCCACCCAATCCACACTGCACCAAACCCCTACTGCTACCTCTGTGGGTGGTGAACCCACAGGAGGTCGGGCCCACGTCACCTCTTCGGGCTGAGCCCGGCCGGGCCCCATGGGCAAAGGCCCGGCCACCAAGCGCTCGCATACGAGCCCCAACCCCGGGCCTGGCTCCAGGGTGGGGCCCCGGCTGCGTCCTACCGGGCGACGTCACGGTCCTGGATTTTTTCTCCATAGGGGTTTTTTGGTGAACTGCTCTTGGTCTGGCCTGTCACCTAGGACCTGTCTGCCTTGGGAAACCCTAACAGGGGCATAATGCCCCCGACAACATAGCTCCTAGGATCATTCAAGCACACAAACCCCTCCACCACAATAAGGTGGCAGTTCTAGGAGGGGTGTTTGATCTCAAATGCATTAAAAAGGCAAGAAATTGCACTAATTAACTTTTGACGAGGCACCTGTTAATTGAAAAGCATTCCAGGTGACTACCTCATGAAGCTGGTTAAGATAATGCCAATAGTCTACAAAGCATCATCAAGGTAAACGCCGGCTACTTTAAAGAATTTCAAACATGAGACTTTATTTTTACACTTTTTTTTGTTTACCACATAATTCCATACATGTTCAATCTGTTATTTTGTAGTTTTGATGTCTTCAGTATTGTTCTACAATGTAGAAAATAGTCAAAATACAGAAAAAAAAATGAATGAGCAGTGGTGTCCAAACTTTTGACTGCTACTGTATCTGTGTGTGTGGCATGTTTGCTCCTTTGATACCAGTGAAAGTGTTGGTTGTTTTTTTTTAACCCTATAAAACACATCTGGTGAACAGGTCCAATAAACTTGCGCTAGGCTATTTAGGCTAAAGCATGTTTTCGCACGGAGGAATAAAAACATTCACTGGAAGTAGACATAGACTTCTGAATTATGTTGCTCTAGTAGTGAATAAGGCTGTACAGCTGCTGAGCTAATCACTTGGCAAAGAAAGTAAAAGGGGTGGTTTAAAAAAATGCAGGCGGAGGAGGAACAAGATACAAAGCACTTCTAGAGAAGTGTCAGTAAAGCTTCACTTAGTTAATAACTAAACCGGCTCAGACTGCTGTGACACTCCTGAATATTATTGACTGTGGAATAACTTGCCTGCTGAGTAAAGAGAAGACAAACATCAGCACGACACTGAACACTGAATGAAGAGGAGAGGTTTTCGTACACAAACTCTAAACAGCTCTTCTGGAAAGGAAATGTCCACTTGGATTTCCATGGCATGGACTTTCTGACATTTTATCTGTGCCTCAGTTTTAGCTGTGCTTCAGTGTGTGTTGGTGAGGAAGAAGAGGTCAAGAATGACAGGTGAGTGGGGGGAAAAAGCCTAACAAAAAATAAAATCATAATAAAGTTAGTCTTTTCATTCATTTTCAGTAACTGATTTATCCTGGTCGGTCATGTATGGGACACTGGATATCACCAGTCCATCTTACAGGGCATCTCTTATGCTCATTTACACTTGGGGGTATGTTAGGGTCACCTAGTTGTACCTACAGGCATCTATCTATCTATCTATCTATCTATCTATCTATCTATCTATCTATCTATAGAGAGAGAGAGGTCAAGAATGACAGGTGAGTGGGGGGAAAAAGCCTAACAAAAAATAAAATCATAATAATAAAGTTGGCCTTTTCATTCATTTTCAGTAACTGATTTATCCTGGTCGGTCATGTATGGGACATTGGATATCACCAGTCCATCTTACAGGGCATCTCTTATGCTCATTTACACTTAGGGTTATGTTAGGGTCACCTAGCTGTACCTACAGGCATCCATCCATCCATCCATCCATCCATCTATCTATCTATCTATCTATCTATCTATCTATCTATCTATCTATACGGTATATAGAGGTCAAGAATGACAGGTGAGTGGGGGGAAAAAGCCTAACAAAAAATAAAATAATAAAGTTAGCCTTTTCATTCATTTTCAGTAACTGATTTATCCTGGTTGGTCATGTATGGGACACTGGGACACAAATAAATTATATATATATATAATTTATTTGACGGGAGGAAACTCACTCAGGCATTAATGCTCATGACTGGAGCTGTGAAGCGAAATGGAAAGCAGTCACCTAGCTGCCCTGTGATACTCAGTCAGGCATTATTATACAGAGAGCTTACATGATGTAGCTAGCATTAGTTTCCCCACTACTATTGATGCCATTTTCAAGTGGAAGATTTATATATATATATATATATATATATATATATATATATATATATATATATATATATATATATATATAAATTGGAGAGAGTTAGCCTATTTAGTTTATGTCTGGCTTAAAAATGGCACAGTGTTTTTCACATTTGTGTATTCATCATTTTTATACACGTTTGCACATTATTTGCATTCATCTTGCTGCTTTTGCTTGGTATGATAAACTCACATTTTCATTAGATTTGCATTGCAGGCTGCCAAGCAGACACTCTCTCTCACTCTCTCTCTCTCTCTCAAACTCATTCTTCAAGAAGTTCAGCTGAAATTCACTGTACCATGAGAAAACATGCATATCTGTAATTCTACACCCTTCCTGTGG
The DNA here is from genome assembly GCF_027579695.1 of Neoarius graeffei. Classification (NCBI taxonomy): domain Eukaryota; kingdom Metazoa; phylum Chordata; class Actinopteri; order Siluriformes; family Ariidae; genus Neoarius; species Neoarius graeffei. The sequence goes on from NC_083572.1 coordinate 48,489,376, forward strand.
CTTTTCCAGAGCATTGTATCAGCCACTGGGAATGAACTACATGCTCTACAGTTAGTTTCTTTCTTTCTTTCTTTCTTTCTTTCTTTCTTTCTTTCAATAGAAATAAACAGGGAAAAAATGATCAAAGATTAACATACTAACTCCGGAGAGGGCAGCGAACAAATGACAACCGACTACAAATGACAACCGAAGGTTCTTTTGCTATATTTAGGGGACCACTTGCAAACATGACTCCAACAGATTTGTCAAAAAGAGGGCTAAAGTCAAATTAAATCACATGTAGCATCCTTTAAGGTCATAACCTGAACATATTTTCTTGACTACTATTGTAGTAGACGTGCAGGCATAAATCACTCGTATCAAGAATGGCTCCTTCCAAACACTCCAGAGCTGTCAGTTTCCCAAAATGTCAGTTGCTTATATTTTAATCATTATTATTGTACAGACGTCTTAGCTACATGAAAAGAAATGCTGTAAATCAATAGATACCTTAAAAAATATAATAAATGAACTGCAATATTTCTACATAAAAAATATAAAGTGAAGTAAACAGTAATAAACTAAACAAAGTCAGTATTTGGTGTGACATTCCTTTGCTTAAAAACAAATGAGTAGTCTCAGGTACAGCATGTGCAGTTTTATAAGGAAATTGACTGGTAGGTTTTACTGAGACTCCTGGAGAACCTGCCACACTTCTTATTCTGCAGTGAAACCCAGCAGCTATTATCTCATCTCATTATCTCTAGCCGCTTTATCCTGTTCTACAGGGTCGCAGGCAAGCTGGAGCCTATCCCAGCTGACTACGGGCGAAAGGCGGGGTACACCCTGGACAAGTCGCCAGGTCATCACAGGGCTGACACATAGACACAACCATTCACACTCACATTCACACCTACGGTCAATTTAGAGCCACCAGTTAACCTAACCTGCATGTCTTTGGACTGTGGGGGAAACCGGAGCACCCGGAGGAAACCCACGCGGACACGGGGAGAACATGCAAACTCCGCACAGAAAGGCCCTCGTCGGCCACTGGGCTCGAACCCAGGACCTTCTTGCTGTGAGGCGACAGTGCTAACCACTTCACCACTGTGGTGCCTATTGCACAGGATATTGCATGAAATAAACTAAAGTACAAATGCCGCTTAGCGTAAACGGAAAACAAAATACATTGTAAACTAGAAAAGCACTCGGAGAGTGCAGACCTCCGCCAAGAATCCTTTAAAAAAATCCGGGATCCAGAAGGTGATCTGGATCACCGCCAAAATTTAATGGATTGTTACTTGTGCCCAGTCACAACTCTGGAAAAAAAATTTCAGAGCAATCTGTTCATAACTTTTTCCATAATGGTGCTAACAGACAAACCAACAAACAAACAAACCAATGCTACCAAAAACATATCCTCCTTGGCGGAGGTAATAAAGGCTACGTACATCCACATGACAATGGCAACAAGATTTTTTTTTTAGCAGGTAAAAAAAAATATTGCGTCCACATGGGCAACGGATCAGTAAAATATCAGGTACATATGGCAACGCAACGCTTGCAGAAAATGACGCAATACACATGCCACACCACTACGTGCGCTGTAAGACGGTCCCATCGGAGACACCAGAACAATAGAAGAAGTAGGATGCATGCGCATAAACCCCTTCTTCTACCCGGCGTGCTGCTTGTTCTAGTCATGTGGTTGTGACGTCATCGTAAACAAATCCGTTCTACTCATCCAGACAACTTCGCAACGGCACCGTTGCCAGATTTTTCCACTCTGGAAACCGTTCTCAAAAAATATCGTTTTGGGGCACCCAAAACGCCGGTGCCGTGTGGACGCCAGGCCGAAACGATAAAAAATTTTAATCGGATTCACCTGAATCCGTTGCCGTGTGGACAGGGCCAAAGAGAATGCCTCGTTGACCGCTTGTCATGAAAAGAGGTTCTTCAGTCCATAAAAGTGCTTCAAAGGTGTCTTTAGCTGTCTCTCTTGGCTTCTGACAGCAATAATGACAACTTTCAAATGAAAAACTTGCAAACTTTTAAACAAAAGCCACATCCTTACAACATGCTCATGTTAGCTTCCTTTTTACAGTGCAGTATCAATCAATCCACCATAGCAGGATACAAGCAGTGAACACTGGCTCCGGGACAGGAACATAAATAACAACAATGAAATAATGCACTTTAAACTGTTAATTCAATATATTATTTATCCTATAAGACACATAATTTTTATCAAATCATTTTTTTACTTTGTCAAATTATTTATTTACAGCATAAACTTATGAATTATTTTTATTTTAAAAGCATATGTATGCAACAGCACTTACATTCCCACCAAATCATTCATTAACTTGAAATGAGGGATTTTTATGAAAAGAAAATGTGCTAAGTCTAAATGAATATGACCTTATGTATGTGACTTAGTTGGCATCCACTTTGTGAATAGACCGTTCAAGGTGAATGGGTCTGGTAAGTAGTCTTCCTTTCTCAAATGTAGTGTCACTGACCAGTAGCTTCAGCTTTCTCACCATGCCATCTGCACTGGGGTGAACTTCCACAACTCTGGCTAGCTTCCATTCATTCCTCATCTTGTAGCATCACTATATGGTCTACTTGTGAGTTTCATGATGTTATTTGCCATTTCCGCCATTGTTGGATGTTTAGCAGGTATTCTTGTTTCCATCTTTGCCAGAATTCATTGGCCAGGAACTGCATTCTTCTCCACTTTTTGCTCAGATAAAGATCTTCTTTGCAGAATTTTCCAGGAGGGGACAGAATAACTGATGACTTCATGGTCAGTATGTGGTTAGGTGTGAGAGGTTCTGGGCTGGTAGGATCATGAAGATGTTCAACATTTAGTGGCCTGCTGTTGATTATAGCTATTGTTTCATAAAGAAATGTCTTCAGAGTCGTGGTGTCAAGTCTGCTTACAGATTTCTCAAGCATGACACTCAATGCTTAAAATTGTTTGGATTTAGTATTCCGAGACTCCACCTGTATGACTCGCTGATGGGACATTCATTAGAAATTCACAGCCAATTGTTCTTTGTTGTTCTTGTTCCATTCCATTCCTTTTAGTAGCTCAGAAAACACTCTCCTGGCACCCATGAAATTTGTTTCCTGGTTGCATCTCCGTTGGCCTACAGGTCCTCTGATGGCTATGAATGTTCAAATTGCATTCATGAAAGCATCCATTGTCAAGTTGTCTAGTGTTTCTATATGTACTGCTCTATAGCACAAACAGGTAAACAACAATCCATATCATTTTAATTCCTCTCTTCCTTCCTTAACAATGAAGAGGCCAAAGCAATCAAGACCACAGTAAGTAAAGGGAGGGGATGTCTCAGTTCTCTCTTCCCTGCAGATCTGCCATTTGTTGAACCTCAGTTGTTCTTCTGTATCTCCTACACTTTATGCACTTGTAAATGTGTGATGAGACAGCATTTCCACATCCTATGATCCATATTCCATTTGCACGCAACTCATTATGGTCATGCCTCTTCCTTGGTGGTGGTATACATGCTCATGATGATGCTTGATGAGCAGAGCTGACACATGAGATTTCTTTGAAAGTATTGCAGGGTGCCTTACATCATGGTGTAAGGCTAATTGGGATAGACATCTTCCCACCCTGAGAATGTTGTTATTGTCCAAGAAGGCATTCAACCAGTGTAACTTGTTGTGTTTGCTCAAGGTGTGTTCTTTCTGCAGCCTTAATTTTTTTTATATCTTCAGAGAAAGTTTCTTCTTGCACCAACCTGATAATAAAGCTTTCCGCTTCTCTTCTTTCTTCAAGATCGGTCATTTCGTTTGTTCTTGGCTGAAACCCTTTAAACTCTCTGACAAATCTCTTAAGCCTAGCAACAGCTCTCACTGCTCTGGACCTGTCAGAAAATTTTGTAGGGTGGTCCACCATTGATTTCTCTTCTTTCATCTTTACTGCATGACCCTGAGCTTTGCGAAGCTCAGGGTTGATTGTTTCTACTTCTCCCACCATTTCCAATTCAAGTGGAAGATTCTGCTGCAAAAGAAAGTCTGGCTGTTGCAGCTAGTTAGACTCTTTCAATTGAACTCCACTTAGCCCTCTTGAGGTGCAGTCAGCTGGGTTATTTTCGGAGCTGACATGTTGCCATTGTTCAGGGTTAGTGCTGGATCTTATACGCTGAATCCGGTTGGCAACAAACATATGAAACCTCTTTGCATTGTTGTTCACATAATCAAGGACCACCTTTGAGTCCGTCCAGTAACACTCTTGCAGGTTTTTTATCTTAAGCTCCCTTTTGATGACCTTGCTGTTGCGGACTGAAGCGACAGCTGATGACAGTTCAAGCCTTGGGATAGTCATTAGTTTGGTTGGGGCTACTGTGACGGGTGGGAGTGGGAGAAGCCTTCAAACCATGTAATTAGTCACACCTAATCAGGAACATGGGTAGAAATGGAGTTTAGCGAGTCATCTGACATTCAATTGTCTCACATGAGGAGGAAATGCAGGTAGATTAGTCTAACCTGTAACACAGGCCCACTCTTTGTCTGAAACCTAACAGCGCAGCAGTGGTGAGAGCACTGTTGGTGTTCAGCGTTTGCCGGTGGTGATATAACATAGAGCGGGTAAGGGAAACATCTTTTAACACAGTTTATGCTACGTTAATCAACATAGAACGCAGGCTTACTCGTGTTTATCTACCTCGCAGTATTCAAGCAAGTCCGGCTGTTTTCCTGGCCTGTGGTAGCAGTCCCTAGTAACAACACAGCACCAAAGGTATCAAAACATGTCCATTGCTGTTCATAATACTTAGTGGAGCTCATTTGTTAATCACGAGCATTTTAACTTGCAGTTCCCTGACCCACGCGACGTCTAAGTGAAAAAGGATAGTCTACTGGTATGCGTAGTGGGGATTGTAAGAAGGTAAATGTTATGTTTTAATAAAGTCTAACTATTTGAACAGAAATGGGAAATGTATGAATGTTACGGGAGTGAACATGCAATTGTTGTTTTGTAGTTAATCGTGCCAAAGACTGTTCCTGCCTGTATGGTATGATGCCAGCGCAACAGTAACAGGTAGCCTAATGTTTACATGGGTTTTATGTATATTAACATGTCTAAATGTATTCTGTGAATGTTGTTCTGATGAACAGGTGATTAACTGAGATCTTTTGTCGATTGCAGGAGCCTATTGTAGCCACTGTTTTTCCCATTGTAAAGTTTACTTTAAAAGCTAATATGGGCCTGTTCAATGCCCTTTAGGGTAGTCTAACCACCATCAGCATAAGGCCCACAGTGAAATGCCTTGTCATAGTGTGTTTAAGCGTGTGTAAAACCACCTCCACTTTTGTTTAGTTTATTTGTTTATTTCGTATATTTATCTGGCGAGGCCTATTCCCTTTTTCCACTTTTGTCAGCCGGGGCGGGGAAGTACAAGGGGTTGTGAGGGCTTATTCCTAGCTTATGCCATTCGGGCTTCGCGAGTGTGCTGGTCATACAAGCTTGTGTGATGTGGTGCTATGAAGTTCTGTGTGTGTGTAGTGAACTAGCATAATATCCCCGCCACTTGGGCTTGGTGCATATGCTGGTCGTATAAGTCTGGGTGGTGGGTGAGTTTGTTGATGTACTGTGACTGTGACCCTTGGGATGAGTGTAGTGGATTCAAACTGACTATAGCACTGAAGTGATATAGTATACTTGTTGTCTGAGTGTGGTGCATAGTTACCTTAGTTATAGTGCTTACTGGTGTAGTACATTTGCTGCCTGAGTGTGGTGTATTGCTGAGCTGAATACAGTAGTTTAGCAGTGTAGTGTATGATCTTGCTGCGCCTCTGTGGGCTTTCTTCTCCGGCTGGCTCCTTTTGTCTTCTTCCTCCTCGCCCCTTATAGTCCATTGTGTGTGCCCTTGTTAGGGGTGATTCCTTTTGTTTTGGATTTGTGTATTTGTTTTGTTTCTTGTTTTTTTTATAAGGCAATTCATACTAACAGTGGGGCTTTGGCCCGTTGCAGTGTTTTTGATAACATCCTGTGGCTCATTGCTTAACTAAAAAAAAAAGATATCAATCATTAAAGTGTTTTATTTTTGTACACAGCCTCTTGCTTTATTCATTCAGTTGAATAGCCATAGTGGGCGAATAGTGAGTCTTTGTACTCATTGATTCAATTGATTCTGACCTAGGATAACGTAAGGTTGTTCAGGTTACACTACTCTCGCCTTCCCTATGACAAGTGAGCAATTGATCTGTCCTGTTTCACGTATTGCTCAGAGGCACAAACATACACCATATCCATTGAAACTTGCATCTGAAAACTTGTGGAGCTCATATTATTTGATTTCTCCGAAATTTGATGGACAGTAACTTCTTGGGATCTTCAGGGCAGCCAAATGAGGCAGATCTTTAAGCCATGGCTCCCACTGTGGCAGAATGTGGTTGGGGAGATGATCTTCCCAGCCTACTTTGTCTCTACATAGCTCCTGAAGGATCTGCTTGTCGGCAAGTATGAAAGGGGCTACAAACCCTAGCGGATCGTAGAGAGAGGTGACAGTTGAGAGAACTCCTCTTCTTGTCAGTGGGTTTTCTTTTATCACAACCCTGAATTTGAATTCATCTGCTTCAACACACCACTGAACCCCAAGTGCTCGCTCAATGTGAGGCTCTCCATGGGCCATGTCTAGATCTTTAGCCTGGACATGTTCTTCAAGTGGTATTGCAGCAAGTACTTCTTTTTCATTGGATACAAACTTGTGCAGATGAAGGTTTTCTGTTCTGCACAAAGGTCTTGACGCTTCAACCAAATGTATGGCTTCAGCAGGTGACTTTACGCATGCTAAGCCATCATCAACATAAAAGCTTCTCTGGATGAACTTAATGGACTCTTTACTGAACCTTCTGAGGCCCTGAGATTCCAAATGCTTGAGTCCAAAGTTGGAGCAACCAGGGGAAGAAGCTGCACCAAACTTTATATCAAATTAATTATTTATTTACAGAATAACTTGTGAATTATTACTGAAAAACAGTATGTGTGCAACAGCACTTACACTAGATATACAGCACACACACAAAAAGTCAGCTGTAAAAAGATTGAAGAAATTTTATTATGTGTACAATGTAACAAAATGCTTTTCTTTTCCTTACATAGCCCAAACTGAAAGCAAGTTGGAGTTAGAATGCAGGCTTAGCCATGGCATAACATCACTAGAACAGCCAGGAGTTAAGAAGTTTATTAAAAAGAACCTGACAACTTGGCAGTGCTGGTACTTACAGTACAGTGGTGCTTGAAAGTTTGTGAACCCTTAATAATTTTCTATATTTCTCCATAAATATGACCTAAAACATCAGATTTTCACACAAGTCCTAAAAGTAGATAAAGAGAACCAAGTTAAACAAATGAGACAAAAATATTATACTTGGTCATTTATTTATTGAGGAAAATGATTCAATATTACATATCTGTGAGTGGCAAAACGATGTAAACCTCTAGGATTAGCAGTTAATTTGAAGGTAAAATTACTGTCAGGTGTTTTCAATCAATGTGATGACAATCAGGTGTGAGTGGGCACCCTGTTTTATTTAAAGAACAGGGATCTATCAAAGTCTGATCTTCACAACACATGTTTGTGGAAGTGCATCATGGCACAAACAAAGGAGATTTCTGAGGACCTCAGAAAAAGCATTGTTGATGCTCATCAGGCTGGAAAAGGTTACAAAACCATCTCTAAAGAGTTTGGACTCCACCAATCCACAGTCAGACAGATTGTGTACAAATGGAGGAAATTCAAGACCATTGTTACCCTCCCCAGGAGTGGTCGACCAACAAAGATCACTCCAAGAGCAAAGCATGTAATAGTCGGCAAGGTCACAAAGGACCCCAGGGTAACTTCTAAGCAACTGAAGGCCTCTCTCACATTGGCTAATGTTAATGTTCATGAGTCCACCATCAGGAGAACACTGAACCACAATGGTGTGCATGGCAGGGTTGCAAGGAGAAAGCCACTGCTCTCCAAAAAGAGCATTGCTGCTCATCTGCAGTTTGCTAAAGATCATGTGGACAAGCCAGAAGGCTATTGGAAAAATGTTTTGTGGACAGATGAGACCAAAATAGAACTTTTTGGTTTAAATGAGAAGCATTATGTTTGGAGAAAGAAAATACTGCATTCCAGCATAAGAACCTTATCCCATCTGTGAAACATGGTGGCGGTAGTATCATGGTTTGGGCCTCTTTTGCTACATCTGGGCCAAGACGGCTTGTCATCATTGATGGAACAATGAATTCTGAATTATACCAGCGAATTCTAAAGGAAAATGTCAAGACATCTGTCCATGAACTGAATCTCAAGAGAAGGTGAGTCATGCAGCAAGACAACAACCCTAAGCACACAAGTCGTTCTACCAAAGAATGGTTAAAGAAGAATAAAGTTAATGTTTTGGAATGGCCAAGTCAAAGTCCTGACCTTAATCCAATTGAAATGTTGTGGAAAGACCTGAAGCGAGCAGTTCATGTGAGGAAACCCACCAACATCCCAGAGTTTTCTGTATGGAGGAATGGGCTAAAATTCCTCCAAGCTGGTGTGCAGGACTGATCAACAGTTACCGCAAACGTTTAGTTGCAGTTATTGCTGCACGAGGGAGTCACACCAGATACTGAAAGCAAAGGTTCACATACTTTTGCCACTCACAAATATGTAATATTGGATCATTTTCCTCAAAAAATAAATGACCAAGTATAATATTTTTGTCTCATTTGTTTAACTGGGTTCTCTTTATCTACTTTTAGGACTTGTGTGAAAATCTGATGATGTTTTAGGTCATATTTATGCAGAAATCTAGAAAATTCTAAAGTGTTCACAAACTTTCAAGCACCACTGTAGGTCTAAAACATAACCACTGAGTCTATACCACCATTAGTGCCTGTGAAGGCAATAGCATCCTTTATGTCTAGTACAATTTTTAAGTGTCACAAAATGTCCAATCATTAAATTTAAGGGCTATTTATTCATTGCTATTGTGTCACACCTACTAATCATACAGGCAAAAAATGTGTAATGTCACTTTAACAAAATTCCACTGGTCTACAGTTGGGGGTGGCATGGTGGTGTAGTGGTTAGCACTGTTACCTCACAGCAAGAAGGTCCTGGGTTCAAGCCCAGCGGCTGGTGAGGGCCTTTCTGCGTGGAGTTTGCACATTCTCCCCGTGTCTGTATGAGTTTTCTCCGGGTGCTCTGGTTTCCCCCACAGTCCAAAGACATGCAGGTTAGGTTAAATGGTGGCTCTAAATTGACCGTAGGTGTGAATGGTTGTTTGTCTGTGTACCCCACCTCTTGCACATAGTCAGCTGGGATAGACTCCAGCTTGCCTGCGACCCTGTAGAATAGGATAAGTGGCTACAGATAATGGATGGATGGGTGAATGGTATACAGTTGAACATTATGCACATTTTAGGCAGTCACTATACAGTGCATTAACTATTAATTAACAAGACAAGGACAACAAGGGAAGAAGGAACAAAGGGGGGGGGGAGCCTTCCTAAGACACAGCTATGAGGAAGAACCTTTGGAGGAAATAAAACTGAGACTGTGGGGGGTGGGGGAGTCTTCCTAAGACACAGCTATGAGGAAGAACCTTTGGAGGAAATAAAACTGAGACTGTGGGGGGTGGGGGAGTCTTCCTAAGACACAGCTATGAGGAAGAACCTTTGGAGGAAATAAAACTGAGACTGTGGGGGGTGGGGGAGTCTTCCTAAGACACAGCTATGAGGAAGAAACTTTGGAGGAAGTAAAATTGAGACTATTGGCACCACTGCATTTATTAATTTGTAACTACCCTTTGCAATGATAACAGCACCAAGTTTTCTCTGCTAATGCTTGATGGTTCAGTGACTGCAGAATCAAGCTTTTAATATGATCATCCCAGTCCCCTGACCTAAAGCTCATTGAAAATTTGCTGGAGAATACAAAGCAAGAAATCTGTACCACTCCTCAATACAGAATCTCTTTGTTTCTACAGAGTCCTAGGTCATCTCCTGTGACTCTCCTCTATTGCCAGGGCTGGATTAACCAATGGGTTTTATGGACGTGTGCCCAGGGTCCAGCCCAGCCATGGGGTCTGTAAAAAAAAAAAATTAATCCATTGCCGTTAGTGTAAGAGATCCATAGATGTCCCTGATGTAACCTTGTTTCTAAGTAGTAGGCTACCCGCCCAGTTTTCTACTCTTCTGCCAACCCCCTGTCCCCTTTTGTTTAGGCTAAATCAGAGCGGTAGCTCTGGGCTAAATAAAATGATATAATTGGTGCAAAATAGTAACATGTCTGCCCCCTTTTCTCTACCACGCTGCTAACTTCAATGTCAAAACAAAACAACAAAAGCCTGCAGACATGAGTGAAAAAAGTGGATGGAGCAAACTGGACTCTTTGCGATCATGGGTTATGTCACTTCGCGACACGAAATAACACTGACAGGCCAGGAGCAATACCAGGTAGCAACATTCAATGTCATAATTGACAAACTAGTCAGCTGTCTGAGTCACAGAATGGACGCATATCGGAATATTTTTGACAAATTTAAGGTGCTCTACATGGAAACTGACGATTTGACCAGTATCTGTGAACAGGCAAAAGTGCTCTGCATGTCATACCCATCTGATTTAGATGACGACTTGGCCAATGAAATAGTCCAGTTCAGAAGCTTCATACAAAACGAACAGGATAAGTCTCCTCAAAAGCTTCTTAAAGTGATCTTGAAACATGGGCTGCAATCAACTTTCCCTATCGTTTTTGTAGCTCTCTGTATTTTTTTGACACTGCCTGTGACAAATTGTGAAGGGGAACGATCATTTTCACGTCTGGCTAGAATTAAAAATGAGCTTAGAATGACACAGACGCAACAGCGCCTCAGCACGCTGTCACTCATGGCCATCGAGACAGAGCTACTCAGGAGTTTGGAATTCGATGAAGTTCTAACTGACTTTGCGAATAGGAGAGCCTGTAAGAAGTCTTTCTAACAGGTGTGTCAAGGAGTACAGTCATAAACATAAATTCTGACTGTTTTATTTCTCATTTAATGTTATAGATTTTTATTGAAGATATAGGCCTACTTGGGGCAGCACGGTGGTGTAGTGGTTAGCGCTGTCGCCTCACAGCAAGAAGGTCCGGGTTCAAGCCCCGTGGCCGGCAAGGGCCTTTCTGTGCAGAGTTTGCATGTTCTCCCCGTGTCCGCGTGAGTTTCCTCCAGGTGCTCCGGTTTCCCCCACAGTCCAAAGACATGCAGGTTAGGTTAACTGGTGACTCTAAATTGACCGTAGGTGTGAATGTGAGTGTGAATGGTTGTCTGTGTCTATGTGTCAGCCCTGTGATGACCTGGTGACTTGTCCAGGGTGTACCCCGCCTTTCACCCATAGTCAGCTGGGATAGGCTCCAGCTTGCCTGCGACCTTGTAGAACAGGATGAAGCAGCTAGAGATAATGAGATGAGATATAGGCCTACTTCTATTTACTTTTACGTGTAATGTATTGCAATTCATTGCATAGACATAGCCTGGAAAGACAAGGAGAGGAGAGCTAGCCTTAAGGATCAAGTGGAAAGAGAGGACAGAAGTGAGGAGATCAGACAGACAGACAACCAGACAGACACAATGATAGGCCTCGGAGACCTGATTGGAGAAAGGAGAGCAAGGGAGGATGCCAGTCAGAAACCGAGAAAGCTGTCAGACACTAAAACATTTTAAAAGTCCTCCAATTTCTCTAAGTTCATATATTATTTTCATTCAGCAATTCATGGACTACTGTATAAATGTTCATAAACACTAAAATAGGCCTACTTAAAGTATTTCATTTGAAGAGCTGGGCGGGACAGTGGTGTAATGGTTAGCGCTGTTGCCTCACAGCAAGAAGGTCCGGGTTCGAGCCCCGTGGCCGGCGAGGGCCTTTCTGTGCGGAGTTTGCATGTTCTCCCCGTGTCCGCATGGGTTTCCTCCGGGTGCTCCGGTTTCCCCCACAGTCCAAACACATGCAGGTTAAGTTAACTGGTGACTCTAAATTGACCGTAGGTGTGAGTGTGAATGGTTGTATGTGTCAGCCCTGTGATGACCTGGCGACTTGTCCAGGGTGTACCCCGCCTTTCGCCCATAGTCAGCTGGGATAGGCTCCAGCTTGCCTGCGACCCTGTAGAACAGGATAAAGCGGCTAGAGATAATGAGATGAGATTTTAAGAGCTTTGATGGTTTTTGCATATAATGCTTAATTTGTTTTATTTTTCATATGCCTGCCTAAGGTTTTCAGGAGTTTAACTTCAGTGGTTATTAATGGTTTTCCAATAGTGGGCAGTGCTTCTGGTTGAAATCAGAATAATTGTGTGTTCTGTCTAGTGCACTGACATAACAGTTCAGTTTTGTTGATATGCAGTTGGAACTATTCTGTCCGGTAGCATTCTGTTGTGACATGTTAGGCTACAATAAAAAACACCCACCTGCCACACCATGTTTTTTGTGGGTTTTTTTTTTTTTTTTGGGGGGGGGGTCCATCCAACATTTCTACCCAGGGGCCTGTGACCGCATAATCTGGCCCTGTCTATTGCTTTTACCTACAGGTTCTCAGTGGGTTTTAGGTCAGGGGACTGGGATAGCCACATCAAAAGCTTGATTCTATAGTCATTGAACCATTTTTTCTGTATGTTTTAGATCATTGTCCTGCTGTAAGAGCTAAAAATGACTGAGTTGTCACTTCTTTGCAGAGGCAGCCAGATGTTCATTTAATATTTCATGGAACTTCATGAAGTCCATCATAAAAAGGTTGCCAGGACATTTGGAGGAAAATATTCTAACATCACAGATCATCCACCATACTTTTTTACATCATTCTTATGCTAAACCCACCTTGAGCATTTATTGCAAAAAGGTTCTATTTTTTGCCTAATTTGACCAGAGAATCTTGTGCTTATCAATGTTCTAGTCGCATCTGGTGAGCACCAGGCACTTGTGGTTTGATGAAAGTAAAGGCTTTCTTCTGGCAGGAATCTGAAATAGTTTATTGGCATGGAGGTTAATTATATTGCACTTGCGAAAATTACAAAATTATAAGCAGATGGAAAATGCATTTGCCAGTTTATTTGTATAGTGCTTTTAACAACAGGCATTGTCGCAAAGCAGCTTTACAGAAATTTAAAGACTTTAAACATATAAACTAATTTTATCCCTAATAAATTTATTTATCCCTGATGAGCAAGTCTGTGGTGACGGTGGCAAGGAAAAACTTCCTCAGACGACACAAGGAAGAAACCTTGAGAGGAACCAGACTCAAAAGGGACCCCATCTTCATTTGGGTGATAACAGATTGTGTGATTATAAATAACTCACCCCTTTATAACTGTGTCCTATATAGTCACAAAGTACAACTGTCTAACCAGGAACTTCATTATAGTTTTAGCATAAAGTCTGTTTTGTTGAAGTTATCAAGTGTTCATTGATAGAGACTTGAGTGCAAAATTGTTCATGATAACTGCAGTCCTAAAGGTATCATGTCAGTTGTAGTCCTCAGCCATCATAGCAAAACTGTAAGTGTCCAGGGCCATCTTCCAAGTGCTTCTTTCAACTGTCCATATGGGGCCATCCTCCACGGGAGCGAAGTGATGAGACTTCAGCCAGACTTAGAGCATCAGGACGGATCAGGCAGGTCCAAAGAGCAGAAGAGGTCAGCATCACTGGTGTCTCAGGATTGACATGTAACTCAACAGGGACAGACAGACAGAAGGCAAGACAGAGAGAAAACACAGGTTGTTAGGTATCTGGTGTCACCTAATGGTTAAGAACAGTATACATTTTGCACTGAGTGCAAGCAGGGACTCTGGCAAGACTAACCATGACAGCATAACTAAAAGGGAGAGCCAGAAGGTAACACAGGCATGAGGGAGCCCTGGGACATAAAGCAGCCAGCCACTATACCATCAACAAACCCAAGTGAATGTGTGAGAGTGGGGGGCAACAGCTTCCAGACATCCCAGTTTATTGAAACACTCCATGCCTGAGGACCCTCCAGATCTACAGTGGTGCTTGAAAGTTTGCGAACCCTTTAGAATTTTCTATATTTCTGCATAAATATGACCTAAAACATCATCAGATTTTCACACAAGTCCTAAAAGTAGATAAAGAGAACCCAGTTAAACAAATGAGACACAAATATTATACTTGGTCATTTATTTATTGAGGAAAATGATCCAATATTACATATCTGTGAGTGGCAAAAGTATGTGAACCTCTAGGATTAACAGTTAATTTGAAGGTGAAATTAGAGTCAGGTGTTTTCAATCAATGGGATGACAATCAGGTGTGAGTGGGCACCCTGTTTTATTTCAAGAACAGGGATCAATCAAAGTCTGATCTTCACAACACATGTTTGTGGACGTGTATCATTGCATGAACAAAGGAGATTTCTGAGGACCTCAGAAAAAGCGTTGTTGATGCTCATCAGGCTGGAAAAGGTTACAAAACCATCTCTAAAGAGTTTGGACTCCACCAATCCACAGTCAGACAGATTGTGTACAAATGGAGGAAATTCAAGACCATTGTTACCCTCCCCAGGAGTGGTCGACCAACAAAGATCACTCCAAGAGCAAGGCGTGTAATAGTCAGAAAGGTCACAAAGGACCCCAGGGTAACTTCTAAGCAACTGAAGGCCTCTCTCACATTCACATTAGACAATGTTCATGAGTCCACCATCAGGAGAAGACTGAACAACAATGGTGTGCATGACAGGGTTGCAAGGAGAAAGCCACTGCTCTCCAAAAAGAACATTGCTGCTCGTCTGCAGTTTGCTAAAGATCATGTGGACAAGCCAGAAGGCTATTGGAAAAATGTTTTGTGGATGGATGAGACCAAAATAGAACTTTTTGGTTTAAATGAGAAGCGTTATGTTTGGAGAAAGGAAAACATTGCATTCCAGCATAAGAACCTTATCCCATCTGTGAAACATGGTGGTGGTAGTATCATGGTTTGGGCCTGTTTTGCTGCATCTGGGCCAGGACGGCTTGCCATCATTGATGGAACAATGAATTCTGAATTATACCAGCGAATTCTAAAGGAAAATGTCGGGACATCTGTCCATGAACTGAATCTCAAGAGAAGGTGGGTCATGCAGCAAGACAACGACCCTAAGCATACAAGTCGTTCTACCAAAGAATGGTTAAAGAAGAATAAAGTGAATGTTTTGGAATGGCCAAGTCAAAGTCCTGACCTTAATCCAATCGAAATGTTGTGGAAGGACCTGAAGTGAGCAGTTCATGTGAGGAAACACACCAACATCCCAGAGTTGAAGCTGTTCTGTACGGAGGAATGGGCTAAAATTCCTCCAAGCCTGTGTGCAGGACTGATCAACAGTTACCAGAAACGTTTAGTTGCAGTTATTGCTGCACAAGGGGGTCACACCAGATACTGAAAGCAAAGGTTCACATACTTTTCCCACTCACAAATATGTAATATTGGATCATTTTCCTCAATCAGTAAACGACCAAGTATAATATTTTTGTCTCATTTGTTTAACTGGGTTCTCTTTATCTACTTTTAGGACTTGTGTGAAAATCTGATTATTTTTTCGTTCATATTTATGCAGATATATAGAAAATTCTAAAGGGTTCACAAACTTTCAAGCACCACTGTACTCCTTTACCTAATCAAAAGCTATTAACAAAAGGTTTGACTAAACAGATGTTTTCAGCCTAGACTTAAACACTGAGACTGTGTCTGAGTCCCCAACACTACTTGGAAGGCTGTTCCATAACTGTGGGACTTTGTAAGAAAAGGCTCTGCCCCCTGATATAGCTTTCACTATATGAAGTACCAACAGATAGCCTGCACCTTTTGATCCAAGTAGGCATGGTGGGTCATAAAGCACCAGATGTTCACTCAGGTACTGTGGTGTGAGACCATTCAGTGCTTTATTGGTCAATAGCAGTATCTTATAATCAATGAGAAATTTGATTGGGAGCCAATACAATATTGATAAGATTGGGGTGACGTGGTCATATCTTCTAGTTCTCGTAAGGACTCTTGCTGTTGCTTTTTGAACTAACTGGAGCTTGTTTATATACTTATTGGAACATCCAGACAGTAAGACATTACAATCATCCAACCTAGAGGTAACAAAAGCATGAAGTAGTTTTCCCTGTATCATGTAGCGACATTATATCGCTTATCATAGCAATATTTCTGACATGAAAGAAAGCTATCCCCATAATGTTATCAATATGAGTTTCAAATGAAAGACTGGATCCAATGATCACCAAAGTCTTTTACTATTCATTTATCTTAAACCTGTACAGAAGCAGTCAAAAGTATTTTATGTATTTTCATATTTGAGTATGTATTTTTATTGAATGTTAAAAAATGTGTATTCCACTGTTCACATTAAAAATGTAATGTGGCCATACAGTGGTGCTTGAAAGTTTGTGAACCCTTTAGAACAGGGGTCTTCAATCCTATCCACAAAGGGCCAGTGTGGCTGCAGGCTTTCATTCCAACCAAGCAGGAGCTACACCTGATTTCACTTGTTTAATCATTTCATCCTCGTCTCCAATCAACAATCAAGTGAGCCTCCAATTTGGCTGTAATGAAAGCCTGCAGCTACACCGGCCCTTTGCGGATAGGATTGAAGACCCCTGCTTTAGAATTTTCTATATTTCTGAATAAATAGGACCTAAAACATCATCAGATTTTCACACAAGTCCTAAAAGTAGATAAAGAGAACCCAGTTAAACAAATGAGACAAAAAATATTATACTTGGTCATTTATTTTTTGAGGAAAATGATCCAATATTACATATCTGTGAGTGGCAAAAGTATGTGAACCTTTGCTATCGGGTGTGACCCCCTTTGTGCAGCAATAACTGCAACTAAACGTTTGCGGTAACTGTTGATCAGTCCTGCACACCGGCTTGGAGGAATTTTAGCCCATTACTCCATACAAAACAGCTTCAATTCTGGGATGTTGGTGGGTTTCCTCACATGAACTGCTCGCTTCAGGTCTTTCCACAACATTTCAATTGGATTAAGGTCAGGACTTTGACTTGGCCATTCCAAAACATTAACTTTATTCTTCTTTAACCATTCCTTGGTAGAGCAACTTGTGCGCTTAGGGTAGTTGTCTTGCTGCATGACCCACCTTTTCTTGAGATTCAGTTCATGGACAGATGCCCTGACATTTTCCTTTAGAATTCACTGGGATAATTCAGAATTCATTGTTCGACCACTCCTGGGGAGAGTAACAATGGTCTTGAATTTCCTCCATTTGTACACAATCTGTCTGACTGTGGATTGGTGGAGTCCAAACTCTTTAGAGATGGTTTTGTAACCTTTTCCAGCCTGATGAGCATCAACAACGCTTTTTCTGAGGTCCTCAGAAATTTCCTTTGTTCGTGCCATGATACACTTCTATAAACATGTGTTGTGAAGATCAGACTTTGATAGATCCCTGCTCTTTAAATAAAACAGGGTGCCCACTCACACCTGATTGTCATCCCATTGATTGAAAACGCCTGACTCTAATTTTATCTTCAAATTAACTGCTAATCCTAGAGGTTCACATACTTTTGCCACTCACAGATATGTAATATTGGATAATTTTCCTCAATAAGTAAATGACCAAGATAATATTTTTGTCTCTGTCAGAAATGGCGAGCTGAGGTGAAGTGAGGACCCAAGAGCAGACTCAAGACAGGTAGTGTACCAAAAGAAACTTCTTTAATGAAGTAGAGGGCAGAGGTACAATAGGGCTCAGGCAAAAATCAATAGTCAAAGAACAGGCCAAGAGGTCAAAACACGGAAGAGCAGGCAGGCACAGTCAGGGACAAAAACAGGACAGAAAAATCTTCACAAAAACTGAAGAAAACAGGGACAAGGGAAACCCAGGCAGAGGAAGCAAAAAACACAATCCAAAGGAACAGGCAGGTAAAACGGGGCAAAAACTGGACAGAAAACTAGACAAAAAAAAAACAACGTAACGATAGAGGCAGGGGGAATCGAGAAGTCACAATACCAAAGGACAGTAGCGAGGCAAGGAAAGTCTGCAAGAGAGTCTGGCAACTGGAGTAGCTCCAAACAGCTCTTAAGAAGGCCCTGGCTGATGGGAGAGGAGTGATAGCAGGTGTGGGAGTGCCGCTTCTGGGAAAATGGCCTACAGCAGGGCAGGACTGAATTCCTGTCCCTGATCCAGCCTGGACAAGCCTTTGATTAAATCGGTCACATCTACATTGGTATGATTAAAGATGAATTATTTCTTTTTGTTATGAAACAGCTTATATGACAGCAGCCCAAAACCAAATCTAAAAACTGAACTAAAACTAGAACTTCTGAATATGGTTTGGGACTCCACACAAGTCCTAAAAATCTCATTTTAGGACTTGTGTGAAAATCTGATGTTTTAGGTCATATTTATGCAGAAATATGGAAAATTCTAAAGGAATTTTCCATGGAAGTCCCACAAACTCAGGCATGGATGGACTGGACTGGACTGTGACAGTCTCATTTGTTTAACTAGGTTCTCTTTATCTACTTTTAGGACTTGTGTGAAAATCTGATGTTGTTTTAGGTCATATTTATGCAGAAATATGGAAAATTCTAAAGGGTTCACAAACTTTCAAGCACCACTGTATATGTCCCAAACCACATTCAGAAGTTCTAGTTTTAGTTCAGTTTTTAGATTTGGTTTTGGGCTGCTGTCATATAAGCTGTTTCATAACAAAAAGAAATCATTCATCTTTAATCATACCAATGTAGATGTGACAGATTTAATCAAAGGCTTGTCTCGATTACAATTAACTTTCCCATGATCCACTGTCACCCAGAAGAGGATGGCTTCCCATTTGATTCTTGTTCCTCCAAAGTTTATTTCTCATGTCATCTCAGGAAGTTTTCCTTGCCACAGTCACCTCTGTTTTGTTCATTTGGGATCAAAATACACACCCAGATTTCTGTAAAGCTGCTGTGTGACAATGTTTATTGATTAAACCACTATTCAAATAAAATCAAAGTGAATTGAATTGGATTGGTGTAGACTGCTGATGAAGTCTGTGTGTTTATTCATGTTTTCTTTTCCCTTTAGGTTCTACAGTTATGTCACTGGTAGTGAAAAATGATTCTCTGAATGAAACCAACTGCACCTACTTCAAATACCAAGCATACACCATCACCTACACTATAATGTTTCCAGTTGGATTTCTCGCTAATTTGGCTGCTCTGTTTGTGTTCCTGAGGCAGACAACTAAGAAGACAGTCAACACTGTGTTCATGACCAACCTGGCTATTTCTGATGTTTGCTTCTCCTTAACGTTGCCCTTTCGCCTGATTTACTACTTTAAGAAATGTCAGTGGGACTTTTCGGATTGGCTGTGTCGCTTGTGTATCTACTCTTTCTATATGAACCTTTATACCAGCGTGCTGTTTCTTACAAGTCTAAGTGTACTGCGCTATCTCGCTGTGGTGCACCCTATTCTAAATAAGACCCTGGTGACCATGCGGCGGGCTATTTTGGGGTGTTTTTGCATCTGGGTGTTCGTAGCGATCCTGTCCCTTCCTTTCCTGATCTCAGGGTCTCCGCACGTCAATGGGAAAATAAGCTGTTTTGAAGTTAAAAACAAGACTAACTGGAAAAGAATAGAACCACTCAATCATGTGGGACTGGTCTTTGGCTTCCTGATTCCATTTATCATCATCCTGGGATGCTATGGGTGCATCATCCAAAGACTATTTTCCAGTCGGATATTACAGAAACGAAGGCAAAGCCAGCACTGGCGCTCTGTGTACCTAATCATTGTGATCCTCAGCACCTTCCTACTGTGCTTTGCACCTTACCATATAGTCCGCACACTTCATCTGCGCGCCGCTGTATCAGAGAACAAAGAGCAGGAGACATACCTGCTTGATATTGTGGTCATCACTCGGTGCATGGCTGCATCCAACTGCTGTTTGAACCCCCTCCTATACTATTTTGCTGGAGAGAACTTCCGAACGTCCTTCAGTAGGGCCTCACGGCGCATGACAATCAGCTCTTTAAATGATAGCATACGCCTGTCACGATATTCATGGAGCCAGAGGAAACGATTAGGAAGCCAGAGGATGGACACAGCTGAACTTGGGTAGTCAGTAAAGAGAAATAGAAATGACAAATTATACTTTACTTTTTTAACCCCTGTGAGAGCTATGATCAGATTCTTTGTACAGCTAGAGATCAGACATTTAGACAAACTCTTTTCAGAGTCTTTTTCTTGAGAAAAAAAACAATATCTTGTCTCCAACTTATGACAGTATATGAAGTAATCTTTAAGCATTTTTGACTGAATTATTATACTATTTCCTTTCAGTCGCATAAACAGAAAATATTTGTCAAAAACAGTGATCTCAAAGATACTGCCTCATGCCAGAGGAACCAATTAATGAAGAATTTTCTATATTTATTTTCTACTATATGAAGACTAAAATGAACTTTCCAGTTCCAAGCAACTTCTAAATAAAAATGCAATGTTGATTAAATTATGTGACAGGACCATCTTACTAAATATTACTACTGTATTTGTTTGTTTGAAATCTGTAGTTTATCCACTACTATAGTAACATTCATGTACCACAATTATTCTATCTATCTATCTATCTATCTATCTATCTATCTATCTATCTATCTATCCATCCATCCATCCCTCCCTCCCTCCCTCGGAACAGGTTAAATGTTTGTAATATGGCTTTTATGCTTAATTATATGTGAATTTTCAACATTTAGCTAAATTACAAAATTCACCAATTTTATATTGGAAATGATGTAGAAGGACTTAAAGGTTTTTCGGTGTGCTACACAAAAATATAGCAGTCTAGCCTAGCTCTTTTTAATCCCAGGACCAAAGTGAAGCTTCACATTTTTCCAATATTGAAAATGCAACACTATTATTACACATAGATCATTCTGTTAATCACGTGACTTACGATACAGAGATGAATCACAACTTACAGTTTATTTTTGGAAATAATTTTGTATACAATGACCCCCATGTCATTACATTATCATTATTATTATTATTATTATGCTTAATGTACCAAAAGCTGGAGATTTCATTTAAACCTATCCGTCCACCCTCATATAAGCATCAGGGAAGAATTGGTACACAAAACTCAAATACAATATGGTGGTGTTTTTTTACCATACCTTTTTTGATGCAGTAAAAAAAAAAACATTGCCTGAATATGTGCCACAGGTTTCCATTTTCAACTGATTAACATTACAAAAGAACATGTAATGAAACAAAAGCTGTGCATTAGACACATTGTCTTGGACAGGTGTGAAGGGTTTCCTGGTCTCAGTAAAATTTCATTCCAACTCCAACCCAAAAACTGCACAAATACCTGAATATAACCCCAAAAATAATGGGGAGCTGAAAAAAGGAAATCAATATTCTTCTTCTTTGCCCAAGTATCTTGGAAAATTCACCATGTCGTGGGCACATTCCTGCTTTGTTTGTTTGCTTGTTTTAACCAAACGTGGCATCACACAGCTCTACGTACTTCAAATGTGTTTTTGAATTCCACAAATCCCCACTTTCCAAATATGAGCTTCCCAATCACCAGGATGAATTCTTAAACCGGGATTCCAGAAAGAAAACACACACATACTGTACACACACAAAGGAGAAGCCTCTACTGATTAGAGATAAAGAAGAATATACTTTTTCAGAGGAGGGCAAGTGGGCTTGAATAAGTTTTAAATGTTTATTAGATATCACATAATGTAAGCAATATTTTATGAAGAAAAGCTTACTTTTGTATGCAGTCTGTTAAATGAATGATTTGCAGACATATCAAGTTGAGAGCTTTGTATCAAATGATACAATATACCGTATCATTACAGCCCTAATGTATGAATAGTTGATAATCATAATAATAGCTCTAATTCTAGGACTGCGAGAACATTTACTATTTAAAAAAAAAAAAAGCATATACTATCTTCTGGTAGGGTTTATGTATTTATTTATTTATTTATTTAAATCTACAGCTTTAAAAGCATGTCAACTGCACAACTGGTGACATACAGTGGATAAAAAAAACTATCATTTTAACGGTACACACCCCGTTAAAATGATAAGTTTTTCTGATGTAAAAAAAAATGAGACCACGATAAAGAATTTCAAAACTTTTCCCACCTTTAATGTGACCTATAACCTGTACTATTCAATTGAAAAACAAACAAATCTGTTAAGGGGAAAAACATTTTAAAAAAAAACCCAAAACCGTACAATAAGCTGGTTGCACAAGTGTGCACACCCTTAAACTAATACTTTGTTGACGCACCTTTTGATTTAATTACAGAATTCAGTCTTTTTGGGTCGGAGTCTATCAGCCTGCCACATTTAGACTTGGTAATATTTGCCCACTCTTCCTTGCAAAAGTGCTCCAAATCTGTCAGATTGCGAGGGCATCGCTTGTGCACAGCCCTCTTCAGGTCACCCCACAGATTTTCAATTGGATTTAGGTCTGGGCTCTGGCTGGGCCGTTCCAAAACTTTAATTTTCTTACGGTGAAGCCATTCTTTTGTTGATTTCAATGTATGCTTGGGGTCATTGTCATTCTGAAAGATGAAATTCATCATCATCTTCAGCTTTCTAGCAGACACCTGAAGGTTTTGGGCCAAAATTGACTGGTATTTAGAACTGTTCATAATTCCCTCCACCTTGACTAAAGCCCCTGTTCCAGCTGAAGAAAAACAACCCCAAAACATGATGCTGCCACCACCATGCTTCACCGTGGGTATGGTGTTCTTTTAGTGATGCGCAGTGTTGTTTTTGTGCCAAACATACTTTTTGGAATTGTGGCCAAAAAGTTCAACCTTGGTTTCATCAGACCATAACACATTTTCTTTTGGGAGAGTTGATGTATTTTTTTGCAAAATTTAGCCAGGCCTGGATGTTTTTCTTGGTAAGAAAAGGCTTCTATCTTGCGACCCTACCTCACAGTCCAGACATATGGAAAATACGGAAGATAGTCGTCACATGTAGTACACAACCAGTACTTGCCAGAAATTCCTGCAGCTCCTTCAGTGTTGCTGTCGGCCTCTTGGCAGCCTCCCTGACCAGTTTTCATCTTGTCTTTTCATCAATTTTGGAGGGACGTCTAGTTTTCAGTAATGTTACTGTTGTCCCATATTTTCTCCACTTCTTGATGACTGTCTTCACTGTGCTGCATGGTATATCTAATGCCGTGGAAATGTTTTTGTACCCTTCTCCTGACTGATACCTTTCAACAATGAGATCCCTTTGATGTTTTGTAAGCTCTCTGTGAACGCTGGCTTTTGCTGGAGGATGCAACGGAGTAAATTCTGAACTTTATTTGGGGTTAATCAGAGTCATTTTAATTGATGGCAGGTGTGAACCCAAAAAGACTGAATTCTGTAATTAAATCAAAAGGTGCTTCAACAAAGTATTAGTTTAAGGGTGTGCACATTTATGCAACCAGCTTATTGTATGGTTTTTATTTTTTATGTTTTTCCCCCCGAACAGATTTGTTTGTTTTTCAATTGAATTGTACAGGTTATAGGTCACATTAAAGGTGGGAAAATATTTGAAATTATTTATTGTGGTCTCTTTTTTTTTTTTTTACATCAGAAAAGCCCATCATTTTAACAGGGTATGGACACTTAATATCCACTGTATCTTTGTTAAAAAAAACAACTACTCAAGGTTCTCTGGAAAATGTGTGTACTATACTGAAGTACACCACAGCCACAATGTTTGTGCAAAAACCTTCAGATGGTCAAATGTTGACATGAAAAAGGAGTCAAGTTTATTCGTATAGCGCTTTTAACAACAAACATTGTCTCAAAGCAGCTTTACAGAATTGGAACGACTTAAAATATGAGCTAATTTTATCCCTAATCTATCCCCAACGAGCACGCCTGTGGCAATGGTGGCAAGGAAAAACTCCCTCAGACGACATGAAGAAACCTTGAGAGGAGCCAGACTCAAAAGGGAACCCATCCCCATCCAGGCAACAACAGACAACATGACTATCACATTAACAGTCCTAACAAAGTCAGCTTTGTTGATGCTATAAACCCCCCACCGACAGAAACCTGAGCGCAAAACCGTTCATGACAACCACAGTCCCAAAGTCAGCAAGTCAACTGCAGTCCCCAGCCACAAAAGCACCACTGCAAGAGTCCAGAGCATCCTCCAGGCGCAACCCCCAACTGTCCACATGGGGCTGCCCTCCACAGGAGCGATGAGATGAGACGAGACTCCAACCAGACACAGGACACCAGGCTAGATCAGGCAGGTCCGAGGAGCAGAAGAGGTCAGCATCTCAATCCCAGGACCGACATGGAACTCAGAGGGACAGATTTTGGGGGGGGGGGGGGGGGGGGGGGGGGGAACACAGGTTGTTAGGTATGCCCAATGTCACCTGAATAAGTAGGAGCAGTATACATATTGCACTGAGTACAAGCAGGGATTCCAGCAACTAACCATGACAGCATAACTAAAAGGGGAGAGCCAGAAGGTAACACAGGCATGAGGGAGCCCTGGGACATAAAGCAGCCAGCCACTACACCATCAACAAACTCGAGTGAGCAAGCAAGTGGGGACTGACAGCATCCATACATCCCAGTTTACCAAAACACTATGTCTGAGGACCCTCCAGATCTACTCCTTTACCTCATAAACACCATTAACAAAAGGCTTGACTAAACAGATATGATTTCAGCCTAGACTTAAATGCTGAGACTGTGTCTGATTCCCAGACACTACTTGGAAGGCTGTTCCATAACTGTGGGGCTTTGTAAGAAAAGGCTCTGCCCCCTGATGTAGCCTTCACTATACGAGGTACCAGCAGATAACCTGCACCTTTTGATCTAAGTAGGCGTGGCGGGTCATAGAGGAGCAGAAGTTCACTCAGGTACTGTGGTGCGAGACTGTTCAGTGCTTTAAAAGGTCAATAATAGTATTTTATAATCAATACGAAATTTGATTGGGAGCCAATGCAGTGTGGATAAGACAGGGGTGATGTGGTCATATTTTGTAGTTCTAGTAAGGACTCTTGCTGCTGCATTTTGAACTAACTGGAGCTTGTTTATGCACTTATTGGAACATCCAGACAGTAAGGCATTACAATAATCCAACCTGGAGGTAACGAAAGCATGAACTAGTTTTTCCGCATCGTGTAGTGACATGAAATTTCTTATCTTAGCAATATTTCTGAGATGAAAGAAAGCTATCCGGGTGATGTTATCAATGTGAGTTTCGAATGAAAGACTGGGGTCAATAATCAGTCTGAGGTCTTTTACTGCTGCACGTGAAGAAACAAAGGCCATCCAGAGTTACTGTGTAATCAGAAAACTTACTTCTAGCTGCATGTGGTCCTAGTACAAGTACTTCAGTCTTGTCAGAGTTAAGCAGAAGGAAATTAATAAGCATCCAGTGTCTAATGTCCTTTACACATTCCTCAATTCTATTAAGCTGGTGTTTCTCATCAGGTTTTGCAGAAACATACAACTGTGTGTCATCAGCATAACAGTGGAAACTAATACGTTTACAAATAATATCACCCAGAGGTAACATATATAAAGAAAAAAGCAGTGGACCCAAGACAGAACCTTGTGGAACACCAAACTTTACCTCAGTACATCTAGAAAAATCATCATTTACATCAACGTACTGATAGCGATCAGTTAAATAAGAGCTGAGCCAGGAGAGGGCCGTTCGCTTAACTCCCACAACATTTTCTAGTCTATCCAGAAGAATGGATCAAAAAGGAGAACATATTTAATTGCCATTCCCAGGAATCAGTCTCTAAATCAGTCTATGTCTCATCATTTAAGGTTCAGCATTTTGTTGTCTCTTTACTCAACTTATTTCTATTGGTCTTACATTGGTGGGTGAATAATCACTGATTAATTCAGTCAGTTTTGTTCTGTTAACTTTGTTAATGTATTTTTCTTAAATGTATTTCTATAAACTTTAACATTTTAAAACTTGTGTGTTGTCATCTGTACAGTGTGTGTAAATGTTATTTTCTGTACTGACAATATGATGGTACAGGAACATGGTGCACATTTTGACAGTCGATGTCTGATTATGAACTAATTAGGTTACTGTCTGTTTT